>NC_066582.1:169351078-170004710 GCF_024323335.1 Lathyrus oleraceus
GATAATGTGACACCATTATTATTGGCTAGAAAAGGTTTCAAGAGGATGGAATAATTTTAAGTGTGATGGAGCATATAAATAATCTTCGAATCTTGTTAAATGTGTTGGCTTCTTGCATAATTCTAATAGCAAATGGTTAACAAGTTTTTGTGGAAAATTAAAACATATGATGCTCTTCATGAGGAGTGTGAGTTTGGAAAAATATATGAGTATGTATCATGCTTTGAGCCTTTGATTCACACTACATGTGGAAAGTGGTTCCAAAATTATGATTTACATGGTGATGAGGAGCATTAAGATCAATTCTAAATCACTTACTTGAAGTGTTGAATCCATAATCTCTTAGAACTTGTACATTCAATACCCCTACCTTAAGCATTTCAACTTGAGGAACCGCATGCTTGAAGGAATGTGTACATTTCATATTTTTAAAGATATGATCAAGATCTCTACCTTAAACATAACGCCTATACAGACCTCATGCATAAGGGATCACGTACATCCTGAATATTTAATTTG
The DNA here is from genome assembly GCF_024323335.1 of Lathyrus oleraceus. NCBI lineage: Eukaryota > Viridiplantae > Streptophyta > Magnoliopsida > Fabales > Fabaceae > Lathyrus > Lathyrus oleraceus. Next base: position 169,351,598 of record NC_066582.1, read on the forward strand.
GGCTAGACCCAACACCTTTAAATATTGTGTCAGGCTTTGAACTCAGGCGCGACGAGAGCTCGTCCACTTAGATAAGTGACCCGACATGACGCAAATGTTTTGGATTTGTATTATCTCAGTTTGATCGTACTAATTTAATTTTGAGTATGGGTCAGTCTTCGATCCGTCCTGATTAGATTGATTACATGTGTCACTAATATTGGATGCCAGGATCTGGGATATTAAATCGAATTCATAATCATCATTATGGACAAAATCAATCACGTTAAATACTCTCATTTGGGTCTTCTCGCAAGATGGGTCAAAATCGCTATATAAGGAGAAAAGCATCAAAAGAATAACTCACTCACACTTTCACTTTGAAAAATAAATGTGGCTCTTACTGGCTCTTTGCCGATTGGGTTATCACTTAGTGTATCTTGCATGTATAGATGAGATAATCTTCTATTATATTTGAGGAGAGGACAATAAGAATGTGTGCATATTGACTCACTGATATTAGGTTTTTTTTAATGATTTTCATACTCGTGTTATTAAGACTTCTTTTAGTGATCTGATAGTCTTCTCTTTAATAATATATCCGGTGTTTAAATAGATGCCTAAGAATTAATGTTAGCTGAAAGCTTTTTTTTTTATTTCTAATCTTTAAGGGTGAACCAACGAACCCAACCCATTGATATGTCATGCTATTTTGTTTAATTTTTTATAAACTATTTAGCATAATCCTTATAATGCATATATATTTTGTAAATATAATTATAAAATTTATTAATGGTAAAAACTTAAGTCTAAATCAAATTTGAGAAATCAAATTCCTTTATTCAAAGAGAGATACACATTACCCTTTAAATTATATTTGACATAATTTGTATTTGTTTTTGGACTTGATTTAAATTATGAAAAGTTTTTAGGCATTACAAAATACATTTTGTTTAAATTAAATACTATATTTTTTTATGTTTTTGTAAAATAAAAATAAAATATGAAAATTATATTTAGTGGATGACCCGCAAATCCAACCCAATTCATTAATGAGCGAGTTGGTTTGATTCGGGTTTAGTCTTAGAAATACGGGTTGAACACTCAACCCAAACCAAACATTATTTATTAGGGATATTCGTGTTATGGTCTGAGCGATTTTAATCCTAAAAATCATCTGAACCGCAAGAGAAAAAACATGTGATTCAGTTTGGTTTGATTGACTTTTAAAAATGAAACAGAACCAAACCAAACTAAAAAATGCGGTTTGATTTGATTCGGTTGGTTCGATTTTTTACAAGATTTTTATTAACATAACTTTGTGTTTAGTCATTCATACATTATCAAATAACATCAAAATTAAACATATTTAGACAACCTTCTTATTCAATATACAAAAATCTAATCAGACAAAAGTGAAATAAAAAACATAAAATTATATCATAAAACAATATCAAAAACATTATAATAAAACAGAAAAAATAAAGGAGATGGGAGATTAGAGAAGATGAAAATGAAAGAACAAAAGAGATGCGAGATTAGAGAAGAAATGTGCGATAAAAATGTAATTGGAAGATAAAACAATAACATAAAAATAAGATGAAAAAGAAAGAATATAAGAAAGGAGAGAGATTAGAGTGGAAAATGTGAGACGTACATAAAGATGAAAAAATGCGCGATATTACTAGAAAAGGCGTGAGAATGTTGAAACTATGAGTAAGAGAAAATTATTCGTAATTGTTAGGTTAAAACATAATAGATTGAGTTTTGGATTGAATGTGAGATAAGTGAAGATTGAATTGTAATATAATGCAATTTGATTTGGTTAAGTTCGATTTGCAAAATACAAATCGTAAACCAAACTATACCGTACGGTTTTATTAAAAAATAACTAACATCCGAATCAAATGCATTTTTTTACGATTTCAATCTACTTTAATTTGATTTGTAATTTTCTATTGAATTAGTTCAATTTTGAACACCCCTCCTATTAATTGGATTGAATATTTGATTTAATTAAAATAGAGACCAAATCCAATCCTTAAACACTTAAGTACAAATCCAATCTACGAATTAATTTTAAATCAAACTTTCCTAAAATTTAAAACAAAATGTACTCTTTGGTTTTTCCATCCCGCATCCCCCAAGACACGTAGACACGTACATTAATCCACGGGCAATAACTGCCCCCGTAAGTTACAAAAACTAGAACGTTAAATACCTAAGATAAAATCAGGAAGCATCGCGGAAACAACGGTCTCTCTCTCTCTCTCTATATCCGATGCCAGTTCCGAAAACTTGACCTAGAAACAATTCCCCTTATTATTATATTATACCTTTCTTTCCTCATTATAATACTCAACAGTCACTTTTGTTGTTGAATGATGATGCCACATGTTTTAGCAATGGTGGTGGATGGTGTTAGTCACTTTGTGAAAACGCTTTGGGGTCTTCAAGAAAGGCGATGGTCTTACACTTTCGACGTTGTTACCTCTGCTGCTGTATCTGTAACCATGACATTTGTGCTATGCTTCTTGTCTCTTCATAATCGTATACAGAGACGAGGTCATACTGTATTTTCCTCCTCTTTCTGATGTAACTATTCTAGGAACTCTATATCTATCTTTTCTTAATCATTTAGCAAATCTTATCAGGTTTTTTTATAAGGTTCATAATTAGTTTTGCCTACAATTGGAAAATGTTTGTAGCATACCGTCAACAGGTTCAACTTAAGTTCAGCATCTTTTCAAACCAAACAGTCAAGCACCACCAAATTTGTTACTTTTTTTTTCTTTTTTCAATTTTTAAAATATGTTTCCTTTTATTTATTTATTTTAATTTGGTTTTGGGCAATGAGATAGACTAATATGGGGACCAATCTCAACCTGAATTGGTCTAATACAAAGATTATTTGCATGGCATTGGAACTTGAAACTTGCTAGAAGCATCGTCTCAGTTTATTTAACTTATTAGTAATATAGATAAGTGTCCACTACATAGGATTTATTAACGATTAAGGAGAAGACAAATTTTAGTAAATAAAAAGTATAATCCGTACTTTAATGTTCATGAATCAATATAAACAAGGCTTTAATACACCATCGTCATCCATGAATTTGTTTTTATAAAATCACCCTTTAATTTTTATTTTATTTTCCCGCCCTTGATTTCATCACATTGATTCTACCTTTCCCAACCATATTTTAGTGTATATTTGGTTTTATGATTGGAGGAGGTGTAAAATTGAATTCGATGTGTTTGATAGCTTTTGAGTGGAATTGTTTCTGTTTTTTTAATTGATTTTATTTAAAGTTAAAATTTGCAATTTTTTTTTAAAATGTGATTTTTAAATGAAATTTACTATACCACTCATTTTTACAAAATATTATTCAAATATAAATTATTTTATTTTCAACTCACTTTTAATCGAAATTAATTTTACATAACACATTCATAATTAATTCTTTTTCACGACAAACCAAATACACATTGGTTTCATGTTTGAAGTATCCATATGATTCTAAATGTATAGAGTTGACTTTGACATATATTTGTTACTTATTTAATAAATTGAATGCAGTTTCTAAACTTGATTTTAGTTTAACATAAATTTTATAATTTTTAAATTTAAACATAATTTTTACATTAAAGTCTACTATTCATCCAAACTTATCATTTTATCTTCAATTTGCTTTTAATTAAAATCAATTTTAATCAAAATCACTTTTATAGAATGAATTCATTTAAAATCATTTTCTTTACCACAATAGGAAAAACACTCTTACAAACAGAACCCCAAACACACCCAAAAACAATTACACTTTTTGTTAAAAAGTAATTTGACATGGACCATATGCATTGAATTAATAGCTAGATAATTGTTCCTTGTTCTATAAGTTAAAAGGTTTGGCATTCCCAAGTTTGAACAAGCAATTTCTTCAATGTAGAAGTCAACCAAAGCTAATTAACTTGGAAGAAGAATGAATATACTGGGTCATTTCATTTATCTCAATAGAATCTGAATTACAAACATCTAATATTGGCTAAAAGATACAAATCACATACACTAAATCCTTTCTCCTATGTTCTTATTTATATCAATCAACACCAACTCCTAAATCCTTCCTCATGGCTCCACCTTATTTAGCTGCAGGAAACGATGATTTCCTTGCAGCTGAAAGGAACAACTTCTTATGTGCTATAATCTACAACACAATTTAACTACATGCTAGAAGAAAGGACACTTTGAAACCCCAATAAAGCGAACAAAATAGGAAAAGAAAGGCCCCTCTAAAGCAAAGTCAGGCCTTCAGGTGTCCACTCTTCTCCAAATAGGATATCACTATTTCTGCCATATCTTTAGGAGACTTACTATCACTTCCTTTCTGTTGTAAGACTATCTGCAAGATAAGGAAGGCAATCTTTAGAAATGAAAATGAATAGTGAAATCAATTATATTGATTTAGAATCCCAGTGGTGAAGTTTCAGCACAAAATTTTATAGGTAAAGCATGAGCCTAGATAACCATGACTTGTGGTTAATACGGTAAGCCTATGTTCCATTGAAGATCAAGAAACAGAAAAAAAGAATTAAAAATGAAACAAAATAAGTTAGTTACTGTCTCTGTCTAGAAGAACAACAGTTTTCTCTTCAAACTTGGATCAAACAAAGGGATTTAAAATATTTCAATTATAAATTGGACAGTTATTTATTTTCTATTAGGCAACATTACTTGCACACCATTTTAAAATCAGTTAACGGAAACTTTACTTTTGGTTAACAAGTTGTATAGATCAGTTAACAGACTAATAACCTGCTACAATGTTACTAGTTTATTAGTAAAACATTCTTTGTTGTTTAACCTATACCTTGCAAGCCAATAATTGAAGCACCGTAGTTTAGGAATTATTTTTCATTGCTATTTTCTCCATCTTTGACATTACTAAGACAGAAAAGTACAAATAGAAATGCAAACCTCACAGCCACACGGTGGTTCATATGGATCATCTATACCAGTGAAACCTGCAGCATACAAATACACAATTCAACCCTCTGATACGGGAACTGATACTCCATAATTTGACTAAAAAGAAGAAAAATTAAGCATGGCAAATATAGCTGAACTGCTTATGCTAACACTGTAAAATAACAAATACAGCAGTACGAGATTGTAGCACCCCGTTAGCAGACTTACGAAATTCGGTTGCAAGCAGTATTATGAAAAAGTTTTACCAATATACCTTTGATCTTTCCTGCACGAGCAAGCTTGTAAAGTCCCTTTGGGTCCCTAGCTTCGCACACATGTAGTGGCACGTCTATGAAAACCTGCAACATGTGAGCACTGCATTAGCTATAAATAACCTAGTTTTATAATTGTGAAGTACCTGCCAAACTACCTGCATTTTTTTATGACCACAATAACAAGAATATACCTCAATGAAACTCCCTTCTGGCAGTAGTGCTCTGCAAGCATCTCTATCCTTTTGATAGGGTGATATTAAACTAGTGATGCAAATAACACCAGCATCTGCAAAGAGTTTTGCCACCTCACCAATCCTTCGAATGTTTTCTGAACGATCTTCTGCTCTAAAACTAAGATCACGGTTTAGACCATGCCGAATATTGTCACCATCAAGGATGTAAGTCAGTTTTCCTTTGGAGTGCAAGCTTTGGCTCAAAGCACATGCAAGAGTACTTTTTCCTAAAATCAATAATGACAAGTGAGTCCAGAACTCAAGTGTGTGCATATGGTATCTAGAAGAATTAACCATACAGCCTTACATCTCAATAAACTAAACTCACAAGCTTTTATCCCCATCTGTAGAATTATATTTGATAAGTAGAACTGATTTGGCCAACACCATGCTAAAATTACACAATTTCATGACATCGCTTGTTTTTTTCAACTTGTATGGATTTTAATGTTCATAGAATATACCAAGAGCAAAGTTTAGAAAAATGCAATTCATTTTCCAATTTTTGTATTTATTTTAACATGCCAGGGCTAAGTAACAGTATGAGACGGGAATTTCAATTGTAGAGAGGATTCCAGTAAAACCCAATACTGAGGCGGCAGGGAACTCAGAACTCTGTGATAGTTGGACAACATCAGAGTGGCTTTTGAAATAACTTCAGCTGGGGCACTAGGAGCAAGCTGACAACACCTGAATTAGGAGGGGATGCAACGGAATTGACTATTGAGGTCTCTTAGAACTGAGATAATTTGTACAAGCCTTGCTATTAAAAGTTTAGGGTTCAGTATGTTTTTAATCCTTATAAAATTACAAACTTCCATTTTTAGTCCTTATAAATCTTTTCTTTGATTTTTAGTCCTTATTAACATTTTGGGGACTAAAGTTGACGAAAAGTTTTATAGGAACTAAAAATTAAAGTTGATAATTTTATAGACTAAAAACATTTAACCCTAAAGTCTAAATCCATATCACTAGTAGCTATACAGGGCAATCATTGCAGTTTGAAGTTGTAATCCAAAACAATTTACTCTACAACCATGCTGATTGAGTTGCCATTTTCAGTGCATCATCTGAAATAGAAGCTTGTTTTATTGATCAAATTAATGCTAGAAGGTTTGGAAATCTCCGAAACGGATTTAGCTCCTTAACTAAAGTATATTCAATTGGAGCTTTAAAAAATACCATATGACTGGGTCCATCTTGGGTAAGAAACCAACTCAATGCACCTCCAAGGCAACATCATCCCCTCAGGTAAATTTAGGTTGTTGAAGCCACAAAAGAAACCTTTACAGCTTTATGGCGCATCTGCCAACATTTCATCAATCACAGGGACTGTCAATAGCCTAACAACGGTCTCTAATTTACAACTTAATGTCTTAACCAGATCATGGTCTATGAGATAATTTGTAATACCTGTCATATTCTAATGGTAACAAATGTTTGCTATAAGGGCTACTTACCATATTTGTTAGATAATTTGAGACTCTAATCAAAGCTTTTATGGACACTTGCAATTATTCAATTTGTGCAATATCCAAACTCAATGAACTGCTTTCATTTACTCCTCCTCATCCATGTCTATCACTAGGAATTGAGTGCTTTTATACTTACAATTGTGAAACGGAGTAAAAGGTTTGTCACATAACATACATAATACGACTTTTTCCATCTTGTGAGCCATTTCTGATGCATTGGAACTCCTGGTCCTTGGTGTTTTAGACTTGCTTTTCTGGGCTTCCACATTGTTACTGAAAATTCATTACAGATTTTTTTGACCTGGGTACAGGACAATTAGGTGTATTGCTTCTGTTAGGGAAATTGCACACACTTCCTGTCTTTCTCCGAAATGCTACATAACATCAGAGATATAGTGTGGCCAGTTTGGGATGGTATTAAACCCAGTCCTCACATAATTAAGGTGCCATCACCAAGCACTACCATCAAGATGAATTGAAGCCTACCGTACCTTGGATTGGGTGGGATGTTGTCCTTGGAGAAAAATAGTTCACACTTCTACAGCCATTCCTTGACATCGAGGAAGCTTGAGCTTTGAAGTACGGGTAAAAGACTAGTTTTGGGTCGAATTATAGTTTCCATTTGCATTTCTAGTAATTTTCAGGCTCACGTTTCAAACCTCGGCTTGTGGGTTTGCCAATTTGCTTGCAGTTGTTCATTATAGATGAAGCTGGTTAGATCCATCAAATCTGGAAAAATCAGTTTTCGAACCCCTTGATGAATGGCAGTTCAAGGTTGAGATCGAAATCCTGAGTACAATGCAATGTTTGCTGAAAATTCCTAGAAATTCCTTGATGTGATTCCAATTGAGTTCGGAGAATAGTATTGATTGCTAATAAGCTATCAATGAGTTGATTAAAACCCAGTCCCTTCATTATTTAAGACAAATCCCGCTTTTTTGAAATAGACTGCTCTCATTCTAACATATTCAACTGATTGTGTGTAGCTTTATCCATGGGTATGCACCAGCTTGAAGGTCTAATACTAATTGAAACGAGAATTTGGATTTTAGGGAGGACTCTGGTAAAACCCAATACTAAGGCTGGGAACTCAAAATTGTGAATGAATTCCAATAAAGTTGAGAGAATGAGAGTAGAGTGGAGAGAAGAGAACAGTTGTTTTCTGAAATGTGGAGATGATTTTTTTGCTTGACCACTTTTGGTCATGATAAATACATGAGAAGATACATCCATTTGCAAGAGAATATTACCACGGCACTGTGCTAACTCAGCAAGTGCAAAAACAGAAAAACAAAATGGATAAAATGACACAAATATGACCAAAAATAAATAAAAAATATAAGATCAATCTAACTTAAACCGCTGCAGAAATTGCTGTAAGAAGTAAGCATAGTTAGACAAGAATCTACCTTATATTGCACTTTAAGTAATGCAATTTTCGGCATTGATAAGCAAAGAAATTAGAAAGTTCATCTTGACTGACTGACTAACTGGACAAGTGATTTAAGGCTGTAACAATTTCCACTTTTGTTTCACATGGCCAGTTGTTAAACTAAAAATGAGGTCTAACCTCAAAAGTCACACCTTACTTTTAAGGTAGACATAAACAACAAACAATCAGCAATTTGAATTATAGCAATTCCAACAGAAAAACTTGCCAAGGGAAGTTTTAAGTGCCCATACATAGTGAATACAATAATTATATATTTGATGGAAAAATAGTAGAATTACGTATTCTGTGATGAAAGTGTCTATTATAGGTCTATACTAGTCTTTACTACTGACCATCTACTATTCTATACAGCATTACATGCTCACTCTGCCCATGCACAAAAATTAAGACAGCAAAACAAGCAGTCCTAGAAAGTCAGAGAGAGAGCTTAAAACAAAATCACCATCAGAATCTTAGTCTTGCACACAACTGCACTTAATTTTATTTTGATTTCATGTACTAAAGCAAACATTTGTGGACAGTAACAACCTAAAAAATCACAAACCTGAACCACTGAGACCAGTTAGCCATATAACACAGCCTTTTTGCTGAAGCAGTTGCTGCCTATCACGATTTTGAATTGGACATTCATGCCACAAAATGTTTGTCGAGTTCCCAATGTTCGACATCTTGTGGAAACTTTTACCTAAATCGATAACAACTCGGTTAAAAATTATAATCATCATTTACACTATAGCTTCCTATGCTAGACATCAAATGACAAAAAAGAAAAGTCAGCTGTCCGTACATAAGCATCAAAATTCAACGCTCTCCCTATAACTTAGAACACTCAAATCTTATCTTAATAGATGAGGACAAAAACAAAAAGAAAAAGGAAAAAAATAAAAATAAAAAAGCAGCAAAATAGAAACAACCACAAACAAGATTTAGGATTATTATTCATGATGCTTACCTGAATAATCACCCCGGTAGCCCTTAATCACTTCTGAAACCTAATTGAGAATCAGCTTTTTCAATCTACGAACCGATGCATCGTTTTTAAGTTGACTGTTTCACCAATTTTCTGTAGCTACTTGCTACACGTTACTAAATTGTGACCCACATAGCTGAAATGTACCTATTTTATTTTATATGGTTCAGAAGGAATCTCTTATTTCTCCGTCTTTCTTTTCTAATAATAATTATTATTTCGCTGAACTTGAGCAACATGTAATAACTAATTTATTTTAGTTTTATTTAATTAAAATCATAAGAATGTTCTAGATTCTTTCTGAATGATACTATTCCACCTAACACGGTCTTTCTACTCTATACGGTATAAAGAAGCTCGTTGAAATTGAAATAAACTAATGACTCTAAAAATGCAATGCAGAGGACACATAATAGCCCATAAAAAGCATTTCTCAAAAAAGCATTGAGATTCCAGATTCCAGATCTCGATAGCTTTATAAATTATGAGAGAAAAAAAAAATAAGAGTCTGGGAATAAAGAAAGAAAAAGAATAGTACCAGATATCGCAGCACTGTTATCCGTCCAAGACGGTTCAGAGTCGTTCTTAGCCTTAATTGGCTTCAACAACTTCCTCGAGCACTTGCGGCCATGGATCAAAAAAGCGCCGGTGTATTCCTTCGCCTTAATCGGTCTCCGTAAGTTCAATTTCTCACGGTCGTAGCAGAGTACCAAGCTTCTGGGACTACGATACGATCTACCGACATTGGTTCCGCAGAGCTTAGAAAACCCTAGGTTCTCCACCGCCGGTGAAGGAGAAGTCGCCGATTGTCGGCATTCGACATTGCGGAAAATGCCGGTGCTACATGACGGTGAAAGTAATTTCACGGTACTCATTTACGGCGGGGGAAGAAAATTAGGCGGTAAAATAAGATTGAATTAAGAATTTGAGGGAAGGAAAATAAGATTGAGTGTGGACAACGCAGGTTCTCCTGTAACCGTTTTCTGTTATGGCTTACATTCCATGGCGATAAATATTTATAGTAAGATTTTTGCCATTTTGAATTATCATTTATTTTTAAAACTGTAATTTGATATGTCATTTTGTTAAGCTATACGAGAGAAACACATGATGGTGTTTTTCGTCTTGTGATTCTTGTTAGCCGCACGTTTATTTGAGTTTTTTTTAGTAGGGGTGTTCAAAATCAAACCAACCCAATAGAAAATCGCAAATCAAACCAAATCAAATCGAAATCGCAAAAAACTACATTTGATTCGGATTCGTTTGGGTCATTTTTTAATAAAACCGCACGATTTTGTTTGGTTTGCGGTTTGTATTTTGCAAACCGAACTAAATCAAACCAAACCGCATTATGTTATAACCTAAATTTCACTTATCCCACATCCAACCCAAACCTCAAACCTAGGATGCCTTAACCTTATAATTACAGACGATTTCTCTTAATCACACTTAGGTTTCAATTTCAACCTTCTTAAATCTCTCATAATAGTATCACACATTCTTCTCATCTTCTTTTTTATATAGGTCTCGCCTATTCTACTCTAATAAGTTCTCTATTATGTTATTTCTTTTTTATCTTTTACGTTATTATTTTCTCTTCCAATTACGTTTTTATTGTACTTTTCTTCTCAATCTCGCATCTCTTATGTTCTTTTTTTCATCTTCTCTAATCTCTCATCTCATATATTTTTTTTATTGTTTATTATAATGTCTTTGATATTATTTTATGCTACTATTTATATTTGTCTTTTATTCCACTTTTGTCTAATCTTATTTTTTGTATATTGAATGAAATGTTTTTGTCTAAATATGATGAATTTTGATGTTATTTAATAATGTATGAATGACTAAACACAAAGTTATGTCGTTATTTATAGGAGTATATATGGTTCAATAAAAATATTATAAAAAACCGAACCAACCGAACCAACCCAAACCGCATTGATTTGGTTTGGTTTGGTTTTATTTCTAAAAGTCAACCGAACCAAACCAAACCACACGCTTTTTTCTCTTGCGGTTCGGGTGATTTTTATCGCAAAAACCGCCCAAACCGCACCGCGAACACCCCCTACTTTTTAGAATTTAAATTATTTTTATAGATTATATATTTATATTCTAAAAAATATATAAATAAATAAATAATTGTTTAAATAGTTTTTTTAAGAAAATATTATTTTAAATACTTTATCTTTTTATTATCATTTTTAAAAATATTTCATTTTCAAAAATCACTTTGTCATAAAATTGTTTTTTTAAATATTTTTTGTATTACTAGTAAAAAATTTCATAAAAAATATTTTAAATATATCATTTTTTTAAAAGTCAGGTGAATTTGAGTATTTTAATCTTCAATGATATATATTTATATCTCTAAATATTAAAACTTAATATATATATATATAAGAGAGAGAGAGAGAGAGAGAGAGAGAGAGAGAGAGAGAGAGAGAGAGAGAGAGAGAGAGAGAGAGAGAGAGAGAGAGAGAGAGAGAGAGAGAGAGAGAGAGAGAGAGAGAGAGAGAGAGAGAGAGAGAGAGAGAGAGAGAGAGAGAGAGAGAGAGAGAGAGAGAGAGAGAGAGAGAGAGAGAGAGAGAGAGAGAGAGAGAGAGAGAGAGAGAGAGAGAGAGAGAGAGAGAGTTTATTTTAATGATAAATTGTTAATAAATAATTAGTAGTATATATTTGTAAAGAATATACAAGAGGCAATGCATGTGTCATTAAAAACGAATATATAACACCTATCGCCTAAAGTAGGGCGGCTAGTCGCCCATTTAATGTAATGGCCGTCTGTTTATCACAATGTGCACATACTATCTGATTATATTGTCTGTTTATTACAACGTGCACTCATTATCCGATTATATTAGTCATTTATCACAACGCACACATATTATCTAGTTATATCAATGTTGTCAATATTATTCACACACTTACGAAAGCACAGGGAAAATGACATGATTTTATCCCATAACGTATGGGAAAGTCAGTCAAAAAGGGAGGCCATGTTCTCTAGGATAATAGAGGAATACGACTCCACTTCTTGAGAGAAGGATACATTAACCACGCTCTTCGGGCCTAAGACCCAAGCCCAAGAGATTTCTATAAATACCTCAACCATTGAGTTGAGGAGGGATATTCAACTTACTCAGCAAACACTTATAAATAGAGTTTTTCACCATCTTTGTGTAGCTTGCTCTACCACCATAACAATCCTAAAACTCTCTGTCAACCTTACACAACAAGGGGTTATCATTCATTGTACTTTTAACAAGTATAGTTGGCGTCCACTGTAATACTAACTTGGGCCACCATTGCACCAGACGGTCATATTTATATTCACATCTTCCACCCCACTATCCAATATGGTGAATAAGAAAGTAGAAACTCTGGTCAACAGTAGTGTTTATGATGAGGATGCCATGGCGAAGATGCGTGTCACCATGGATGACTTACGGTGCTAGAATAAAATCTTATAGGGCATCGTCCTTCACCTCCAACAGCACCAGCAGGAGGCTGACCATACGAAGAGATTAAAGTTCTGAACCCCCCGAGAACTTCAAGTCGCCCTTATTAGCCAAGTTTGATCGATGCAGTGATCCTTATGAACATGTCGCCTACAACAACACATAGATGGTAATTATTGGAGTCTTTGATTCCTTGAAATGCAAGCTTCTCTTAGGAACCTTCAGAAGCAATATTACGGTGGTATATGAGCCTCCTACGACTCTCGGTCAAGGTACCAAGACCTATAAAGAAATTGCTCCACTAGTTTGCACCAACTAGGCACAGAAAGATGTCTACCACCAGCCTCTTTAACATCCGCAAAGGCCCTTCTAAATATTTGAGGGAATATCTCGCCCACTTTAATGAGGTGACTATCAAGGTTTTCCACCCCAATTAGGAGATGTTCATGGGAGAATTCCAAAATGGATTAAGGACATGGCCTTTTAATGAATCTCTTGCCCAAAGACCAATGACTTCCTTGGAGAAGGTAGTGACGTGTGCATAATGTTATATAAAGGGTGAGGAAAGATGCTTCGAAAAGAACTCCATATATGTCAAGGAACGAAAATCTGGAAACTTTGCTAACTCATAGCGGTCGCGTAAGAACAACTACACCTCACTTCTAAGAGACACCGTGAATTTCAAACGAAGTAGGAGATCTATAGAGAGATTCATTCCCTTTAATAATCATTGTGAGTAGATATGGTGTGAGGTCCTCCATACACACGATATTCCTCTTCTACCAACCCTTAAGTCAAACATCATGGGTCAACCATATTTAGAGTTGAAGAGAGTGTAAGACTGATCAAGGTAATGTATTTTGTTATAGATTCACCATTTTTGTATAACATGATTACAGGGTGGTTTGCTTTCAACAAGCTTAAAGTCGCCATGTCTACTCTATGTTTGTGCAAGAAATACCCAGTTATTGATGGGCGAGTCAAGGTTATCTAGGGGATCAAGATATCATCAGGAGGTACTACCTAGAGAGACTGAAGTTGAAGTAGGCGATTGTGGTTGTGGTCCACGCCTAACAACCAGACACACAAGAAGTGAACTTTGTAGATTTGAAGTTAGGAGTCAAACCATTAGAGATAGCTCCCAAAGAAAATGATCTAGTCGCCCTACTCTAGAGGAGCATGAAGGTGGCAGGCAAAAAGATCAGTCATAAACCATTTATTACTTTAGGCGTTAATCCATGTCTAGTTTAGTTTATTTATTTGTTTGGATTGATTAAGGTGAGGTACCATCTATCCATTTGTATGGTTAAATTTCCATGACATTCTTTATTTTTGGGGGGGCATTCTTCTCCCCTATGTTGGTAGTGATGCACTGAGATTTTTAATGAGACGCCTCACATTATTATATATGTTTCAAATATTGTTGCTTTTTGTGTGCAGGAATTAAGGATCGTAATGGAAAATCTTATAAAAAATGCCCACAGAGGAAATCACTTATGATGGATCCTTATGTACGAATCCTTGCCTGTCACATAGGCCATCACTTATGTTAGATCCTTATGTAGAAATATTTGATGCACATAGTGGCACATGCTTATCTTGGATCCTCATGGAGGAATCCTTGTTGTCCGTAGTGGCACATGCTTATGTTGGATCCTCATGGAGGAATCTTTGTCACCCACAGGGAAATTACCTACGTTGGATTCAAATGGAGGGATCCTTGCCTCCTTACTAAGTAATACAATGGCGAGAAACTTGTTCAAAGCATCATAAAAAGTATTTGCATAAGAAAAAGTAATAAAAAGGCATCTTAAGCCACCACTTCGTTAATCGAACCTCTAGGGAGTAAAAAGTACAAAAAAGCCCTTAAGAGCACCGATAATCATTACAGAAGAACCCCTCAAGGAATAATTGCAAAGACCTTTAGGGGGCATGACTAAAAAAGCCACAAAGAGCATATATAACTAAGCCTCTACCTCATTGATCCTCCTTTGGAACCCTCCTTTCTTCTGAAATGCCTTCCTAGCAAGCAAAATTTTCCTCTAGAGCCTTTTCTTCCCTTGTCATATCGCCTTCAGGCTCAGGATGGTCCTCCATCCAGAGATACGCCGGGCCTAATAGGAGGTGACACCTTTTCTTCTTCCACCAAATAGAAATCACATACCACCTTGAATAAATCCATTTGAATTAGGTCCCACTTAGGGTAGAGAAAGGCTACTTACTTTATCGTCCTCTTAAATTATTGGCTAGAGGTGTCCACTAATTACTATTTAAGCATGGACAAATATTACTCTAGCTTCTTCTTAGAGCAAAAGGCCTTATCGATAGATTCCTTCAAGCTTTTCTTTGATGTAGCAAGAGCATGGGCCTCTAGCGCCACGATTTTAAGTTTGGATTTTAGCTATTAGCAAGGTGTCATACCCCGATTTTGGTCCTGAATCTTTCCATTTTTTTATTTTTCATTTGGCACTTGGCCAAAAGTTCATTTGCATACATTCATGACCAAAGGCAACCATCCATTCCCAAATCCATATTTTTTTATAAACATTGGTCACTATCTAGGCTTTTTGATCATGGTGTTTTTTTAATTTATAAAATGGGTTCTAATTGTTTGACTTTTTATTTTCAATTTGGTTTTAATTTCAAATTAAGCCTAAATTCCAAATTTTAATTTAATCTTAATTGTGTTTTTACTAATGATTCAAATTCTGATTGATTTTTAATTTCCAAATAAAATGTTAGAATTTGATATCAAAGTAGTTTTAACAAATTATAGATTAATTTGATTTTAATTGGTTTTTATTGTTTTTTGATTTTTAATTGACATTTAGATTAGTCTTGGATTATTTCTAAAAAATCCAAATCCATTTTATAACCAAAACACCTATTTCCATAAACCAAGTTACAACCATTCTTATTCTCTACCATCACTTCAATCAAGTTCAAACTACAACCATAAGCATACAATTCATTCAAACCTTCAAACCTTCATTCAATATATCCAATTCCATTCAATACAATTCAGTAAACATTCATTCATAATCCAAAGAAATTCCATACATACTTCTTCATTCATGCGCATATTTTACTATTTCATATTTTTACATTTGTCACATTTTTAAATTTGCATTTCATATTTTCTTCATTTTCACATTGAGATTTTCCATTCATTCATGTTTAAAGATCCCCACACTATCATTCATATTCCAAATCATTCATTCATCTAATCATTATCATCCATGCACATGGCATATGAATAACTTATAATAAAAAAAAAACATCATCATCATCAAAACCATGATTGCCAAGAAGTTGTTGCACAAAGTTGTCCATCACCATTTCAACCACAAGGCAACATGTTATATTTCTATAACAATAATATTACAAATTTGAGGGTCCACCACCAGATCTATCTTCTGAGTGCAACAACACTGCATCTGGTGGGGCAAATAAGAAAGAGCTAGATTTCAACAAGCTACAACTCAATTAACCTTCAAGGTTATGAAAGAAATTAGGTGACAGGACTATTGCCATTCACCAGCTCTGTCTCGTTAGAAGTATGGTTATACCAAGATTCCTTCAGACACAAATTGAGGCTCCTCTTGCCATACTTGAGCAATGGACCTGGAAATGCAAAATAACCACCTTTAGTTTAAGGAGATGAGAATCGTTCATCCTGGTCAGTTGCTACATAAAAATAGTTTGAAAGCAGCCGAAAAGTTTTCTCATGAAGAACCAAACAAGGACTTACAATGTTGGGATGTTTTGTTGGTGTAAGCCCTAGAGGCCAATACTTTTGGTACTTGTATCGAATTATTTATTAATAATAAAAGGCATTTTCTTTATTATGGTTGATTAATAAAGTCCCTGGAATAGATAGTCCGTTTAATGTATTAAGTGTGACTTAATCATGAGAACACATTGAACATAAGGACACTATTCTTAAAGTATCCGTAGTCGAGCTTTAGTGTGAAGTGGGACAACATTAAAGCATTAAGACTATTATGTTTGTAGATTGATGATCACATCTCATGGATTATGGATAAAGAGTTATCAAGTCTTAAACATAGGTATGAATATTAGGAGTAATATTTATACCGGATTGACCCGCTATGAGAATACTATATAGAAAGTTATGCAAAGTGTCATAAGTTATTCTCATGGTGATAATAGTGTATACCACTCTTCGACCTGAAACCACTATGGATCCTAGATGTAGAGTTGAGTGCCTTATTACTGATCCAACGTTATCCGTAACTGGATGACCATAAAGACAGTTGATGAGTACTCCACAAAGCATGCTGAGGGACATGAGTGTCCTAGATGGAATTTGCCAATCCTGTGTAACAGGATAAATGTCTATGGGCCCAATATTGAACTGGACAAGGGTGACACGGTCTATACCTTGTGTTCAATATAGACATAAGGGCAAAGGGGTAATTATACACATAACTATTATCACAGGAGGTTTTGTCAGATCACATGACATTTTCGTGACTTGGGTAGCAGTGATGTGTTGCTAGATACCGCTCACTGTTTATTATGTTAAATGCGTGATTTAATATAATTACCAACGTCGCGAAAACCTATAGGGTCACACACAAAGGACGGATTGATGAGAAATAGAATAATTAAGGAACACCGTAAGGTACGGTGCACTTAAGTGGGAGACGAAATATGGTAAGGTACCAAATACTTAAGTGATTTTGGCATATTATGAGATATGGGCCAAAATGCACTTAAGTGGGCTTTTTGGCTTGAAGCCCACACAAGTGGTTCTATAAATAGAACCCCTTGGGTAGAAGCATTGTCACTCCATTCCACTCAGACAGAAATTCAAGTAGAGACTTGGAATTTTGTTTCCCTCTTTCTCTCACTCAAAGCCTTCATTCATAACAGCTAGCACTGCGATTGAAGGAATCCGTTCGTGTGGACTGAGTAGAGACGTTGTCATCGTTCAACGTTCGTGATTGCCCCGTGGATCTGTACCAAAGTTTTTGATCATTATCAGAGATCTGCACCAAAGGTTTGAATCTCCACAAGAGGTAACGATTCTATCACTGATCATGCCCATTCGTAAGGATCACTAAATGGAGAAATTTTTAATTCCGCTGCGCCTTGGATGGCAATTCTCCAACATGTTTCACATCAATTCCCTGCTTGTTCGGTAGAGGAGGCCTTTGAACTATCGGCTGCATATCTCTTTCTCAACCCTTTGCCATTTGATGCTTTAAGACTCCTGCAGTTTTGCTCTCACATCATGACTGGATTTCTTCTTCTTCTTTTCTCCCTTGTTGTTGACATAAATATTGATTTGAGCCAAGATGATGTAAAAGAAGTAAATAGAAACTGTTTGATACAAAGAGAAGGTCACAAAGAGAATGGGCAAAGTGCAATGCAATTTTGTTGAGAAAACTTACATTTCAGGAGAAGATGGATCCAAATAGATGTGAGTGCCGTTTACGGACTCTTCTGAACTATTAGGATGCAATCAGTATTCTCCACAAGGACGAAACTTGCGTTTCTCTTCTCATTAGAAGTTTGGCCTTGGAACTCAATTTGCAAAAGGACATGCTAGCAGGTGCTTCCCACCTTTATGCTCACAAACTTGAATGTTTTCCACACGGAATCGATTCATTTCCACAGCCTCTTGGTTTAATCAAGAAGAGGTATGATGACAGTGATAAGGACATTAGACCCTGTCATGTATATCAATCAGTCAAGGAAATAATGCATCATCTAGAAATAAAAGAGAGTACGGAGATAAAAAAAATGAGAGAAAATCTGAGAAACTACTTACTATCACAAAAGTGACTTGAAAGATGACACATGTTTTATATCTTCCCCAAAAAGAATCACTCAGGAAAGCTCCCACAAGAAAAATGTAAACCGCAAAAGAACTATGACAGACGGCACATGATTGTGAACCTGCAGAATAATAATTGACGGCATTAAAGAACTATGACAGATGCAAAAACAGCAAAAGCAACTCTGTTACCGCAAGGAACATCTTCAACAGTCCAGCCTGCATTACCGCCCAAGCCAAAAATCCACAAGCTAAACAAACATGCCCTATAGTTTCTTTTGAGGAATCAGACCCTGCAAATGCCCAAAACCATTAGGTTGCACAATTTTACTTAGAAGAGCTGACATGGATGAACCGAACAAGGTAAAGCATGTGGTTCAGTATGTAGTTTTTGCAGCCTACCATTTGGCCTTGGAGGCATTTTTTGCTGATGAAGGAGTCTCGTTGCAAACAGTTTCGCCCTTCCAGATAAGTCGTCATCCATTCAAAGGTCAATCTCAACGGTTCCTGTTTTTAGTGTTCCGGGCAAGGAGAAGTCTCAGATTCATGATCCCAACACTGGACCACGGAGGACCAAAAGCGGCACAGTTGCTGAACTAGTCTCCCCAGTTTGCAATACAGGATCCTTATCTAATGATTATTCTCAATCTTTGCCATCTGGATCAAATCTTAAACATTCAACTGCCTTGTACTCCTCCTGTTGCTCCAGAGATTGCTGCGGATGAGAATTTTGGTGACATTTCAGCAGAGCATTATGAAGTATATGAAGAACAACTGCACCATGATACAGAAATGGCCACTGGATTTGGAAATGCTTTGGATGCTCTTGAATCTGAGGAGTTGCACAAGGGCCAACCAGCATTAGAAGAGTAGGCTTTGCAACTGTCTGAAATTGAACATTTAGATGCAAAGTTAGCACAAGAAGTTGGAATTGAAGGTGTTCCTGATTCTGAGGAAGCACTGGTGGAAGCAACCTACAGCATGCCATGAGTAAAACCAAACGCAAATTGTAACAAAAAATAGAAAGCAGAAAAAACAGAATAGCAACAATACAGGAGCGTTAAACCAAGGCCATAGCCGTTCATGAAGATTCTCGTTGTCACTGCAGTAAAAAAACAAGGTAATTAGCAAAGGCAGTAAATATCAAGAAATATCCCAAATTGGAATGGAGACAAAAGTTCAAAGGAAAAGCACAGGCTCAGATTACCGTTCTAAGATCTAGCATCAAATAGAGCAATCCCAACTGAGCACATCAAAAGGAGTTCGCAGAGACACCTGTTTTGATATGCAAAAGCCAATCCCAAACCCTAAATTTGTTGGACATAAAAAGGGGGAGAGAGCAGAATCAAAAGGAGAGGAAAAATCAGAGGCGACCACCAAAAAACCCTAATCCAAAAACAACGGAAACGCTAAACACCAAAGGAACGAACCTGATTTCAATCGACGGCGGAAAACCTTGAAACCTAGCAAAGGGAGGCCATTGCAAGCTTGCTACCACCGCCAAATCACCGCCAAAGGTGAGCTTTCGTATTGGATTTTCCTTTTAAATCTTTGTTTTTTCGCCTTTGGGTGTGAGATATCGAGAGGCGACGAGAGGTTGAGGTTTGGTAGGAGCGATTGAGGGATGGATAAAGGCGTGAGGTTGAGAGCGAAGGTTGAGAGCGGTTGTGAGAGAAACACGAGGATGGAGGACGCGATTGAGAGAGGTGTGAGATAGAGAGATTCTGAGAACGAAATTTGGGAGGAGGACGATGAGTTCTGGATTTCATTTGCGTCCTCACTTTTCCTTTTCTTTATTTATTTATTTGCTCTTTATTAAACAGACCGTTAAATCCATTTAAGTGACCATTTAGTTTCCCTTAGTTGGTCATTAACTTTGGCTTATGGGTATTAGTAACATATTTATGTTTATCTTTACCAATTAATTTTTCTTTTGAAAAACCAACAGCCAGGCGGCTATGGTTGTGTTTCATATTCTTCCATCATTTAGTTAAGTGGTCCAGTAAAAGTAGTCCATCTCATTTTAATTAATTTGTTTTCTAAACTATCTTCAGCTAGTTCTGTTTATATACCCAAGTTATTTTTGTAAATAATAGCTAATCATAAATGGTCTAGTGGAGGGAGGGCAGTTTCATGGTCTTTAGTGGAGTGGGTTCGATACCCATATATAGCATTTTATTTCTTTTAGCATTCATTTTTTTTCATGTTTATGTTTTACTGTAATTTCTCCTATACTCATAGTTTCATTATTATTTAATAACACAAGTTTGGTTTCCTTTAATTTCATCATCCATTCAAAACCGCTTTAAACTATTAGAATCACACTTTTCTCGATTCAATGTCGAGCCCATTTCCATACCCTTGTAAGTCGATTGCTTTTAAGCATCGCCATCAACCTCACATAGCTTATTCTTGGGCTTTCTTACAATGAG
The DNA here is from genome assembly GCF_024323335.1 of Lathyrus oleraceus. NCBI lineage: Eukaryota > Viridiplantae > Streptophyta > Magnoliopsida > Fabales > Fabaceae > Lathyrus > Lathyrus oleraceus. The sequence continues at coordinate 169,372,648 of NC_066582.1, forward strand.
CCAGTTCTCTTTCACTTACACTCATACATTGCATTATTTGTTGTTTGGATCAAAAATAATGACTTGATCCAACGTTGAGTATTTTCTCAATAAACAAATCAATTCATTTCTCCCTCCTATTCTATTCCATTTCTTTCAAACTTTCATCAAACGCTTGATTCAACGTCAAGCCAGTTTTCTTAATAAAAACTCAAAAAATATTAATTCATAGTTAAGACCTTTTCAATAAGATGGAAGTGGAATGTGGTGTATACCGCGCACTCCTGAGATTAAGATTCGAGACGTATGCCTCGCCTATCTTAGCTCTCGCCATCATCCAAATTTATCCACTTTGTTTTCTCTCAAACACTCATTCAAATTTCTCTTAAACGTCCATCAATACTTGATCTAGGGCCAAGTCATTTTCACAATAAAACTCAAAATACCTAATTCTTATTTAACATTTTTCCAATAAAGATGGAAATGGAACATGGTGTATACCGTGCACTCCTGAGATTAAGATTCGAGACGTATGCCTCGCCTATCTTGGCTCTCGCCATCGTCTAAAATTGCCAATGCGGTTTCTTCGAACCCTTTCTCAATCAAATTCTAAAATACTTAATTCCTATCTTAACCTCTTTCAATAAAGATGGAAATGGAACATGGTGTATACTGTGCACTCCTAAGGCTAGGATTCGAGATGTATATCTCGCTCATCCAAGTTCTCGCCATCACTCAAAACACATCCAACCAATCAAACTCTTTCTCGCCACCGTGCGATTAATCAAAAACCTTTTTCATAAACGAAAGATATATTATCTTAAGGTGATACAAAACAATGTTTCGGCCACGATTGTTGAGTCGAGATAAGTGACGCTTTTCCGAATGTAGATTTATAAATCCGTTCGATGTGTGGTATGCGTCCACTCCTCATCTGTTTTGGGTAAAACAATGTTCTCGTCGATTAATACAATATAGCTTTCGCTAAAATCGACCAACAAACAAACATTTTTCTACCCAGAACTACGTAAGCCTTGATTTCTCTTTTGAGATACGTAGAAGCAGGATTTTTAAATCTTGTCAGGCCCACTAATAAAAAACTTAGGTTTAGTCCTTCGTCAAAAATCCAAAAACATTCTCTTCTCATCCTTTCTTTCTTTCCCACCTAATAATTTGAAAAGCCTAAATTTTCAACTAACATTAACGCACACAACTAACCTAATGGTTCCCGTTGAGTACAACGGACGTGAGGGGTGCTAATACCTTCCCCTTGCGTAATCGACTCTCGAACCCTAATTTGGTTGCGACGACCAATATCATTGTCGTTCTTTCTTGGGTTTTATCGATATTTCCCCTTTCCTTTTTAGGAATAAATAAAGTTCGGTGGCGACTCTGTTCAGTTCATCATTGCGAGCGTGCGATCGCGCTTCGCTTAAAGTCGTATCCCCATTTTTTCGAGGTGAGACACAAGGCATCCCTTGGCAATTAAGAGTTGAGAATTTAGCTCTTGAGAGATGGATCAACATCAGTATGATCAACTTCATACATGCAAACACATAGATCCACAGTTCTTACGCTGGGCTCGCACCATCACTAGACTCCTCAATAGGCGATTCTCCATCAAGTTATACAACTTATTGTGCATTATGCTATGGGTGTTCTTATAGTCTCTTAGAAAATCTTCAGAAAAGAGGGGGCGGGGCTCCGAAAAACTATAAAGCATTGAGTGTTGGATAAGTCCACATCGAATATTGAGGGGGAAAGTCATTTCCTACTGGTGAAAAGTGTTTGCCCTCCTTATCCTCTTCGAGGATTAGTGTCGTATCATATTTAGGAGCCTAAGAAGAGGTGCCTTGATTTTGGATCTTAGGGGGTGGGTATTGTCAAGGTGTGTTATTCTACATGCCTTTTGCTCCCTTTCATTATGAGGCCTCCTAGGTGACTCTTAGGTTTGTTTTCCATTTTACGCTTAGCCTTTTTCTTGGTCAGGCATTCCTTTTTTTTAGTCAGGGGAATGAAGACATTTTCTATGCAAAAAAAAAGTATAAGAAAAACATAAATAACATGGCGAGTGAATAATTTCAAAATAAGAGTCTATATGACCATAAACTTACTCATGTACATGTCTCTCTCTTGCTCTCTTGTCTATGTCATTCTCTCCTTTCAGAAAATGATTGTCACTGGATCCTCTTTCCACTACAACGAGAAGTTAGGGGTGCCATCTACCCTGATTGTAATCATGGAGACACCGTCTCTCCTCCTAACCTTCACGAACATGTCTTTCAAATTTTTGTAGTGGTTAGAGTAGGGCTTAAATAGTTCCCTTCCTAATATGGTGCTTAAAGTCACCCAACCAGCTTTGGTGCCTGTCTTAGTAACATAAAAAAAATAGCATCCATACGGTGGGGAAAAAATTTCAATTGCCGATATATGATTTCAAATGCCTTAATCATGCTCTAGACATTGGATGTAATCTGGGAAGGTACGATGTTTGCGGTCACTAGAACCTCATCCTCAAATAGTGTAAAGAGGATTAAAACCCCTAAATCATGAATTTCATTAAGGTATATATAGAAATATGAGTGAGTGGGTTATTAAATGTGACCATGTTAGTCCTCTATTCTTTAGAGCACACCTCCAAAATAACATTTTCTTCATGGACAGTGTTGAACAGTCTAATTTGTCGCTGGAAGGCAACAATCCTCTCCTCACTAGTGTATAGGGGCATAAAATCTTAAAAATTTAAAAACTTATCATTTTTATCCACCATAAGCTTGTGAAAGTTCCTAGTAAAGAACAGGTAGAGAGTCGCCATCAGAACTACTAGTGCACTCATAACTCCCAAACGCGTAAACCTATAATTAGTGGCACTATCCAGCCATTCTCTAAAGTTTAAAGGCCTTATCATCGTACCACTCTCATCTAAATACTAACAATCACCATTAAAAGTGAAAAGGACATAGATATTAGTAACTCATACCTATAAATAAGGTTTAGAGCTTAAATTTGAAAAATTGTAAAACATGTGTGCCTTGCACTTGAAGAACTCTAATGGAATGATAAAAAGCTTAAGAGAAGAAAATACGCAAAAGGGTTGATGGTAAGAACTAAAATCCTTTTTATAGGGATTGTAAGGCTATCCTTAGGTTTGCATCTATGTGCTTGCAGGTATAAAGCTTATACAATTGTTATTGAACCAGTGATCCTGATGTTGTTGACTATCTTGGTGTTTTTAAGATGAAAATGTTGATGCTTGTTGATGTAGGTGGTGATATCTTTCCAACCCTCTGATGATGATTAACTTGAAGATATCTCAAGCCTCATCAAGTAAAAGTTTTAAGGTTCCAGTAAAGTGCTTATATGACCTTGTATCTAGCAAAGGAACTTGAAGCATCAGAGTTCTGAAAGAGATGAAGTAAGAAAGCTCGTCTGGTCGTGTGAAAGTAGGATAGTAACTCCTAAAATACTAAGGTTAATCACACACTCAGTAAAACCCTTTAGAAGCCTTTCTTGATTTGATAAAACCACCTAAAAATGTTTTCAAGGTCAGGCTAATTGATTATGGAACTGTATGATCAACTAGGAGTTGTTTTACAATTGAATAATCGATTATCCCTAGTATTTTAATCAATTATTTAGCTTTGTAACGCTAAGTCTCTTAATAATTGGCAACGAATAGAAATCAAAATATTTCATTTGTGGCTTGAATAAAAGATTATTCACGTGTAATAATCGATTATGCTAATCTATTATCACATTATTTGGCTCATTGATTACTTATTTTTGAGCCATACTTTTACCTATATAAAGGAGGCCACTCCTCATTCGAAATCACACAAGAATTTGAATTTTTCCTATTTCTCTCTATTTTATTACTCTTCTCCATTCTATTTGATATTTTTCTTTCACCAAAAGTTGTCCCAATACGTTGTGAGTATAAATGAGTTCAAATCTCAACAATTTAGAAAGTACTTAATCTTTTGCTTCTTTATAATTTTTAACCATTGATGCTTCATTTTCTCCTTCACTATCCTTTTTTTCTTCTTTAGAATCACCCCCTCGTGTTTTCATGAGAACATTCGTGTTGCTCCATTTGGAAAACTCTTCAGAAATTGCTTTTGTTTTATAAAACTCAATCCAAACCCTCTTTCTTGTGTTTTCACACCTTCATAAGTGAACACCATATTTTCTCCATAAAAAAATAATAAACCTATTACCTCAGTGTTTTTGAAAACTGAGAGAATATAGCTATAAGGGAACACGCTTCAAATCCCTGTAACTGCATTTAAGGTTTTTTCAATGATTTCTCACTTGGCGCCTTACAATCTTCCCCTTTTTTTCTTAGTTAATTTTTTTTTTCCATTTTTTTCTTGTTAATTAGTAATTCTAAACTTTTTTGTTATCAATAAAAGCGAATAGGTAATAATAAGAAAGGAAATATTTCATTAATTAAAACAGGATAACAAATAACTATTCCACATTTTCAAAACTATGACTCCACTCAAATTCAATAGTATCACTATTAACTATCTCTAACTGAGATAAAAGTTCAGAAACAACTCTTCCATGTGGTATGAGGAAAGTCATTTCCTCCCTATAGATGATTATCATTTCCTTTAAGAAGTTAAAAATGGTAAGAGGAAGATTAACTCTGATGTTCTTTGTAAGGAATAATAAGAGATGTTTGTCATCCCAAGTAAGTGTTTCAAGTCGGTTCTCTCTTGGATGAGATTTGACACTAGAAGTCGATACAAAACTTTTCCAATTGGTAGTAGAGTAGCAAGACTGCTGAGATTATCGTAGTTGGCATAAATTAAGCGAATGTGATATGAGTAGACTTTGTTGAATTTATATTGTTCAACACAACAACCTCCCTCTTCACAGTTTATTTTCTTAGCAATAAGTGACTGAGTAATTGTCTTAGCAATAATTGGGAAAAACAATTTAGGATTTTTTTTTTATTATTATAATATTTTTTGTAAACTAAATGATATATCTCGTCGGTTTCCTTAATAATCGAGGGATATGATAATCAAATTTTACTATAAAAGCACTTGTTAAATAGATTTTACCCTAATCCTAACTTATATGTAACCGCTCCAAACTCGAACATACCAATCTTTTGGGATCCATCTCACAAAATGGTGTTGTTGTTGTTGTATTTAGAAGCTTGAAAAAGTTCTCTATGATGGATTGCAAGTGCAAAAAACATTTTTTCAATGTTAGAACAGATGATTCCTTTAGAAGTTGGATGCATTCAACGGTTGGAACAAATAACTCCTATCTTACCCCTAGGTTTTATTGTAAACTAAGACATATGAGGCACTAGTTTTGTAAATAATAAAAATGCAGATGTTGGGGTTCGAACGCATGTGCAAATTAATTTATCCCTCCGTGTTTAAAAAACTGAGGTGATAAGTTGTTACGTTTCATGACGCCCTTCGTTACCTCGGTACTGCAGCCGAGGTAAAATGCATTTCACGTCCGATGTTAAAAGAAATTTTTGTAGTAGTGTTTGAAAAAGTTCAATCATATTTTCACTTTAAGGACTTGAATGAAAGGAATGAGTATAAGCTATCATCAATTGGTGAAGGTTTAGCTATAAAAGGAAAATTCCCGGAGAATTATGGCAAGTTTGAGAAGAAGGGTAAGTTTCAACAAAAAAATTATGGTGGTGATGCTCCAGCTATTAGGTGTTATCACTATAAGAAAGAAGGTCATACAAGAAATATGTGTCATGATAGATTGAAGAACTATGGTGAAAGAAAGGATAATGGCAATGCAATCATTGTTCAGGATGATTATGAATCTTTTGATATCCTGGTAGTGCATAAACTTAAACAAGGTGTGTATTATGGATTCAGGATGAACTCGATACATGACTCCAAACAAAGAATTGTTTTAGGACACGTGTGGTGAAGATGGATGACCAGTGCTCCTGGGAAATGACAAAGCATGAAGATTGCAGAAATTGGACCTGTGAGGTTCAAACTTCATGATGAATCCATAAAGTTGTTAACTGGTGTCAGGTATGTACCTGACCTTAAGAGAAATTTAATTTATCTTGGTGAAATTAATAATAAAGGATATGTATTCAAAGGAGAGCAATGTATCTTGAGAATCATGAAGAGTTCAAAGGAAGTCATAAGAGGCACCAAGAAGCAAGGCTTGTATTCCCTTGAAGCCGAGGTTATAAGTGGTTCAGCTAACATTGCATCCCTAAAGCCCTTGACAAAGACTAGGCTATGGTACATGAGACTTGGCCATGTCAGTGAAAAGAGCCTGATTGAATTGGGGAAGTAAAACCAGCAATGTGGAGACAAGGTTGAAAAGCTGAAGTTTTGTGAACCATGTGTTTTTGGGAAAGCCTGCAAAGCAAAGTTCAAAAAAGGCCAACAAAGAACAAATGGATCCCTTGATTACATCCATACTAATCTTTGGGGGCCTTCAAGAAGTCCTTCACATTCAGGTGCAAGGTACTTTGTATCCATAGTTGATGATTATTCTAAAAAGTTATGGATATTCATTCAGAAAACTAAGGATGAAACTTTTGAAATTTTCAAAATTTGGAAAACTCTAGTGGAGAATCAAACTAGAAGGAAGGTCAAGAGGTTAGGGACATATAATGGCCTTCCGTTTTTCACTAAAGCATTCAATAGTTATTGCTCGGTGGATGGAATTTCAACGCACATGACTACAACATGTACTCCTCAACAAACCGGTCTTGCTGAAAGGTTGAATAGAATAATATTTGAAAGGATGAGATTCATGTTGGTTAGTACTGGCTTGAAGAATATTTTTTGGGAAAAAGTTGTGATGAATGTTGCTTACCCGATAAATATGTGTCTGTCGCAACCTAAAATGCGAAAAAGAGACAACCGGCGAGAAAGAAAAGATAGAAGAGTCGCCACCGTGCGTTATTTATCCCAAAGGAGGGAAAGGAAACACTCGAAGTAAACCTGGAAAAAGGAAAGGAAAAGACAAGGTCTTGCAACCAAATCTTGGGTTCGGGAGCCGATTATGAGAAGGGAAGGTATTAGCACCCCTACGCATCCGTAGTACTCTACGGGATCCACTCTTGTTGTTCTTGTCTAAAGGGCGTGGGTTTATCTAACATACTATTTACTAAAAGAGAAGGGTCAAAAGAAAATGAATCGCACGGATGTCGCATCCACTACATACGTATCCCATCTGAATATGAGAATCAGAGTCTTCGTAGCTCGGCTACCTATGGGTTATAGAGGAGTGTGCTCGCTAAGACATCACGTCTTATACCTACGTATCTCATCTGGAATGAGAATCAGAGCAAAACGTAGTTCAGCTAACTACGGGAACAAGGGTCTCAATTGCAACTAGGGCAAGAGAAAGGGAAGGTCTCGATCGCAACGAGGGCGAGAGAAAAGAATCGCAACGAGGGAGAAAATAAACAAGGATTAGTTGTTAGTCGTTAGTTAAACTCGGCAAGACATCGCATCTTGTGCCTACGTATCTCATCTTAACATGAGAATCAGAGTTGTCGTAGTTCGGCTAACCTATTTTGTTTGTTTTGTGTTTTTTAGATGAACGACGTTACTACGCAATCTACCGGATGCTCGACCTTTGGAGACTTACTCGCCTGTAGTAGAAGGAGTTAACGTGTTCTTAGGAGAAGAAAAATCAATGAGTTTGTTTGTGTTTTAGGAATGCTCATGCAAAAAGAAAGTCCTAGACGAAGGAACCGTGCTACCTTAATTGACATGCAAACGAGAGACTATACGAAGCCTAACAATCCTATGGGGAGACGATCACACCATACAAAACAAACATGCATAAAGTAAAATGCCAACGAGGGGCTCAAACATACATGGGTAGGGCTTTAGTCAAGAGGGGTCATATCAACCTCGACAAACAAGCCATGGAAGGGTAATCAAACGGGCTCTTAACCACTGACACTGAACGTCAGGGTGAGCAGATCAAAAGGGTAATGAGGATAAGACCTCATAGCTCTTAACCCTGGACAGGGTGAGCTCATGACAAAAAATGGGGATTCAGAAAGGTGGAACCCTCTCCACTGACTGACCGGACAAAAGATCTTGGGCTTTTGTTCTGATGCATCGACACGTAGTGTAAGCATAAAGAACGACACACTGAATAACGGGGGATCGACTACTAATCCCTTTTATCCGTCAATTGCCTCTTCGTGGAGGTCTTTAGCACTGGTGCCTCTTCTTGGAGGTCTTTGGGCACAAAAGTAAACACATAAAAACATTGCCTCCTATCGAGGTCTTCCAGCTAAGAAAGCGGTAAAATGCGGGAAAGATGTAAAAGGGATCAAGAGATCTACCACACAGATAAAGATCCGAAGTAACAGCAACTCAAGAGATAAGAAACCCGGAGATCTCTCAGGCTAGCACCATCAAAGAAAACAAGTCAGCAGAGTAATCGGAATAAGTCTCCAAATGGTATCCCACAAATAAAGTGGAATACCAAGCAAGCTATCTCTTCAAGAGTCACGTGAGTCCTCACAAAAACTCAATAAACAGGTTAGAATAACAAGATAGGGGTCCAGTCAAGAGTTACGCCAAATAAGAATCAAAATGTAACCACATGAATCATGCCATTAAAGTTCACAAAAAACTCACAAAAAGCAACCAAGGGTAGGAGGCCTAAACCTCTTGTCAAACAAATGCATTAAAAATGTATTAAAACTCAAAGTCCGGGGGCATGGATCCACACATCAAGATATGGCATACATACTAAAACATGTGCCCGGATACAATAGAAAACATGTCATAACAAACACATAACATATTGGGGAGCAAATAGACAAAAGCAGCTACTGTCGCGATCGCTACTGCCTCGCTTAGCGAAGCTTCGCTGCAGACTCGCCTAGCGAAGCGGCTAGCGAATGCCTGTAGGTTCTGGATTCTTTTTTGATAACAGTACGATTTCAAGGACCCCAAACCTTACGGTATCCATCTCGGCAACGAAGTGATTAAACATTCAAGGCATTATTCTACACATTCATGCACATCTAAAACCAAATGCAAAACCTAACGATACCCACTCTTCCAAATTCTATACATTCAGAAATTTCAAATTAAAAGCATAAAGTAATGGGAATAAGGCAAACCTGACTGGAGAGATCGGATGAAATTGAATTGCAGCATTGGGTTCGCAGAACAATCTTAGGGTTTATATGAGAGGGAATTGGCTCTTTGCAGATGAGTTCTCTTAGTCTCCGGAGGCTGCTCTGAATTCTGTTAGCTCTTCTTTTTTTCCTCTCCTTTTTTTAGGGGTTTTCCACTGAATTTATAACCTGATTCTCGTGGCTTTGTGGGCTCAAATGTGAGAGGTCCAAGTCCAAGATTTTCTGTTATATTTTTAAAACGCGTGGTCTTCGCCTAGCGAAGAATTTGCTCGCCTAGCGAGCATGACAGTTCAGACTCGCTAAGCGAACCCTGCTGCTCGCCTAGCGAGCATGACAACTCAGGAATAGATTTTTGCTCCTTCCAGATTAGCGCTTTGAATGATGAATAGACCCCATTTGAACATGTTGGAAGTAACTCACGTCATTCCCTTGTGTTGACTGATCACCCAGATAGAACCCACAAAGTGTCTTGGATGATATTCAAGCTTCTTGGATCTGATTTTGACTGACATGATGAAATGCAATATGAAATGTTAAGTGACCTAAAAATGAATGCATGCATGAGAGGGGGGGGGGTAAATTTGAGGTGCTACAGCTGCCCCTATTCAATCAACTGGAGACCCGAAAAGAAGATAGCAGCGGCTTTCGCACTTTCGAGGTATCAAGGGATTGAATACAATAAAAGCCCGAAAATTTACACCGAAGTGAAGTGAAGTAACAATGCCTGTTAGAATCGGCAAAGAGGTGGTCTTGAAAGAAGAATCTGTCTGGAACTGTGAGAGTCGGTCTGAATACCGAAAAAGAATGTTAACCTGGATACCAAAATAAATGGTAACACAGAAATAACCATGGTCTGAATGCCGCTTATTAGTCTGAATACTGGAAATGACTTCGATTTGAGCATCGGAAGATATGAGATTATCAATATCGGTCTGAACACCGAGAGACTGGCCTGAATGCCACTTCGGTCTGAATACTCGGAAAACTGACCTGAATGCCACAAGTTGCGTCGACCTGAATGTCGGAAACTTCTTCGATCTGAACATCGGAAAATATGAGATTATTAATATCGGTCTGAACACCGAGAGACTGGCCTGAATGCCACTTCGGTCTGAACACCGGAAAGTTGGCCTGAATGCCACAAGTTACGTCGACCTGAACGTCGGAAACTTCTTCGATCTGAACATCGGAAAATTGGCCTGAATGCCACTTCGGTCTGAATACCGGAAAACTGGCCTGAATGCCACAAGTTGCATCGACCTGAACGTCGGAAACTTCTTCGATCTGAACATCGGAAAACTGGCCTGAATGCCACTTCAGTCTGAATACCGGAAAATTGGCCTGAATGCCACAAGTTGCATCGACCTGAATGTCAGAAACTTCTTCGATCTGAACATCGGAAAATTGGCCTGAATGCCACTTCGGTCTGAATACCGGAAACTGGCCTGAATGCCACTTCGGTCTGAATATCGGAAACTTTCATGCCTGTCAGCATCGGCAGAAATAAGGAGAATGATAATTGAGGCGGCGTGCGGGCCAACGACCTATGCTGGGGATAATAAGTCATGAACAACCTTCAGTCTGAGTACTGGAAACAAGCTTCTGGTTTATCACTTGGGATACCGAGAATCTTTTATGCTTCACATGCGTATGTTTGAATTTTTCAATGGCGTAATGCTCCATGAAAATGGAAATGCTATGCGATTTGGGAGGATGCAATGCAATATGATTCTACATGCAGGGATGCGAAATGCTGGAGAAAATGCCAAGCCGAGGCAAGGAATTCCGCTGGGGAAATGATCACCATCTTCTGGACCCTGGCAAGGCTGTTGGAGATGCACAACACAAAGAACTCCGTGGGGAAATGACCCGCCACACGGTGTTCTGGCAAATAACAAAATACCGAGGCTCTGACTAGGGAGAGAATGGCACTGAAAACTTGCTGTTAAGGAAAGCGACAGTGGTTCTGGCAACCATAATCTGCGAGAGAGACGACTCAACAGGGGAAGCAAACACCGATATGGTACTGAGATTCTGCTTCAAGGAAAGAGACCATGGATCTGGCGTCGAGACCATCGATCTGGCATCGAGCTCTGAGGAGCAGCCGCTTCTGCTGGAAAGATACAGTCTGTTACTGCCAACTCCGCTGGGGATATACAGTCAGACACTGTCAACTCTACTGGGGAGTGTATAGTCTGAAACAACCGCTTGGGGAAGTACAGTAGTGAGAACCCGTTGGGGATTGAAGAATCCAACGCTTGGACCAACTTTGCAGGGATAAGATACCAAATTCCAACTGTTGAGGAAAAACGTATGCGATCATCTGCTGGGCACCTTAAGGAAATGCCCCGAGTGTACCTGTTCTGAATAGACGATCCAAAGCACTTAAAATTTACATCAATTTTAAATGTTTATTAAGCATGTACCTGTAAAGCTCTTATGTTTCATGATGCAATGTTTATCAAAAATTCGGACGTCATTGTTGCAAACAAAACAGTAAAATGAAAATGAACACAGAGATGTACTGAATAACATGCTTTTATTGATTGAATGGCCTCTGAATAGGCATTTACATCAGGAAGCAATCCCTGGAAAGAGGTAATTGCACAAAAGATAAAAATAGAAATTAATCTAATGGCAATGTGAAATAGATTTCCATCGGGTTCCAATTCTGCTATGACTCGCTCGTCTTCAAGATCCTCCAGATGATCAGCTTTCCGAAAAAGGTGATTGAACTGTTTCCTACCTTTCGAAAGTTTCCAGTTATCGACATGGGATGAGATTCAGAACTACTCAGAACGCAGCCATTCGCTTAATCCCTAACTTTTGCCTGGATCGCCCTTTCGGGTTTTCAATCCACCGGGATACCCATTTTTGTCTAAGTTGCCTTTCCAGGTTTTCAACTTACCGGGTGTACAATCTTTTCATTTTTTAATCCCTAATTTTTGCCCGAACCTTTTCATTTTCTTGGTTCATCGGGATGCCCATTTTTTTGCCTGGACCGTTCTTTTTATTGTCCAACGGGTCTATTTTATGCGAAGTATTTTTTAACTACGTCTGAGTTCACAGGGGAAGTAAAGTCTTCACCATCCATAGTTGCAAGCATTAAGGCCCCACCATCAAAAACCTTGGTGACAATATATGGTCCATCATAGTTAGGAGTCCACTTGCCCCTGTGATTTGTCTGAGGAGGAAGGATCCTTTTCAATACTAAATCTTCGACTTGGAAGCATCGAGGACGCACTTTCTGATCAAAGGCTCTCTTCATCCGACTCTGATACAACTGCCCATGACAAATGGCTGCCATTCGCTTCTCTTCGATAAGACTCAACTCATTAAACCTTTTCCGAATCCATTCGGCTTCGTCCAACTTGACATCCAACAGGACTCTTAGAGAAGGAATCTCCATCTCAACAGGTAGGACTGCTTCCATACCATACACAAGGGAGTATGGGGTGGCCCCGGTCGACGTACGTACTGAAGTACGGTACCCATGCAAGGCAAAGGGTAGCATCTCACGCCAGTCTCTGTATGTAACGATCATCTTCTGCACAATCTTCTTTATGTTCTTATTCGCTGCCTCAACAGCACCGTTCATCTTAGGACGATAAGGGGAAGAGTTGTGATGCTGAATGTTGAAGTTCTGACACAACTCCTTCATCATTTTGTTATTGAGATTGGAACCATTATCAGTAATAATCCTTTCTGGAACCCCATAACGACAAATGATTTCTTTCTTGATGAATCGGGCAACCACATGTCTGGTGACCTTCGCAAATGACGCTGCTTCGACCCACTTGGTGAAATAGTCGATGGCAACAAGGACGAAGCGATTCCCATTAGAAGTAATCGGTTCAATCTTTCCAATCATATCAATGCCCCACATAGCAAAAGGCCACGGCGAAGACATCACATTCAAAGGATTTGGCGGCACATGTACCTTATCAGCATAAATCTGGCATTTATGACACTTCCGAGCATATTTGAAACAATCAGATTCCATGGTCATCCAGTAATAACCCGCTCTCAACAATTTCTTAGCCATTGCATGTCCGCCGGCATGAGTACCGAAGGAGCCTTCATGAACCTCCTACATTAACATGTTTGCTTCGTGTCTATCCACACATCTGAGCAAAACCATATTGAAGTTCCTCTTATACATCACATTGTCCTTGTTCAAGAAGAAATTGCCTGCCAATCTTCTCAAAGTCTTTCTGTCATTGTTGGATGCCCCTGCAGGGTACTCTTGATTTTTCAGAAAGCACTTGATGTCGTGATACCAGGGCTTGTCATCAACCATTAGTTCAGCGGCAAACACATACGTGGCCCTGTCAAGGCGCATCACATCGATCTTAGGAGCATGGTTCCACCGAACCACCTTGATCATGGAGGATAGAGTGGCAAGAGCATATGCCATCTGATTCTCATCACGAGGTATATGATACAGCTTTACTGTTGTGAAGAAAGTCAATAGTCTTCTCGTGTAATCTCTGTAAGGGACCAGATTGGGCTGGAGGGTGTTCCAATCACCATTCACTTGATTGATCACTAGAGCTGAATCTCCGAAGATGTCCAGAGTCTTGATTCTCAAATCAATGGCTTGCTCAATACCCAAGATACAGGCTTCATACTCAGCTTCATTATTGGTGCATTCAAAAGTCAGACGAGCGGTGAAAGGCATGTGGGCACCTTTCGGAGCGGTAATGACAGCACCAATTCCACTTCCTTTGGCATTGACGGCCCCATCAAACATTAAAGTCCACTTTTCATCTGGATCAGGTCCCTCCTCAACAACTGGCTCTTCACAGTCTTTCATCTTGAGGAACATGATGTCTTCATCTGGAAAATCAAACTTCATTGGCTCATAGTCTTCAATCGGCTGCTGAGCAAGATAGTCTGACAAAATACTCCCTTTGATGGCTTTCTAGGATGTATACTGGATGTCGTACTCTGTCAGTACCATTTGCCAACGAGCAACCCTTCCGGTGAGAGTTGGCTTCTCGAATATATACTTGACTAGATCCATCTTGGAGATCAATAAAGTTGTGTGAGTCAGCATGTATTGTCTCAATCGCTTAGCAGCCCATGCAAGTGCACAACATGTCTTTTCAAGCATCGAGTATCTAGACTCGTAGTCTGTGAATTTCTTACTCAGGTAGTAGATGGCATGCTCTTTCCTACCTGTCTCGTCGTGTTGACCGAGAACACAACCCATGGAATTGTCTAGTACTATTAAGTACATAATCAGCGGTCTCCCTGGGACTGGAGGCATAAGGATAGGAGGATTCGACAGATACTCTTTTATCTTCTCGAAAGCCCTTTGACAATCATCGTTCCACCTGATAGCCTGATCTTTTCTTAACAACTTGAATATCGGCTCGCACGTGGCTGTTAGGTGAGAGATGAACCTTGCAATGTAGTTCAACCTCCCTAAGAAACCACGAACTTGTTTTTCCGTTCTTGGCTCAGGCATTTCTTGTATCGCTTTCACTTTGGCCGGATCCACCTCAATCCCTTTTTCACTAACAATAAAACCCAACAGTTTTCTAGATCTCACCCCGAAAGTACACTTGTTCGGATTCAGCCTCAGCTTGAATTTCCTCAAACGCTCAAACAGTTTCTGCAAATTCACCAAATGTTCTTCTTCTGTCTGAGATTTGGCAATCATATCATCCACATAGACCTCGATTTCATGATGAATCATATCATGGAAAAGAGTTACCATAGCTCGTTGATATGTTGCCCCAGCATTTTTCAGACCAAACGACATCACCTTGTAGTAGAAGGTGCCCCATGGGGTTATGAAAGTTGTCTTCTCCATGTCTTCTGGTGCCATCTTAATTTGATTATAGCCAGAAAAGCCATCCATGAAGGAGAATACCGAGAACTGAGCCGTGTTATCCACCAAAACGTCAATGTGAGGTAATGGGAAATCATCCTTAGGGCTAGCTCTGTTCAGATCCCGGTAGTCGACACACATCCGTACCTTTCCATCCTTCTTAGGTACCGGAACGATGTTTACAATCCATGGCGGATAATTGGTGACTGCTAGAAACCCTGTATCCAACTGTTTTTCCACTTCTTCTTTTATCCTGACAGCCATCTCTGGTCTTGTTCTTCTGAGCTTCTGCTTGACCGGAGGACAACCTTCTTTGAGAGGCAAACGGTGTACCACGATGTCCGTGTCAAGCCCGGGCATGTCCTGATAAGACCAGGCGAAGATGTCAACATACTCTTGCAGCAATTCAATCAGCCCCTTCTTTACATTATCCTCCAAAGCAGCCCCTATCTTGATTTCTCTCTTGGCGTCCTCGGTGCCGAGATTAATCACTTCAACAGACTCTTGATGCGGTTGAATGACCCTTTCTTCCTGTTTTAATAACCTGGCAAGTTCTTCAGGGAGTTCACAGTCTCCGTCACCCTCTTCTTCAGCTTGAAAGATTGGATTTTCAAAGTCGAAGCGAGCCATAGCAGAACTGTTATCAATAGGATCCGGTGACGTGCATCTGCATGAGTGATGGTATGTGCTTATGAGTGTGAAAAAGAAGTGAAAACTAAACAAAACATTGCCAAATGTATTTTTTTTTATTTTTGAAAACTGCAAAAATAGAAAGACAGTGAACAAAATATTTGAATGCAAAAAAAGACGTCCTTTATTTATGATAAAAATGCAGGTATTCGCATAGATGAGCCCTACAATGAGTCGTTACGCCCTGGGCGGAACGTAAGACTTAGACATGCATGAATAAACAAGAAAAATTACTCCTCCAGAAAAGTGGCTTGGACAATCTCTTCAGAAGACCAATTGTTGATGACTTCACCCGGGATCCTCGGACGCACCCAGTTATCGATGTCGCAATCACTGTCCCTATCTTCATCGTTGATTGCAGAGATCTGGCCGTACTGAATGATGCTAGCACTGGAGAAAGTAATCGGCCTCTGACGAGTCTGAAGTGTTGAAGTTGTAGAAGTCAGAGCTGGCTGGTACCCAATCCCGGACTTGTCTTCTTTCACTCGTAACTCCAACAGATGTCCCCAACCGGGAGCAACACCTGAATTTACCAAGGCCTGTGCCTGCTTGAAGGACGAGATAGAAGCACCCGCTTTAACTTCTTCCACCGGAGCTGCGTCATTGATCTGAACTGCCTCAAAGGCCTGACACAGAGTCTCATGAATTTCACCTTCTACTTCTACATACTTGAATGTAGACAGGTTACTGACCAAAATGTCCTCCTCACCACAGACAGTGATAATTCGTCCGTTGACCGGGAATTTGATCTTCTGATGTAGAGTTGAGGATACTGCCCCAGCATTGTGGATCCAGGGACGACCCAGCAGGCAACTGTACGAGGGACTGATATCCATCACATAGAAGACGGTGTTGAAGGTTTGTGATCCAATCTGAATTGGCAATTCTATCTCTCCAAACACCGACCTCTTAGAACCATCGAAGGCTCTCACCATAAGATTTGAAGGCTTCAGGACCAAACCCTCCACTTCTAACCTTGACAGGGCTCTCTTGGGTAGCACATTGATAGAGGAACCTGTATCCACCCGAACATGTGATAACACGGTGTCTCTGCATTCCATCGAGATGTGCAGAGCCTTGTTATGGTTGCATCCAGCTGGTGTTAAGTCAGAATCAGTAAAACCTAACCCGTTGCTTGCATGCACATTGGCAACGATCCCTTCTAGTTGGTTTACCGAGATTTCTTAAGGTACATAAGCAGCATTAAGAACCTTCAGAAGTGCCTCTCTGCGTGCTTCCGAACACAGCAGGAGTGAGAGAATAGATATCTTAGATGGCTTCTGAATCAACTGATCGACTACCTTGTAGTCGCTTTTCTTTATAATTCTTAAGAGCTCATCCACATCCTTCGAGAAAGTAAGCTCTGAGCCAGCCTGGGGTGCAGAGGTACCCTCATTCACAACTTGTTTGCCTTTGGTCTTTGCCGCGGCATCAGCACTATCAGTTTGGGTAACGGGTGGTGAGAACAGTCTACCACTCCTGGTGAATCGCCTGATTCCACCAACATTGTCCACCGCGGGATCTACTATTTCCACTTCAGATTCAGACTTCTCCTCTATTTTCAGTGGCTGCTCCACTCCATGATCATGCGTATATACACTCCCCCCATAATGCCAAGGAATGGCCCTTTCACTGGTGAAGGGTAAAGGACCAGGGGTTGTGATAGTCATAGTGGATGATCGCACTAGTGGCACTGGTTGCGCTTCTGGCACACTGATCTGAGCAGTTGGATAGAAAATGGTGATAGTAGCAACATCACAATCGTACTCAGAAATCTCATTCATTGAAACATAAACATCCGAAACATCGGAATCAAGTTCAATTACATCAGAATCAACCACATTATTTGGGATATTAGCAACAACATTGGAAAAATTAAATACATCATTACGAATTACAGAATCAGCAGGAACAACATCTGTGAATTCTTCAACAGCGCCTTTAAACACCTCTTCAGCAACCCCTTCAGCAAATTCTTTGACAGACAAGTCTTCAACTTGGAGGATACCTTCGTCGAGCAAGGCCTGGATACCCTGCTGTAGCTTCAAACAACCTCCACTCTGAGTAGCACAATCCACACAACCCTTCCCACAACCAGGGAAAACATCGGCCTTCAACAAGCAGTTTTTAATCTTCAACAGCGGAGTCTTCAATTTCAACACATCCTTGATGAACTTGGCTTCTCCTCCCACCGTGTTAACATTTGCATCACCATGTTGCGGCATGGGATTGTTGACGACATTAGGAGCCGGCGCAAAGTTAATGGCCTTTGAATCTATGAGGTCCTGAACTACGTGCTTAAAAGCTTTGCAGTTCTCTATATTATGGCCGGGTTCCCCAGAATGGAAATTACACCTAGCGTTGGCGGCGTAACCCACCGGAAGCCTACCAACAGGCGGAGCCAAAGTGCGTAACTGCACGAGTTGTAATTGTTGAAGGCTAGGAAGCAACTGAGCGTACGACGTTGGAAGAGGGTCGAAACGCCTGTCCATCATCCTTTGCCTCTGTTGATAGGCGGGTATGTTACCCTGTTGTTGTTGCTGTAGTGGTGCTGCAGCCGGAATGGTCACAGCCGCAACATACGGTTGTTGATGATAGTTCTGCAAGTTATTCCTCCGGTTACCCCTGTTCTGATAAGAATATATGGCATTTGCATTCCCTTCTCTCCTCTTCTGTCCCTGAATGAACGGCTTCTTCACCCCTGATGAAGATCCACCTCCACTTTGGATCTTGCAGGTCTTCAGGTAATTCTCCACCCTCTCTCCGGTATAGACTACATCAGTAAAGTTGGAGGCATTGCAACCCACCAGGCGCTCCAAGTAAGGTTCGGGCAGAGTGTTCATGAACATGTTAGCCATTTCCTTCTCCAACATAGGAGGTTGAACATGGGAAGCCGTCTCTCTCCAGCGTCGAGCATATTCCCTGAAGCACTCATTGCTTTTAAGAGACAGATTCTGAAGTTGAGTTCTGTCTGGAGCCATGTTTGTATTATACTGGTATTTCTTCACGAAAGCCTCAGCCAAATCCCTCCAGCAGCGGATGTGGGCTCTGTCCAGCCTCATATACCATTCCAGGGATGCCTCAGCTAGGCTATCCTGGAAAAAATACATAAGCAACTTTTCATCGTCAGAGTATGCAACCATTTTACGGAAATAGGCTTGCACATGGGTCTTTCGGCAAGAGCTGCCATTGTATTTGTCAAATATCGGGACCTTGAATTTCGGTGGCACCCTCACGCCTGGGACCAATCCCAAGTCAGCAACGTCTACTCCCAGAGGACTCTGTCCTTCCACTGCCTTCAGCCTTTCCTCTAGTCTTCTAAACATAGGGTCCATGCCATGGCCCATGCCAAAGTCTTCCTGCAGCAGGGGGAATTGATCGTCCTGATCATCATAGACGGGTTGTTGACCGGAGTTGACATGCGGAATCGGGGTAGGCCCCGGTCCACTGGGTCCGTTAACCTCCCCAGCTGGAGGATCAGTCAACGTCTCTGGTTGAGTAGTGGCGGGATTCCTCTGCATCATTTGCCTGAGCTCTTGCTGTCCCTGAGCCACCCCTTGAACCACATCCATAAACTGGTTCATGCGGATCTTTATCTCGACGAGCTCTGCCTGTAGGCTTTCCATTGCTCTTTGCTGATTTCGGCGGGTACCGTACCGGTGAATTCCTGAGTCAGCTATCCTGATAGTGGAACACCAAATAATATGAGAACACCGCAGCGATACCTGTTATGCAAGATATGCAAATGAATATGTAAATGCAATGACATGTTTATTAATTCCAAAGGGTGTTCTACCCCCTTGATTCCAGTCTCACAAGAAGATCGAGCCATGAATAAACTTCTGAGATCAAGATGCAATAAGGAAAACCATCATATGAATGAGTTCAAAAAAGGGAAGGCCCTAGCCAACAGTACATCAAAAAAGATCTCCACAACAAGCCTGTGGATCATCATTACAATACAAAAATCAAGAATCAGCCTCCTGTATACAACCCATAAGAACTGCTCCTCACTTCAGCCAGTAGTGCCACTGTGTCAGGATGATCTGGAGATTCTGTCAAACGCCGGATAAGCAGATTCCTCTTGTGAATAACTCCATCCAACTCGTTGATGTGCTCTCTGTAGTAATTCCCATCATCTTCTCCGAATACCTCTTCAAGTCTGGATTTCTTCAAACCTGCCAGTACTTTGAGTTCCTCAATCTGTTCTTGAGCTTTGTTGAGTTGATCAGTGATATAACCATTCGTTGAACGGGCGCACAGAAGCTCGTTGTTCTTCTCCTTCAGCAAAATCTTCAACTTCTCCATCTGACCAGTCAGTTCAGCCACCATCTCCTCCTCCTTTACCTTCCTAGAAGCTAAAAATGTATCTCATTGCTCTTGCCAACCAGCTAACCTACCATGAGTATCTGTTAACTTCTGTTTGGCTCGCCTCAACTCAGAACTGGATGATCCCAAGGCTTCGCCAGTTTTCCTGAAGCGGCTTACCTCCACAGCTAATTTCTTTTCTGCTTCCTCTCGCAATCTGACGGCTTCCCCCTTCTGATATTCCGCCCCATGGTACAAGTGCATACAGTCTTGCAACTTCACACTCAACTCCGAGTTTTCAGTTTGAAGTTCCTCCATGGCATTCTTCAATTTATCATACTCCTCTCGGCTCACCATTGTTGACTGCTCAGGTGAAGGTGGATACAAAGGTTCTTCAATAGGAAATGGCAGATGTAAGACCCCAATTTTGACCCTAAGATCCCTCATGGCATCATAATATTGCATTTGCATTGCCTCAAGGATCTTTAGCATCTTGGTTCCCTTTGCCTTTGGGTGGGACTCCTTGTGATTGGTTTGAGATCACCAAGCATGCTTGAATTATACATAATTGTTTCTCTTACTTTTGTTTACTAACCAAAAGCACAAAAATGTGTCACACTAACATCTTTTGTTTGAAGCTTGAGTATCATCCAAGACACTTTGTGGGTTCTATTTAGATGATCAGTCAACACAAGGGAATGACTTGAGATACTTCCAACAGGTTCAAATGGGGTCTATTCGTCAGTAAAAACGTTAATCGTGAAGGAGCAAAAGTTTGTTCATGAACTGTCATGCTCGCTAGGCGAAGCCCACGTGTTTAAAAAAACGAAAAACGAAATAAATAAATAAATAAATAAATAAATAAATAAAAGAAAAAAAAACGAAAAAATAAATAAAATAATAAATAAATAAATAAAATATAACAGAAAAATTTTGGACTTGGGCCTCTCTCATTTGAGCCCACAGGTCCACAAAAATCAGGTTATAAATTCAGAGTTTCAGTGAAACAAAAGGATTCTATTCCTATTACCCTGGCTGAGGAAAAAGATAGTGAGAGAAGAGCCAACAGAGTTCAGAGCAACCTTCAGAGACTGAAGGGAACTCATCGGCAAAGAACCAATTCCCTCTCATATAAACCCTCAGATTGCTTTGCAAACCCAACCAGGCAATTCAATTTCATTCGATCTCTCCAGTCAGGTTTGCCTTATTCCCATTACTTTATGCTTTTAATTTGAATGCTCTGAATGTATGAGGTATTATGGGTGAATTTGATACCCTTTTGATGCATGTGTTTGACAAGAGGTTTAGGCCTCCCACCCTTGGTTGCTTTTTGTGAATTTTAATGGCATGATTCATGTGGTTACATTTTGATTTGGGGGCAACTCTTGATTACCCTATCTTGTTTCTCTAACCTGTTTGTTGAGTTTTGTTTTGTGAGGGACTCTTGTAGAGATGGCTTGCCTGGTGTTCCACTTTATTTGTGGGATACCACTTGGAGGTTTATTCCGATTACCTGTACTAACTCACTTTCTTTGATGGTGTTTAGCTTGGAAGAGTCTTTGGGTTTCTTATTTATCTAATTGCTGTTACTTCGGATCTTTATCCGTACGGTAGATCTCTCGATCCCTTTACTTTTCCCGCATGTTACCGATTTCTTAGGTTTCGTATAGCCTCTCGTGGCATGTCATTTAAGGTAGCGCGGTTCCTTCATCCAGGACTGCCTTTTTGCATGAGCATCCCTAAACACCCCAAACTCATTGATTTTTCTTCTCCTAAGAACACGTTATCTCCTTCTACTACAGGCGAGTAAGTCTCCAAAGGTCGAGCATCCGGTAGATTGCGTAGTAACGTCGTTCACCCCAAAACACAACCCTTACCCCATAGGTGGTCGAACTATATTTTGCTCTGATTTTCATCCCAGATGAGATACGTAGGCATAAGACGCGATGTCTTAGCGAGCACACTAACCCCTACCCCATAGGTGGTCGAACTACGTTTTGTTCTGATTTTCATCCCAGATGAGATATGTAGGCATAAGACGCGATGTCTTAGCGAGCACACTCCTCTTTAACCCATAGGTAGCCGAGCTACGAAGACTCTGATTCTCCTATTCAAATGAGATACGTATGCAGTGGATGCGACGTCCGTGCGAGTCATTTTCTTTTGACCCTTCTTTTAGTAAGTAGTACATTAGATAAACATACACGCTTTTCTCATCCCTTCAATCATGTTTGCACAAATAAATTTTCAAAAAAAAAACAACAACCTTTGCAACAAATGTGAAAAGGGCTCCCTAGGAGTACCTAGGATGCTTTGGGTGCCTAATACCTTCCCATTGCATAACCAACCCCCTTACCCAGATCTCTGACATTTTTACTAGTTTTTGATTCGATAAAAATTTTAGGTTTTTGTTCGCTTTCTAACCATTCCTTTGGATAAATAGAAGTGCGGTGGCGACTCGACTTGTATGATTTACCTTGGATTTAGTCAATATCTCTAATGGTAACGAATACCCCGCTACAGAAAAATGACGACTCTGTTGGGGATCGAAACATCCTAATGGGTTTTGCCTACTTTTCATATTTGTTGTATTGTATTGTATTTTTTTTGTGTGACATATTTGTCGCATACGCGAAAAACAACCGGCGGGAAAAGACAAACAAACAGAGCCGCCACCGTGCGTTATTTATCCCAAAGGAGGGAAAGGAAACGCTCGAAGTAAACCTGGAAAGGAAATGATATTACGACCGGAGATTGCAAGGATCGGGAGTCGGTTACGCAAGGGGAAGGTATTAGCACCCCTCACGTCCGTCGTACTCGACGGGATCCATGCTCAAAAGAGTAGAATAAGGTTGCTGAATAACTGCTCAAAGAATGCACACACACTGGAATAAGCAAACAGGTGAAGGATGACGGAAGCGGACTCGGTAGGATGTCGCATCCTGGGCCTACGTAGTTTGTCAGAAACAAACATCAGAGTCGACATAGTTCGGGGAAATGGGAACGGGCTCGATAGGATATAGCATCCTATGCCTACGTATCTCATTTGGAATGAGAATCAGAGCTATCGTAGTTCGGCTAACGCACGCCGAAACAAAACACAACACAAAGACGCTGAGACGTCAAAAGAAACTTGCAAATGGAAACAGACTGCCAATGGCTGGTCTTACGTCTGACTCCAAACACACAAACACAAACAGGAAACCGAATGCCAATCGTTGGACTTATATCAGACTCTAAGCACACAAACACAAACAGGAAACCGACAGCCAATCGCTGGACTTACGTCAGACTCCACACAAACAAACACCCAAACGGGAAACCGAATGCCAATCGCTGAACTTACATCAGACTCCACACACACACAAGAGGGTTATCAAACAGACAAACTAATAGGGAGTCTGGAACTCGAGCCTAATAGCTGTCAAGCAAACACACACAAAAAGAAAAGGTTGAAAAACAAAAAGGGTGCCCAGAGAGATCTCGCACGATCTCCTGCCTACGTACCTCATCTGGTATGAGGACCAGGGCAACGTAGTTCCCCTTAACAGGGGAGAAACTTTCTCCTAAACCAGAGACCGAGAAATAACAACTAAAAGGGAGACTGCCTCGAGCCTAAAAGTTGTCATGCAATCCACAATAGTCCTAGGTTGAGGTATCTGAACAGATCCTAACTCGCACATGCAGCAAGTTGAAACAGCAGATAAATAGCGAATAAGCAATCACAAGAGCAAACACACACACTATATGCAAACAAGTGGCTCATACAAGGCTGGGCTTTAGTCAATGGGTCACATCAACCTCGACAAACAAGCCAACTGGAAAGGGGTGTTGTTTGCTCTTAACCCTAACATTGAGAGTTAGGGTGAAGCAGATGACATGGGAAATGAGGATCAGACCTCATAGCTCTTATCCCTGGCCTGGGAGAACTTTGATCAATGAAGGTGTGGGAGTCCAGAATGTGGGACTCTATTCCACATGACTGACACAACAAGATTTTGGGTTTTTATTCAAAGTGCATCAACACATGGTGTGAGCAAGATGAAAGACACAACTGAATAGCAGGGGATGGATTGCACATCCCTTTTATCTGCCAATGCCTCTTCACTTAGGAGGTCTTTACATGTACAAGGCACAAAGATAAACAAGCACAAACATTGCCTCTTAAGGAGGGCTTCAGATAGGTGCCTGCCAAAGTAACATGACAGGTCTTCCAGACTACATGGAGATCAAGGAAGTTACCTAAGTGGTATGCCAACCACAAGCAAAGAAAAACAACTCAAATAATGAGTTAAAGCAGCTAAAGCACCTGTATAAACAACCAACCAATCAGTATGGTATTCAGACAAAACAATCGGAAAGTCCAACAGTGAGATAACCAATCATCAGACAACATCAATGCAAGGCATGAGATGCAAGCAAACTAAATTAATTCATCATCCACAAGACCTACAAAACAGCAAGGTTAGTCAACCAAAATAGCTTGTATCTCAAGTGATGAGATCATATCAACCAATGTGACAAATTGCTTGAAAACCTGAAACACAAAGTCCAAAGGATGAGACCAAACCACTAGCTCAAAGGCTAGGGTCAAAGGTGGGGCAAAAAGTCAAAATAGAACTTGATATTCAACATGAAGCAACTTCAAACACATATGAACAAGTCCTAAAAAGGACCAAATCAAAATCAAATGGCAAAGTCATTTCATGTGCAAGAGAAGTCAAAGGCCATTTCAAAGCATACATTTGGACATTGGGAATGAAAATTCCAAATCAAAACAGAAATGATTCAAATAATTCTGAAACAAATCATGAGCATACAACACATCCAATATGATCATCATACAAAAAATCAGAAGCATCAAAGATCAATTGACATGGAAATAAAATGGCACAAGTTGAACAACCAAATATGGGACACAAATTGTCACACCATGCAAACATATGTATAAAACAGAAATGGCAAATGAGAAAAATACCAAACCAAGCCTCAAACATCCATTAACATGTTAGGAACAATCATGCAAAATTTCATGGCAATTGGATTAAAATCAAGCATTTCACAATAGAAAGAATGAAGCAAGGTCACAAATGTACACATGTTCACATATTCTAACACAATTCAAAATCCAGCCATGCACAACTTCAAAATTTTACATCATAAAATAGAGGACATCTCAATGAACAAGTAGTAAAAAACCAGGGATTATTTGGAGCATTTTTCAAATTGTTATGAATTTTCAAAGTTGGAAGAAAAAATTGGAAATGAAAATGGACACATGTACATGAATTTGGAGGGAAATGTAAAATGGAGAATTATTTGAAAAAAGTTGCACGCTGGGAATCGAACCGTGCATGAATTTGAAATGAAGCGCGCCATAAGAATGAAACGCGGCGTTTCATTAAAACAGGTGGCGGTCAGCGCTTATGTGGAAAGGTCAGAACAAATGTGGACCAATCAAAGGGCTAGCAAGGCAAATACATGGACGAATAAAACAAAAGCCCTAGGCCAGCGTCAGCAATAACCAGACGAACACTACACCGTCACAAAGCGAACGCTACATCGTCTTCTCCATGAAGACGATGATGAACAATGAAGGTTCATGAACAAATTTTCCAGAAATCCAAAACGAGTACATCAACATGAAGCTCTTGCAATGGAGATTATAGATCAACAAAAATCTAATCCTAACTCATCAAGATCAAAGAGAATCGAACAAAATAAAAATGATGCATCAAACTTCCATCACACATAACTCACTCAATAATGCACCATTTCACATGAAATTTAGCTCAGATTCATCAGCAACACAAGATCTACATGAACATGTGCATGGATTTGAGAATTATGAAGCTCGAAAAACTCACCTCTTGAAGAGCAGCTTCTTGAAATGCACGATCCAAAGCTTAGAATGATCCAAATCCAATCCAGAATACTTGCAATGAAGTTTGGTGAAGGAATTGAAGCTTGAAACCGTGTAGATCTAGCTTATCAATCAACTTCCATTCTTGAGTTCTTGAGCTTGCTATGCACAAATTCTAACCAAAATCAATGATCCAAAGCTTGATTCTCCATCTACTACACTCAATGATTCAGAATATCAAAGAAAAATGCAAGGTTATGTGAAGAAATTGCAAGTTTTGGTTGAGAGAATTTTTTTGATGTGAGATGAAAACTAGATCTAAAATGATGAATCCTCCCAAATTCTGTTACAATTATCTATATATATGAAGTCCTAATCACATACTAATCAAAATTAGGCATGGTTTAGTTGTGATTAATCAAGATAAGGTGTTATGACCAAAATTTGCAAATTGGTGGTGCATGGCTAATGCATGCGTGAACAGTGCCATATGGGAGCTCAATTCCACTCAAAATATTCCCATACACATGTTGGCAATGGCATTTGGTCCATACAATGCACCAATTTCAAATTGGCCATTTTCCCTCCAAAATTGACTTGAAATAGCAAATGATCATGTGATACAAATTCATGCAATGTAATGAATGTTTTGGAAACTTCATGTCATGAGAAGCAAAATGCAAAAAGAACCACCAAATTTGGAGTTATGAATCAAACGTTATGGCCATTTGAAGTTCCATGTACACTTGGTAATGATTGGAGCATATCTCCTTAACCATTCATCAGATGCTCATGATCTTGGACTTTTTGGAAATGGGAGAAAGAGATCTTCAACTTTCATGTTGGACAAAATTTCATTTGAAGCTTTTTTGATGATGCAAGATCAAGTTGAATTTGAACCAAAAACTTTCCATTTTTGGAAACTTCCAATTACATGTTACTTTCCATTTTTGGAAAGTTTTGATCTGACCTCAAACTCTTCAAGATATGAATTTGTAATGACCAATGAACCCCATTTGAACATGAATGAGATGTTGAAACTCATTTCTCCACCTCCTAGCCCTCAGTTGACTTTCTGTTGACTTTCTGGTTGACAGATGACTTGGAAATGCTCTGATCAGCTTGAGCCTCAACCACTTGAGGAAATGGCTCCAAAATGAAACCCTAGCTTATACAAACTCAATAAAATGATATGATGATCTCCTTCTCAAGAAAGACCTCATCTCCTTGAAAATCCCTGACTGGTAGAATGCAATTGATTAGGGTTGACCAGAGGTCAAAACCTTAATCCCAAAGAATCTGAGCATGAACAATGAGCCCCTTGAGGATGAAATAACCATGATGATGATGATGTACCATTGCCAATAAGATAATGCTCAAACTCCTTGAAGGACCAAGAAACCCTAATTGAAGCACAAACCCTCAAATGGCTAGTGATCAATTTATGAGACCCTCAGGCTTGCATCTCTTAACCTCTCTATCCTCTGAGAAAGACTTAGGAGGATGACTTGTTTATTCTCACATGATATGCAATATGCAAATGCCTAATGTCCTAAATGAAATGCAATATGTTAATCTAGTCCCAAGAAGAGGAGGGCAAATTTTGAGGTGTTACAGCTGCCCCTATTCAATCCACTGTGAACCTGTCGATACGAATAGCCTCGGCTTTCAGATGATCAGGGTGAAGAGTGATTGAATACCAAGAACAGACGAACAATTTGCACTCCGCTGGGGATAATAATTAACAATGCCTGTCAGAATCGGCAAAGAAATAATCTCAAAAGAAGAATCCGTCTGGTACGGTGAAAGTCGGCCTGAATATCGAAAAGGACGTTGACCTGGATACCAAAATAAATGGTAACACAGGGATAACCATGGCCTGAACGCCGCTCGTCAGTCTGAATACTGAATATCGGAATATGAGAGTATTAATGCCGGTCTGAACACCGCGAGATTGGCCTGAATGCCCGAAAATTTGGCCTGAATGTCATTTCAGTCTGGATACCACTTCGGTCTGGATACCACTTCGGTCTGGATACCGGGAGATTGGCCTGAATGCCGCAAGTACTTCAACCTGATCGTCGGAAACTTCTTTGATCTGAAAATCGGGAACTGGTCTGAATACCCACCTCATCCTGAACACCGGAAACCTGGCTTGAATGCCGCAAGCTGCATCGATCTGAACTTCGGAAGCTTCTTCGATCTGAACATCGGAAACTCTGGTCTGAACACCCACCTCGGCCTAAACACCAGAAACCTAGCCTGAATGCCGCAAGCTGCATCGATCTGAACTTCAGAAGCTTCTTCGATCTGAAGATCAGAAACTGGCCTGAATACCCACAAGTGCGTCGACCTGAACGTCGGAAACCTCTTCGATCTGAACATCGGAAACTGGCCTGAACACCATATCGGTCTGAATACCCGAAAGCTTGTCATGCTTGTCAGCATCGGCAGAGATAAGGAACAATGATAAATGAGGCGGCACGCGTGCCAACGACCCATGCTGGGGATAACAAGCCATGAGCATGCTATCCTCTATTCAACCCTAGCAAATGAACAATTTGCGCTCAGCTGGGGATCTTTCTCTCTTTACTTTTTTTTTGCTTTTCTTGAACCCCAAAACTTCTTTGATTATCATTTCCATCTCCGCCCGACAGAAATCCTTCCTCCAATATCGCACTACTGGGGAATACTGTTGATTCAAAATCACGACACCAAACTCCTCAGAGTAACATCTTCACCCTCTGGCGAAACCAATCCTCAAACAGTAACCACGGCTTGAGACTAGCTTATGCTTGCAATGCTGATGCATGATGATTTTTAGTGTAATGCTCCATAATCATGGAAATGCTACGCAATTAGCTATGCAATATGCTATGCTTATCTACATGATGAATGCATAAAAAGTATCCCCCTCAAGGGACTCTTTTGGAGAGCTCGAGGCACTTTGCTGAGGAACTCGACAACACTCCAATCTCCACCCTGCCGGGGAATAGCACTGCTGCTAGGGAATAGGCAACCCTCACTAGGGATAACCTCCTCTGCACCCGACCCACTTGGGGACTTCGCTGGGGAAGAAGCCACCAACACACTCTGCGGGGAAAACAACAATCTTTGACTTGCTGGGGGAAATAACAATCTCAACCCTGCTAGGGGAAATAGCAACCAGCAGACACCTCCGTTGGGGAAATAGCAACCTTCAGGCCTGGCTGCTGAGGAAATACCAATCTCGAACCTGCTGGGGAGATAACCATCTCGACCCTGCTAGGGAAGACACAGACCTTGAATCTGCTGAGGAGGTAACAGTCCCGACTCTGTTTGGGGAAATGAGGAAAGTTCGGCACAGAACAACCGTCGACTCGTCGAACCCTGGTATTCAACATCTAAATCCAGTGTCAGCTTTCCCCTTTTGAGAGCTCCCATTCTCGTCTGGACTTTTCTGATTCATCACCTTGTATTCTTGCCTTCTCCGTACTCCACGGAGATCGAACTCCCTGGATTCATACAAACCTTCCAGTCCTCAGACTTTGAAGAGTCTTCTTGATTAATACTCCAGGATCGTCGTACGTTCTCTCACCGTCTTTTCACCATTCTTCAATCCCTTGTCCCTGACTGGACTCCACGGGGATCTTTTGTCAAAAGCTTCACATCACAACCTGCAAGTGAGTGAAAATATCTAACAGCACCTGCAAAAGAGATCGTTAGACAAAAACGTGCCTCAGGCGTGCCAAAGTTTCAACACCTAGGTCACTCAACCTTCCGAATAAGATTTCAAGCTTTCAATCTTATAAGCATGCATAGGAAGGGACCTCCATGTATCAAAATGCAAAAATTCTTTATCAAAATAAACGGATGTTTTTGCAATCAAAGCGGTAATGAAAACAAAAACAAAATTATTTGACTGAATATGCATTTTATTGATTGGAAAAAGTGTGGCTCAAACTGAGCAATACAAAGGAAGTAATTCCTGAAAAGAGATAATTGCGCACAAAAGGAAAATCTATCCTAATGGCAATGTGAACTCGTGATCTCATCGAGTTCCAACTCGGTTACACCCCATATGTCCTCAAGATTCTCCGTACTTTCTACCTTCTGAACAAGACGCTTCCGACCGATCCCTGTCGGGGATTATCCACGTGCCTTAACCAAAGCGCAAACGATCATGCTGGACGCAGTTGTTCGTTTCAATCCCTCTTTTGCCTGGACCGCCCTTTCAGGTTTTCAGTCCACCGGGATACCCTTTTTTGCCCAAGCCGCCCTTGTGGGGTTTTCGACTTGCCGGGTGTACATTTTTTCTTTTTATCCCTAATTTTTGCCCGAACCTTTTCATTTATTTTTTTTTGGTTCGTCGGGATGCCCATTTTTTGCCTTGACTATTTTATTCTTTTCGTCCAACGGGTCTCTTATACGAAGTATTTTTTAACTGCGTTCGCATTTACAGGGGATGGAAAATCCTCACCATCCATGGTCGTCAACAACAAGGCTCCACCAGAGAAAACCTTTTTGACCACGAATGGACCTTCATAATTGGGTGTCCACTTGCCCCTACGATCGTTTTGAGGAGGAAGGATCCTTTTCAGCACCATATCACCTACATGATACACACGAGGTCGCACCTTTCGGTCAAAAGCACGCTTCATTCGCTGCTGGTACAACTGCCCATGACAGATGGCCGCCAGCCTCTTTTCCTCAATCAGGCTCAACTCTTCGTACCGGGTCCTTACCCATTCGGCCTCTTCCAATTTCACGTCCATCAGGACTCTCAACGACGGAATCTGAACCTCAACTGGTAGCACGACTTCCATTCCATATACCAACGAGAAAGGCGTTGCCCCAGTAGACGTACGCACCGAGGTTCGATACCCATGCAATGCAAACGGCAACATCTCGTGCCAATCTTTATAGGTCACGACCATCTTCTGCACAATCTTCTTTATATTCTTATTGGCTGCCTCAACCGCCCCATTCATCTTCGGACGATAAGAAGAAGAATTGTGATGCTCAATCTTGAATTCCCGGCACAGTTCTACCATCATCTTATTGTTGAGATTAGAACCATTGTCAGTAATGATTCTTTCGGGAACCCCATATCTGCAAATGATATCTCTCTTCAGAAATCTGGCGACAACCTGTTTCGTCACGTTTGCAAAAGAGGCTGCTTCCACCCACTTGGTGAAGTAATCAATAGCCACTAATATGAACCGGTGCCCATTCGAAGTCGTAGGCTCAATCTTCCCAATCATATCAATGCCCCACATAGCAAACGGCCACGGAGATGACATCAAACTCAACGGATTTGGAGGCACGTGCACCTTATCAGCATAAATCTGGCATTTATGACACTTCCTCACAAAATTGAAACACTGGGCCTCCATTGTCATCCAATAATATCCGGCTCTCAACAGCTTCTTCACCATTGCATTCCCACTGGCATGGGTACCAAACGACCCCTCGTGAACCTCTTTCATCAATTGGCTTGCTTCTTTGTCATCAACACATCTGACCAAAACCCAATCGAAATTCCGCTTGTACAAAACCCCATCTTTGTTCAGATAGAACACCATGGCCAACCTCCTCAAGGTCTTTCGGTCCTTTTTAGATGCTCCCTCAGGATACTCTTGGGTTTCCAGATAGCGCTTGGTATCGTAATACCACGGCTTCTCATCATCAGGTGCTATGTCAACAACAAACACATAAGCCGGTCTATCCAGACGTCCCACCTCAACACTTGGGAACTGATTCCACCACTGCACCTTAATCAAGGCAGCCAGAGTAGCCAACGCATCTGCCAAAGGATTTTCTTCTCTAGGCACATGATGTAATACCACCTTGGTGAAAACGTCAACAGTCTCCTCGTATAATCCCGGTATGGAATTAAATGAGATTGATGCGTATACCATTTCCCGTTAACCTGATTCACAACTAGAGCTGAATCTCCATATATGATAAGGTTCTTGATCCTCAAATCAATCACCTCTTCAATCCCTAGGATACAAGCTTCGTATTCAGCCACGTTGTTGGTGCATTCAAATGTTAGCCGGGAAGCAAAAGGAATGTGGGATCCTTTCGGCGTAACCAAAACAGCACCAACACCGCTACCATTCACGTTAACGGCCCCATCAAACATCAGAATCCATTCGGACTTAGGGTCAGGCCCCTCCTCCGGGATTGGTTCCTCACAATCTTTCGATTTGAGAAACATGATGTCCTCATCAGGGAATTCAAACTTCATTGGTTGATAATCCTCAATGGGTTGCTGGGAGAGGTAATCAGACAATACACTCCCCTTGATTGCTTTCTGAGATGTATACTGTATATCGTACTCTGTCAAAATCATCTGCCATCTCGCAACCCGTCCGGTCAATGCTGGCTTCTCAAAAACATACTTGATCGGATCCATCTTGGAAATCAACAAAGTGGTATGAACCAGCATATATTGTCTCAGTCGGCGAGCATCCCATACCAAAGCACAACAAGTTTTCTCGAGCAGTGAATATCTTGTTTCACAGTCGGTAAACTTTTTGCTAAGGTAGTATATGGCATGCTCTTTCCGACCAGACTCGTCATGCTGCCCCAATACACCCCATAGACCCCTCGAGGACTGTCAAGTACAGAATTAACGGTCGTCCCTCCACAGGAGGCATCAGAATCGGAGGCTCCTGCAAATATTCTTTTATCTTTTCAAATGCCGCTTGGCAATCATTATTCCACCTGACCGTTTGATCTTTTCTCAACAACTTGAATATAGGTTCGCATGTGGCTGTTAGATGAGATATGAACCGTGAAATGTAGTTCAATCTACCTAAGAAACCACGAACATCTTTCTTTGTTCTTGGTTCAAGCATTTCTTGTATTGCTTTTACTTTAGCAGGATCAACCTCGATTCCTCTTTCACTCACAATAAACCCCAGCAATTTACCGGACCGCACCCCGAAAGTGCACTTGTTCGGATTCAACCTCAGTCTGAACTGTCTCAACCGGTCAAACAACTTAACCAGATCTACCAAATGCCCCTCTTCTGTTTGGGACTTTGCTATCATGTCATCAACATAGCATTCGATTTCATGATGAATCATATCATGAAACAAAGTCACCATGGCTCTCTGATAAGTAGCACCGGCGTTCTTGAGACCAAATGGCATCACTTTGTAGCAGAGAGTGCCCCACGGTGTGATGAACGTTGTTTTCTCCATATCATCTGGCGACATTTTGATTTGATTATAGCCAGAAAAGCCATCCATGAAGGAAAACACCGAGAACTGAGCTGTATAATCTACCAACACATCAATGTGAGGTAATGGGAAATCATCCTTCGGGCTAGCTCTGTTCAAATCCCGGTAGTCCACACACATTCTCACCTTTCCATCCTTCTTTGGCACCGGCACAATGATTGCGACCCAAGGCGGATAATTAGTGACGACGAGGAACCCAGCATCCAACTGCTTCTGCACTTCCTCTTTAATCTTCATGGCCATCTCAGGTCGGGTTCTGCGCAACTTCTGCTTCACTGGAGGACAATCTGCTCTCAATGGTAACTTGTGCACAACGATATCGGTATCCAACCCTGGCATATCTTGATAAGACCAGGCGAAGATATCAACATATTCTTTCAACAAGGCCACCATTCTGCTCTTGACACTCGCCTCCAAAGCAGCCCTCACTTTCACTTCCTTTCTGACCTCGTCGGTACCCAAATTCACAATCTCAACTTGCTCCTCGTGCGGTTGAATCACCTTCTCCTCTTGTTTCAACAACCTGGCTAATTCCTCCGACAGTTCACAATCTTCTTCGCCTTCTTCTTCGGTATGATAGATCGGATTGTCGAAGTCATACGAGGGTGTAACAGGATTGTTATCAATGAGATCCGGCGAATGATCGCATCTGCATGAATATTAATTCATGCATTGCTTTAGAACCGGAGCGAGACAAATTGAAAAGGAAAATGAAAACATTGCCATTTTTATTTTTGTTTTTATTAAACTGCAAAAATAAATGAAAAACAGGGAACACCGCTTTTAATTGAAAAACATCCTTTTATTTATGATGCAAATATTGCAAAATGAAACATTAGATGGCCCTTACAATGAACATTACGTTTCGGGCAAAACGTATGGCTTTCATGCAGACAAAATTGAAAAACAAGAAATATTACTCTTCACGTAGAGTGACAGTGATGATCTTTTCGGCCTTCCAGTTTTGGACTTCCATCCCTGGTACGCACGGTTTTATCCATTGATCAATCTCACAGTCACTGTCGACCTCTTCACCCACCATACAGATGTGATCTGGATCCAGCATTCCAGCACTGGTGAACGTGAACGGCGGACGACGTCCCTTGCTCTGACCAGACGAGCCTCGGCCCGGCTGATAACCCACTCCAAATGTGTCTTTCTTGGCGGCGATGTCCATCATCTTCCCCCAACCTGGAGCTTCTCCATTCTTCACCACCTCAGCAGCCTGCTTGTACAAAGAAATGGACGGCTTCTCCTCTTTAGCAAAAATAGCATTCTCCACCTTGACGGTTTCGAATGCTTGACTTGGTGTTTCGACAATTTCACCGTCCATTTCAACATATTTGAACGATGATAGGTGGCTGACGAAGATGTCCTCTTCCCCACAAACCGTGATGACCTGCCCGTCCCAGATGTACTTCAATTTCTGGTGCAAAGTCGAAGTTACTGCCCCTGCAGCATGGATCCATGGCCTACCCAACAAGCAACTGTATGCCGGCTGAATATCCATGACATAGAATACAGACTTAAACACCTCGGGCCCAATCTTCACCTGGAGCTCCACTTCTCCAAACACAGCCCGCTTTGAGCCATCAAAAGCTCTAACTATCAGGTCCGTGGGCGTCAAGATCAACCCTTCACAATCCAGTTTCGCCAGGGCCTTCTTAGGCAACACATTGAGTGATGAGCCGGTATCAACCAACACGTGCGAGAGCACGACTCCTTTACACTCCATTGCAATGTGTAATGCCCTATTATGATTCCGTCCATCCACAGTCAGATCCAAATCAGTGAATCCCATCCCATGGCTGGCATTGACGTTTGACACCACCGTCTCCAACTGATTGATTGTTATCTCCTGAGGAATATAGGCTCTCTTCAGTATTTTCAACAAAGCCTTCCTATGCCCCTCGGAGCTCAGCAATAAGGACAGGATTGAGATCTTGGATGGAGTCTGTTGCAAGTGGTCAACAAGCTTATACTCTGACTTCTTGATGATCCTCAGAAATTCTTCAGCTTCATCTTCAAGTTCTTTTTCCGACCCACCAGGCGCCGGTTTCACCACAGGAGTACCCTCATTCACCACCTGCTTCCCTCTCGCCCTGGCTAAAGCCTCGACCTTATCTTTCTTTTCTTTTTCTCCCTCTCCACTCCTCAAAGCGTCAGGTGCAAACAACCTTCCACTGTGAGTGAAACCACTGGGTCCGGCATTATCCACCTTTGAAATGGTGGTTTCACCTGCAGTCTGATCCTCCAACTTCTCCCTATTTCAATAGACTTCTCCACCATAATGCCATGGTACAGCATCGTCGTTGTCATAAGGAATTGGCCCAGATACCGTGATAGTAACTGGAGCCGCATCTGCCAGCGTTGACAAATCGACCAGATCGAAATAGATGGTTATGGTGGAGACATCCTCTTTCCCCAAATCCATCTTTTCGAACCTGAGGTTTCCCTCATCCATCAGCCTCTGGACAGCCTCCCTCAATAAAACACATCCATCAGGAACAATGGTGCACGCAGCACAACAGTTATCACAGCCCGGGAAGACCCCATTCTTCAACAATTGTCTTTTGACCTCAGCCAACGGAGTCTTCAACTGTTCCACATTTATCAACCCAACGGTTCTACCATCTTCAGAAATTGCATTCACCCCCATTTGACCATGCGCGGGCATGGGATTAGCATTAACATTTGGAGATGGAGCAAAGTTGATAGCTTTAGAATCCACCAAGTCCTGGACCACATGCTTAAAAGCTTTAAAATTTTCTACATTGTGTCCAGGGGCACCTGAGTGGAATTCGCACTTGGCGTTCTCATCATAGCTGGGAGGCCTCTGATCGGGTCTCACTGGAGCCAAGGTTCTCAACTGGACCAACCCCAAGTCTTTCAACTTTTTCAACAAGAATGAGTAGGTTACAAGTGGCCTATCAAATTGACGATCAGTCATTCGCCCTCACACCTGATACCCGGCCCTCTGCGGTCTCTGTTGAAATGGTTGTCGTTGTTGTTGTGGTTGTTGCTGTTGCTGTTGTTGATTATCAGCAGGAATGGTTACCGCAGCAGTGTGCTGGTAGTAACGATCCCTACTCTGTCCTCTCTGGGTATACACAGCGCTGGTGTCACCCTCCTTCTTCCTCTGACCATTCCCAAAGGGCTTCTTCGATCCAGATGACGAAGCACTACCCTGGATTTTCCCCATCTTTAACCAACTTTCGATTCTTTCTCCGGCCACCACAATATCAGCAAAGTTAGTAACCGGACATCCAACCATCCTTTCTGCAAATGCCCCCTGAAGGATACCCATAAACAGATCAGACATTTCTCTATCCCCCAACAGAGGTTGGACTCGGGCAGCCAGCTCCCTCCACCTCTGTGCATATTCTTTAAACCCCTCATTAGGCTTCTGAGACATACCCTGCAATTGGGTACGGTTAGGCGCCATATCAGCATTAAATTGATACTGTTTAAAGAATGCATCCCCAAGATCCTGCCAGCTTTTAATGTTAGAAGATTTCAATTTGGTGTACCATTCTAAAGATCCCCCAGACAGACTGTCCTGGAAGAAGTACATCCAAAGTTTCTGGTCCATTGTATAAGCAGAAATCTTTCGGACGAAGGCCTGGAGATGAGTTTCCGGGCAAGAACTCCCATTATACTTGTCAAACGCAGGTGCTTTAAACTTTTGCGGGATCACAATCCCCTCAACAAGCCCCATATTTGACATATTAACAACCCCCGGAGTAGCATAGCTTTCAAGAGCCCTGATCTTCTCCGCCAGCACTTGAATTTCTTTATTTGGTGGTTGGACACCGTATTGACCAAACTGTTCATTAAGCACGGAGAACTGGTCTTCTTCTCTATCCTCCTCGGCCCCGAAGAAAGGAGGAAACAGACTGTCCTTCAGATTGTTACCCATCGGACCTGGTCCACCGCCTGTGGCAACACCAAAACCACCCCCATTATTAGTCACTACACCAGCAGTTGTCTTTTTTCCGAGATCTCCCCCATCCCTAGAACCACCAAGGCCATGGTTTGAGACACCCTCTAAATTGATACCACTGTTGGCAACTGAAGCTTGCTCGAGCTTCTCCACTTTATCAGCAAGTGCTTTCTGCCCCACGGCAAACCCTTGCATGACATTGATCAGTTCGTTCATTTTCTCCTTCAGCTCGAGAATATCTGCGTTGGGTAGATCCATCAGCCTGGATGTGTTGCGTCTAGTAGGATATCTGTGCGGACGTGCTGCGTGCAAGGGAATGATTCTATGTGCGCGAGCAATGATTCCTGAAACAATCAAGCACGTTAGAAACCGACACCTGCAAAATAGAAGACAAGTTATTATGATTCATGCATGAATGCAATGTCTATCCATATGAGGAACACTCTGTCTTTCGATCCTGGTTTCATCGAGACAGATAATAATTTGACAGCAACATTCTGACATCAATCGTCTAGTTTTGCCATTCAGAGCAGGGATATATTATTTAGCAAAGATACCACCCAACCATGTGTGTGTGATGTGAGTGTGCACAGGAAAGTAAATAAAGCTCGAAGATCGATCACTGAATGAAAATAACCACTGTATATCAAAAGTGCACTACACGTGCAAGAGTCATACATCAGGCTGATACAAATCAAATACAATTCTCCAGAATCATAAAGAAAATACAAGCAAGTGAATTCCGTCAACCGGCCTGACGGTAATCCAACACATGATAACAAAAGTCTACACTGAAGGAGGTCCCCCAGAGGGCTCTGCATCATCAACCATCCTGGTAAACTTCACGGCGAACCTAAGCTCGGTGTTCTCCTGCTACAATCTTCCTATTTCCTTCTGATGAATCTTCATCTGTCTGAAGTAATGATCCCTCTCAGCAAGATAGTGATCTCTCTTAGCAATAATCTTCGCTTTCTCAGCTTCCCAATCTGTGGCAAGGACTTTGGCTCTGGCATCTCTCTGATTCTTCACAAGAATCTGTCTCCTCTTCTCATCTTCAATATCCCTCAAAGCTCTAGCTAGCTTCTCCTTAGTGATGTCGTGCTCCTTTGTAGATGACTCCAAAGCTTGGCTGATTTGGCAATAATAAGCGGTGTCTATCTCAAAGCGCTTCACCTCAATGGCATGTCTCTTATCCTGATCTTCTATTCTCCCTTTAATTTCCTGATTAGCCATCTGAATCCTAGCAACACTCATCTCCAATTCAGCCTTCTCTGCCTGCAGCTGATCTCTGGCCTTCTTCATCTCAAGGAACTCTTCCATGCTGACAGAAGAACATGGCCCCTCAATCAATGGACACCAAGGATCACCCCCAGGAAATGGTAAATGTGTGAGCTTAATCCTCTTCCTAAGCCAATCATCAAATGGAGGAAAAGACCTGCTATTAACCTTACCAAAAGGAACCTTGCCCTTCCTCTGAATGTTACGCCATGCCCCGGACACTTGCCTCAATTGTGACAGATTACCCTCAGCCGGGAAGTAGAAAGACTCATGAATCTCACAATCGAGAGGAGGAACCTCCATAGCAAACCCCATTTGTCTCCTAAGAAGCGTCGGGTTGTAATTAATGAAACCTTTAACTCCTATAAGAGGTACATTGGGAAAACTGCCACAACTGTAAATGAAGTTTCGTCCAGCCATACCATTGTGAGTCCAAGCTATGTCCTTGGCCCGCAAACCCATCAACTTGGTCGCCCAATTAACCGTAGGATCAAGAGAAACAAAAGCACCTCTGGTAGGCAGATATCCCATGAACCACTTGTGCAACAGTTGAGCACAACATCTGATCAATCCCCCTCGCCTCTTCTCGTTCCGATTATGGACCGAGTAATACACATCCCCCACCAAGGTAGGAATAGGATTCCTCTGCATAAACACCCGGATGGCATTAATGTCCACAAAGTTCTTCTGATTAGGAAACAGGATGGTCCCATAGATGCTCACAGCAATCAAAGCACAAACGACCCTCCAATTACCCATAACAGCATGCTCCTTGGCTTTAGCCTCCAAGAAACTCAGATGGAAACCGGGCAACTTTCCCTTCTCCTTCAAACCCCCTTTGGTCACCTCTGGGCTCAGATAAAGAGCACGAGAAATCTCAGCAATATCAGGCTCCCCCTTAGTGACATAGAATGGAATCTGATCTCGGATCTGCATACCCAGGATGCTGGCATAGTCCTCCATCAAAGGCCCCAATAGGTAATCCGGGAACACAAAGCACCTCAAGCCCGGGTCATAAAACTGGAGAAAAGTGTGGATGGCACTCTTATCTGTATCAGTAAGCCTGAAAACCACCTTCGGAATACCACCATAATCCTCACGGAACATCCCCACATGGTCAGGTGTAATCAATGCTATCATATCCTTCAACACATCAATCTCTGGGTCGAAGAAACTGTAGACGACGTCATCTTTCAAGCCGGGCCTCATGTCTGAAACAAAGAAGTCTCTCAACCAGGATCTCGATCAAGAATGTCCCCTAAGTATGGATAAACATGAGTTAGATGCAGATAAATGCAAAATGTGAATGATGCTGATGTATGAATGCAATGCACTGTGCCATCCTCCAAGTCATATGAACATCCACTGCACTGAGTTACGGCCTCTGAACTAATCACAACCATCTGAGGGACTGGGTAACCACAAATCCAACTCGGGGTTCCGAAATAAACGGAACGGAGGATATATCATCATCATCACCAGAAAGTCCTCTGAACAGATAACCACAAGACCCTCTGAACCAGCCCAGGGAATCCTGAAATAAACGGATCCCCACTGATAAATACCACGGACGGAACTTCGGCGTCTCGGAAATAAATCCATAAATCCGACTTATAAATAAGACTCTGATTAACGGCTGAACCATTAGTCACCATCAAAGTCACCATCAGAACATGCATTTGTAGGAACAACCCTCCCCTCACAGGTGAATTCTAATCAGGTCATCCTAAGGCGGATAATGGTCTCGACAATCAGACAAGATACTCAACGGGTTTGCCCTTTCGGGTGTGCCGCTGCAGCTCTCATAAGATTGTCTAAACCAAAGATCCGGGAAAGATCGGTCACCGAAGTCAACAACCCTAAAGAGATAACCCAACCAAAGTGGAATACCCCACAAAGGAAGAGCTCACTCAGAAGAACCTCGTCCGGCTTGTGGTATGTCACGTCGCAACAACATGCTGATCCAACATGTGAGGAAACGTGAGACCACACTAATCCTAGGTGTATACTCGGGCCTGGGTTTTAGCCCCACTCAGAACACCCACCCCAAAATCAGAGGAACCAACCTGTACAAAATCCAGCATATTGATAATATGATGCATACAAACATTTATGCAAATATATACACAATATAATAATCATAAATGCAACAAATAGAGCAGCACAAGCAACCTAAACTATCCTAGAGAGCGCTAGGAGTGACTCGCTTAGGGAAGATGGACCAGCAGGAGGTCAACTTCTTTGTCCCCAGCAGAGTCGCCAGCTGTCGCATCCGCGAAAAACAACCGGCGGGAAAAGACAAACAAACAGAGCCGCCACCGTGCGTTATTTATCCCAAAGGAGGGAAAGGAAACGCTCGAAGTAAACCTGGAAAGGAAATGGTCTTACGACCGGAGATTGCAAGGATCAGGAGTCAGTTACCCAAGGGGAAGGTATTAGCACCCCTCACGTCCGTCGTACTCGACGGGATCCACGCTCAAAAGAGTAGAATAAGGTTGCTGAATAACTGCTCAAAGAATGCACACACACTAGAATAAGCAAACAGGTGAAGGATGACGGAAGCGGACTCGGCAGGATGTCGCATCCTAGGCCTACGTAGTTTGTCAGAAACAAACATCAGAGTCGACGTAGTTCGGGGAAATGGGAACGGGCTCGATAGGATATCGCATCCTATGCCTACGTATCTCATCTGGAATGAGAATCAGAGCTATCATAGTTCGGATAACGCACGCCGAAACAAAACACAACACAAAGACGCTGAGACGTCAAAAGAAACTCGCAAATGGAAACAGACTGCCAATGGATGGTCTTACGTCCGACTCCAAACACACAAACACAAACAGGAAACCGAATGCCAATCGCTGGACTTATATCAGACTCCAAGCACACAAACACAAACAGGAAACCGACTGCCAATCGCTGGACTTACGTCAGACTCCACACAAACAAACACCCAAACGGGAAACCGAATGCCAATCGCTGGACTTACATCAGACTCCACACACACACAAGAGGGTTATCAAACAGACAAACTAATAGGGAGTCTGGAACTCGAGCCTAATAGCTGTCAAGTAAACACACACAAAAAGAAAAGGTTGAAAAATAAAAAGGGTGCCCGGATAGATCTCGCACGATCTCCTGCCTACGTACCTCATCTGTTATGAGGATCAGGGCAACGTAGTTCCCCTTAACAGGGGAGAAACTTTCTCCTAAACCAGAGACCGGGAAATAACAACTAAAAGGGAGACTGACTCGAGCCTAAAAGTTGTCATGCAATCCACAATAGTCCTAGGTTGGGGTATCTGAACAGATCCTAACTCGCACAGGCAGCAAGTTGAAACAGCAGATAAATAGCGAATAAGCAATCACAAGAGCAAACACACACACTATATGCAAACAAGTGGCTCATACAAGGCTGGGCTTTAGTCAAGGGGTCACATCAACCTCGACAAACAAGCCAACTGGAAAGGGGTGTTGTTTGCTCTTAACCCTAACATTGAGAGTTAGGGTGAAGCAGATGACATGGGAAATAAGGATCAGACCTCATAGCTCTTATCCCTGGCCTGGGAGAACTTTGATCAATGAAGGTGTGGGAGTCCAGAATGTGGGACTCTATTCCACATGACTGACACAACAAGATTTTGGGTTTTTATTCAAAGTGCATCAACACATGGTGTGAGCAAGATGAAAGACACAACTGAATAGCAGGGGATGGATCGCACATCCCTTTTATCTGCCAATGCCTCTTCACTTAGGAGGTCTTTACATGTACAAGGCACAAAGATAAACATGCACAAACATTGCCTCTTAAGGAGGGCTTCAGATAGGTGCCTGCCAAAGTAACATGACAGGTCTTCCAGACTACATGGAGATCAAGGAAGTTACCTAAGTGGTATGCCAACCACAAGCAAAGAAAAACAACTCAAATAATGAGTTAAAGCAGCTAAAGCACCTGTATAAACAACCAACCAATCAGTATGGTATTCAGACAAAACAATCGGAAAGTCCAACAGTGAGACAACCAATCATCAGACAACATCAATGCAAGGCATGAGATGCAAGCAAACTAAATTAATTCATCATCCACAAGACCTACAAAACAGCAAGGTTAGTCAACCAAAATAGCTTGTATCTCAAGTGATGAGATCATATCAACCAATGTGACAAATTGCTTGAAAACCTGAAACACAAAGTCCAAAGGATGAGACCAAACCACTAGCTCAAAGGCTAGGGTCAAAGGTGGGGCAAAAAGTCAAAACAGAACTTGATATTCAACATGAAGCAACTTCAAACACATATGAACAAGTCCTAAAAAGGACCAAATCAAAATCAAATGGCAAAGTCATTTCATGTGCAAGAGAAGTCAAAGGCCATTTCAAAGCATACATTTGGACATTGGGAATGAAAATTCCAAATCAAAACAGAAATGATTCAAATAATTCT
Source organism: Lathyrus oleraceus (assembly GCF_024323335.1). Classification (NCBI taxonomy): domain Eukaryota; kingdom Viridiplantae; phylum Streptophyta; class Magnoliopsida; order Fabales; family Fabaceae; genus Lathyrus; species Lathyrus oleraceus. Next base: position 169,415,353 of record NC_066582.1, read on the forward strand.
GAAAAAAATCATGAGCATACAACACATCCAATATGATCATCATACAAAAAGTCAGAAGCATCAAAGATCAATTGACATGGAAATAAAATGGCACAAGTTGAACAACCAAATGTGTGACACAAATTGTCACACCATGCAAACATGTGTATAAAATAGAAATGGAAAATGAGAAAAATACCAAACCAAGCCTCAAACATCCATTAACATGTTAAGAACAATCATGCAAAATTTCATGGCAATTGGATTAAAATCAAGCATTTCACAATAGAAAGAATGAAGCAAGGTCACAAATGTACACATGTTCACATATTCTAACACAATTCAAAATCCAGCCATGCACAACTTCAAAATTTAACATCATCAAATAGAGGACATCTCAATGAACAAGTAGCAAAAAAACCAAGGATTATTTGGAGCATTTTTCAAATTGTTATGAATTTTCAAAGTTAGAAGAAAAAATTGGAAATGAAAATGGACATATGTACATGAATTTGGAGGGAAATGTAAAATGGAGAATTATTTGAAAAAAGTTGCACGCTGGGAATCGAACCGTGCATGAATCTGAAATGAAGCGCGCCATAAGAATGAAACGCGGCGTTTCATTAAAACAGGTGGCGGTCAGCGCCTATGTGGAAAGGTCAGAACAAATGTGGACCAATCAAAGTGCTAGCAAGGCAAATACATGGACGAATAAAACAAAAGCCCTAGGCCAGCGTCAGCAATAACCAGACGGACGCTACACCATCACAAAACGGACGTTACATCATCTTCTCCATGAAGACGATGATGAACAGTGAAGGTTCATGAACAAATTTTCCAAAAATCCAAAACGAGTACATCAACATGAAGCTCTTGCAATGGAGATTATAGATCAACAAAAATCTAATCCTAACTCATCAAGATCAAAGAGAATCGAACAAAATAAAAATGATGCATCAAACTTCCATCACACATAACTCACTCAATAATGCACCATTTCACATGAAATTTAGCTCAGATTCATCAGCAACACAAGATCTACATGAACATGTGCATGGATTTGAGAATTATGAAGCTCGAAAAACTCACCTCTTGAAGAGCAGCTTCTTGAAATGCACGATCCAAAGCTTAGAATGATCCAAATCCAATCCAGAATACTTGCAATGAAGTTTAGTGAAGGAATTGAAGCTTGAAACCGTGTAGATCTAGCTTATCGATCAACTTCCATTCTTGAGTTCTTGAGCTTGCTATGCACAAATTCTAACCAAAATCAATGATCCAAAGCTTGATTCTCCATCTACTAACTCAATGATTCAGAATATCAAAGAAAAATGCAAGGTTATGTGAAGAAATTGCAAGTTTTGGTTGAGAGAATTTTTTTGATGTGAGATAAAAACTAGATCTAAAATGATGAATCCTCCTAAATTCGGTTACAATTATCTATATATATGAAGTCCTAATCACATACTAATCAAAATTAGGCATGGTTTAGTTGTGATTAATCAAGATAAGGTGTTATGACCTAAATTTGCAAATTGGTGGTGCATGGCTAATGCATGCGTGAACAGTGCCATATGGGAGCTCAATTCCACTCAAAATCTTCCCATACACATGTTGGCAATGGCATTTGGTCCATAAAATGCACCAATTTCAAATTGGCCATTTTCCCTCTAAAATTGACTTGAAATAGCAAATGATCATGTGATGCAAATTCATGCAATGTAATGAATGTTTTGGAAACTTCATGTCATGAGAAGCAAAATGCAAAAAGAACCACCAAATTTGGAGTTATGAATCAAAAGTTATGGCCATTTGAAGTTCCATGTACACTTGGCAATGATTGGACCCTATCTCCTTAACCATTCATCAGATGCTCATGATCTTAGACTTTTTAGAAATGGGAGAAAGAGATCTTCAACTTTCATGTTGGACAAAATTTCATTTGAAGCTTTTTTGATGATGCAAGATCAAGTTGAATTTGAACCAAAAACTTTCCATTTTTGGAAACTTCCAATTACAAGTCACTTTCCATTTTTGGAAAGTTTTGATCTGACCTCAAACTCTTCAAGATATGCATTTGTAATGACCAATGAACCCCATTTGAACATGAATGAGATGTTGAAACTCATTTCTCCACCTCCTAGCCCTCAGTTGACTTTCTATTGACTTTCTGGTTGACAAATGACTTGGAAATGCTCTGATCAGCTTGAGCCTCAACCACTTGAGGAAATGGCTCCAAAATGAAACCCTAGCTTATACAAACTGAATAAAATCATATGATGATCTCCTTCTCAAGAAAGACCTCATCTCCTTGAAAATCCCTGACTGGTAGAATGCAACTGATTACGGTTGACCAGAGGTCAAAACCCTAATCCCAAAGAATCTGAGCATGAACAATGAGCCCCTTGAGGATGACATAACCATGATGATGATGATGTACCATTGCCAATAAGATAATTCTCAAACTCCTTGAAGGACCAAGCAACCCTAATTGAAGCACAAACCCTCAGATGGCTAGTGATCAATTTATGAGACCCTCAGGCTTGCATCTCTTAACCTCTCTATCCTCTGAGAAAGACTTAGGAGGATGACTTGTTTATTCTCACATGATATGCAATATGCAAATGCCTAATGTCCTAAATGAAATGCAATATGTTAAGCTAGTCCCAAGAAGAGGAGGGCAAATTTTGAGGTGTTACAATATTTTTGTGCAATTTGGGATTATTGTATTGTATGTAATGATTGAATTTTTTGAATATTAATTCCTTGTATGCTTGGTGATCTTTGTGAGATGAGTTCTATACCCGGACTTGAGTGCACTTAGGATAGGAGAATGGCATAGTCTTGTCGACTTGTGTGGAGTTATTCCTTAGCAAGTTGACTTGCAAGTCCATTCACTTGGTGGAGGTTATGTTGGGATCAATAATGTCACACAAGTAAGTTGTGGTTAGACATTACTCTTTCCAATATAGACCTTAGAAGCCAAGGACCTTAGTTTACCAAGCCCATCTTGGCCTATTCTTAGGATGTAGTGCGAAAGTCGTTCAAGTGTAAGATTTGATACGATTGTTACGCGATACTACACTCATAAGAGTCTCTCTTGAGAATATTTTCGGAATACGAGTAGTCGTTTCTCCAATAATATCCGAAAGATGGGATGGTGACTATGGGAACCTCTTGTAGAACATGTTTGGCAGGTTTAAACCCTAGTACACTCCCTTTTGGGTGGTTCTTAACCTAACTCCATGCTCGTGACTTACAACAAACCCTTGATTCATGGTTGATCCGTTCATGAATCCTTAATATCAATGGAACTTGGGTGTTGATAAGGTGTAAACCATAATCCACCAAAATGGATGATTGATATTAAGGATAACATGATCCATCCCATGACCTTTGTTTGGTGTGCTTTGCTTGATCCTTGAGTGTGATTGTTGCATTCATGCATTCATGCACCCATTTGCATCCATATCATCAATAAATATGAAAATTTTCAAGGAACTTAAGGGGTTTATTTGCAAAAGTTTTAGACATGGAAAGACAAAGAAGGAATACAAAGAAGTACAGCTTCAGGCAACCAGATTTGGAAGAGTTAAGGAATCTGACATCCTATGTATTAGATCCTTTGGGTTTCAAGGCTCGTTTTGGGAAGCTTCTTCCTCTTCTGACTACTCAGGTGGATGAAGGATTGGTGAGTGTATTGGTGAAGTTTTATGATCCCTTGTACCGTTGCTTCACGTTTCCGGATTTCCAGCTTTTGCCTACCCTTGAGGAGTATGCTTACCTTGTGGGTATACCTATTCTAGACCAGTTGCCGTTCAGTGGCTTGGAGAGTATTCCTACTTCTCAAGAGATAGCTGACATGTTAGACATAGATGAATCTCTGGTTGGTGCTCATATGACTACCAAAGGAGGAATTCAAGGTCTCCCTTTTGAGTTCCTCATTGCTCAAGCTACTATGTATGGGAAGGCCATGAGTGAGGACGCCTTTAAGGCCATATTTGTACTTCTCATCTATGGGCTAGTATTATTCCCCAACATCGACAAGTTTGTGGATGTGAACGCTATTAGGATCTTCTCTACTCTTAATCCCGTTCCGACTCTGTTGGGCGATACCTACTTCTCTTTGCATATGAGGAATGCAAAGGGTGGTGGCGCCATTGTGTGTTGTTTGCCTCTGTTGTATAAGTGGTTTATTTCTTACTTACCTCAGACGGTCGCTTTCAAGGAGAACAAGGAATGTCTACGGTGGTCCACGAGACTTATGTCTCTCACTAATGATGATATCTCTTGGTATAACCATGTGTATGATGGTGTGCAGATTATTGACTCTTGTGGCGAATTCTCCAATGTACCTCTTCTTGGTACATGTGGTGGGATTAACTACAATCCTGTTTTGGCACGTCGGCAGCTTGGGTTCCCCTTAAAGGATAAACCCAATAACATTCTGTTAGAGGGTGTATTCTTTCAGGATGGTAAAGATCCCCAAGGCTTGAAAGCTAGGATGGTCCGCGCTTGGCGCAAGATTCATAGGAAAGGAAGGAAAGAGTTGGATCCTAAGAATTGCATCGCTTTGGAGCCTTACACTGTTTGGGTTAGGAAGAGGGCGTCTGAGTATCTCATGCCTTACGAGTATCCGAGACCTACACCTATGATTATGGCTGGGCCTTCAACCCTCCCTAATCAAGGAGCAGAGGAGTTGAGAGACGAAGACCGTTCACGTGCCTGGATCCGTGAACGTGAAGGGTTGCTTCAGCAGATTAAGGAGAATGATGCGTTGATTGAGTTTCTTGAGCATCAGGTTATTGATGACCCTGATGATATATGGACTTCTCTACTTCCTCAGTTTCTAAGTTCTGGAAGAGGAAGTATGATCGACTCGCCAAAGAGAAGGTCGATATGGAGGCAGCCTACGAGAGGGAGGTGAAGAGGCTTCGCGCATCTTATCTTCCTGTGTCCCGAGCCTTAGATGATTGTTTCTAGGGATTCATAGGATGATTATTTTCCTTTTCTCTTGTATATGATTGACGATGCTGCACTTCTTTTCCTTGATATTATTTGATGAGATATTTCCATATGTGATAAAATACTTAATATTTCCAGAATTTGCAAATAAAACTCTAAAGTTCCTTTGAAATGAAAAACAAATCATATGCACAAACATTGCATGCATCATATGCATAAGCAGGTTTTGTTTCCGGTCCCTTGCCCTGTGGTCTAACTCTGTGTCCTTCATTTATTTTGAAGACAAGCTGACTCACCGGTACTACACTAGAGCCAACATTTCAAGACTGATGGATCACTTAGAGCAAGAGAACCGCGAGTTGAAAGAGGAAGTGGCCAGATTGACTGCCCTAATGGAGTCACTCATGGATGCCCAGAGCCAATCTTCTCCGACACCTTCAACTCCTCCCCAGAGGACAGTTATCTCCGAGATTGTCTCCTCTATTGTGCCCGTTGCCAGTGCACACTTTGTTCCAACAGCCATGCCAACCGGGTTCCTGTGGGGGATGCCTCCCAATTTCATGCCTGAGGGTCCTGTTCCTACCTTTGCTTCTCTGCCGGCATCTAGCCCGGTCCTTGCCGTTTGATCCGCTGTCGCACGCGGGTCAAAACGAGTAATTTTGTAAAAAACGTAATACAACGACAATTAAACTCGGATATCGTCTCAAGGATTCTTGTTTGTAATAATTAAACGTAATCGAATGGGGGGGTTGATTTGGTGTTCAATTACAAAAATGCAGAAAATAAGTGATTATAAAAAGTGATTATTTGAATAAGCTGAAATGAATCAACCCACTATATCATCTTCCGACTTATCATTGATCCCTATAAAATTTCAATTCCCTAAACGAGTCTGATCCTATTCGATTATAAAAGCTACTGACAAGCGCAATAACAATTATATGAAGTCTGTCCCTGAATTCCGAGTAAAGCAAACGGATTAAAAATATTGCGAATTAAGCAAACGCAATATGATCGAACGCGATAATGCAAAAGCTACAGTAATCACGAAATTGATTCAAAAGCAGACAACAATCAAATTAAAGAATTCTATCATGTAAAAACAATTAAATTAAGCAAGTAATTGTGATTATAGATATAATTCAAAGGAACAGATTAATGGAAAATTATAAAAGAACCTCAAAGTGGCATCCGATTACAGTGACTTGATTCTTGAGAAATTAGTTCTCCATAGTCATTCTTTGCAAGCTCTCAAATTCGTACATGAACCCTGATTTTTCCGTTCCCTTCCCAATGGTATACGGCTGCTAGACCTAGGGGAAAACGAAGACCCGTTTTACAACTCAACTGGGTCGATCCAGCCCACTACAAATGACCCAACACTAAAATAAAATTCTAATGCTGTAACTTGAAACGAAATTCTGGAATTTTGAGCTCCGAATCTGACTTCGACTCTAACACGAAAGTCGTAGCTCTCTCTCTTAGCTTTCCGTCGATTTTTAGAACGCCTCAAACGGATTCCCGGAACTCCAGTTATGATCGTTTCCGCGCAGACTGCTAAAGCTGAAAAATAAGTGCGAAAATTAAATTAAACTAAAAATAAAATAAAATATGAAAACATAATAAAATATAAAAATAAACAAAATAAAATAAAGAAATGCCTAAGTAAAAAGTAGGAGAATTGTGCATAAATATGCACTTATCAAATTCCCCCGGACTTGAACTTTTGCACTCCGAGCAAAATTGAAATAAAACAAAGAAAGCACACACACATCAATAGCTACTCATTCCAGGCTACAAGTCTTCTTCGGTTAAGTTTGCATTGATAGGTACTAATCTTGCACACTAAGGATATTGTAAGAACACTAATCCACAGTTATGCAGACATAAACCTCCTGAATACACAAATCAACTCGAATCATATTATTATACTAAAGTCTAACTCACTCATCCTTCTTTTGCCCTTTTTCATTCAGGCGCAATCACATTAAGCCCGTTATCTCCACACACTCATAGCAAGGCGACCGGTTAGTGACTCTGATCCTTTTTTGCACGGGGTTCTGGTACTTAAGTGGCATAACCCTTTGCTTACTCACTTGTAGTTGCGGGGGATCGGACCGTAATTCGCCCTACCAAGTTCAGCACCAGAAACCGCTGAACCAACTAACAACGAGTCAAAAACTTTTATTTTGAAGGTTCTACAACCGTTGAGTTAAGTGACCGGGTGAGGGTCACCAAACTTAGAAAGTGCATTCCTTTATTTATTTTTTTCTCTTTTTTTTTCGGAACACTCACTTATATTCATCGGCTTCCCTACATAGAGTGTGTGTGAGATGGTGCTGACTGCTGAAATAAACTACTCAAAAGCTGTCAGAGGATGAAAATATAAGGCTAAAACATAATAAAAATTCAACTCAATTTCCATATGCAGGAGACTTACGGTGTTAAAACAATATCGATCTTGTGAATTTTTCCCAAGTCTCCACAAACCAACCTCAAATTATTCTATAGCCTAAAACTTTCAACAAAAATGTAATAATTTTTTTATTTTTTTTAGAAAGAAAACAAAAACAAAACAAAACAAAGAACAAAAACAAAGAAAATAAAGTATTTCTTCCCCCACACTTAAAATATGCATTGTCCTCAATGAAAGAAACAAACATAAAATAAGAGAGAGAAGAGAGAGGAAAGAACACACCCGAGTAGTCAAGGAGGATAGGTGATCACATAAGCAGTCTTTCCCAAAGAGATATATTCTACATTTTCTTCTTCCAAAGTGGGGTTGTCATGGAATAACTTTGGGTAATGTCCATTGAACTTGAAATTTTTATTAGTATCTTCGCCTTTTATTCCAGGATCAAAGAATCTTCTAAAAGTAAAAGTGTCAAATGGACACGTGAAGGTGATCTGATCTGGAATGTCAGTCAATGTCCAACCAAATGCCTTTTTATGCTTCCTTAAAACCTGCAAAAGCTTATTTTCTTGATCGAAATCAAGATTAGAAGAAATTATAGCCGGTAGTTTTTCATTCATCTCTAAATAAGCATATTTCATATTTTCAGGAAGTTGCTTCAGCTCGAGGGAAGGTGGCTGCTCAATAGAAGGAGTGTTTGGGGCAGCCGGGATGTCAAGACCTTTATCTACCTGAACAACTTTATTTGCAACCTCATCTGCAGTAAGAATATCAACTTGCAAGGCAGCCTCAATTTCAGCACAAACAGAGCAAATTTTAGTTTCAGTACAAATATCACAAGAATAAACATCATCAAAACCAGACAATGATGGAAAATCAGATGCAAACAAATCACTACAAGTATCATCAACAATTTCAGAAATCAAATCTATTTGAAAAACAGAATGTTCTTCCAAGGGTTGTTGGTTTGATCCTTGAGCTTGCTGCATGGCATTCACCAAAGTGGCAAGCTGCCCAATCTGTGTTTGCAAAGTATTTAAAGTAGAATCTACTTGTTGAAACTGGAGATTATTTGCAGCCATTTGTTTGACAATATCTTCTAGTGAAGGTCCAGAAGGTGCAGAGCACACAACCTCAAATTCCTTCAAATGCTCATGCGGATCCTCACCTGCAAGACCACTAAACCTTGGAAACAAGTGTATTAAACCAGATTTCAATTCAAAAGGAGTATGAGCTTCAGGATATTCAATACACATGTCATTGTAATTCACATCAGGGACAGCTAACTGCCTTAAAGTTCTTTGGTCAGCCATAGTAAAAAACAAACACAATGAAGGAAAACGATTAAAATAAATTTACAAAAATAAACTAACACCTAAGTTAATCTAATGACGTCAATTAAGAATTTTGAGAATTTTTTCAGATTTTTTTAAAACTACCAAAACCGAAAATAAATCATAAAAAATAGAAAAATAAGGAATTTCGGTTTTTTAGGGCGGCATCCACTATTTATTTTATAAATAGAGGCTTTTGATTACTGATTTTTTCCTAATGAATCGACAAAAAATCGGAATAATCTGAGACAATTTGTTTAAAAACAGTTTTTTTTTATCCCAAACCGCAAAAAAGACCAATACATAAGTAGGACGAAACTGCGAGGAAACTAGGACCTATATGCTTAGACACTAAACCTATGACTCTAAAAACGATTAAAAGAAACAAGAATCCCCGGCAACGGCGCCAATTTGATCCGCTGTCGCACGCGGGTCAAAACGAGTAATTTTGTAAAAAACGTAATACAACGACAATTAAACTCGGATATCGTCTCAAGGATTCTTGTTTGTAATAATTAAACGTAATCGAATGGGGGGGTTGATTTGGTGTTCAATTACAAAAATGCAGAAAATAAGTGATTATAAAAAGTGATTATTTGAATAAGCTGAAATGAGTCAACCCACTATATCATCTTCCGACTTATCATTGATCCCTATAAAATTTCAATTCCCTAAACGAGTCTGATCCTATTCGATTATAAAAGCTACTGACAAGCGCAATAACAATTATATGAAGTCTGTCCCTGAATTCCGAGTAAAGCAAACGGATTAAAAATATTGCGAATTAAGCAAACGCAATATGATCGAACGCGATAATGCAAAAGCTACACTAATCACGAAATTGATTCAAAAGCAGACAACAATCAAATTAAAGAATTCTATCATGTAAAAACAATTAAATTAAGCAAGTAATTGTGATTATAGATATAATTCAAAGGAACAGATTAATGGAAAATTATAAAAGAACCTCAAAGTGGCATCCGATTACAGTGAATTGATTCTTGAGAAATTAGTTCTCCATAGTCATTCTTTGCAAGCTCTCAAATTCGTACATGAACCCTGATTTTTCCGTTCCCTTCCCAATGGTATACGGCTGCTAGACCTAGGGGAAAACGAAGACCCGTTTTACAACTCAACTGGGTCGATCCAGCCCACTACAAATGACCCAACACTAAAATAAAATTCTAATGCTGTAACTTGAAACGAAATTCTGGAATTTTGAGCTCCGAATCTGACTTCGACTCCAACACGAAAGTCGTAGCTCTCTCTCTTAGCTTTCCGTCGATTTTTAGAACGCCTCAAACGGATTCCCGGAACTCCAGTTATGATCGTTTCCGCGCAGACTGCTAATGTAACACCCCGATAATAATAAAATAATTATTTGAATTGAGTTAATAATTTAATTATTAATTTACTTAAATAATTGGAAATTTTATTATTATTATTTTTGGATTATTATTATTTGGAAAATATATATATAAGTTGGAATTAAGGAAAAAGTCTCATTTGGAGTAAAAATATTTCACGTGAAACAGAGAAGCATCGTGAAAAAGGAAAAGGGCAGAGAAGAGGAGAAAGGAGCTGAAGAGCAAAGGTTGAAGAACGGAAAGGCTTGAAGCTCAAAGATTCGCCGGATTGTTAAGGTAAGGGGGGTTTATCGTCGATTAATGGGTATTTTGGGATAATATGTCATGGGTAGTGATAAGCCGTCAATTTGACCCTAATTGGGATTTGAAATGCTGAAAATTTGTGATGAATAGGTTGAGTGAAAACCGTAATCAAATTGATAATTGTGTGTAATCAAACCGATAAATTGGTGATGAATGGCGACGAGTAAGTTCGAGTGGGAAGGGTCTGGAATGGGCACATGAGATCCCTGCCCAAAGAAAACGCGTCTGGTGAACTGTCATGTTCGCCTAGCGAACATAACCTTCGCCTGGCGAAGGAACGCGCCTCAACCTCGCCCCAGCGAGCTTGAGAGGTTTTGCTACTGTAATGTTCGCTGTGGACTCGCTGGAGCTTCGCCTAGCGAGTGAGTGCTAGCTGTGTTTTTCACCAAAACAGAATGAGTTCGCTATTACCTTCGCCTTGAGCTCGCCTAGCGAATTAATTTACCAATTTCCTGGAGCGGTTCGCCTTGAGCTCGCCTAGCGAACCAGAGCTTCGCCACTGCCTCGCCTAGCGAGCAAGGCAGAAGAAGTGTTTAGACATGCGTTGCTGAGGTGTTTCATACATGTGTTGAGGAAGTGTTTTATACATGTGTTGATGATGTGTTGATACATGTATTGATGATGTATGAGGATATGCAAAATGTTGTGAATGTATATATTATGCATGTATTTGTGAATGGACTGTTGTATGGCTTAGAGTGTGAGCATATGTCCATTGTGAGTTGTTGTTGATGCTGCATTTCTAGATGATTAGTGTGCATGGCATAGCCTGTGAGGCTGTAGCTAATTCCCATTGTGAGGAATTAGTGAGTGAATTGTTGTGATAATTGTTGTTGATGTTGCATGCTAGATGATTAGCTTGCATAGTCTAGCCTTTGGGGCTGTAGCTAATTCCCATAGTGAGGAATTAGTGAGTGAATCATTGTGGAGTCTAGCCTTTGGGGCTGTAGCTAATTCCCATAGTGAGGAATTGGTGAGTGAGTCATTAGATCTCAAATGAGTGGGACTAGTGAGCTTAGTAGCCGTATCTGGATTGATCGGTGAGCTTGAACTATATGTTCAAGAATAGTCGGTACCGCATATGTTGAGTCTCATTGCATAATGAATGCATGGCATAGCCTGTGGGGCTGTAGCTAATTCCCATTGAGAGGAATTAGTGAGTAAATCGTTGTGTTGTGTTGTTGGTGTTGAATATGGTTTGAGGATTATACATATGATATATATTATTGTTGAATATGATGTTTGGACGGATATTGCCGTTGCTGAATGCGTAGTCTGGTTAGGGTGAATTAATGTGTTATTTACTTAGCATTACATGTTGTTCTATAATGCTTATTATATTGATTGAGGAACTCACCCTTACAACCTATTTTTCAGGTAACGAGAAATGAGTTGAGTAGAAGCTAATGCTTGGAGTCTAGAGTAGTTCTTAGGGTCATGCTCTGATAGATGTAACATCGGGAGGGGATGTCTTAATTGATTTGATATTGGTTGTTGATGAGTTACATGTATTGTGTTACATGTTTTACATTGAGTTGAATTTTGTTCCGCTGCGAATTATGCAAAGAACCTTATTTTGATTAAATAAATGAGCATGACAGGACATTTTGATACTTTTGTGAAATAATTGTGTGGCACCCTTCGGGGCATAATTACTCTGATGAATATATTGTTATTTTAATTATAATAATTTAGGGTATCTAGAAGGGTGTTACATTAGTGGTATCAGAGCATCGTCGGTCGAGTCGAGTCGTAATTATTCTGTTTTCCCTGTACGGGATAGGAGTTGTGTAACCCTATCAGTACTTATTGTTTTAGTTATTGGGTTTTCAGAATAGAGATGGCTGGAAGAGGCAGAGATGATGCTGCGATTGCTGAGGCTCTGGGTATGCTAGCTGGAGTACTTGGAGGAAATCCGAATGTTGCGGGAATGGGAGCTGCTCGTCAGTTGAGTGAGTTCCAGAAGAACAATCCTCCAATGTTCAAGGGAGCATACGATCCAGATGGTGCTCAGAAGTGGTTGAAGGAGATCGAGAGGATCTTCAGAGTAACTAAGTGTGCTGATAACCAGAAGGTCAGGTTCGGTACACATATGCTGTCAGAAGAAGCTGATGATTGGTGGGTTGCTACCCGTACTGAGTTGGAATCTGCTGGGGATACTGAGATTTCTTGGGCTGTGTTCAGGGAAGGGTTCCTGAGAAAGTATTTTCCAGAAGATGTCAGAGGAAAGAAAGAGATAGAGTTTTTGGAATTGAAGCAGGGTAACAGGTCGGTTACTGAGTATGCTGCGAAGTTCACCGAGCTGTCAAAGTACTATACTCCCTATAATGAGGCTGCTGGAGAATTTTCGAAATGTGTGAAGTTTGAGAACGGGTTGCGTCCTGAGATCAAACAAGCTATTGGATATCAGAGGATCAGGGTGTTTTCTGACTTGGTTGACTGTTGCAGAATTTTTGAACAGGATTCCAAGGCTAGAGCAGAGAGCTATCAGCAGAGGGTTGATAGGAAGGGTAAGAATCAGATGGATCGTGGAAAACCGTATGCAGCTGGCAAAGGTTTTCAGAAGCAGAGTGGCATGAAGAGGCCTAGTGGGGGAGACTCTAGTGCTCCTGCTAAGTGTTATAGATGTGGTCGGGCTGGACATCGTGTTCATGAGTGTACCAGTGCTGAGATAAAGTGTTTCAAGTGTGGGAAAGGTGGTCACTTGGCTGCAGAGTGCCGATTGAAGACTGTAACTTGTTTCAACTGTGGAGAGTTGGGTCATATCAGTCCCCAGTGTCCTAAGCCGAAGAAGGAGAATCAGTCAGGAGGCAAGGTTTTTGCTCTATCAGGTTCTGAGACTTCTGCAGATGATCGTTTGATCAGAGGTACGTGTTATATTAATGGCTTTCCTCTTATAGCTATTATTGACACAGGTGCTACTCATTCTTTTATATCTGTGGATTGTGCTGTGAAGCTTAAATTAGAGATATCTGAGATGCGTGGAAGTATGGTGATTGATACTCCTGCAAAGGGTTCAGTGACTACTACTTCGGTTTGTTTGAATTGTCCTTTGAGTATTTTTGGTAGAGATTTTGGGATAGACCTTGTGTGTCTTCCATTAGTGCAGATTGACGTTATCTTGGGTATGAACTGGTTGGTGTTTAACCGAGTTTATATCAACTGTTTTGATAAGACGGTGATATTTCCTGAGACTGAGGAAGGGCGGAGTCTGTTTCTATCAGCCAGGCAGGTGAATGAGGAAGTGGCAGATGGGGCAGAGTTGTTTATGCTGTTGGCAACTTTAGAGGCTAAAGATAAACTAGTGATTCGTGATCTAGCAGTGGTATGTGATTTTCCTGATGTGTTTCCGGAAGAAGTGAATGAGTTACCGCCAGAGCGTGAAGTTGAGTTCTCGATTGAATTGGTACCTGGTACTAGACCGATATCGATGGCTCCGTACCGTATGTCTGCTGTTGAGTTAGCTGAATTGAAAAGTCAGTTGGAAGATTTGTTGGATAAGAAGTTTATTCGTCCAAGTGTGTCACCGTGGGGTGCACCAGTGTTGTTGGTTAAGAAGAAGGAAGGTACTATGAGGTTGTGTGTGGACTACAGGCAACTGAATAAAGTGACGATCAAGAATCGGTATCCTTTGCCGAGGATTGATGATTTGATGGATCAATTGGTCGGTGCGAGTGTGTTCAGCAAGATAGATTTGAGATCTGGGTATCATCAGATACGTGTGAAAACTGAGGATATTCAGAAAACTGCTTTCAGAACAAGGTATGGACATTATGAGTATTCTGTAATGCCTTTTGGTGTGACTAATGCGCCTGGAGTATTTATGGAGTACATGAATAGGATTTTCCATCCGTACTTGGATCAGTTTGTTGTGGTGTTTATCGATGACATTTTGGTGTATTCGAAATCTGAAGAAGAGCATGCTGAGCATTTGAGAGTGGTTTTAGGAGTGCTGCGAGAAAAGCAGTTATTTGCTAAACTGTCTAAGTGTGAATTTTGGTTAGAAGAAGTTAGTTTTCTTGGTCATGTGATTTCAAGAGGTGGTGTTGCTGTTGATCCTTCTAAGATAGAAGCGGTATCTAAGTGGGAAGCTCCGAAGTCTGTTGCCGAGATTCGAAGTTTCCTTGGTTTGGCTGGTTATTATAGGAAGTTCATTGAGGGATTTTCTAAGTTGGCGTTACCGTTGACGATGTTGACTAGAAAGAGGCAAGCATTTGTTTGGGACTCAAAATGTGAAGAAGGTTTCCAAGAGTTAAAGAGAAGGTTGACTAGTGCTCCTATTCTGATATTACCGAGTTCGTCGGAACCATTTGAGGTTTACTGTGATGCTTCATTGTTGGGTTTAGGTGGTGTGTTGATGCAGAATAAGCAGGTTATAGCTTATGCTTCGAGACAGCTGAGGGTTCATGAGAGGAACTATCCGACGCATGATTTAGAGTTGGCAGCTGTGGTATTTGTTTTGAAGTTGTGGAGGCATTACTTGTATGGATCAAGATTTGAGGTTTTCAGTGACCATAAGAGTTTAAAGTATCTGTTTGATCAGAAAGAGCTGAATATGAGACAGAGGAGATGGTTAGAATTCCTGAAGGATTATGATTTTGGTTTGAATTACCATCCGGGTAAAGCAAATGTAGTGGCTGATGCGCTGAGTCGGAAATCATTACATATATCTATGTTAATGGTTAAGGAATTTGATTTGATTGAACAGTTTAGAGATTTGAGTTTGGTATGTGAGAGTACTCACAATAGTGTTAAATTGGGAATGTTGAAGTTAACAAGTGGTATTTTGGATGAGATCAGAGAGGGTCAGAAATCTGATATGCTTTTGGTTGATAAGTTGACTTTAGTGAATCAAGGCCAAGGTGGTGAATTCAGAGTTGATGAGAATGGTGTTTTGAGATTTGGTGATCGGGTGTGTATTCCGGATGTTATTGAGCTTAAGAAGAGTATTCTTGAGGAGGGACATCGTAGTGGCTTAAGTATTCATCCTGGAGCTACGAAGATGTATCATGATTTGAAAAAGTTATTTTGGTGGCCGGGAATGAAAAGAGAAATTGCGAGTTTTGTTTATTCTTGTTTGACTTGTCAGAAGTCAAAGATTGAGCATCAGAAGCCGTCTGGACTAATGCAACCGTTGGCTATTCCAGAGTGGAAGTGGGATAGTATCAGTATGGATTTTGTTTCTGGTTTGCCGAGGACAAGTAAGAATTTTGAAGCTATTTGGGTGATTGTGGATAGATTGACGAAGTCGGCTCATTTCATTCCGATCAGAATGGATTATCCGTTAGAGAGATTAGCCGAGTTGTATATTGAGAAGATTGTAAGTTTGCATGGTATTCCGTCTAGTATTGTTTCGGACCGAGATCCTAGATTTACATCGAAGTTCTGGGAAGGTTTGCAGAAGGCTTTGGGAACTAAACTGAGATTGAGTTCTGCATATCACCCGCAGACTGATGGTCAGACTGAGAGGACGATTCAGTCACTGGAGGATCTTTTGAGAGCTTGTGTTTTAGAAAAAGGAGGTGCTTGGGATTGTTATTTGCCTTTGATTGAGTTCACCTACAACAATAGTTTTCATTCGAGCATTGGTATGGCACCGTTTGAAGCTTTGTATGGTAGGAGATGTCGGACACCTTTATGTTGGTATGAGTCCGGTGAGAGTGCTGTGGTTGGACCGGAGATTGTTCAACAAACTACGGAAAAGATTAAGATGATTCAGGAGAAGATGAGAATTGCTCAGAGTCGTCAGAAGAGTTATCACGATAAGAGGAGGAAGTCACTTGAGTTCCAAGAGGGAGATCATGTGTTTCTTCGCGTCACTCCGATAACTGGTGTTGGTCGAGCTTTGAAGTCGAAGAAGTTGACACCTCGATTTATTGGTCCTTATCAGATTTTGGAGAGGATAGGGGAAGTAGCCTATCGTATTGCTTTACCGCCGTCGCTTGCGAATTTGCACGAGGTTTTTCATGTGTCTCAGTTGAGGAGGTACATTCATGATCCGTCGCATGTAGTCCAAGTAGATGATGTACAGGTGAGAGATAACCTGACTGTTGAAACATCACCTATGAGGATCGAGGATCGAGAGTTGAAGCGGTTGCGGGGTAAAGAGATTGCCTTGGTGAAGGTAACTTGGGGAGGACCAGCAGGTGGCAATGTGACTTGGGAACTGGAGAGTAAGATGAAGGAGTCTTATCCAGAGTTGTTCGCTTGAGGTATGTTTTCGAGGACGAAAACTCTTTTAGTGGGGGAGAGTTGTAACACCCCGATAATAATAAAATAATTATTTGAATTGAGTTAATAATTTAATTATTAATTTACTTAAATAATTGGAAATTTTATTATTATTATTTTTGGATTATTATTATTTGGAAAATATATATATAAGTTGGAATTAAGGAAAAAGTCCCATTTGGAGTAAAAATATTTCACGTGAAACAGAGAAGCATCGTGAAAAAGGAAAAGGGCAGAGAAGAGGAGAAAGGAGCTGAAGAGCAAAGGTTGAAGAACGGAAAGGCTTGAAGCTCAAAGATTCGCCGGATTGTTAAGGTAAGGGGGGTTTATCGTCGATTAATGGGTATTTTGGGATAATATGTCATGGGTAGTGATAAGCCGTCAATTTGACCCTAATTGGGATTTGAAATGCTGAAAATTTGTGATGAATAGGTTGAGTGAAAACCGTAATCAAATTGATAATTGTGTGTAATCAAACCGATAAATTGGTGATGAATGGCGACGAGTAAGTTCGAGTGGGAAGGGTCTGGAATGGGCACATGAGATCCCTGCCCAAAGAAAACGCGTCTGGTGAACTGTCATGTTCGCCTAGCGAACATAACCTTCGCCTGGCGAAGGAACGCGCCTCAACCTCGCCCCAGCGAGCTTGAGAGGTTTTGCTACTGTAATGTTCGCTGTGGACTCGCTGGAGCTTCGCCTAGCGAGTGAGTGCTAGCTGTGTTTTTCACCAAAACAGAATGAGTTCGCTATTACCTTCGCCTTGAGCTCGCCTAGCGAATTAATTTACCAATTTCCTGGAGCGGTTCGCCTTGAGCTCGCCTAGCGAACCAGAGCTTCGCCACTGCCTCGCCTAGCGAGCAAGGCAGAAGAAGTGTTTAGACATGCGTTGCTGAGGTGTTTCATACATGTGTTGACGAAGTGTTTTATACATGTGTTGATGATGTGTTGATACATGTATTGATGATGTATGAGGATATGCAAAATGTTGTGAATGTATATATTATGCATGTATTTGTGAATGGACTGTTGTATGGCTTAGAGTGTGAGCATATGTCCATTGTGAGTTGTTGTTGATGCTGCATTTCTAGATGATTAGTGTGCATGGCATAGCCTGTGGGGCTGTAGCTAATTCCCATTGTGAGGAATTAGTGAGTGAATTGTTGTGATAATTGTTGTTGATGTTGCATGCTAGATGATTAGCTTGCATAGTCTAGCCTTTGGGGCTGTAGCTAATTCCCATAGTGAGGAATTAGTGAGTGAATCATTGTGGAGTCTAGCCTTTGGGGCTGTAGCTAATTCCCATAGTGAGGAATTGGTGAGTGAGTCATTAGATCTCAAATGAGTGGGACTAGTGAGCTTAGTAGCCGTATCTGGATTGATCGGTGAGCTTGAACTATATGTTCAAGAATAGTCGGTACCGCATATGTTGAGTCTCATTGCATAATGAATGCATGGCATAGCCTGTGGGGCTGTAGCTAATTCCCATTGAGAGGAATTAGTGAGTAAATCGTTGTGTTGTGTTGTTGGTGTTGAATATGGTTTGAGGATTATACATATGATATATATTATTGTTGAATATGATGTTTGGACGGATATTGCCGTTGCTGAATGCGTAGTCTGGTTAGGGTGAATTAATGTGTTATTTACTTAGCATTACATGTTGTTCTATAATGCTTATTATATTGATTGAGGAACTCACCCTTACAACCTATTTTTCAGGTAACGAGAAATGAGTTGAGTAGAAGCTAATGCTTGGAGTCTAGAGTAGTTCTTAGGGTCATGCTCTGATAGATGTAACATCGGGAGGGGATGTCTTAATTGATTTGATATTGGTTGTTGATGAGTTACATGTATTGTGTTACATGTTTTACATTGAGTTGAATTTTGTTCCGCTGCGAATTATGCAAAGAACCTTATTTTGATTAAATAAATGAGCATGACAGGACATTTTGATACTTTTGTGAAATAATTGTGTGGCACCCTTCGGGGCATAATTACTCTGATGAATATATTGTTATTTTAATTATAATAATTTAGGGTATCTAGAAGGGTGTTACAGCTAAAGCTGAAAAATAAGTGCGAAAATTAAATTAAACTAAAAATAAAATAAAATATGAAAACATAATAAAATATAAAAATAAACAAAATAAAATAAAGAAATGCCTAAGTAAAAAGTAGGAGAATTGTGCATAAATATGCACTTATCACCGTTCCTCCTCCTGTCATGCATACTTTGCCCAGGGTAGACGATACCATCTATCATTCTGAGCCGTCTGAGGGTTCAGATGTTTATGAGAAGATGGATGCTATGAACGATCAATTTCTTGAGCTTCACAAGGAATTGAAAACTCTTAGAGGGAAGGATCTTTTCAGCAAGTCTGTTGCCGAACTCTGTTTGGTTCCAAATGTGAAGATCCCTGTGAAATTCAAGGTCCCTGATTTTGAAAAGTACAAAGGAAATACTTGTCCTCTCAGCCACCTGGACATGTATGCCAGGAAGATGTCGACTCAAACCGATAATGACCAACTGCTCATCCACTACTTTCAGGACAGTCTGTTCGGTGCCGCTTTGCGTTGGTACATGGGTTTAGACAGCGCGAACATCCGATCCTTCAATGATCTCGGCGAAGCCTTCGTCAAGCAGTACAAGTACAACATGGATATGGCTCCCGATAGAGATCAATTGAGAGCCATGTCCCAGAAGGATAAAGAAACATTTAAGGAGTACGCCTAGAGGTGGCGAGAGGTGGCAACACAGATCGTGCCTCCGCTAGAGGAGAAAGAGATGACTAAGATCTTTTTGAAGACTTTAAGTTCTTTTTATTATGAACGGATGATTGCTAGCGCTCCTTCTGACTTCACCGAGATGGTGAATATGGGGATGCGTCTAGAAGAAGGGGTCCGTGAAGGACGGTTAACCAGAGAAGAAGGCTCTTCTGCCAAACGTTATGGGGCGTTTGCAAAGAAGAAAGATGGAGAGGCACATGCTGTGATCTCCCATGAGAAACTAAGAAGACCCTCTGTGAAGAGGAAGACTGTGCGTCCCGCCAGTAACCAGTACCAGGTGGCTCATATAGCACCTGTTTTCAGAGACAATCAACAGTATCAACAACATAGTAACAATCAGCAACCACATCCGCAATATCAGCAACAACAGCACCGACCGCAGCAGCAGGCCTACCAGCCTCGAAACAGTAATCAAACCAGCACGAGTTACGAGAGGAAAAGGGTCACCTTCGATCCTATTCCTATGACGTACGCAAAGTTATATCCCTCTTTGATAGAAAGGAAGCTGATTACTCTGAGAGACCCACCGGCTATACCTGCTAACCCCCAGTGGTGGTATAAGCTTGAGTTACATTGTGTTTACCATTCTGGTGCTCCCGGCCATGACGTGGAGAATTGTTACCCTTTGAAGACCAAGGTTCATGACCTTGTGAGGTGTGGTATTCTATGTTTTGAGGACGTAGGCCCTAATGTGAAGAAGAACCCATTGCCCGAACATGGGAAATCTGTCAACATGGTCCAGGGTTGCCCTGGAAAATACAAGGTCAAATATGTCAGTCATATTCAACAGTCTCTGGTCCAGATGCATCGTTTGTTGTGTGACTACAGTCATTATGAGCATGACCATGATAGATGCCGAGTCTGCTCTGTTAACCGATTGGGTTGTTGCCAGGAATGTTGATGAAGATGAGCCTGAGGTCAATGTGATCTCCCCAGTGTTCCGGATACCCGAGCCTGTTATCATCAAGTACAATGGTAGCAAGCAGAAGGCTTCTCCCGCTCTGATCATTAAGCCTGCTGGTCCTATGCCTTACTCTTCTGAAAAGGCAGTTCCCTATCGCTACAACGCCGTAGCAGTAGAGAATGGGAAAGAGGTGTCCTTGCCCTCTTCTTCTGTTGTGAATATTGCCGATGTTAGCGGTTTGACCCGTAGTGGCCGTGTATTTTCAGCACCACCGAAGCCTCAAATTAATGATGATTTTGTTGAACGCCCGATCGGGAACGCTGTGAATTCTCCGAATCCGGCACTTGCTGTTAAGCCCTCCTCCGTACTAAAAACTCCTACTTCTGTTGGCCCGAGTGGCAATGTGAAAGAAGACTGTGATGAGATGCTGAGACTCATCAAAAGGAGCGAGTACAATGTTGTAGACCAACTTCTACAAACGCCATCCAAAATATTTGTGTTATCCTTACTCTTAAATTCAGAACCACACCGAGAGGCTCTGCAGAAGGTGTTGGATGTGGCATATATGGATCACGATGTCACTTTGGAGCAATTCGATAGCATTGTTGCAAACATTACTGCTTGCAACAACCTGAGCTTTTGTGACTCTGATCTCCCTGAGGAGGGAAGAGACCACAACTTGGCTTTACACATATCTATGAATTGCAAAGACGACACCGTGTCCAATGTGTTGGTGGACACCGGGTCATCATTGAACGTATTGCCAAAGTCCACTCTCTCAAAGCTATCATATCAAGGGCCTCCCATGAGGCAGAGTGGAGTAGTTGTGAAGGCTTTCGATGGGTCTCCCAAAACTGTGATTGGGGAAGTTGATCTCCCAATCAAGATCGGACCAAGTGATTTCCAGATTACCTTCCAGGTTATGGACATTCACCCATCGTATAGTTGTCTCTTAGGCAGACCATGGATTCACGAGGCAGGCGCCGTGACGTCCACCCTACACCAGAAATTGAAATTCGTGAAAAACAAGAAGCTGGTGGTGGTAGGGGGAGAAATGGCTCTCCTGGTTAGCCATTTGTCTTCCTTCTCTTATATAGATGTTGAGGTTGAAGTTGGAACTCCTTTCCAAGCTTTATCTATTGTTGAGCCTATTGAGAAGAGAACTCCTTCATTTGCTTCCTACAAAGATGCAAAGCTGGCCATTGAGCGTGGTGCAACCACTGGTTTAGGAAAAATGATTGAGTTAGAAGATAACGAGTCCCGGGTTGGCATAAGTTTTTCTTCTGGTACTTTCAACAAGCAAGGGTTATTCAAGAGTGGAGGTTTCATCCACACTGGTCTAGATGAGGAGGTTGTTGTTGTTTTAGAAGAAGATGCAGAGGATTCTGGCAATTTCATCATCCCTGGAGGGGTCTGCAACAATTGGATCGCTGTGGATATTCCAACAGTTGTCCATAAGTCAACGTAATAATCACTTTGTTTGAAAACCCTTCTCCCATGCCAAAAGGAGGAGTGATGACATTGTTGGCGCATAAATACAATGATATTTCCATTCAATAAATTCATGTTAAATGTTTGTTTTTCCCATTTATTTTCCCTTTTTGTTTTTGCATGAAATTGGTGATCACATAAAATCCTAAAAAATAAAATAAAATCAATATTTTCATCTGCATAATGATTTGCTTTGTTTGAATTCTAAAATCTCTTTTATATCCAAAATCATTATGCAAGTTGATTTCTAAACCCATTGAACATAATGACCCAACACCATCTCCCAATTTTGAATTCCCTGTATTTGAGGCAGAAGAAGATGATGTTGAAGAGATTCCTGATGAGATCACCCGTCTACTTGAGCATGAAGAGAAGATCATTCAGCCGCATCTTGAGAATCTAGAAACAGTCAACTTGGGGTCTGAAGATTGTGTGCGAGAGGTAAAGATTGGGGCACTTCTGGAAGAATCTGTTAAGAAGGGGTTGATTAAGTTGCTACGAGAATATGTCGACGTCTTTGCTTGGTCGTATGAAGACATGCCAGGTCTAGATACTAATATTGTGCAACATTTCCTACCTTTGAAACCTGAGTGTGTGCCTGTAAAGCAGAAGCTCAGAAGAACTCATCCTGATATGGAAGTGAAGATCAAGGAAGAAGTTCAGAAGCAAATTGATGCGGGGTTTCTGGTGACTTCTATATATCCTCAATGGGTGGCCAATATTGTGCCCGTGCCTAAGAAAGATGGAAAAGTCCGGATGTCTGTGGACTATAGAGACTTGAATAAAGCTAGTCCGAAAGATGATTTCCCTCTACCACATATTGATATGTTGGTAGACAATACAGCTAAATTCAATGACTTCTCGTTTATGGACGGATTTTCCGGATATAATCAGATTAAGATGGCACCCGAGGATATGGAGAAGACAACATTCATCACACCTTGGGGAACATTCTGTTATCGAGTGATGCCCTTCGGTTTGAAGAACGCCGGAGCCACGTATCAACGAGCTATGACCATCTTGTTTCATGATATGATGCACAAGGAGATTGAGGTATATGTTGACGATATGATTGCTAAGTCAAGAACGGAAGTTGAACATGTAGAGCATTTGTTGAAGCTTTTCCAGCATTTGAGCAAATACAAGCTTCGTCTGAATCCTAACAAGTGTACGTTTGGGGTCCGTTCTGGCAAGTTATTGGGCTTCATTGTTAGTGAAAGAGGTATTGAGGTTGATCCTGCAAAGGTCAAAGCAATACAAGAGATGCCTGCGCCCAAAACTGAGAAGCAAGTCCGAGGTTTTCTTGGCCGCTTGAATTATATCTCCAGATTCATATCCCACATGACTGCCACATGTGCGCCTATATTCAAGCTCCTCCGGAAAGATCAGTCCCATGATTGGACCAAGGATTGCCAGAAAGCTTTCGACAGTATTAAAGAATATCTGTCTGAGCCTCCGATTCTGTCTCCGCCTGTAGAGGGAAGACCTTTGATCATGTATCTGACTGTTCTTGAAGACTCGATGGGTTGTGTCCTTGGTCAGCAAGACGAATCAGGGAAGAAGGAGTATGCTATCTACTACTTGAGTAAGAAGTTCACCGATTGTGAGTCTCGATATTCAATGCTTGAGAAGACATGTTGTGCTTTGGTTGGGGCCGCTAAGCGCTTACGTCAGTATATGTTGAACCATACCACTTGGTTGATATCCAGAATGGACCCAATCAAGTATATATTTGAGAAGCCTGCTTTAACTGGAAGGATTGCCCGTTGGCAGATGTTGTTGTCTGAGTATGATATTGAGTATCGAGCTCAGAAAGCTATTAAAGGTAGTATTTTGGCTGACCACTTGGCACATCAACCAATTGAGGACTATCAGTCAGTTCAGTATGACTTCCCAGATGAGGAGATTCTGTATTTAAAAATGAAAGATTGTGATGAACCCACACTTGATGAAGGGCCAGAGCCTGGTTCCAGATGGAGTATGGTACTTGATGGCGCTGTAAATCAATATGGAAATGGTATTGGGGCGGTAATCATTACGCCTCAAGGCACGCATATTCCTTTTACAGCAAGGCTAACTTTCAAATGCACGAATAATATGGCTGAGTATAAGGCCTGTATTATGGGATTGGAGGAATGTATTGATCTAAGGATCAAGCATCTTGATGTATATGGTGATTCGGACCTCGTTGTCAATCAGATTAAGGGTGAATGGGAAACGAATCAGCCTGGCCTCATTCCATACAGAGATTATGCGAGGAGGATTTCAACGCTCTTTACTGAGGCCGACTTCCATCATATTCCTCGAGATGAGAATCGGATGGCAGATGCTCTTGCTACACTTGCTTCGATGATTGTGGTTAAATTGTGGAATGAAGTCCCCAATATCACCGTGATGCGCTTGGACAGACCAGCTCATGTATTTGCAGTAGAAGAAGTAAAAGATGATAAGCCGTGGTATTATGATATCAAATGTTTCCTTCAGAGTCAGATTTACCCGCCTGGGGCATCTGTAAAAGATAGGAAGACTTTGAGGAGATTGTCAGGCAGTTTCTACCTCAATGGCGAAGTGCTTTACAAAAGAAATTTTGACATGGTTCTGCTCAGATGCGTGGATAGACACGAAGCAGACCTGTTAATTACTGAGGTCCATGAGGTTTCATTTGGTACTCATTCCAACGGACATGCCATGGCTAGAAAGATGTTGAGAGCAGGCTACTATTGGCTGACAATGGAGTCTGACTGCTGCAAATTTGTGAAGAAGTGCCATAAGTGTCAGATTTATGCTGATAAGATTCATATTCCCCCGACACTTTTGAATGTGATCTCATCACCATGGCCTTTCTCCATGTGGGAAATTGACATGATTGGCATGATAGAGCCAAAAGCGTCCAATGGACACAGATTTATTCTCGTAGCAATTGATTACTTCACCAAGTGGGTTGAAGCGGCGTCGTACGCAAATGTGACCAGGAAGGTGGTCGTGAAGTTTATCAAGAATCAACTCATATGCCGATATGGTGTGCCAGATAAGATCATTACTGATAATGGATCTAACTTGAATAACAAGATGATGAAAGAACTGTGTAGTGAATTCAAGATTGCATATCATAATTCTTCTCTGTACAGACCCAAGATGAATGGGGCTGTTGAAGCTGCTAATAAGAACATTAAGAAAATTATCCAGAAGATGGTTGTTACGTACAAAGATTGGCATGAGATGTTGCCATTCACTTTGCATGGATATCGTACATCTGTCCGCACTTCAACATGGGAAACCCCTTTCTCTCTTGTTTATGGCATGGAGGCGGTACTCCCAGTAGAGGTGGAGATCCCATCAATGAGAGTCTTGATGGAGGCCAAGTTGACTGATGCTGAATGGGTTCAGAGTCGTTATGACCAGCTAAACTTGATTGAAGAGAAGAGATTGACTGCCATGTGCCATGGTCAGTTATATCAGCAGAGAATGAAGAAAGCTTTTGATAAGAAGGTCAAGCCTCGTGTGTTCCGAGAAGGTGACCTTGTGCTCAAGAAAGTCTTGTCTTTCGCGCCCGATTCCAGGGGCAAGTGGACTCCAAACTATGAAGGTCCATATGTTGTTAAGAGAGCCTTTTCAGGCGGTGCTTTGATACTTACAACTATGGATGGGGAGGATTTCACTCGTCCTGTGAATTCAGATGCAGTCAAGAAATACTTCGCCTAAAAAAATAAAAACTGAATAACTCGCTAAGTTGAAAACCCGAAAGGGCGGCTTAGGCAAAAATGAGCGTCTCGGTGGGTTGAAAACCCGAAAGGGCGATCCAGGCAAAAGTTAGACACATGAAAAATGAATATAGGTATCCCGTTAGATTGAGTACCTCATCCTGGGGCAATCTAGGCAAAAATTAAAGATTTGGCAAGTAACTGCATCCTGACAAGACTTTGTTCTACAACTGTCATCCGTCAGAAATCCTTGCTCATTATCAGCCAAAGCTTCAAATACATCGGATTCAGAATTGGTGGAGAAATGGTCATTATGTTCAATGTAGCCCTTTTCCAATATATATCACCAATTTCAAATTTGTAAAGATCTATGGAGTCTTGCCATTCACAGACTACCATTCTATCAAATAAATTTGAGCCTTTTATCCAATTATTGGCACTCTTATCTATTTCTATTCAACAAATGTTTTGCATGTTTTGATTAAGAAAATATCATTGTTTTAAACGATCGAATTTTTTATAATTTGTTTTTAAACAAAGTGAACATTCACAATGACGAAAGGATACTTAGGAGATCCTCAGTGCTCTCCCAAGGGTGGTACGATCCCCAACAGGGTAAGATTTTTGTCCATATTCCTGGCATGACTGTATCTCCTCCCTCCGGAACCCCTTGTGGTTTATCCTACCAAGTGGATTGCTTGTTGAGAGTCACCTCTCTTCCCTTCAGCAAAGTAGCAATCTTTCTTACTCAGCAGCTTGGATCTCTTTGGGGCAAGAGCGGTATTTGGTGGTTGATCCCGATAAATCCTTTATCTCCTCGAATAGATTCCCCAGTAGAGTTGTTGGTGTGGTGGACCTTGTCTGTGATAACTCTCGTCCCCAACTGGAATGATTGATGATTCATCCCTTGAAGAGTTCTTTGCTTCCTGGTATCTCTGATCCCTAGCAGACTGGATACTCCCCGGTGAACTTGGCTTTCTCTCTTGAGATGTAGTACCGGGTGGTTGATTCCTGGACCTGGTTGTGTTAGATATGTCTGTCTATCAGCATATATCATACATAAACCATGCATATTCATGCATAATTATAACATTCAGATATTCATGTTGCATTCTTTGCCATATATCGTTGTTTGCTGTCTCCTGCTATTTGGTGATATACTTCCCCAAGCAGACGTGTGTGTCTGATCTCTCCATATAGAGTCAGCTCCATAAGCAGAAAGCGTCTATCCTTTCTTCCATATTCCCCACCGGGTTATATCCTCGTGGATGTTGATTGTTTTTGTTCCTTCCCAACACATATACTGGGATGGTTTTCCCCATTGAGTTATATCCTCATCGGGACAAGTCTTGATTTGGTGTGCCTATCTAGTTTGATCCTAGATCGGTCTCTTGAGACTCTTTTCCTGTTTCCCCGTGGTAAATGAATAATTGCTCAATAATTAGTAATTATCCCCGGCGGAGTCTGTGTTTCTCTACCCTCATACCGGTAGTTGTAAACCCTATTTCTTCCCTTTTTCAGAGTAACTATTTTTGCTCATCTTTAATTGGTGACAGTTATCTTCATCCAATATTCGGTGATGATATCCCCTCATCTGCTTGGATAATTACCCTGATTACGCAATTTATCCCCAACGGGTCATCTCTCGTCTACCTTGTTGTTGTTGGTAACGATTGTTTCTCCCCTGAATTGGTCATCATTATATACCTAGTTTCGGTATCGCGATGCCTTTTCTTTTCGGTCGATTTATCCTTTATTAACCCAGTAACCGATTGTGGATGATCGTCCATGCGAGTATATTATCTACGTTCTGACGGTAATAGATAGTATATCTCATGCACTCTCGGGTCTGAAGTCTTTTGTTCTTCCCCAGTTGAGTAAGATTTGTATCCCCTTTGTGGAGTCAAATATCCATCCTGTAATCGAGTTTGCTTTTAGACCTCTTTTGGATGATGAGTGTTTTGGGAATATTCCCCAATTCACGCCTTGGTTGGTCACCTATTATATGCCAAGTAACCGGTATCCCTGGTGTTCCTTCCTCTCTGCTCCCTATTATGACTTTTTGTCCCCTGTGGAGTCAGAATCCCTGAGTTGAAGTATACCTTTTAGGTTTTCCTCAGACGTTTTGAAGTTTTGATATATCTCACCCTTATACCAGTCTTGGATATTCATCTCTTCCTGAGCATGTTGTATCTCTCACCCTCATACCTGGCGTTCAGATCACATGTCTCCTTGAGCTTATTACCCAATAACCGGTAATACCTCGTCCCACTGCTTCCCCAGGAGTGTCCTTGTGGACATCCCCAGCAAAGTCCCTTAGTGGATTGTTTTCATCCGGATTTTATCCGAAGTATCCGCTGTGGATAGTTTTTGCTGTATTGGCATATTCCCCAATACATGCATCTTCGAGTCAGCTCGAGTCTTTCCATTGGATCTTTTCCCTTTGGAATTCTGTTCCCCACACTTTGAGTCGTGACCTGCTCGCGCATTTTTATCCCTTTTCTATCCCCAGGAGAGTCCCCAGGGTCTTGGTCCCATGGAGTGAATTGCTCATATGGATTATCAGTGGCTGCTGATTTCTTTGCTTTTGTGGACACATATCTCCACAGAGTGCTACCATTTTTCATACCTACATTTGCATCATGAGGTCTCTTAGGGACCAAAATTCGTCTCTTTGTTATTATTTAAGCCCATTCTACCTCGTCGAGACGAAGATTTTAACCTTCACTTCTCCGGCTAGAATGACCCTAAATAGGGGCATCTGTAAGACCCCAATTTTGACCCTAAGATCCCTCATGGCATCATAACATTGCATTTGCATTGCCTCAAGGATCTTTAGCATCTTGGTTCCCTTTGCCTTTGGGTGGGACTCCTTGTGATTGGTTTGAGATCACCAAGCATGCTTGAATTATACATCATTGTTTCTCTTACTTTTGTTTACTAACCAAAAGCACAAAAATGTGTCACTAACATCTTTTGTTTGAAGCTTGAGGATCATCCAAGACACTTTGTGGGTTCTATTTAGATGATCAGTCAACACAAGGGAATGACTTGAGATACTTCCAACAGGTTCAAATGGGGTCTATTCGTCAGTCAAAACGTTAATCGTAAAGGAGCAAAAGTTTGTTCATGGACTGTCATGCTCGCTAGGCGAAGCCCACGCGTTTAAAAAAAAACGAAAAAAACGAAAAAATAAAAAAATAAAAAAATAAATAAAATATAACAGAAAATTTTTGGACTTGGGCCTCTCTCATTTGAGCCCACAGCTCCACAAAAATCAGGTTATAAATTCAGAGTTTCAGTGAAACAAAAGGATTCTATTCCTATTACCCTGACTGAGGAAAAAGATAGTGAGAGAAGAGCCAACAGAGTTCAGAGCAACCTCTAGAGACTGAAGGGAACTCTTCGGCAAAGAACCAATTCCCTCTCATATAAACCCTCAGATTGCTTTGCAAACCCAACCGGGCAATTCAATTTCATTCGATCTCTCCAGTCAGGTTTGCCTTATTCCCATTACTTTATGCTTTTAATTTGAATGCTCTGAATGTATGAGGTATTATGGGTGAATTTGATACCCTTTTGATGCATGTGTTTGACAAGAGGTTTAGGCCTCCTACCCTTGGTTACTTTTTGTGAGCTTTTTGTGAATTTTAATGGCATGATTCATGTGGTTACCTTTTGATTTGGGGGCAACTCTTGATTACCCTATCTTGTTTCTATAACCTGTTTGTTGAGTTTTGTTTTGTGAGGGCTCATATGACTCTTGCAGAGATGGCTTGCCTGGTGTTCCACTTTATTTGTGGGATACCACTTGGAGGTTTATTCCGATTACCTGTACTGACTCACTTTCTTTGATGGTGTTTAGCTTGGAAGAGTCTTTGGGTTTCTTATTTATCTAATTGCTGTTACTTCGGATCTTTATCCGTAGGTAGATCTCTCGATCCCTTTACTTTTCCCGCATGTTACCGATTTCTTAGGTTTTGTATAGCCTCTCGTGGCATGTCATTTAAGGTAGCGTGGTTCCTTCATCCAGGACTGCCTTTTTGCATGAGCATCCCTAAACACCCCAAACTCATTGATTTTTCTTCTCCTAAGAACACATTATCTCCTTCTACTACAGGCGAGTAAGTCTCCAAAGGTCGAGCATCCGGTAGATTGCATAGTAACGTCATTCACCCCAAAACACAACCCTTACCCCATAGGTGGTCGAACTACGTTTTGCTCTGATTTTCATCCCAGATGAGATACGTAGGCATAAGATGCGATGTCTTAGCGAGCACACTAACCCCTACCCCATAGGTGGTCGAACTACGTTTTTCTCTGATTTTCATCCCAGATGAGATACGTAGGCATAAGACGCGATGTCTTAGCGAGCACACTCCTCTTTAACCCATAGGTAGCCGAGCTACGAAGACTCTGATTCTCCTATTCAGATGAGATACGTATGCAGTGGATGCGACGTCCGTGCGAGTCATTTTCTTTTGACCCTTCTTTTAGTAAGTAGTACATTAGATAAATGTAAGACCCCAATTTTGGGCCCTAAGATCCCTCATGGCCCATATCATTTATATCATAACCTCAAGGATCATTGCATGCCTTTGTCCCCTCCTAGTGGGTAGATTGCCTTGTAGGTTTGTTTCTTGATCACCAAGCATACTTTGCATTTGTATATCTTTGTTTTCATATGTTTACTAACCAAAAAGTACAAAAATATTGTCAGTCTAACCTTGTTGCTTGCAGTTGAAGCAATCATCAGCAATTAGGTCAAAGTCAAAACAGTCAGTCAAAGCAATGGATGATGGCCATTCTTGTGGAATTTGGACACCATGATCAATAATCAAGAGTTCATACATCTTATAACATCATTTGAAGTCAAGTTCTCAAGGAATTAGGGTTTGGAATTCATCAGAAGTGGTCCAGTCACTCAAAACCCTAGAAAAGTCAAACTTGGTCAACTGATGATTTAATCAGTGATCTGATGGATAGAATTGATCTGAAGAAGTTCATTCATGCTTATACAAGTCTCATCTATCATGTTCAACCTCATCATGGAAGAAAATCAAGTCAAAACAGAAAATTTCCAGAAATAGAAAGTGGACCTGTAATTTCAACTGCCAAAAATGGAAACTTCTTGATCTTCAACTTACATCATGATACAAGCTTCAAATGAATTTTTGCCCAACATGAAAGTTGAAGATCTTGTTCCCCCATTTTCAAAAAGTCTAAGAACTCTCAAATCCCCTGTGTGGTTGTCAAGATATGATCAAATCATTTTCACCAATTTTTGAACTTCAAGGAGCCATATCTCTCAAACCATAAGGCCAAATTTGGTGGGGTTTTTTCCTACAAACCACATTTTTCATCCTCTTTCCAAAAATATAAATTTCATGACCTAAAACCTTGCCAATCAAAATGGCATTTTTGGACCTTTTGCATTTAAAATCAAAGTTTGACCAAACTTTGACTTTTTGAATTAAGACTTTTTTCACCAATTGGCCAATTGGGAGATGTTTCATATGTCATTTGTGATTTGCTCCAAGCTTAAAAGCATGTTCATAACACCATTACACTACCATTTTGGACAAAAATTCAAAGTTGGCAAATTGTACAATTGGTCATTAAGTAAAAGCAAGGTACAGCATTTTCTGTGCAGACCACAAGCAGCAATTGGAATGTCCTTCTGCAGCCTTTCCAGCCCAAAATCGTGCAGTCAAACACACCCTCCATTTCACTTGTGCACAATTAGCAAAAGTTGCAAATTGAATCATTTAGCATAAACCAACTTACCATTTGATTTAGTGATGCTAAACAGGTCATATAAAGCCTTATTTCTGCACAAATGAACCCTAGTTTTTGACAGCCACCAAACAGAAAAATACATATTCTCTTTCTTGCATTTTTGGCATTTGAACAATCTCTGCAAAACCCTTGAAGAAACTCGAGCAAGCCTTACATCCTTCATCATCCAGTCCATCTTGTGAAGCTTTTTGAACCACCATTTAACAACTGGAACCTTCCCTTCATGACCTGTTCTTCAAAGCACACAACAATGGCAGTTGGAGCTGCGAGGTTTTCCAAGCATTCTTGAACCTACCTTCTTCAAGTATTCAACATTGCAAAGCATAAGGGTCATCTGTTCGAGCATAGCAACCTCAGAATACCACTGCTTCCTCCATTTCTTCACAACCAAGTAAAAATCTCGATCTCTTCATCCTCTATGCCATGATACGCTTTAGATAGAATACATGATGCTGATTCTAATGAATGTTAATTTGCTTGAAATGGTTGGTTATGCTGTGAGAAATAGGGATTTCATCTTTATGCTTGAATGTGTTTTTCCATCGATTTGCTGTTATGCTGTTGGTTTTCATGAAACTATGGTTGGAATGTGTATGTATGCTGTTAGATAAGCGCAATGGTGTAAGCATTTTTTTTTGTTTATGAGTATGTTGAAAAATGCGATTTGCTGGAAGTGATGAATATGCTTGCTGCAGTTTAGGAAACCCTGCCCAGAAATTTTCCTGCTCGTGTTTTGTTTGTTTTATGTTGATGCTACATGTGTACCATTGCCATGCTGTTGCTTTGAATATGCCCAGAAATCCATGTGAGTTGTGTTAGTTATGTTTGGTTTAGGGCTGCTTTGGACATTACATGAACTTTGTCATTGCCTTGTTGACTGCCATTGCCTTTCGAATTTTTGGTTGAGGATGTATATTGATGATGAACTTGTATTGATAACATGTTGCCCTGCTGTTGTGTGATTTGCTCGTTTCGAGTGTTAGTTGATGATTATGAGCATGAGATGATGATGCTGTTGTTGCTGTTGTTCTGTTCTGAAAAAACTCTAAGACTCTTTTTCCAGAAATCCACCTGAATGTGCTGGTTCATTATTTGTTTGTGTGTTACGTGAACCTACTGCACTAATGCTATGATTGTTTGGGTGCATTTGTTGGATTTCAATTGATTGCTTGATGGTGATGAACAAAGGCTGTTCATGTTAAACCTTATCCCTGCCCATGAAAATCCTTTTGAATTGTTGGACTGTTGTTATGTTGTGGTTGTACGAAGAAGTTTGTTAAATGCTATGCTGTTATAATGGCTGGTCGATTTTTGTGTTGCTGTTGATTACAAATGCCAATGCTGCTGTTATTTGAACCAAACATCATGACCAGAAAATCCATGTGAAATATATTGAATGCTGTTGTTTGGTTGCTGTTTGAATGATGATGATGGTATGCTGCTGTTAGAATACTTGTCCTTGCCAGAATTTTACATGAATGTGTGTTGTTTTATTGCTAGCTAGGTATGCATGAACATGTTTGTATCACTCCCCTGCTGTTCACCATGTTTAAATTTCGATTTTAATGAGGAACTTGGATGATGATTACTTGCTGCAGTCTAGGAAACCATGCCCATAACTTTTCCTGTTTGTGTCTGTTTTGTTGTTCATGTCATGAATAACAATGCTACCACCTTAATGTTTGCATGATGATTGCATGATGATTGTTGTATGCTGGTCGAATTGTGTATGAACTTGGAAATGCCAATACCATGCTGTTGTCTGTTTGATTGGTCGAATGATGTTGATGTTCATGATGCCCAGCTGCATAAACCCTTAAGAACCCTGCTGCTGTTTTGCTATTCTAATATGCCCCGATTTTCCATGGTTAATGTTTTGTTG
This sequence comes from Lathyrus oleraceus, assembly GCF_024323335.1. Classification (NCBI taxonomy): domain Eukaryota; kingdom Viridiplantae; phylum Streptophyta; class Magnoliopsida; order Fabales; family Fabaceae; genus Lathyrus; species Lathyrus oleraceus. The sequence continues at coordinate 169,448,509 of NC_066582.1, forward strand.
TTGTTGGTTAATACTGCATGATGATGATGTTTCGTGCCATGATTGATCTTTGATGCTGTTTGTTGATTGTTGTTCATGAACATGAGTTTGAAGTTGCCAAGCCATGCTGTAAACCCTAGGGTTTTAAAACCCAGAATATGAACATCCATTGGCCAAGTTTACTGTTCTATTGGTGAGGACCAATAAGAACATTTCCCGTGTCCTGCTTATGCTGTGCGTTTTGGTTAAGTGAATTGATAATTACAAGAATGCCACGGTTGACCCCATATGCCATGCTATTATGCTTCATGTTTCATCAATTATTCATCCAACTTCCATAATTCATTTTTAATTCATTTTAACTCCAAAAATTGTGGGATTTTTTGCATTAAACTCATGAATGTGTCCTCTATTTTATCATGATTTTTAATTAATTTTCCATGGTCTGGATTTTAAATGATAAATGATTTCCCAACATGTATGCTCAAATGATACATTGTGCCATTTCAATTGTGAAATACTCATGTTATATCCTTTGCCTTTGAAATTTTTTGTGGTGAAACTAGACACATTGACCTTCATTTCCATATAAAGTTCGTGCATTTATCATTTGTGGATTGAGAGTTATGATTTTTTGAAGTTGTGTGTTACATTTGGTGCTATACCATGATCATGTATTTTCCCAATTTTTGTTCACCTGCTTCCTCTTATCCAATTGACCTCAAATTTTGCATGAATCACATATCACATGTCTAGTTTGTATATGAATTTTCTTGGAATTAATCATGCTGTCTTCCATTTGATTGAGAATTTTCTTCCATATTTGGTCATTTGTTGACTTTTTGTGCTAAGCCTTGCCAAATCCTTTGTGAAATTCTCAAATCTTATTGTATGATCATGAAATTTCATATGTGATAACTAGACATCTCAAGCTTTGCATTGGTGTTAATCTCATTCATTTCTCTTCTGTTTTCAAATTGATATGATTTTTTGAAGTTGACCTATGCTTGTTGACTTTCACCATGCTTACTTGAATTTGGTTTGACTTCATGATTTTACTTGACTGCCTTCCTCTCATCCAAATGCCATGAAATTTTACATGCTTACCATGTTAGATGTTAGGATTGAGTGTGATTTATTTCATGATTTTTGAAAATGTTTGAGTTGACTTTTGAATGAAGTCTTTGCTGTTGACTTTTGTGTGCTTCTCTTGCCATGCTTTGCATCCTTTTGCATATGAAATGACAATGATGCAAGATATAATTATGAATCCAATTGAGAATGCTTCTTGAATGTTTAGACTTGGTTTGGGTTGACTTTTCCTTGCTGCCTTGACTTTTTCTTTCATCTTTGACCCTAGGCTAGTCCTAGTGGTCTTTTGAGCTTACAATTGAGCTATTGTTTCAGGTTAAGCACCAATGCCTTGAGGATCACTCAAATGTGTTTTAGTTTGATTGTTTAATGTGCTAACATTTGTTTTGTAGGTGACTCATATGCTTGAGTCTTTGTGCCTTGCACAATTGGTCCCTCTGTGGTTGACTATTGGTTCATTTTCTTTTGATTTTGACTGTTGAGCTGTTTACTAATTGGTTTGACTTTTTCAGGTACTTTAGTTGCCTAAGTTCTTTGAACTTGCTTGCTTTGCTATTTAGCATTTGCTTTGAGGTATAATTACTTCTTCTTCATGTAGTCTGGAGACCCGGTCTGTTATTTGACCGGGCAAACTGTCTGAAGTCCTCCTTAAGAGGCAATGCCTGTGTTTGTTTAAATTTGTCCTAAGCAGGAAAAGTCCTCCAAGTAAGGCAATTGGTGGAAGGTAGGGATAAGCAATCTATCCCCCACTATTCAGTGTGTCCTCTCTTTGCTCCCATTACATGGTTGAAGCATTGAGATAAATACCCAAGATCTAATCGAGTCAATAATGGGTAAAGAGTTCCATCTTTCTGAACTCCCCCACTTTCTATTTGATGCTCTCTCTGATATGAGATAGAAGCAATGAGGCACACCCCTCATCTCCTTTTCATCTGCTTCACCTGAGCCCCTCAATGGCCAGGTTAAGAGCGACCTTCACCTATTACAGTAGACTTTCAAAGTCAAACCCTCTTGTGTGAGCCCCCATTGTTTGGCTATAGAGTGTGCTGTTTGATATTCATTGTTTGATTGATTGCTTCATATGCACTTGTTTGCCTGTATGTTATGCATTCATCATCATCAATTGCCATTAATGCATGATCATCTCATTTGCTTTTTGTGATGCTATCATTGTCGTTTGCCCATTGAGGTCAATTGTAAGTCCATTGCTTTGGCATTTGCTCCTGTGATATGGAAGGATAGAGTGTAAGACCTCATTGGTCACTCATATCTTCTGTTGCTTTGTTTGTTTGTATGTGAGGATACAGTTATAAGTCCCTGTAAGTTGGCATCTGTTATCCTGTGATCATAATTTGATCTGTTTGGTTTTGTATGTGAGGATACAGTTATAAGTCCCTGTAAGTTGGCATCTGTTATCCTGTGATCATAGCTTGTTTTATCTGTTTGTTTGTGAGGATACAGTTATAAGTCCCTGTAAGCTGGCATCTGTTATCCTGTGATCATAATTTGATCTGTTTGATTTGTATGTGAGGTTGCAGTTATAAGTCCCTGTAAGTTGGCATCTGTTTTCCTGTGATCATAGTTTGTTCATCTGTTTGTATGAGAGGTTGCAATTATAAGTCCCTGTAAGTTGGCATTTGCATTCCTGTGATCATATTGTTGCTTTTGTTCTTGTATGTGAGGATCCATTGTAAGTCCCTGTAATGTGGCATTGGATTTCCTAGGACCATACTGTGGAGTTAACCTAAGTCCAGATAGATTGGCAGTTGACTTCCATATTTCATCTTTGTTTTTCTTCTGTGGAGATTAGTGTAAGTCCATTGAGTGGCATCTGATATCCTGTTATGTTTTAGGAGACTGGTGTAAATCCATCTATTGGTATCCGGTATCCGCCTTTTATTTCTTTGCCTGTGGAGATTAGTATAAGACCATTGAGTGGCTTCTGATATCCCATTTCGTTTTAGGAGATTGGTATAAGACCATTGATTGGCATCCGGTATCCGTCTTTCTTATTTTGTTTGTTTGTTATTGCTTATTTCCATTCCAAAGGACACACTTGAATCATCTGCTATATGATTTCAAGAAGTGAACCTTCTAAGAAGTCTTACTTTCCATCCTCATCCATCCATCATTCATTATGTCCTAAACCTTTTCACACTCTTGCCTTTTAAACTTGACATAGGTGTTGTGCAAACATCTTCATGTTTTCTAACTAAAAACCTGGACTCAAGTCCTTGACCTTTTTTAAACTTCATTTCATAATACTTATTTGAATTAACCTTAATCATACTTTGACTCCATTTTCATAATCACAATCAAGTAACTTCACTCATTCACTTGTTTTGGCTTTGTCCATTAATGCTTTCATACATGAGCTATAGGTTTGATTTATCTTAGTGGTTGATGTTAATCTCACCTTCTGTCTTTAGTGATTGAATTGTAAGTCTTCCTTGCCTATTATAGGGTTAACCCCTCCCTGGCAAGTTGAAGCTGTTCTCACATGGTGGACGTTGTTGTTGGTATAAGGTTGAGTTTTCTCCCGTGGATAACGTAAGACCTAGGGTTTGTGTTTAAAATCGAACCTAACCAACTTTTGGAAATCTTTTAGCCGAACTACGGCGTTTTGATCCTTACCTTTGATGGAAGGTACGTAGGCAACGGGTTCATCCGTTCGAACCCAATAACCCAATAATAAATTGTACATTCTTTTCTCATCATCCCAATCATGTTTGCACAATATTTTTGTCATAACAAATAACAATCTTTTACAACAAGTGTGAAAAGGGCTCCCTAGGAGTACCTAGGACGTAGTGGGTGCCTAACACCTTCCCATTGCGTAATTTACCCCTTACCCAGAATCTCTGATCTTTTTATTAGTTTTCTACGTGTAAAACTTCTTAGGCTTTTGTTCGCTTTTTAGCCAGTCCTTTGGATAAATAAAAGTGCGGTGGCGACTCGAAAATTTCAATGTATCTCATAGCTTATGATTTAATCGATAGATCATATAGCGACGAATACACCGCTACAGAAAAGTGGCGACTCTGCTGGGGACAAACGATCCCTGGTTGTATTGCCTACTTTTCACCCTTGTTGTGCTATATTATTATTTGTCATTTGACATATTTTTGTACAATTTGGGATCACTGTATTGATTGTAATGTGTGAATTGCTTGATATACATTTGCTGTGTGCTTTGGTGATCTGTGAGATGAGTTCTATACCCGAACTCGAGTGCACTCTAGGATAGGAGAATGGCATAGTCTTGTCGATTGGTGTGGAGTATTCCTTAGCCAGTTGACTTGCGAGTCCATTCACTTGGTGGAGGTCGTGTTGAACTAATAATGTCACACAAGTTATTTGTGGTTAGACATTATTCTTTCAATCATGTTCCGCAGAAGCCAAGGACCTTAGTTTACCAAACCCATCTTGGCCTATTTTTAGGACCGTAGTGCGGAGGTCGTTCAGATGTCAGTTCTGATACGATTGTTACGCGATACTACACTCATAAGAGTTTCTCTTGAGAATATTCTTGGAATACGAGTATTCGTTCCTCCGATAATATTCGAGAGATGGAACGATGATTATGGGAACCTCTGATAGAACATGTCTGGCAGGTTTAAACCCTAGTACACTCCTTTTGGGTGGTTCTTAACCGAGACCCCATGCTCGTGACTCTCAACAAACCCGTGATTCGTGGTTGAGTCGTTCAAGCATTGTTAATATCAATGGATCCCGGATCAGGTGTAAAACCTAAGATCCACCAAAGCGGCTGGTTGATATTAGGAATGTTTGAACCGGTTCATGTACCGTTAATATCAATGGAACTTGGGTGTCGATAAGGTGAAAACCTAAATCCACCAAAATGGATGATTGATATTAGGGATACAATGAGCTTTCCCACGACCTTTGTTTGGTGTGCTTTGTTTGATCCTTGAGTGTGTTTGTTGCATTCATGCATTCACGCATTCATCCGCATTCATGTCATCAAAAAAGAGAAAATTTTCAAGGAACTTAAAGGGTTTATTTGCAAAATTTTCAGACATGGAAAGACCGAAAAGGCACACAAAGAAGTACAGCTTCAAGCAGCCCGATGTAAAAGAGTTAAGGAATCTGACATCGTATGTATTAGATCCCTTGGGTTTCAAGGCTCGATATGGGAAGCTTCTGCCGTTGCTGACTACTCAAGTGGATGAGGGATTGATGAGCACTCTTGCTCAGTTCTATGATCCGCTCTATCATTGCTTCTTATTTCCGGATTTCCAGTTGTTGCCGACTTTGGAAGAATACTCTCACCTTATTGGGATTCCTATTCTGGATCAAGTGCCGTTCAGTGGCTTAGAGAGTATTCCATCTGCTCGAGAGATTTCCAGCTTGTTGCACATAGATGAGGATCTGATTAGAGCTAATCTGACTACCAAAGGCGGAATTCAGGGTTTTCCTTCCGAGTTCCTCATTGCCCAAGCTACCTTTTATGGGAAGGCCATGAGTGAGGATGCCTTTGAGGCTCTATTTGTGTTACTCATCTATGGATTGGTGCTGTTTCCCAACTTCGACAAGTTCGTCGACATGAACGCCATTAGGATCTTTTCAGTCCTTAATCCAGTTCCGACCTTGTTGGGTGATGCGTATGTCTCCATGCATCTGAGGAATATGAAGAATGGAGGAGTCATTGTCTGCTGTTTACCCCTGCTGTACAAGTGGTTTATTTCGCACTTGCCGCAGACAGTTGCTTTCAAGGAGAACAAGGGATGTCTACGGTGGTCTCAGAGACTCATGTCTCTCACCAATGATGATATCACCTGGTATGATCGCGTGTATGATACCGTTCAGATCATCAATTCTTGTGGTGAATTCCCCAATGTGCCTCTTCTTGGTACATGTGGTGGGATTACCTACAATCCTACGCTTGCACGTCGTCAGCTTGGGTTCCCCCTAAAGGATAAACCCCATAACTTTCTGTTAGAAGGTGTATTCTTTCAGGAGGGTAAAGATCCCCAAGGCCTGAAAGCCAGATTTGTCCGCGCTTGGCGCAATATTCGCATAAAGAGTAGGAATGAATTGGGTCCAAAGAACTGCATTGCTTTGGAGCCATACACCTCTTGGGTCAGACAGAGGGCTGCTACCTACCTGATGCCATATGATCATCCGAGACCTACACCATTGGATGTGGCTGGGCCTTCAACCCTCCCTACCCAACGTGTAGAGGAGTTGAGAGAAGAAGACCTTTCGCGTGCCTGGATCCGCGAGAGAGAGGAATTGCTGCAGCAGCTCAAGGAGAAGGATGCTATGATTGAATTTCTCAAGCACCGAGTGATCGATGATCCGAACGACACTTGGACTTCTCTGCTTCCTCAGTCTTCCAAATTCTGGAAAAGGAAGTATGATCAACTTGCAAAGGAGAAGGCTGATATGGAAGCCGCCTATGAGAGAGAGATCAAGAAGTTGTGCACTTCTCGTCTTCCAGCGTCCCGAGCTAATAGGGATCCATAGGATGTCATTTACCTTTTCCCTTTGTAATATTTAAAAGAATGTTGTACTTCTTTGTCCTAATATTTTGAATGAAATATTTTCCATGAGCAATCAAAATGTTTAATATTCAAAAATATTGCAAATGTACCCTAAGGGTCCCTTGAAAATCAAAGCATTTGCACAAGCATTTCATGCATCATTCTTGCATAAACAGGTACTCCTTTGTTTCTGGTCTTCCGGTTCTAACCATTGCTCTTCATTTATTTTGAAGACAAGCTGACTCACCGGTATTATACGAGAGTCAACTCTGCAAGGATTATGGAGCAGTTGGAACAAGAGAACCAGAGTTTAAGAGATGAAGTCGCCAGACTTGGCGCATTGATGGAGCAACTTCTTGCTGCCCAGAATCAGCCTGCTCCTCAGCCAGCAACTCCGGTTCAGCGGACGGTTATTTCTGAAGTGGCTACATCAACGGTGCCTGTCAGTGCCCATCAACCAAATGCCATGCCTCCCGGTTTTCCTTGGGGGATGCCTCCTGGCTTTATGCCCGATCTGCCAGCTCCTACCTTTGCTCAAATGCCGGCATCTAGCCCGGTCCCTATACCTGTTCCTCCTGTCGTGCATACCATGCCTAGGGTAGACGACACCATCTATCACTCTGAGGCTTCTGAAGGCTCAGATGTTCACGAGAAAATGGATGCAATGAACGACCAATTCCTCGAGCTGAGAAAGGAATTGAGAACTCTTAGAGGCAAAGATCTCTTCGGCAAGTCAGCAGCCGAACTTTGTCTAGTTCCCAGTGTTAAGATACCTGTTAAATTCAAGGTCCCAGACTTTGAAAAATATAAAGGGAACACTTGTCCTTTGGCACACCTGGTCATGTATGCCAGGAAGATGTCTACGCAGACCGACAACGATCAACTCTTGATCCACTACTTCCAAGACAGTTTGTCTGGTGCTGCTCTCCGTTGGTACATGAGCTTGGACAGTGTCAACATCCGATCTTTCAACGACCTTGGCGAAGCTTTCGTCAAGCAATATAAATACAACGTTGACATGGCGCCTGACAGAGATCAACTCAGGTCTATGTCACAAAAGGACAAAGAATCGTTCAAGGAGTACGCCCAGAGATGGCGTGAGCTGGCAGCTCAAATCACTCCACCATTAGAAGAGAAAGAGATGACCAAGATCTTTCTGAAGACTCTTGGGTCATTTTACTATGAGAGAATGGTGGCTAGCGCTCCCTCTGATTTCACCGAGATGGTGAACATGGGGATGCGTCTTGAAGAAGGTGTCCGCGAAGGACGGTTGGCTAAAGATGATGGTTCTTCCTCTAAGCGATATGGAGCGTTTAAGAGGAAAGAAGGTGAAGCGCATGCTGTGCAGTCTCAGCCAAAGCATCGAAGACCCTCTGTTCAGAGGAAGCCTGCACATCGTGCCGGACATCAGCACCAGGTGGCTCATGTGGCGCCTGTATTCAAGGATAATGCTCAACAGTATCAGCATCAGCAACAATATCCACAACCGCAATATCAACAGCAACAGCAGCGTCCACAGCAACAGGCTTACCAGCCTCGTGGAAGTACAACCAATCAAGCAAATATGAATTATGATAGGAAGAAGGTCAGCTTCGACCCAATTCCGATGTCATATGCAGAGCTTTATCCCTCTTTGTTGGAGAGGAAGTTGGTTTCTCCCAGGGATCCTCCTGCTATTCCTGCCAACCCGCAATGGTGGTACAAACCAGACCAGCATTGTGTCTACCATTCCGGCGCTCCGGGCCACAACGTTGAGAACTGTTTCCCGCTGAAGAATAAGGTTCAAGACCTTATGAGAAGTGGAATCTTGAGTTTTGAAGACTCAAACCCGAATGTCACCAGGAACCCATTGCCTTCGCATGGGAAATCTGTGAACATGATCCAGGAAGATCTTGGGAAGTACAAGGTGAAGTACATCAGCCGTATCCGGCAATCGTTGGTTGATTTACATAAGATGCTGTGTCAGCATAGCTATTTGGAGCATAACCACGATAAGTGCCGCGTCTGTTCTATTAACCGCTTGGGTTGTGATCAGGTTCGCCGAGAACTGCAGATGATGTTGAATGAAGGTACCATTGAGATTCTCCAGAATCGCAATGTGGATACAGTTGAGCCCGAAGTGAGTGTCATCTCCCCGGTGTTCAAGATTCCAGAGCCCGTTGTTATTCGCTACAATAGCAATAAACCAAAGGCTTCCCCTGCTTTGATCATCAAACCAGCCGGCCCTGCGCCGTATTCATCCGATAAAGTCGTACCTTTCCGGTACAATCCTGTTGCTGTCCAGGATGGGGTAGAGGTCCCTTTGCCTTCAACTTCTGTGACCACTATCGCTGATGTTAGTGGGTTGACCCGCAGTGGTCGCGTCTTTTCTGCACCAGCAAAGGCTACCGCTTCTGACACTGTTGTGCACCCTGTAGGGAATGCTGTGAATGTTCAGAATCCGGCACTTGATGTCGCCAAACCCTCCTCGCCTGTACAAAAGACTCCTGTTTCTTCTGTTGGCCCGAGTGGCACTGTTGATGAAGAATCTGATGAGATGCTGAGGCTCATCAGAAAGAGTGAGTACAACATTGTAGACCAGCTTCTACACACGCCCTCCAAGATTTCCATTCTTTCTCTATTGCTGAATTCAGAGCCCCATCGGGAATCTCTTCAGAAAGTCTTGGACCTGGCGTATGTTGATCATGACGTCACCCTGGAACAATTTGATAGCATTGTTGCAAACATTACTGCTTGCAACACGTTGAGCTTTTGTGACGCTGATCTCCCTGAGGAGGGAAGAGACCACAACATGGCTTTACACATATCCATGAATTGCAAATCTGATGCAATGTCCAATGTGTTGGTGGACACTGGATCATCCCTTAATGTATTGCCAAAATCCACACTCTCCAGATTGTCATATCAAGGTCCTCCTATGAGGCAGAGTGGGGTTGTTGTTAAAGCTTTTGATGGGTCGCGCAAGACCGTGATTGGGGAAGTTGATCTCCCGATCAAGATTGGACCAAGTGATTTCCAGATCACTTTTCAAGTAATGGATATTCACCCATCGTACAGCTGTCTCTTGGGCAGACCATGGATTCACGAGGCTGGCGCCGTGACATCCACCCTACACCAAAAGCTGAAGTTTGTCAAAAACAAGAAATTGGTTGTAGTAGGGGGAGAAAAGGCTCTCCTGGTCAGTAACTTGTCTTCTTTCTCGTACATTGATGCAGAGGATGAAGTTGGGACTCAGTTTCAAGCTTTATCTATTGATAAACCAATCGAGAAGAAGTCTCCTTCATTCACTTCCTACCGTGATGCAAAGCTGGCCATTGAATGTGGTGCAGTTGCTGGATTAGGGAAAGTGCTTGAACTTGAAGATAACCGATCCCGGGCTGGCATTGGCTATGGTTCTGGGGCATGCAACGAGCAAGGTCTGTTCACGAGTGGAGGATTCATCCATGCTGATCAACCTGCAGAAGAGGAAGCTGCTGCTATCATTGAAGAAGAAGATGCAGAAGATTTGAACAATTTTGTTATTCCTGGTGGTGTCTGCCACAATTGGGTCGCTGTGGATGTTCCTACAGTTGTCCATAGATCAGAGTAATTGTTCATTTTGTTTAAAACCCTTCTCCCATGCCAAAAGGAGAAGTGATGACATTGTCGGCAAAGCATATATACAATGATGTTTTCATTCAATTTTTGCATTGTCAAAACATTTGTTTTTCCTTTGTTTTCACTTTTTGCTTTCCTTTATGAAATCAGTGATCACAAAAAACCATAAAAACAAAATAAAAGCTATAAAAGCAACATTTTTCATCTGCATAATGGTTTGCTTGCTTAAATTCTGGAGTTTTTCTTAACCAAAATCATTATGCAGGTTGATCCTAAAACCCATTGAACATAATGATCCAACGCCATCTCCCAATTTTGAATTCCCTGTATTTGAGGCAGAAGAAGATGACGTTGAAGAGATCCCTGATGAGATCACCCGTCTCCTTGAGCACGAAGAGAAGATCATTCAGCCGCATCTCGAAGACTTGGAAACAGTCAACTTGGGATCCGAAGATTGTGAGCGCCTGGTGAAGATTGGGGCACTTCTTGAAGGGTCTGTTAAGGAAGATTTGATCAGCTTGCTACGAGAATATTCAGATATCTTTGCTTGGTCCTATGAAGATATGCCGGGTTTAGATACAGATATTGTGCAACATTTCCTGCCTTTGAAGCCTGAGTGCGTGCCTGTGAAGCAGAAGCTCAGAAGAACTCATCCAGATATGGCAGTGAAGATCAAAGAGGAAGTTCAGAAGCAAATTGATGCGGGGTTTCTGGTGACTTCGACATATCCTCAATGGGTGGCCAACATTGTGCCTGTTCCTAAGAAGGACGGAAAAGTCCGTATGTGCGTTGACTACAGAGATTTGAATAAAGCTAGCCCAAAAGATGATTTTCCTCTACCACACATTGACATGTTGGTAGACAATACAGCTAAATTCAAAGTCTTTTCCTTTATGGACGGATTTTCCGGATATAATCAAATCAAGATGGCACCAGAGGATATGGAGAAGACAACATTCATCACACCTTGGGGAACATTCTGTTATCGAGTGATGCCCTTCGGTTTGAAGAACGCCGGAGCCACGTATCAACGAGCTATGACTACCTTGTTTCACGATATGATGCACAAGGAGATAGAAGTCTATGTTGATGATATGATTGCTAAGTCCCGAACGGAAGTTGAGCATATTGAGCATTTGTTGAAGCTTTTTCAACGTTTGAGGAAATTCCAGCTTCGTCTGAATCCGAACAAATGTACTTTTGGAGTCCGTTCCGGCAAGTTGTTGGGTTTTGTGGTAAGTGAAAGAGGTATTGAGGTTGATCCTGCAAAGGTCAAAGCAATACAAGAGATGCCCGCACCCAAAACTGAGAAGCAAGTCCGAGGTTTTCTTGGCCGCTTGAACTACATTTCCAGATTTATATCCCACATGACTGCCACATGTGCGCCGATATTCAAGCTCCTCCGGAAAGATCAGTCTCATGATTGGACCGAGGATTGCCAGAAAGCTTTCGACAGTATCAAGGATTATCTGTCTGAACCTCCGATATTGTCTCCGCCAGTAGAAGGAAGACCTCTGATTATGTACTTAACAGTTCTTGAAGACTCGATGGGTTGTGTACTCGGTCAACAAGATGAATCAGGGAAGAAGGAGTTTGCTATTTACTACCTCAGTAAGAAGTTTACTGATTGTGAGTCTCGGTACTCTATGCTTGAGAAGACGTGCTGTGCTTTAGCTTGGGCAGCTAAGCGTCTGCGCCAGTACATGATAAATCATACAACTTGGTTGATATCCAGAATGGATCCAATTAAGTATATCTTCGAGAAGCCTGCTTTAACTGGGAGGATTGCCCGTTGGCAGATGTTGTTGTCTGAGTATGATATTGAGTATCGAGCTCAGAAAGCTATCAAAGGTAGTATCTTGGCTGACCATCTAGCGCACCAGCCGATTGAAGATCATCAGTCTGTTCAGTATGACTTCCCTGACGAGGAAATTCTGTATTTGAAGATGAAAAATTGCGATGAGCCTACACTTGATGAAGGTCCAGAACCTGGTTCCAGATGGACGATGGTGTTTGATGGCGCTGTTAATCAATATGGAAATGGAATTGGGGCAGTAATTGTTAATCCCCAAGGATCGCACATTCCATTTACAGCAAGGCTAACCTTCAAATGCACGAATAATATGGCGGAGTATGAAGCCTGTATTATGGGACTTGAAGAATGCATTGATTTGAGAATCAAGTATCTTGATGTCTATGGTGATTCAGCTTTGGTTGTCAATCAGATCAAAGGTGAATGGGAGACAAATCAACCAGGTCTCATCCCATACAGAGATTATGCAAGGAGAATTTCAACTTTCTTCACAGAAGTTGAATTTTATCATATTCCTCGAGAGGATAATCGGATGGCAGATGCCCTTGCAACGCTTGCTTCCATGATTGTTGTCAGATGGTGGAATGATGTTCCCAATATTACTGTGATGCGCTTGGACAGACCCGCTCACATATTTGCAATCGAAGAAGTGAAAGATGACAAGCCTTGGTATTTTGATATCAAGAATTTCCTCCAGAACCAGGTCTACCCGCCTGGGGCATCTGTGAAAGATAGGAAAACTTTGAGAAGGTTGTCAGGCAGTTTCTACCTCAGTGGTGAAGTGCTGTATAAGAGAAATTTCGATATGGTTTTGCTCAGATGCGTGGATAGACACGAAGCAAACCTATTGATGACTGAGGTCCATGAGGGTTCATTTGGTACTCATTCCAATGGACATGCCATGGCTAAGAAGATGTTGAGAGCAGGCTACTATTGGCTGACAATGGAGTCTGACTGTTGCAAGTATGTGAAGAAATGTCACAAGTGTCAAATTTATGCGGATAAGATTCATATTCCTCCGACACTCCTGAATGTGATTTCATCACCATGGCCTTTCTCTATGTGGGGAATCGACATGATCGGTATGATTGAGCCGAAAGCGTCCAATGGACATCGGTTTATTCTCGTAGCAATTGATTACTTCACCAAATGGGTTGAAGCCGCTTCGTACGCGAATGTAACCAGACAGGTGGTTGTGAAGTTTATCAAGAATCAGTTGATTTGCCGTTATGGTGTACCAGAGAGGATCATTACTGATAATGGATCTAATCTGAATAACAAGATGATGGATGAGTTGTGCGCTGAATTCAAGATTGCACACCATAATTCCTCTCCTTACAGACCTAAGATGAATGGGGCTGTTGAAGCTGCTAACAAGAATATCAAGAGAATTATACAGAAGATGACTGTCACGTACAAAGATTGGCATGAGATGCTGCCATTTGCTTTGCATGGATATCGTACGTCTGTACGCACTTCAACAGGGGCAACCCCTTTCTCTCTTGTTTATGGCATGGAAGCCGTTCTCCCAGTAGAGGTGGAGATCCCATCAATGCGAGTCTTGATGGAAGCCAAGTTGACTGATGCCGAATGGATTCAGAGTCGTTATGACCAGTTGAATTTGATCGAAGAGAAGCGCTTAACTGCCATGTGCCATGGTCAGTTATATCAGCAGAGAATGAAGAAAGCATTCGACAAGAAGGTCAAGCCTCGCGTGTTCCGAGAAGGTGACCTCGTGCTCAAGAAAGTTTTGTCTTTCGCGCCCGATTCCAGGGGCAAGTGGACTCCAAACTACGAGGGTCCATATGTTGTTAAGAGAGCCTTTTCAGGCGGTGCTTTGATGCTTACAACAATGGATGGGGAGGATTTCACTCGTCCTGTGAATTCAGATGCAGTTAAGAGATACTTTGCCTAAAAAAAAGTATATGCAAATGAAAAAAGAATGAAAAAAAAACAGAATTGCTCGCTAAGTTGAAAACCCGAAAGGGCGGCTTAGGCAAAAATGAGCGTCTCGGTGGAGAACCCGCAAGGGTAATCCAGGCAAAAATTAGAGACTTGAAAAAAAAAAGAATATATTTGCATCCCGCTAGATTGAGTACCTCACCCTGGGGCAATCTAGGCAAAAATTAGGGATTTGGCAAGTAACTGCATCCTGACAAGACTTTCTGGTTCATCAGTCGTCATTTCGTCAGAAGACTCTCGATTCGTCGTCAACTGAAGCTTCGGATACATCGAGATTCAAATTGGTAGAGAAAGGATCATTATGTTCAATGTAGCCCTCTTCCAATATATATCACTGATTTCAAATTTGTACAGATCTATGGAGTCTTGCCATTTGCAGACTACCATTCCATCAAATCAATTTGAGCTTTTTATCCAATTATTTGCACTCTTATTTGTTTCAATTCAACAAATGTTTTGCATGTTTTAAATTGATAAAATGTCATTGTTTTAAACAAATCAATTTTTCAAAAATTTTGTTTTAAACAAAGTGAGCATTCACAAGATTGAAAGGATACTCAAGAATATCTCAGTGCTCTCCCGAGGGTGGCATGATTCCCAACAGGTAAGACATTGGTTCATATTCCTGGTTTGGTGGTATCTTCTTTCTTCAGATCTTTGTTGAGATTGTTCCTCAGACAAAGTTGTTGTTGGGGTTGTTCCCCAGTATAATCGCAAGCGGAGTGTTGTTGAAGACTTCGTTTTCTCTAGCAGCAGTTCCCCTAGCATGGGTGTTTTCTTGAGAAGTTTCGGCGGTTGATGGTTTGTCATCTTGGTGCCCCGTCACTTTCTCCAGTGGGTCGTACGCCCCAGACTTTATTTGTCTCCTCAGCGCAGTCATGAGTATAACTGATTGATCGATACTCCCCTCGGAGTCGCGAGTAAAGCTGTTATTAATATCCCCACCAGGGTTGCAAGTGGAGTTGTTACCGCTTTTCCCCCATGCAGTGTTGCCGGCGGAACTGTCTGTTTCCTCAGCATGATCTCTTTCTTTTTGAAGACTCGGTAAGTCATGGTTTGATACCCGGTACTTTACCTTCTCCCCGGCGAAGTCGTCTGCGGAATTATTGCTATCTCTCCATCAGAGTTATTCTCTCCAGCAGAGCAGGATTTATTTTCCTGAGCAGTTTTGATTTGGGTTGACATCCCAGTATTACAATCATCTTTTCCTCAGCTTAGCCTGCAGAATGTTTGTTGTGGCATGTTTGCCTGTTGAATACTCCTTCAATCCCCGATATGGTCGGATGATGGCTCTTGCCTCCAATGAACGGATTTGATTTCCTGACTGTTTGTGATCCCCAGTAGAGTGGCTTATATTGCAGAATCTACTTGCTGTGATCAGTTTTGCTGTGTATATTCTCCCAAGTGGAGTGGTTCGGTCCAGAATCTACTTGTTTGATCTGTCCTCCCTCAGTGGCTTGTTCCCCAAGAGAGTAGCCGACAGTTTTCCCCAGTAGAGTTGCTTATGCAGTTAGATTCTATTTGGATGATATCTTTCTCCCTCAGTGGGTTGTACCCCAGCGGAGTTGTGTGGATTTACTTCTACGGCGGTTCGTACTTACGCACTTTTGTTCCTCAGTTAACACTGGGATCCCCTGCAGATATACTTTGGGATTTTCTCTTGTTCCCCTACAGATTCGTCTTGGTGGCTGTTTTTGCCCGTTGTGACTTTCTGTACCCTGATTGGGTTGTTTCCTGATATTTTCTGATCCTCTGCTTCTTCAGCAGTACCTGCAGATCTTTGCTTTACAGCATGTAGATCTCCGCAGATTGGCTCTCCAGCTGGTTTTTCCCCTGGAAGTATAATACCGGACGTTTGGTTCCTGGACCTGTTTATGTTAGAATTGTCTGTTTTGTCAGCATTCATTAAACATAAATCACGCATATTCATGCATATTCATAAACATTCAGATGTTCACGTTGCATTTCTTGCCATATATCTTTTGTTTGTCGTGTCTCCTGCTATGGTGATATAGATCTCTTTACAGATCACCCCAAGCAGATGTCGGGTGTTTAAAATCTCTCCATATAGAGTCAACCCCATAAGCAGAAAATGTTGTCTTTTCTTCTGCAGTTCCCCACTGAGATATATCCTCGTGGATGACGGTTTCTTCCGTTTCCTCCCAACACATATATTGGGATGGACTTTCCTATTTGAGTTACATCCTCATTAGGACGTGTCTTTATTCAGTCCGTCTTTTCGGATCGTTCCCGAATTGGCTATTTGTCAAAAATCTTGTACTTCCCAGTGGGTTGTTCCCCAGCGGAATGTTTTTGGGCCTCTACCCTCATAACCGGTAGTTGTAAGTCCTATCTTTCCTGGCTTTCTTGACAGAATTTGTGGTTATACGCTTTTTATTCTCCAGCCAGAGTTTTGGTCTTCTACCTACTACCCGGTAGTTGTAAATCCTATTTTCCTGCTCTTCAGCAGTTTGTGGTTTGTTATAAACCCTATTTTGGTTTCCCGTGCGGATTTGTGATTTGTTCTATCCCCACGCGGAGTTGTTGGTCTTCTACCCCGTATTCGGTAGATGTAAACCCTAATTTTGTGGTTATCTTCATCTAGTTCTTGATGTTGATTTTCCTTTGCTTGTATAAGTTGCTCAGATCAGCACTTATATCCTTAGCAAGTTTTTTGTGGATAATTGCCGTATGCTAGCAATTATATCCCCAGTGGGTCTCTTCACCGTATGCTAGTGATTTGTTCCCCGGATCATTGGTTGTATACCAATGTATCCCCAGCTAGTTTTCTGTCGATAATTGCCGGATGCTTGCAATTTATCCTCAGCAGTTCGCCTTTCATTTACCCTTTTGTTGGTAATGTCTGTTGCTCCTTTTGATTGGTTATCATTATATACCTGATTTGGTATCCCGATGCCTTTCTGTTCGGTTGATTTATCCTTTGTTAACCCAGTAACCGGTTGTGGATAATCTTCCATGCGAGTATATTATTCACGGTTTGCCGGTAATGAATAATATATCTCATGCGCTCTTTAGTTGGAATCCTTTGTTGATTTTCCCCAACTGAGCAAGATTCGTATTCTTTGTAGAATCGAATATCCATCCTTTAACCAATTCGTGTTTCGGATGATGAGTGTTTTGGAAGTGAAAACCAATTCACGTTTCGGTAGATCACCTATTATATACCCAGTAACCGGTATCTCTGGTGTTTCTTACCATGCGAGTTTATTATCTACGTTCTGACGGTAATAGATAATGTATCTCATGCGAGTATTCTTATCCATGGTCTGCCGGTAATGGATATTGTATCTCATGCACTCTTTGGGTTTGTGTCCCCATTTGAGTAAGATTCGTTTTCCCGTTGTGGATTCGAATGCCCATCCTGTAAGTCGATTTGCTTTTTCAAGCCCTCCTTTCGGATGATGAGTGTTTTGGAAGTGAAATCCAATTCACGTTTTCGGTAGATCACCTATTATATGCCCAGTAACCGGTATCCCTGGTGTTTCTTACCATGCGAGTGTATTATTCACGGTCTGCCGGTAATGAATAATATGTCTCATGCGCTCTTCGGTCGGAATCCTTTGTTGGTCTTCCCCGGTCGAGTAAGATTCGTATTCTTTGTAGAATCGAATAGCCATCCTTTAACCAGTTTGTGTTTTGGATGATGAGTGTTTTGGAAGTGAAAACCAATTCACGTCTTCGGATTTTATCCTATAAACAACCCAGTAACCGGTTCAGGATAATTTTCCTTTCGAGTATATTATTCACGGTCTGCCGGTAATGAATAATATGTCTCATCTGAGTATTTTATCCACGTTCTGACGGTAATGGATATTATATCTCGTTCACTCTTGAGTCGATCTTTTGATTGTTTTCCCCTCAGAGTAAGATTCATTTTCCTTGTGGAAGTGGATATCCGTCCTATAAACAAATTTGCTTTTCTAGCTCTCTTCAGGATGATGAGTGTTTTGGAAGTGAAATCCAACTCACGCTTTGGTCGGTCACCTATTATATACCCAGTAACCGGTATCCTTGGTGTTCCCTCCTTTCTGCTCCCTATTATGACCTCGGTCCCCCTGTGGAGTCAGATTTTCCTGAGTTTGTTACCCGTATGCCTGGTAACATCTCATTTTCTTTGTTGCTTCCCCAGTGGAGTTTTCTTTTGCTTCTCCTCAGGAGTCAGCTTGTGTCTCTCCAATGGATTTATTTTCCTTTGGAAATCTTTTCCCCAGTGTGAGTTATTCACTCCCCAGTGAGTTTTCCAGTCTGTTTTCTGTTTTCCTAATCAGAGTCGTGTCTCGTTCACGTTATGTCAGTCTTATCTTCCCCAGTTTGGAGTCGTGTCACATCTCTCTTTCTTTTATTATCCCCATAGAGTCTTAGTAGAGTCTCTGTTCCTGGTGAGTGTACTACTCCGATGGATCGTCTTTTCTTCTGTGTGAATCATATTCCCCACAGAGTTTGTGTCTTTTGCAAGCATACATTTGCATCATGAGGTCTCTTAGGGACCAAAATTTGTCTCATTACTGTTATTTAAGCCCATTCTACCGCGTCGAGTTGAAGATTTCTAAACTTCACTTATCCGGCTAGAATGACCTTAAATAGGGGCATCTGTAAGACCCCAATTTTGGGCCCTAAGATCCCTCATGGCCCATATCATTTATATCATAACCTCAAGGATCATTGCATGCCTTTGTCCCCTCCTAGTGGGTAGATTGCCTTGTAGGTTTGTTTCTTGATCACCAAGCATACTTTGCATTTGTATATCTTTGTTTTCATATGTTTACTAACCAAAAAGTACAAAAATATTGTCAGTCTAACCTTGTTGCTTGCAGTTGAAGCAATCATCAGCAATTAGGTCAAAGTCAAAACAGTCAGTCAAAGCAATGGATGATGGCCATTCTTGTGGAATTTGGACACCATGATCAATAATCAAGAGTTCATACATCTTATAACATCATTTGAAGTCAAGTTCTCAAGGAATTAGGGTTTGGAATTCATCAGAAGTGGTCCAGTCACTCAAAACCCTAGAAAAGTCAAACTTGGTCAACTGATGATTTAATCAGTGATCTGATGGATAGAATTGATCTGAAGAAGTTCATTCATGCTTATACAAGTCTCATCTATCATGTTCAACCTCATCATGGAAGAAAATCAAGTCAAAACAGAAAATTTCCAGAAATAGAAAGTGGACCTGTAATTTCAACTGCCAAAAATGGAAACTTCTTGATCTTCAACTTACATCATGATACAAGCTTCAAATGAATTTTTGCCCAACATGAAAGTTGAAGATCTTGTTCCCCCATTTTCAAAAAGTCTAAGAACTCTCAAATCCCCTGTGTGGTTGTCAAGATATGATCAAATCATTTTCACCAATTTTTGAACTTCAAGGAGCCATATCTCTCAAACCATAAGGCCAAATTTGGTGGGGTTTTTTCCTACAAACCACATTTTTCATCCTCTTTCAAAAATATAAATTTCATGACCTAAAACCTTGCCAATCAAAATGGCATTTTTGGACCTTTTGCATTTAAAATCAAAGTTTGACCAAACTTTGACTTTTTGAATTAAGACTTTTTTCACCAATTGGCCAATTGGGAGATGTTTCATATGTCATTTGTGATTTGCTCCAAGCTTAAAAGCATGTTCATAACACCATTACACTACCATTTTGGACAAAAATTCAAAGTTGGCAAATTGTACAATTGGTCATTAAGTAAAAGCAAGGTACAGCATTTTCTGTGCAGACCACAAGCAGCAATTGGAATGTCCTTCTGCAGCCTTTCCAGCCCAAAATCGTGCAGTCAAATACACCCTCCATTTCACTTGTGCACAATTAGCAAAAGTTGCAAATTGAATCATTTAGCATAAACCAACTTACCATTTGATTTAGTGATGCTAAACAGGTCATATAAAGCCTTATTTCTGCACAAATGAACCCTAGTTTTTGACAGCCACCAAACAGAAAAATACATATTCTCTTTCTTGCATTTTTGGCATTTGAACAATCTCTGCAAAACCCTTGAAGAAACTCGAGCAAGCCTTACATCCTTCATCATCCAGTCCATCTTGTGAAGCTTTTTGAACCACCATTTAACAACTGGAACCTTCCCTTCATGACCTGTTCTTCAAAGCACACAACAATGGCAGTTGGAGCTGCGAGGTTTTCCAAGCATTCTTGAACCTACCTTCTTCAAGTATTCAACATTGCAAAGCATAAGGGTCATCTGTTCGAGCATAGCAACCTCAGAATACCACTGCTTCCTCCATTTCTTCACAACCAAGTAAAAATCTCGATCTCTTCATCCTCTATGCCATGATACGCTTTAGATAGAATACATGATGCTGATTCTAATGAATGTTAATTTGCTTGAAATGGTTGGTTATGCTGTGAGAAATAGGGATTTCATCTTTATGCTTGAATGTGTTTTTCCATCGATTTGCTGTTATGCTGTTGGTTTTCATGAAACTATGGTTGGAATGTGTATGTATGCTGTTAGATAAGCGCAATGGTGTAAGCATTTTTTTTTGTTTATGAGTATGTTGAAAAATGCGATTTGCTGGAAGTGATGAATATGCTTGCTGCAGTTTAGGAAACCCTGCCCAGAAATTTTCCTGCTCGTGTTTTGTTTGTTTTATGTTGATGCTACATGTGTACCATTGCCATGCTGTTGCTTTGAATATGCCCAGAAATCCATGTGAGTTGTGTTAGTTATGTTTGGTTTAGGGCTGCTTTGGACATTACATGAACTTTGTCATTGCCTTGTTGACTGCCATTGCCTTTCGAATTTTTGGTTGAGGATGTATATTGATGATGAACTTGTATTGATAACATGTTGCCCTGCTGTTGTGTGATTTGCTCGTTTCGAGTGTTAGTTGATGATTATGAGCATGAGATGATGATGCTGTTGTTGCTGTTGTTCTGTTCTGAAAAAACTCTAAGACTCTTTTTCCAGAAATCCACCTGAATGTGCTGGTTCATTATTTGTTTGTGTGTTACGTGAACCTACTGCACTAATGCTATGATTGTTTGGGTGCATTTGTTGGATTTCAATTGATTGCTTGATGGTGATGAACAAAGGCTGTTCATGTTAAACCTTATCCCTGCCCATGAAAATCCTTTTGAATTGTTGGACTGTTGTTATGTTGTGGTTGTACGAAGAAGTTTGTTAAATGCTATGCTGTTATAATGGCTGGTCGATTTTTGTGTTGCTGTTGATTACAAATGCCAATGCTGCTGTTATTTGAACCAAACATCATGACCAGAAAATCCATGTGAAATATATTGAATGCTGTTGTTTGGTTGCTGTTTGAATGATGATGATGGTATGCTGCTGTTAGAATACTTGTCCTTGCCAGAATTTTACATGAATGTGTGTTGTTTTATTGCTAGCTAGGTATGCATGAACATGTTTGTATCACTCCCCTGCTGTTCACCATGTTTAAATTTCTATTTTAATGAGGAACTTGGATGATGATTACTTGCTGCAGTCTAGGAAACCATGCCCATAACTTTTCCTGTTTGTGTCTGTTTTGTTGTTCATGTCATGAATAACAATGCTACCACCTTAATGTTTGCATGATGATTGCATGATGATTGTTGTATGCTGGTCGAATTGTGTATGAACTTGGAAATGCCAATACCATGCTGTTGTCTGTTTGTTTGGTCGAATGATGTTGATGTTCATGATGCCCAGCTGCATAAACCCTTAAGAAACCCTGCTGCTGTTTTGCTATTCTAATATGCCCCGATTTTCCATGGTTAATGTTTTGTTGTTGTTGGTTAATACTGCATGATGATGATGTTTCGTGCCATGATTGATCTTTGATGCTGTTTGTTGATTGTTGTTCATGAACATGAGTTTGAAGTTGCCAAGCCATGCTGTAAACCCTAGGGTTTTAAAACCCAGAATATGAACATCCATTGGCCAAGTTTACTGTTCTATTGGTGAGGACCAATAAGAACATTTCCCGTGTCCTGCTTATGCTGTGCGTTTTGGTTAAGTGAATTGATAATTACAAGAATGCCACGGTTGACCCCATATGCCATGCTATTATGCTTCATGTTTCATCAATTATTCATCCAACTTCCATAATTCATTTTTAATTCATTTTAACTCCAAAAATTGTGGGATTTTTTGCATTAAACTCATGAATGTGTCCTCTATTTTATCATGATTTTTAATTAATTTTCCATGGTCTGGATTTTAAATGATAAATGATTTCCCAACATGTATGCTCAAATGATACATTGTGCCATTTCAATTGTGAAATACTCATGTTATATCCTTTGCCTTTGAAATTTTTTGTGGTGAAACTAGACACATTGACCTTCATTTCCATATAAAGTTCGTGCATTTATCATTTGTGGATTGAGAGTTATGATTTTTTGAAGTTGTGTGTTACATTTGGTGCTATACCATGATCATGTATTTTCCCAATTTTTGTTCACCTGCTTCCTCTTATCCAATTGACCTCAAATTTTGCATGAATCACATATCACATGTCTAGTTTGTATATGAATTTTCTTGGAATTAATCATGCTGTCTTCCATTTGATTGAGAATTTTCTTCCATATTTGGTCATTTGTTGACTTTTTGTGCTAAGCCTTGCCAAATCCTTTGTGAAATTCTCAAATCTTATTGTATGATCATGAAATTTCATATGTGATAACTAGACATCTCAAGCTTTGCATTGGTGTTAATCTCATTCATTTCTCTTCTGTTTTCAAATTGATATGATTTTTTGAAGTTGACCTATGCTTGTTGACTTTCACCATGCTTACTTGAATTTGGTTTGACTTCATGATTTTACTTGACTGCCTTCCTCTCATCCAAATGCCATGAAATTTTACATGCTTACCATGTTAGATGTTAGGATTGAGTGTGATTTATTTCATGATTTTTGAAAATGTTTGAGTTGACTTTTGAATGAAGTCTTTGCTGTTGACTTTTGTGTGCTTCTCTTGCCATGCTTTGCATCCTTTTGCATATGAAATGACAATGATGCAAGATATAATTATGAATCCAATTGAGAATGCTTCTTGAATGTTTAGACTTGGTTTGGGTTGACTTTTCCTTGCTGCCTTGACTTTTTCTTTCATCTTTGACCCTAGGCTAGTCCTAGTGGTCTTTTGAGCTTACAATTGAGCTATTGTTTCAGGTTAAGCACCAATGCCTTGAGGATCACTCAAATGTGTTTTAGTTTGATTGTTTAATGTGCTAACATTTGTTTTGTAGGTGACTCATATGCTTGAGTCTTTGTGCCTTGCACAATTGGTCCCTCTGTGGTTGACTATTGGTTCATTTTCTTTTGATTTTGACTGTTGAGCTGTTTACTAATTGGTTTGACTTTTTCAGGTACTTTAGTTGCCTAAGTTCTTTGAACTTGCTTGCTTTGCTATTTAGCATTTGCTTTGAGGTATAATTACTTCTTCTTCATGTAGTCTGGAGACCCGGTCTGTTATTTGACCGGGCAAACTGTCTGAAGTCCTCCTTAAGAGGCAATGCCTGTGTTTGTTTAAATTTGTCCTAAGCAGGAAAAGTCCTCCAAGTAAGGCAATTGGTGGAAGGTAGGGATAAGCAATCTATCCCCCACTATTCAGTGTGTCCTCTCTTTGCTCCCATTACATGGTTGAAGCATTGAGATAAATACCCAAGATCTAATCGAGTCAATAATGGGTAAAGAGTTCCATCTTTCTGAACTCCCCCACTTTCTATTTGATGCTCTCTCTGATATGAGATAGAAGCAATGAGGCACACCCCTCATCTCCTTTTCATCTGCTTCACCTGAGCCCCTCAATGGCCAGGTTAAGAGCGACCTTCACCTATTACAGTAGACTTTCAAAGTCAAACCCTCTTGTGTGAGCCCCCATTGTTTGGCTATAGAGTGTGCTGTTTGATATTCATTGTTTGATTGATTGCTTCATATGCACTTGTTTGCCTGTATGTTATGCATTCATCATCATCAATTGCCATTAATGCATGATCATCTCATTTGCTTTTTGTGATGCTATCATTGTCGTTTGCCCATTGAGGTCAATTGTAAGTCCATTGCTTTGGCATTTGCTCCTGTGATATGGAAGGATAGAGTGTAAGACCTCATTGGTCACTCATATCTTCTGTTGCTTTGTTTGTTTGTATGTGAGGATACAGTTATAAGTCCCTGTAAGTTGGCATCTGTTATCCTGTGATCATAATTTGATCTGTTTGGTTTTGTATGTGAGGATACAGTTATAAGTCCCTGTAAGTTGGCATCTGTTATCCTGTGATCATAGCTTGTTTTATCTGTTTGTTTGTGAGGATACAGTTATAAGTCCCTGTAAGCTGGCATCTGTTATCCTGTGATCATAATTTGATCTGTTTGATTTGTATGTGAGGTTGCAGTTATAAGTCCCTGTAAGTTGGCATCTGTTTTCCTGTGATCATAGTTTGTTCATCTGTTTGTATGAGAGGTTGCAATTATAAGTCCCTGTAAGTTGGCATTTGCATTCCTGTGATCATATTGTTGCTTTTGTTCTTGTATGTGAGGATCCATTGTAAGTCCCTGTAATGTGGCATTGGATTTCCTAGGACCATACTGTGGAGTTAACCTAAGTCCAGATAGATTGGCAGTTGACTTCCATATTTCATCTTTGTTTTTCTTCTGTGGAGATTAGTGTAAGTCCATTGAGTGGCATCTGATATCCTGTTATGTTTTAGGAGACTGGTGTAAATCCATCTATTGGTATCCGGTATCCGCCTTTTATTTCTTTGCCTGTGGAGATTAGTATAAGACCATTGAGTGGCTTCTGATATCCCATTTCGTTTTAGGAGATTGGTATAAGACCATTGATTGGCATCCGGTATCCGTCTTTCTTATTTTGTTTGTTTGTTATTGCTTATTTCCATTCCAAAGGACACACTTGAATCATCTGCTATATGATTTCAAGAAGTGAACCTTCTAAGAAGTCTTACTTTCCATCCTCATCCATCCATCATTCATTATGTCCTAAACCTTTTCACACTCTTGCCTTTTAAACTTGACATAGGTGTTGTGCAAACATCTTCATGTTTTCTAACTAAAAACCTGGACTCAAGTCCTTGACCTTTTTTTAAACTTCATTTCATAATACTTATTTGAATTAACCTTAATCATACTTTGACTCCATTTTCATAATCACAATCAAGTAACTTCACTCATTCACTTGTTTTGGCTTTGTCCATTAATGCTTTCATACATGAGCTATAGGTTTGATTTATCTTAGTGGTTGATGTTAATCTCACCTTCTGTCTTTAGTGATTGAATTGTAAGTCTTCCTTGCCTATTATAGGGTTAACCCCTCCCTGGCAAGTTGAAGCTGTTCTCACATGGTGGACGTTGTTGTTGGTATAAGGTTGAGTTTTCTCCCGTGGATAACGTAAGACCTAGGGTTTGTGTTTAAAATCGAACCTAACCAACTTTTGGAAATCTTTTAGCCGAACTACGGCGTTTTGATCCTTACCTTTGATGGAAGGTACGTAGGCAACGGGTTCATCCGTTCGAACCCAATAACCCAATAATAAATTGTACATTCTTTTCTCATCATCCCAATCATGTTTGCACAATATTTTTGTCATAACAAATAACAATCTTTTACAACAAGTGTGAAAAGGGCTCCCTAGGAGTACCTAGGACGTAGTGGGTGCCTAACACCTTCCCATTGCGTAATTTACCCCTTACCCAGAATCTCTGATCTTTTTATTAGTTTTCTACGTGTAAAACTTCTTAGGCTTTTGTTCGCTTTTTAGCCAGTCCTTTGGATAAATAAAAGTGCGGTGGCGACTCGAAAATTTCAATGTATCTCATAGCTTATGATTTAATCGATAGATCATATAGCGACGAATACACCGCTACAATAAACATACACGCTTTTCTCATCCCTTCAATCATGTTTGCACAAATAAATTTTCAAAAAAAAAAAAACAACAACCTTTGCAACAAATATGAAAAGGGCTCCCTAGGAGTACCTAGGATGCTTTGGGTGCCTAATACCTTCCCATTGTATAACCAACCCCCTTACCCAGATCTCTGACATTTTTACTAGTTTTTGATTCGATAAAACTTTTAGGTTTTTGTTCGCTTTCTAACCATTCCTTTGGATAAATAGAAGTGCGGTGGCGACTCGACTTGTATGATTTACCTTGGATTTAGTCAATATCTCTAATGGTAACGAATACCCCGCTACAATAGACCAAACTCTTCGACTCTTCCCTGAAGCCAAACTTCATATTGAGGGTAAGTTCTACAATCTCCTTTGCCAAGAGCAACTGCTACATGTGTTAAACCAGATTGAATCATATCTCCGGAAGAGACGGATCATGTTTCAACATCAGTGTAGCACATTTGCAGCAGTTGCTCTTGGCAATATTCAGAATCGATAATCCCAGTGAGATTTATTTTCCCACCAGTCCGTGAAAGGAAAGCTTGATTCCCTTCCGATTTGGTCCCCGACAAGTGTCTGCCTTATTTTGGCATATGTGAATGTCATCCTTGCGATACCGGTAAGTGTCGTGTTGATCCCCATAAATGTCTGTGCTTTTCTTTAATGTCGGCGAACATCATCTTTCGACGTCGGTAAACGTCGAATTCCAATCGTTGGCAATCAGTAAATGGCATGTCTCTCATGGTGTCTACAAAAATCGTTCTGTCAACACCCGTGTGTGTCCTTTCCTTTCTTTGGTGTCGGTAAACATCATTGTTCGATGTCGGTAAACATCAGCTGCCTGTTAACCATCGGTAAATGGTTTTGTCGTTTAAGATTCCCCAGCAGAGTCGCCAGCTGTCGCAACCTAAAATGCGAAAAAGAGACAACCGGCGAGAAAGAAAGAAAAGACAGAAGAGTCGCCACCGTGCGTTATTTATCCCAAAGGAGGGAAAGGAAACGCTCGAAGTAAACCTGGAAAAAGGAAAGGAAAAGACAAGGTCTCGCAACCAAATCTTGGGTTCGGGAGCCGATTATGTGAAGGGAAGGTATTAGCACCCCTACGCATCCGTAGTACTCTACGGGATCCACTCTTGTTGTTCTTGTCTAAAGGGTGTGGGTTTATCTAACGTACTATTTACTAAAAGAGAAGGGTCAAAAGAAAATGACTCGCACGGATGTCGCATCCACTGCATATGTATCCCATCTGAATATGAGAATCAGAGTCTTCGTAGCTCGGCTACCTATGGGTTATAGAGGAGTGTGCTCGCTAAGACATCGCGTCTTATGCCTACGTATCTCATCTGGAATGAGAATCAGAGCAAAACGTAGTTCAGCTAACTACGGGAACAAGGGTCTCGATTGCAACTAGGGCAAGAGAAAGGGAAGGTATCGATCGCAACGAGGGCGAGAGAAAAGAATCGCAACGAGGGCGAAAATAAATAAGGATTAGTTGTTAGTCGTTAGTTAAACTCGGCAAGACATCGCATCTTGTGCCTACGTATCTCATCTGAATATAAGAATCAGAGTTGCTGTAGTTCGGCTAACCTATTTTGTTTGTTTTGTGTTTTTTAGATGAACGACGTTACTATGCAATCTACCGGATGCTCGACCTTTGGAGACTTACTCGCCTGTAGTAGAAGGAGTTAACGTGTTCTTAGGAGAAGAAAAATCAATGAGTTTGTTTGTGTTTTAGGAATGCTCATGCAAAAAGGAAGTCCTAGACGAAGGAACCGTGCTACCTTAATTGACATGCAAACGAGAGACTATACGAAGCCTAGCAATCCTATGGGGAGACGATCACACCATACAAAACAAACATGCATAAAGTAAAATGCCAACGAGGGGCTCAAACATACATGGGTGGGGCTTTAGTCAAGAGGGGTCATATCAACCTCGACAAACAAGCCATGGAAGGGTAATCAAACGGGCTCTTAACCACTGACACTGAACGTCAGGGTGAGCAGATCAAAAGGGTAATGAGGATAAGACCTCATAGCTCTTAACCCTGGACAGGGTGAGCTCATGACAAAAAGTGGGGATTCAAAAAGGTGGAACCCTCTCCACTGACTGACCGGACAAAAGATCTTGGGCTTTTGTTCTGATGCATCGACACGTAGTGTAAGCATAAAGAACGACACACTGAATAATGGGGGATCGACTACTAATCCCTTTTATCCGTCAATTGCCTCTTCGTGGAGGTCTTTAGCACTGGTGCCTCTTCTTGGAGGTCTTTGGGCACAAAAGTAAACACACAAAAACATTGCCTCCTATCGAGGACTTCCAGCTAAGAAAGCGGTAAAATGCGGGAAAGATGTAAAAGGGATCAAGAGATCTACCACACAGATAAAGATCCGAAGTAACAGCAACTCAAGAGATAACAAACCCGGAGATCTCTCAGGCTAGCACCATCAAAGAAAACAAGTCAGTAGAGTAATCGGAATAAGTCTCCAAATGGTATCCCACAAATAAAGTGGAATACCAAGCAAGCTATCTCTTCAAGAGTCATGTGAGTCCTCACAAAAACTCAACAAACAGGTTAGAATAACAGGATAGGGGTGCAGTCAAGAGTTGCACCAAATAAGAATCAAAATGTAACCACATGAATCATGCCATTAACATTCACAAAAAACTCACAAAAAGCAACCAAGGGTAGGAGGCCTAAACCTCTTGTCAAACAAATGCATTAAAAAGGTATCAAAACTCAAAGTCCGGGGGCATGGATCCACACATCAAGACATGACATACATACTAAAACATGTGCCCGGATACAATAGAAAACATGTCATAACAAACACATAACAGATTGGGGAGCAAACAAAGAAAAGCAGCTACCGTCGCGATCGCTACTGCCTCGCTTAGCGAAGGCTTAGCGAAGCTTCGCTGCAGGCTCGCCTAGCGAAGCGGCTAGCGAATGCCTGCAGGTTCTGGATTCTTTTTTGATAACAGTACGATTTCAGGGACCCCAAACCTTACGGTATCCATCTCGGCAACAAAGTGATTAAACATTCAAGGTATTATTCTACACATTCATGCACATCTAAAACCAAATGCAAAACCTAACGATACCCACTCTTCCAAATTCTATACATTCAGAAATTTCAAATTAAACGCATAAAGTAATGGGAATAATGCAAACCTGACTAGAAAGATCGGATGAAATTGAATTGCACCGTTGGGTTCGTAGAACAATCTTAGGGTTTATATGAGAGGGAATTAGCTCTTTGCAGATGAGTTCTCTTAGTCTCCGGAGGCTGCTCTGAATTCTGTTAGCTCTTCTTTTTTTCCTCTCCTTTTTTAGGGTTTTTCCACTGAATTTATAACCTGATTTTTGTGGCTTTGTGGGCTCAAATGAGAGAGCATGACAGTTCAGACTCGCTAAGCGAACCCTGCTGCTCGCCTAGCGAGCATGATAGCTCAGGAACAGATTTTTGCTCCTTCCAGATTAGCGCTTTGAATGATGAATAGACCCCATTTGAACATGTTGGAAGTAACTCACGTCATTCCCTTGTGTTGACTGATCAGCCAGATAGAACCCACAAAGTATCTTGGATGATATTCATGAAGGAGAATTGCCATCCAAGGCGCAGCGGAATTTAAAAATTTCTCCATTTAGTGATCCTTACGAATGCGCATGATCAGTGATAGAATCGTTACCTCTTGTGGCGATTCAAACCTTTGGTGCAGATCTCTGATAATGATCAAAACCTTTGATACAGATCCACGGGGCGATCACGAACGTTGAACGATGACAACGTCTCTACTCAGTCCACACGAACGGATTCCTTCAATCGCAGTGCTAGATGTTATGAATGAAGGCTTTGAGTGAGAGAGAGATACGAAATTCCAACTCTTCAGTTGTGTTGTCTGTCTCAGTGAGTTACTGTGGAGTGACAATGCTTCTACCCAAGGGGTTCTATTTATAGAACCACTTGTGTGAGCTTCAAGCCAAAAAGCCCACTTAAGTGCATTTTGACCCATATCTCATAAAATGCCAAAATCACTTAAGTATTTGGTACCTTACCATATTTTGTATTCTACTTAAGTACACCGTACCTTACGATGTTCCTTAATTATTCTATCTCTCATCAATCCGTCCTTTGTGTGTGACCCTATAGGTTTTCGCGGCGTTGATAATTATATTAAATCACGCATTTAACATAATAAACAGTGAGCGGTATCTAGCAATACATCACTGCTACCCAAGTCACGAAAATGTCATGTGATCTGACAAAACCTCCTGTGATAATAATTATGTGTATAATTACCCCTTTGCCCTTATGTCTATATTGAACACAAGGTATAGACCGTGTCACCCTTGTCCAGTTCAATATTGGGCCCATAGACATTTATCCTGTTACGCAGGATTGGCAAATTCCATCTAGGACACCCATGTCCCTCAGCATGCTTCGTGGAGTACCCATCAACTGTCTTTATGGTTATCCAGTTACGGACAACGTTGGATCAGCAATAAAGCACTCGACTCTACATCTAGGATCCATAGTGGTTTCAGGTCGAAGAGTGGTATACACTATTATCACCATGAGAATAACTTATGACACTTTGCATAACTTTCTATATAGTATTCTCATAGCGGGTCAATCCGATATAAATATTACTCCTAATATTCATACCTATGTTTAAGACTTGATAACTCTTTATCCATGATCCATGAGATGTGATCATCAGTCTACAAACATAATAGCCTTAATGCTTTAATGTTATCCCACTTCACATTAAAGCTCGACTACGGATACTTTAATAACAGTGCCCTTATGTTTAATGTGTTCTCATGATTAAGTCACACTTAATACATTAAACGGACTATCTATTCTAGGGACTTTATTAATCAACCATAATAAAGAAAATGCCTTTTATTATTAATAAATAATTCGATACAAGTACCAAAAGTATTGGCCTCTAGGGCTTACACCAACAATCTCCCACTAGCACTAGAGCCAATCAGGCATACCCCGTATGCCCATTGATCCAGTATGGCCATCATGCTTCTGCTGCGCAAGAGGCTTTGTCAGTGGGTCAACTATATTGTCAAGTGTAGGTACTTTACATATTTTCGCACAACGCCTAAGTATGTGTTTGGATCGTTGGTGAGATCTAGGCTCCTTAGCTTGTGCGATAACACCATTGTTATCATAATAGAGACCAATGGGATTCACAATGCTAGGGACTATGCCAAGTTTATTGATCCAAACAGCTTCCTTTGCTGCACTTAAGACAACAATATACTCGGCCTCAGTTGTAGAATCAGCAACTGCATCTTGCGTTGAACTTTTCAAGCTCACAGTGCCACCATTTAAGCAAAACACATAACTAGATTGGAATCATTCATATTAAAGCGTCTCAACACTTTGTCTATGTATGTACTCTGACTTAGGCCAAGCAGTTTTGTGATCTATCTCTATAGATTCTGATTCCTGATATATAGGCTGCTTCACCTAGGTCCTTCATGGAAAAGCATTTCCCCAACCAAGACTTTACTTGTTGCAGGGTAGGGATATCGATTCCAATGAGTAATATGTCACCTACATGTAATACCAGGAATACGATCTTGCTCCCACTAACCTTCTTGTAGACACAAGGCTCATCTTCGTTCTTGATGAATCCATACAGTTTAACTGTTTCATCAAAACGAAGATTCCATGAGTAGGTCACAGGCTCATCTTGATCCATGAGTAATACATTACCTAGATCAGATATCCATATATCTCAGGTAGGTGACGTATCCTGCCTGACCTACGCTGGTCTTGTTCTACTTGAGCAGGTTGCTCTTACACAACTACTTATGTTTCCTGCTCTAATTCCTCCATAGGTGTATCGATACTTTGTGATTCTTGAATTTCTTCAAGTTCTACTTTCCTCCCACTGATTCCTTTGGAAATAAAATCCCTTTCTAGGAAAACTCAAGTTCGAGCGACAAACATTTTGCCCTCAGAAGGATTGTAGAAATAATATCCTCTTGTTTCTTTAGGATACCCCACAAATAAGCATTTGTCAGATTTGGGCTCAAGCTTAGTTGAAATTTGTCGTTTCACATAAACTTCGCAACCCCAAATCTTCATGTAAGACATATGTGGTCTCTTACCACTCCATATCTCATATGGTGTCTTTTCACCCTTTTGGATGGAACACGGTTAAATGTGTAAGCTGATGTCAATGGTGTATGTCCTCAAAAGGAGTTTGGAAGATTGGTGTGACTCATCATGGATCGGACCATGTCCAACAGGGTTCGATTTCTTCTCTCAGATACACCCTTCCATTGGGATGTTCCAGGAGGAGTAAGTTGGGATAGGATCCCACACTCTTTCAGATGGTCATCAAACTCTAGGATTAAATACTCATCACTTCGATCTGATCGAAGAGTTTTAATATTCTTACCTAGTTGGTTTTAACTCGTTAGGTTTCACCCTTTTGTATTAATGTTATTAATAGGCATTTCAAGATCAAGGACATATAGTCCATTGTTCATTTGTGCAGTAGCATAGAATATATCATTCAAATAAATTGAGCAACAATTGTTCTTTATTATAAATGAAAAACCAAACTTGTCCAAACAAGCAATGGAAATAATATTCCTACTAATTGCAGGTACATAATAACAGTTCTCTAACTGAATTATTAAACCACTAGGTAAAGTCAATACAAAAGTTCCTACGGCTAAAGCAGCAACCTTTGCTCCATAGCCAACTCGTAGGTCGACTTCACCTTTTGCCAAATCTCTACTCCTTTTTAGTTCCTGCACATTTGTACAAATGTGAGAACCGCATCCAATATCTAATACCCATGATGCAGAAGTAGATAAATTAATAACAAAAATACCTGAAGTTGAAGTTTCTACTCCATTCTTCTTATCTTCCAGGTACTTTGGGCAGTTCCTCTTCCAGTGTTCGGTCTTACCGCAATGGAAGCAGGTGCCTTCTTTTGCTATGCCTCCACTAGGCTTCAAAGCAGCAGTGGGTCTGGGATTGGCAACTTCCTTGCCTTTCCCCTTATCACTCTGCTTAATGGGCCTTTTGTTCTGTCTCTTTCCATTTCCGATCATCAGAATGGACTTCCTTTTTGACTTCAGATTCTGCTCGGCATTTCTTAACATGGCGAGCAGTTCAGGAAGAGATTTGTCCATATCAATCATATTGAAATTTAGGACAAATTGACTGAAGCTATCTGGCAACGATTGCAAGATCAAATCAGTTGCAAGTTCCTTTTCGAGGGGAAAACCCAATCTCTCAAGGTTTTCCACATACCCAATCATCTTGAGTACATGGGGACCTACAGGGGCTCCCTCAGCTAACTTGCTTTGAAAAAGGGCTTTTGAAACTTCAAACCTCTCATGCCTTGCTTGCTCTTGATAGAGCAACTTCAGGTGTTCGATCATATCGAACGCTGATATGTTCTCATGTTGCTTTTACAATTCTGAGTTCATGGTAGCCAGCATGAGACAAGCAGTTTCATTGGCATCATCGACATGCTTCTTATAAGCATCTCTTTCTGCCTTAGGTGCAGAACTAGGAGGTTCCTCTTCAGGAACAGGTGTCTCCAAGACATACAGCTTTTTATCATGTTTGAGGACAATCCTCAGGTTTCGGTGCCAATCCAGAAAATTTGTCCCAGACAATTTTTCCTTGTCAAGGATTGATCGCAGGATGTTGTTAGAGGTGTTTGCTATCATGGTAATCTACATAAGGATTAATGAAAATATAAGTATCAGTGACATATTCAATTAGGCCTTTAATTAAATATGCTCCCACTAATTTACTCAAAACAAATGACCCTCATCACTTGATTCGGAAAATCTCGTTGGAAGATTTTCTAGTGGGTCGAGATCCATATTTCACTTCGTTCTAAATCCGCGTAGGCGGATTACACAAAACTAAGTTATTTAGGTAGGAACTCCTTCCAATTGTATCTCATACAACTCTCGAAAATTACAGTTGGGTGAATAACTCCTTATTCCAATCCATCATATGGATTATTCCCAACTCTTGCTTCTAAACATATATAAGAAAATTATAATCAAGTTTGACTCATCGTTTTAGCAGTTGGATATTACAATTATCCCATCGCACCTTAACTAATACAAAACATGCACCTCGCGTAGGCGAAACCTACATTATTCGATACCAGTCTTGATGAGTGCTAAAACTTGGAAAGCAAACATATATAATATTCTCATAATTTGTTTAGTTAAGTTTGACCCATTGTTTTAACAGTTAGATATTACAATTATCCCATCGCACCTTACTAATATATAGATCATGCACCTCGCGTAGGCGAAACCTACATTATCCATTACTAGTCTTGATGAGTGTTAAAACTTGGAAAGCATAAACTTAATATTTAATTTGAGGGAATTACAATTTTTCTGATCTCACCGGCTTGTTTATCATATAAACCGTCTCTCACATGCATCAACATACACTCACATGCATCAACATACATACATACATAATGAAACAGTTATGGCCCCTAGCGCAATTGTTCTCCCAAGCCAATGAGAGAACCTAAGCTAACCTACAACGATCTAAGCTTCTCCAAGCAAGATCTTCAAGGTTGTCCTCCTTTGGCACTGACTTCTTTGCTTTCTTCATATCATTACATTACATGAAAGAAACTCATTTTACATACGAGGGAGTGAGATGAGAAAAGAAGTTACATTTGGGAGATTAAGAGAGAGGCACACACGCAGGTCGTATTTTAAAAACCCAAAACAAAACAAAGGAAAACTAAGGCCATAACCGATCACCACAAGACAATAATAAACACTTTATTATTATTATTATTATTAATTCCTTTAATTAATTAAAATTAAATTAAATTTCGACGACCGATCACACTACGCAGAGTTAGCCAGGGGTCCGCTACCCGGACAGCGGGAACGGGTGTTCCGCTGCCCGGTCAGCGGACTTTTTCTATCAACACTTTTTCTAGCCGAACGGGTGAAATTTTTCTTGCGTTAACCGGTTAACCATATGCGTTAACCGGTTAACACTGTTTGAAAACTTTTAGAAAATTCTTTTCTGCCTTGCGTTAACCGGTTAACCATATGCGTTAACCGGTTAACACTGTTGAAAAATTTCTTGGAAAACTGTTTTCCGCCTTGCGTTAACCGGTTAACCAAATATGTTAACCGGTTAACACTGTTTGAAAATTAAAAAAAAATATTTCGTATTGCGTTAACCGGTTAACCATACGCGTTAACCGGTTAACATTGTTCGAAAAAGTGTTTAGAACGCACAACTCTTGTGCAGTCAAACCCCAATCGCATAACTCTCTGACAACACAACCCTTGTGCCGTCACTAACCCTGATGCACCAATTTCAAACCGTCAAACACATCTCGATTGTTAATTCAGTATGATTGATCAACACGTCATTGCTTCACCATACTAATGTCGGATCAAGAAGCAAACGACCATTGATCGGTCAAAGAAAAACAATCATTGAGGGTTTGAATGAACAAAACGAGAACACTATATCATATATAATGTATTTTGCATCAGGATTACATATATCACATATATGTAACTTGATCGATCTCAATTTAACCTTTGATTCATTCTGTCTTTAATCATATTATTACAGAACAAAAACAGTTATCAGATTCATGGTTTCGTAAGTGGCTCTGATACCACTAAAGGAGAATTGTCATCCAAGGCGCAGCGGAATTTAAAAATTTCTCCATTTAGTGATCCTTACGAATGGGCATGATCAGTGATAGAATCGTTACCTCTTGTGGCGATTCAAACCTTTGGTGCAGATCTCTGATAATGATCAAAACCTTTGATACAGATCCACGGGGCGATCACGAACGTTGAATGATGACAACGTCTCTACTCAGTCCACACGAACAGATTCCTTCAATCGCAGTGCTAGCTGTTATGAATGAAGGCTTTGAGTGAGAGAGAGATACGAAATTCCAACTCTTCAGTTGTGTTGTCTGTCTTAGTGAGTTACTGTGGAGTGACAATGCTTCTACCAAAGGGGTTCTATTTATAGAACCACTTGTGTGGGCTTCAAGCCAAAAAGCCCACTTAAGTGCATTTTGGCCCATATCTCATAAAATGCCAAAATCACTTAAATATTTGGTACCTTACCATATTTCGTATTCTACTTAAGTACACCGTACCTTACGATGTTCCTTAATTATTCTATCTCTCATCAATCTGTCCTTTGTATGTGACCCTATAGGTTTTCGCGGCGTTGGCAATTATATTAAATCATGCATTTAACATAATAAACAGTGAGCGGTATCTAGCAACACATCACTGCTACCCAAGTCACGAAAATGTCATGTGATCTGACAAAACCTCCTGTGATAATAATTATGTGTATAATTACCCCTTTGCCCTTATGTTTATATTGAACACGAGGTATAGACCGTGTCACCCTTGTCCAGTTCAATATTGGGCCCATAGACATTTATCCTGTTACGCAGGATTGGCAAATTCCATCTAGGACACCCATGTCCCTCAGCATGCTTCGTGGAGTACCCATCAACTGTCTTTATGGTTATCCAGTTACGGACAACGTTGGATCAGCAATAAAGCACTCGACAATACATCTAGGATCCATAGTGGTTTCAGGTCGAAGAGTGGTATACACTATTATCACCATGAGAATAACTTATGACACTTTGCATAACTTTCTATATAGTATTCTCATAGCGGGTCAATCCGGTATAAATATTACTCCTAATATTCATACCTATGTTTAAGACTTGATAACTCTTTATCCATGATCCATGAGATGTGATCATCAGTCTACAAACATAATAGTCTTAATGCTTTAATGTTATCCCACTTCACATTAAAGCTCGACTACAGATACTTTAAGAACAGTGCCCTTATGTTTAATGTGTTCTCATGATTAAGTCACACTTAATACATTAAACGGACTATCTATTCTAGGGACTTTATTAATCAACCATAATAAAGAAAATGCCTTTTATTATTAATAAATAATTCGATACAAGTACCAAAAGTATTGGCCTCTAGGGCTTACACCAACAATTCAAGCTTCTTGGATCTGATTCTGACTGACATGATGAAATACAATATGAAATGTTAAGTGACCTAAAAATGAATGCATGCATGAGGGGGGGGGGGGGTAAATTTGAGGTGCTGCAGTGTCCCTCAACAACCTTGAGGATGAAGACACTTGAAGAATTTTGGTCAGGACATCCACCAAGCCTGGATAAACTTAGAGTATTTGGTTATGTAGCTTATGCTCACATCAGAAAAGACAAAGTGGAACCGGTGGCTATGAGATGCATGTTCCTTGGATAGCCTAAAGGTGTCAAGGCCTATTTATTGTGGTGCTTGGAACCAGGGCACAAGAAATTCATTACTAGTCGTGATGTAGTCTTCAATGGAGCTGAGATGACTTTTAAGAAATCTGTTAATACTTACATAAAGCCAATAATCTTTGAAGAATAATATGATAAGGAAGAAGTTCATATTTAGGTAGAGCATATAGAGAGTGAAATTCACAATCATGAAGCAAACTAATGAGACATTGCAGAAGAAGTATAAGATGTTGAAGCAAATAAGGAATATGAAAATGACTACCTTTTAGCTAGGGACAGGACTAAGAGAGTCATTAAGCCACCTCAGAGACTTGGTTATGCTGATCTGATAGCTTTTGCCCTAATATCTGCAGGTGAAGTTCTAGATGAAGAACCTAGAGACTACAAAGATGCTATGAGAAGTAAAGATAGGAAGAGACATTAAACTAGGGGCATGACTAAGAGAGTCATTAAGCCACCTAAAAAACATTGATGTTAAGTTGTATTTTGTCAGAGAAATAATTGAAATAGGGGAAGTAAAAGTGATATATATATATATATATATATATATATATATATATATATATATATATATATATATATATATATATATATATATCTTGTAAAGTTTGGAAGTTAGTATTCAATTGTAAACAAATCTCATATGTGTAAATGAATGAACCCTAGTACAGAGAGAGGAATTTATATCAGTTTTTTATATATATTTTACATGTTTTATTAGAGGGTGTAAATTCAAAGGGTGAGAAATGTCTGACGAATTTATACCCATTTTAAAATGGATGTAAATAGAGGATATATAACACCTCTTTTTAGATAAAGCTGATGTAAATTGTTACATGTATACATTTAAATCAAACAAATTTAGACCTCATTTGATAAATATTGGGTGTAAAGTAAATAATACTTACTATGAATTCAACAAATTTACTATGAATAAAGCTTACTATGAATGTCAACAAAAGTTATAGTATGTAACACCCTATTCTAATTATCATGGGTGTAAAATAAATAATGCTTACTATGAATGTCAACAAAAATTATATTATATAACACCCTATTTTAATTATCATGGGGGTAAAATATTTGATAATTATTGTCATGCAGAGCACGCCTGCGGATATTTTTGTATACCACTAAACATTCAGTAAATAAATTATTGTCATGCAGAGCACGCGTGCGGATGAAAAGAGTCAAATAAATAACAGTTACATAACTTATCAAACCCTTATAAATATCCCACATTCACACTTATGTCGTTATACATAGAAATTACTAACCAGCCAATTGGGATCCTCAAATGCAAATATCACAGAATTAGAAGGGTCATCAAATCCAAGTTTTCAACCATTTGCCTTTGGTTATCATCAAGTGCTTCCTGTAAAAAGTATAGTAACAAGAGACATTAGTTGCATCTCAAAAGGGGTGGCAAAATGGATGGATTGGATGGATATGGATTGGATCGTTAATTGATGGATCAAAACAATCCATTAGTCCATTAACAATCCATTAAAAGTTTCTTTAAAATATCCAATCCAATCCATCCATTAAGAATAAAATCCATCCATTATCATATTTTTAACGGATGGATATCCATCCATCCATTTTTTTTTTTGAAAAAATAGTTTTTTTTAAATATATTAATTTTTATACTTTTGAAAAATTCAATTTTTTTACTTTTGAAAAAAATCACTTACTTTTTTGTAAAAATTATATTTTTCAGAAAAAAAATATTTTTTTGTATTTGAATGAAAAAAGTTCAGTTTTTTCCTAAAAATATCAAATTTTTTTTAGAAAATTTTTTTTCGGGAAAAAAACATATTTTTGTATTTTCGGAAAAAATAATTTAAAAATTGTTTTTTTTCGAAAAAAAATAATTTTTTTTATATTCGTAAAAAAATAACTTTTTCGAAAGTAAAATCGAATTTTGGTATTTTCCAAAAAAATAATTTTAAAATTTTTGGAAAAAATTAGTTTTTTGTATTTTTTTAAAAAATCGATTTTTTTTCGGAAAAAAAATAATTTTTTATTTTTCAAAAAAATAAGTTTTTAATATTTGAAAAAATTCATTTTTTTAAAATTAGATAAAAAAAATCTATTGGATCATTAAAATGTGTTGGATGGATTGAGTCAATCCATGCTTATAAATGGATGGATTTAATCCAATCCATTAACTTAATTTTTATGTAGTGGATGAATTGAATGAATTTTTTGGTGGATGGATTGGATG
This sequence comes from Lathyrus oleraceus, assembly GCF_024323335.1. Lineage (NCBI taxonomy): Eukaryota > Viridiplantae > Streptophyta > Magnoliopsida > Fabales > Fabaceae > Lathyrus > Lathyrus oleraceus. Next base: position 169,487,949 of record NC_066582.1, read on the forward strand.
GATTTTGTCTAAATGGATCCAATTGCCACCCCTATCTCAAATGTCCTTGGTCTTCCACAAAGCCTGCAACTTCTGGGGTTTATTTCACCAGCTACAGCTAAAATTGGTTTGCCATCCTACGAGTATCTGCACAAAGGAGTAATAAGAAAATTTAAGAAAATTGATCATAATTGGAAATGTAAAATTTACAAGAAAGGATGGTCAACACTATTTGTTCAATTATAAATTTCCCATGTGAACCTCAACTGCTGGTGGTGCTGGTGGTATGCCACATTAATTTTCTATTTGTGGGTTTCTTAACATGTGTCTTTGGGGCACAAGTTAGCATTACCATATACTTTAGGGTAATGCTAACTTGTACCCCAAGGGCACAAGTTAAGAGATGAATATAGAAATAAATTCTTGAAAAATGTGTATTGAATTTACTAGAAACTTATCATTAATAATTTTATTTATTTTTCCAAAACAAATTTTTTATTTGTGGGTTTCTTAACATGTGTCATTGGGGCACAAGTTAGCATTACCCTATACTTTATCATTATAGTGAATTTTTAGACTTTATATGCCTTTATCAATTATATGAATTTATATCTAAAGCATTTCTACAATGTTCAATGTTCACTCATAATAGACAAAGTTAATCTCATACTATAATTGATGGGATATGATATGGTATTTAAACATTTTTGTAATTTGCACAGTTAAGTTAATCTATATATTTCACATGTCCAATTTCAATACTTTAAGTATTTTGTTTTCAAGTATTAAGGCCTCCTGGTCCAACAAAGGAGCCAGCTAGAAGATATCTAGTAATGACCTGCCATAATGAAATAGATCCTAAGATTACATTTTTCAATAATGAAGCTTAAAGCAAGAATTTCCATACGGTTGTCCAGCAAAAGCAAATGCAATACCGCCACAAGTTGCCGAAACAATAGCAACTACCAAGTCTGAAAAAAGTTTCAATTGTCAATCCATGTATCATGAGAATATGCTTTAGGTAATGACCTTGAGCAGTTACACCTCAACATGAATAAGCCAACTATTGCACCAGATCCAAACAGACTTATTATAAGACAAAATTGACATATTTGAAATCAAGTAATTATGAATTTAATAAAATGTTTACTCTTTTTAACACAATAGGCCAGTACCGAGACACGACTACAACTATGATTTAACACTTAAATTAATTCAAAGAATTATTCGGCGCGAGTTTGGGATAAATAGTACATCAAATGAGATGGAATACCACGGCAGTTCTCCCAATGCTTGTCGCTTTCATGGTAAAACTTCCAGTTTCTGAATTTGAAATGGAAATGCATGCCAATGACTCATCGATGTTTTATGAGAAAAACTGCAGAATCTCAAGCATGGAAAAATCACAAACAATCTGTGAAGCACGCACGGTTACTCCATTTTAGATAAAGTATCGTACCGCGTATCGGTACTCGTACGGTATGCACCGAAACCGTACTAATTTTTTTTAATTGGTACACAAACTTGTACACATTTGGTACCACATACCCAAATTTTTATAATTTTTTTCGGATGGTATAATTTGGGTTTTTTTCCTAAATAAAAATTAGGTTAATTATTCTATTTATAAATAAAAAAGTTCTTTCACAATCAAATTCTTCACCTTCTATGGAGAGAAATTGAAGCACAATTAGATTTATTCACTCAATAAAAAGGAATAGACTCAATTCAAAGAGGGATGATGATTTAGTTTTTGTTCATAAAAATCTCCGTTTTCTCATATTGGATTTATAATGTTGGAGCAACAAAAATGTGTGATATTGGTGGAGATAAATGAAATCTATTTGATGTAGTTGATATTTTTGAAGATGTTAGTCTTTCTCTCGATAAACCTGAACTAGAAGTCGTTCTTTTTAATGATATTGAAGAGGAAAATATTGATATTCAACCATGATTTCATGATTTATGGATACTTTTTAAGTGTGATTTATTTGTGTTATTGCGTAGATATTAATTTTTTTAAGTAAATTGTTTTGTAATTTTAATGTTTTGTTGTTATTTAAACAAGATAACTCCTTTGTTATTTTTATAATTGTATTTAAAAAAACTATACTAACGTATCCGTACCTTAGTTTTTAAAAAAATGATGTACTCCGTACCGGGTATTGGGTACGTATCCGTACCTATGCAACGCAGCAAACAATCCTCGTAGGGAGTTAAGTTAACATATCACGCCGATGGTGTAAGGAACATCAACTTAACTCAAAGCTTTCTCGATAGAAATCACAAAACGGGAATCAATAACCTTAGGGGGAAGAGTAACCCCAGGAAAGACTACTACTCCTCAACATTACAAAGGACTATTCAAAAAAGGCAAAGAGTGGCACAACATGATGAATGAGTCTATTTTGGAATGAAATATTCACAGAAGCTTGATAGAAGAAAGTGAAAATAGAATCGTTGAAGTAAAAAAAGCAGTGTGGTGGCACGTGTCTTCCATATCCGTTGCGTTTTGATGATAACAAAGTACTTAAAGAGCATTTGGGTATACTAACATATATTCAAGTGTGCAGGATCATAAAGCTTAAAGTCTACTCAGAATTGACTCTGCTGAAAACATTTGTTGACAAGCTGAATGTCTCAGATTTTGATGGATCAGAATCTGATGACTCTGAAAGATCAGTTTCTGAAGGTTCAAACTCTGACTCTGGAATGATTCTAGATCCTAATATAAGACTAAGGTTCAAAGCAAGACGAAACCTTGTAAAACTAACTGCAAAGGACCCATACGAGTATGGGTACCAAAGAGTGAAATTGTTTTTGCTGCAGATATGCTAAAGGGAAAAAGCAAAGTAACAACTGTTGTTCCAGGATAGTGGTTGCTCACAACTTACAACCAGAAGAATGCCTATATACCAAATCCTAACTCTGAATGAGGAAGGAAATGTGGAATCTGGAAGAAACTAGTAAGATAAGATTATCGATACTGGGAAGACCGAGGTTGTCCTAAAGTGTTGGTGCTTCAGACTCTTGATACATCTCTGAAGTTCATCTAGATGCTTTAGAATCTAAGAAGATTCCTGATGACTTTCTGAATAGTGTTGTTAGAACAATGTGTTCCTCAAGAACAATCTCAATTTCATATTAAAAGTTGTACAAAGAAAGGTATGACTATCTCTATGTTTTTGTGCAGCAGCTTCTAATCCTACTTATTTTCTCTGTCATGAGAGCTTCCTATTTATGAAATAAGAATTAAACTTCACTGTGTTAATTCTACTTCATCAAAATGGGAAAGAATCTTATTTTATATCTGAATCAAGCATCTTTATCTTTTAAAGATGTATGCTTACTTCTGATTGGAGTAGCAAAGTCTGATGATGTCCAAAAGCTACTATGATAAGAAACTCTAAATCAACTTCTAATGTATAATAGCCTCTTAAGGATCTTAGGCTCTAAAACTTAGAAGAAGGTTAATTGTCTCTGATATGCACACAAGTGGACAAAACTTTTCTCTACCTCTAGCACCTGTCCTCTTGCGTGTCATAAATCTGAATCATCTTCTGACACGTAAATTATTGTTGTTGGGTAATGTTTATAATGCTTTGTTAGGAGAGGAAGAGGAAGAAGAGGATGTCGGTGTTCCCATGGTGAGAAGGAAATTGAATGCTTCTATGGATGTTGTTAGTTGTTCCTAATGTTATTGAGTAAGAAGAGGAAAATAAGATATTGGTGTTCCCTTTGTGAGAAGGAAGTTGAATGCATATACTACAGTTCAAGAGAGTGTTGTTGAACCTATTTTCAGAGGTGCTCAATTGTTGGCATATGCTCTGTTAGAGCATGCATAGAAGCATTCTGATATGTCTGATGTTTTGTTAGAAGAAGCTGCTATTGATAAGGATGATCTGGAGACTGTTGAGGTCCAGGATGTTGAAGTTATTGCTGGGTTAAAGTCTGTTGAGGCTGAAGCTTTTGGTATTCCTGTGTTTCAGAAGCTATTATTGAAGAGAATCGATCTACTTCATAAGCTCTAAATATTGGTATGACAAGTACAAATTTGAACTCTATCTCGAATCACAAATCACCTACACCCTCACCAAATCCCTCACCCAATCAATCTCCAAAACACACCTCATCCCCTGCTAGTAAATTTACTGATGTTCAGAAATAGATAACTTTGTTTTCTGCTTCTGAATAACCGTCACCTCTGAACACCATGCTTGAACCTCCCATAGACATTTCTTGTGGGAAATCTTCCTCTAGTTCTGAGTCAGAATATTATGAAGTTGGGTTCGATGCTCACCTTAACCTCAAATATGTAACCCTCACACATGTCTACACTATACCTATCCAAGTCATTCATATTCAAACCTTCTCTCCTCAAGACATACCATCTAACCAAACATGTTCTGCTCTTGAAGCTGAACATGTAACCTTGATCCAACCCGAATCTACTTCTCCACAAGAAACTTAACCACCTCAACCTTCACCTAAATCTTCACCTCATACGAACCAAGCCATGTTCAAACTCAACTCCAAGATTCAAGATGCATATGAACTCCAGATTGAAACTGAACAAATTGTTCAGGATCTATCTCTAGTTTGATTTTCATCTGAACTTAGATGTGAATATGAACAAATCTCATTGACCTTCTTCATCCTAAAAATTTCCTAAACCTAATTGTCCAAGAAAATATATCCTCTGGCCCTTCACAGACTAACATTCCATCACTTTCTCCTATTATCCAAACCAATCTGGAAGAAATCAAAATTATCTTTCTTGAAAAGTACATAATTTGGTCGATGAGAGAATTTTTGCTTCTGACCCAATAGCTTATATTGCTAAGTTGGATTCTCACCAAACCTCTGTTGTATCAGTTATTCAGAATCTGAAGGATGCCACTTCAAAATTTGTCGCCTCTTCCAGCAAAAGACAAAAGCTTTTGGAAGCAAAGCTGACCTCTGTTGCTGCTATTGAACAAGCCATGGCTATCAAGCAAGCAGAAATGAATGATAGGATGAAGGCAATGACTTCCAAAAAAGACATTATGGGTGCTAATCTAAAAGTTGTATTGGATCTTTTGAAGAAACCATATGCATAGGATTTAGAACCTATTTGTGTTTTCTGTTTTCGTCTTCTTGAACTTATTTTAATTAATGTTAATTTTTCTTTGAAATTATATTTTTTCTTGATTTATGTCTCACTTGCTTATGTGTGTTATATTATGAGCAATATTCTTTGGGAAACTTTATGTATTCTAATAAAATTAAAAATTCTTTTTTAATTTGTGTTAAATTGGTTGAAATTTCTTTTTACTTCTTTGACGAGTGGATCATTGAAAATGAATCTAGTGACTATATAGAAAGTATCATTGCAATTAGATAAAAGTAATTCATATTTCATGGTTACTCACTTCATTGCATTGCATTGTGTTGGTAATTTGGTCCTTTCTAAATTATCCCACCTTAATTCATTTCCCTTTGCGTCATCCATAATAGTAAATCATTATGGGGTCTTTGGCCATTGCTGAAGATGCAAGAAACACAAGAAAGGGGGTTTGAAGTGGGATTCGAGATTTAAAAACTTTTGCCACCCAATATATCAAACAACAAAGATAATGATAAAGATGATAACACACATATTTTTTATCCTGATTCATTGTTAGCTAAGCTACGTCTAGTCCATCCCCCTAAGTGATTTTGCCTTCTCAATAAGGATTTAATCATATAATCAATATGATTACAACAAACTCAAAGACACGCAATCTAAAACTTCTTGAGAGATTCTGACTATACCCCAGTATCTCAAGGAAAACAACTCAAAGACTAACTGTCAATGGAATCTTGAGAATTATGATTAAACTTAATCTCTCAAGGAAATTAGCCAAAGGTTAATATAAATAAGTTTTATGTTACAAGATGCTTCAAAAAGAAGATACACAAGTTTAAATCAAATTTTACACTTCACAAATATATTCAAAGAAAATGATCTAAGTGTATGAGGGTGAGAAACACTTCTTTTATTTTTCTCTTTTTACGTATGCTCTTTGAGTGTATGCTTTGATATGCAATCAATTATCTTTATTTTTTAATCTTCAAAGATCTCATTATATAGGAAGAAATAGATTCGTTGGAGGGTGGCATTGGAATAACCTCAATGTAATCGTTGTACGAAGGTTACTTCATACTGTAACATTAGAGTGACGTTTGTAGCATTAAGTTGGTGAGGATGATGGGACGTGAGAAACTTCTTCGGTACAAAGTAAAATACTTTACATAGAAAGTAGATTTGCTTTTGTACTTCTATCATATCAATCAGTCGTTGACCTTTTGATTTAAATCTACTAGTAAGAGGCTTCTTATAAATGTTGATGAAGCTTGAGTATAGTTCATAGTCTGTCTTCAGAACTTGATGAGACTTTCAGGGTCTTGGAGATCAGGGTTCTGAGACTTTCAAAAGCTAGTAGTCATAACCTTTATCAGAGTTTGTCTGAATGGTTTCTCTTCAAAAACATTGACTTGACAGATCAGAGTTGACTTCTTTGTAAACACTTTTTCAATATATCATTTGGTTTAGAGTCTGGACGTCTTCATAGTCAGAATCTATTTTCTATTTTTTGCACACCCAGTAGAATAGTTAGAGTACAAAATTATTCTCTACATTTGGTAATCATAAAAACTCAAGAATAGTTGTAGAACCAAACTTGTTTCAATAATCTTCCCCTTTTTAATGATGACAAATCCATGTATTTTGATGAACAATTTTCACTTGAATAACCAAATTTATAAAACTTCAGAAATAGGTTTGTAAGCTCCCCCTGAGTTTTATATTTAACAAATTTTATAGGTTCTTTAGAGTGAGGTTTGTAATATCCCTCTGAGTTGAGACTTAGAAAAAAACTATATTATTGATCAACTTGATTTTAGCAATGGTTGGGTTTTAATAGGGTTACAAGATATATCAAAATCATATTCATTTTCTCCCCCTTTGATATCAATAAAAAATATTAACCAAAACATAACTTAAAGTAAATGTAAAACAAAGAGTAAAAAAGAGAGAAAAGAAAAAGACAATCTTTCATTGATAAGAAGAACAATACAAAAGGATGTTTATGTATCTCCCTTTTTGTCATAGTTGTTAAGCTTCATAGGCTTCTTAAGAAATTTTGGTATCCGACTGTCTAAGATACGAGTAGAAAAAGGATTCTTCTTTCGGTCTTTAGTCAGAGGCTTTTCCACTTGTTCTTCCTCCTTCTAAAGAAGACGAACCTCGGAGAAGTGTGACTGCCTCTACCTCCTTAAGGACTGAGAGGTGGAGTTTTTCCTCCTTGTATTTTCCGTTGGCTTAAAGATATTAGATCTGCATCCCAATGATATGCGGACGATTCATGGATTTCGGTATAACTCCTTCAAAAAATGGCTTCCTGGATCATGTTGCCATTAGGATTTTCATTGTGCAAGCTTTATTCGTGGTGGAGTAACCTTTCCTCCATTGCTTGCGAATTCTACTGTGAAATCATGTTGTAAACAATATTCAGTAGTTCATTAGCGCTTTTCCTTCTGAGGTTGGATTGGATCAGTTGGAAACCAAGTAATGCCTCTGGTATAGTTACCATCGGCAGTGTTGCAGGCTTGAGTAATGGTTCTCCTTGCTAAAATTATGGAGAAGATTCTAAGAAAAGTAGAGGTTGGAAGATTCCTTAAGAAGTTCTAGGTTGAGTAGCATCTAGATGCGACGATGCAGACGGAAAATTCATTAGGACTTAATCTCTACCGTTTTGAGGAGGAGGAGGAGGTGGGTCTCTTGCACTTTTAGAGGTCACAACTACTTCGCATTATGCACGGAGCGAGTGGCTCTGGAACCTCCCATTGTTATTGGGTCTAGTAGAGATATGGAGACATGTTAATGTTTGATTGGAGAGGATCATAAATAGAGATTGGCGATTTGAATTTAGGAAATATGAATGTTTAGGTTAAAGAAGCTTTGGTTCACTGAATAGAGAAATGAATGTTCACACGTGGAAAACGCGGGAATCAAATGTTGATTCCCACAGAAGACACCATTTTCCACGTGGAAACCAAAATCGATCGTTGATTGATGAATTTGTATTGCAATGATGGACTTGAGTTTTCAGTGTGGTGGAAGAGGGGCTGGCCTACAAGGTTAGCACTCCAGCGTCCAAATCAGTATGAGAGTAATATGAGGTGAATGAGATTTGAATTCAAATTGTCTTAGGAAATGACGCGTTCCCCCATATACAATAGGGAAGTTATAACTTCTAGATGATCTATTGGCGTGGAATGCGGAGATCCGTCAGATTGATCTTGGATCGAGATCACCCGCATTCTTGACTAGGATAGCATACATGCACCTCATGTGATGTAGTGGATTTTTCATCTCTCAAGACCGTATAAATGGTTCCTCTAGTCGGTCCAGAAAAGTTGTCCCCCATATAGAGATAAGTTGTAAATGGAATTGATAAATATTATTAGTTTTCAACATTATATATAAAAGTTAACAAACCTAATTTGGAGTGAATCAATCTAACAAATATCATACTGATTCTTTAGTAATTATTCTCCGCTAATCAATGATTAAAAGAATTAAAGTAAAATTATTATTGATGATATAATTAATAATTTAAAGAATTAAAGTCTAATTATTATTATTATTATTATTAATATCCTCCCACAAGTTGTATAATCTGTAGGAGAGATGCAACTTGGACAATAGTGATTCGAATCGAGGGAAAAACAGAGGCTTTGTTAGAGTATCAGCAAGGTGATCATCAGTAGACATAAAAACACTTTAAACTTGCCATGATGAACATTTTCTCAGACAAAATGATAGACTAAGGCTATATGTTTCATTTAAGAGTGGAAAACAAGATTAACACTAAGATTTGTGGCACTGAGATTGTCACAATATATGACCGGATTGGATATTGGCATGTTACCAAGTTCTATGAACAAGGAAAGGACCCATAATAGCTCACTATACGTGTCAACCAAGGCTTTATATTTTGCTTCAGTTGATGATCGAACAATAGAACGTTGGTTCTGAGAGATCTAAGAAATGAGAGGGTTGTCGAGATACAATAAGTAACCAGTGGTTGAAACATAATCATCTTTGTCACCCACCCAATTTGCGTCTGAGTAGGCATGAAAGTTTAGCGGAGCAGTCACTAAGATGAAGACTTCTTTGTCACAAGAATCCGCTAAATATCGGAGCATTCTTTCAAGTGCAGACCAATGCATCATTATTGAGTTTTGCATGAATTGTGAAAGTTTATTGGTGCTGAAGGCGATGTTTGGGAGTGTAAGACTTAATTATTGAAGACTTCCAATGAGTTTGTGATACTTAGTTGGGGAAGATAGGAGAACATCAGAATCCTTGAGTAATTGAGCACTTGCTGACAAGGGGGTGGATGCTCGTTTTATATTTGTCGTGCCTGATTTATGTAACAGATCAATGATATATTTCCTTTGAGAAAGTAACATTCCTGTAGCAGAAGGAATTACTTCGACACCTAAGAAATAACTGAGAGATCCAAAGTCTTTGAACGAAAACTGAGTAGCAAGGGTGGTAATGAGTTTGGACAGCTCGACGGAGGAACTTCCAGTGACAATTATATCATTAACATATACTAATAAATAAAGTGTAACACCTGGTTTTTGATAGATAGAAAAAGATGCATTTGCCGTTGAATTGACAAAGCCAAGGGAGAGCAGGAATACTCGAAGCTCTGTATACAAGGTGTGAGGTGCTTGTTTTAGTCCATATAATTCCTTTTTGAGGCAACATACATGATTAGGGAATTATTTGTTGACAAAGACATGTGGTTGCATCATGAAGACTTCCTCCTTAAGATTTCCTTGAAGGAACATATTATTGACATAAAGCTGACGTATGGACTATCCTTGATGAACTACAAGTGTGTTAAGAAAATGCAAATGATTATCGGTTTAACAACTAGGATGAATGTTTCTATAAAGTCCCAACCAGGCCGTTGGTGAAACCCTTTGGAGACTAACTGATCCTTGTAACAATAAATCGGTCCATCCAAATTCCATTTGATTTGAAATACTCATTTGTAGCCAAACAAATTTTGAGCAGAGGATCGACTGACAAGATCCCAGGTGTTATTATGGTGTAAGGCATAAATTTTGGCATGGATGGCTGATGGCCTATCAGAGTCGCAAAGAGACTGGGTGATGGTGTCGGGGTCGATGGGAGATGAGGGTTAGACATGGAGGTTTAGCTTTTTGATGGGTTTAACAATGTTGTTTTTAGATCGGGTGATGATCACGCCTCTATTAGTTTGTTGTCTCCTATTTGGGTTGACAACGAGTTGGTATGGTGGGCCAGGGAATTATGGGGATGATTATGAGGTTAGATTAGGAGATTGAGTGTGATTTGTGGGTTCGTTTGAGGATTGGATTGGATTTATGAAGTGGGTGATGAATGGAATGGAAGAGGCAACATATGAATCTTCCGATGGGTTCAAGTGGTACTCATTGTGGATTAGTTTATGGGTTGTAAAATAGAGAGTTGAGGTGGGCATTTTTGTTGCTCTGCACTTAGACTGACGTGAGTTACTAGGGAGCTTAACGGGAATTTGAATTTGACGAACTTCACATGGCGAGAGGTGTAAATTCTTCCTATTGTGGGATCGAGACATAGATACACATGTTGATCAACCGAGTAACCTATAAAAACACACATAGAAGACTTTGACACAAGTTTATGGTTAGCATATAATTTAATCCACGGAAAACACAAACATCCAAAACACCTTAACTTATGATAATTTGGGTTAATGTTGAGCAATTTAGAATAGGCTGATTATTACCCAAGAATTGGAGTTGGGAGGCGATTTATGAGATAGGTTGTGGTGGTCATGGAGTGAGGTCAATAGGTGAAGGTCAATCCCGAGTGGTGAAAAAGAAACATACTGGTTTCAGTGATATGACGATTCCGACATTTTGGAATTAGATTTTGTTCAGATGTATGAGGTGGGTGGTGTGATGACTTATACCATGAATGGTTAAAAAAGACGAAGACTAATATATTTGCCACCATTATCTGTGTAAAAGATTTTTATTTTGTGATGATAGAAATTTTTAACAAGCGACTTAAATTTGGGAAATATAGTTTGCACATCAGATTTGTGTTTCATTGGATAGAGCCAAATATAGCGAGTAAAATGATATACAAACATGCAATAGTAGTGAAGACCATCAATTGATAAAACATGAGAAGTCCATACATCAGAAAAATTATTTCTAATGGATAAAAAGATTTAAGAGTGGTTTCATGGAATAGAAGTTTATGACTTTTGCTAATTTGGGTTGTTTGGCACATCTACAAGTCCTTTACATCAAAAGAGTGTGGCCGAAAAACAACAACAAAGTTAGTTCGTTTGGTAAGTTTTGAGACATATATTATTTTCTATTTCATGGAAAGAACTCACAAATCATTAGACAGGGATGAATCATTATGTAAAAGTGTTCCAGAATGAGTGATGTTTAAACCTGAACAGTTACCCATAAATAGTGAGTTAAGACCAATGTACGGACGATGAAGTGCCAGATTATCAAGATATTTGTTAAGTGATGTGTCACTCAAATTATCAAGATCATCGGTTACGTGATACGTCGCTCCACTGTCAACCAGAAAATCAATCTGAGATGGGCCAATAGTTACAGTATTGGCTTAAACCTGTCTAGGGTAAGTCGAAGAGTTACGACAGGGCGGCGGGACACCAAGGTGTTACTTCTTGAAGGTGTGACACTGAGATAGAACATGACTTTTGACATTGCACCACTGGCAGCGACCGAGAAACGGTTTGTGATTGCTAGGGAGTTGAGTTGAATATGCAGGGAATCACCCAGACCGAGATTTTTCACTGTAGTTAGGCCGAGCCGGAGCATTCAAGGTTGTTAGGGGAGCAAGAGTCTGTCTCTGAGCAATAACAATGGAGAGTTCCTGAATGAGAATCTTCTCGAGGAGGTCATCAAAAGTAATTGGGGTGTCCATTGCATTCACGCGTCAATGACTGCTTTGTAGCCATGGTCAAGGCCGTGCAAGACATGATCAGTTATTTCTTCAATAGATATAGGAGATCCAAGCGATGCAAGAAGATCTGCGATTTGCTTCAGAGAATGCATATAGGTTATAATGGATTAGGTACCTTAGAAAGTCATACAGAGACGCTACTATAATTGCTTGAGATGGATGTGGGATGCCTTGGCATAAGTGCTCTTGATAAGAATTAAACTCCGGTAATTGTTCTCACCTAATAAATAACTAAAAGAATTAAACTCTAATCATATTATTGATATAATAATAAGAGATTAAAAGTAGTGCACTGTCAGTGTAAACTTTTTTTACACCATCATCCAATAGAATTATAACGTTCTGTCATGTCATATCAGTATTTTAAAATTAAATGTATTATTTAGCGGGATGCACTCTCTCATTGATTGACAGTGTAAAAATATTACACTATCAGTGCAGTCTTTTTTCTCCAATAATAAATGATTAAAAATTAAAGTCTAATCATTACTCATTGATACCCCAAACCTTACCTCTACCGACCGTTGCCCGGATGTAATAAGAAGTTGTTATGTGACATCATCATAATGGAAAATTCGAATTCGCACGTTAAATTATGTATGCTCATCCATACTCATCCATTTTTACTCATGCTCATATCTATACTCAGAAAATATGTTTTCACCCTACTCATTCTATATTTTTACATGTACCCATAGGTCTAATTGTAATCCTTATGTATTTTTGTACATTTTTAGTTAAATAAACATCTAAAAAAAACTTTAATCATTTATATTTTGAAAAATGGTTTGAATTTGAGCATGCCAAATTGCAAAGATTAACCTATTGTAACCCTTATTCGTGAATAAAAATAAATAAAAGACAAGACAATATTTGACAAATATAATTTATTAAAAAAAAACAAAGTAGGATTAGGCTTCATTGGTTGACCCCGCCCAATTCGTTCATCCCCACTTTTTCCCGAAACAAAAGACCGTTATTTATTCTCAAACCCAACAAAATTTCGGATCCACACTCATTTCCCTCCTCTGCTTCTTCATCTCTTTCCTTTCACTCTAACTACCTAATCCACCAACCAACCAACAATTCTTTTACGACCTCAACACTTCACTCACTCTTTCCCTTTCTCATTACCCAACCAAAAAACTTAACCTTAATAATCATTTCTAACAATGTTACTACTAGTTGATGTTACATTACATTCTTACTTAATATGAATCCTCGTTTTGAAGGAGACTCCGAGATGAATTGATAACACAAATAATAATAATAACAAGGGAGAATTTATCAAAAGTGTGATGGAGAGTTATTTAAATGAGAATTTCGGAGGCGTAAAGTCCAAGAACTCCGACGAAGAGTCTCTCGGAAAATGGAGGAAACTTTGCGGTGTTGTAAAGAATCCCAAAAGGCGCTTTCGTTTCACTGCCAACATCTCCAAACGTTACGAAGCTGCTGCTATGCGCCGCACTAATCAGGTCACCAATATATTTGAGTCTATGTTTTGAATCATATTTAATGCATGTTTGGATACGCGGTGAGAATGACAAAGTCATAGTTGGTACATGCTTGAATCTGCCGATCTCACCGTTAATCCTGACATGCATTAAGTCGGATTTCTTGGTTTCCAAGTTTCTTTAGAATGATAGGTTGTTTGACCTTGTCATGTATGAAATATGGATTCTCAATGGCTTTTTATCCTTAATGCAGGAGAAGCTAAGAGTTGCTGTTTTGGTTTCCAAAGCCGCATTTCAGTTTATTCAAGGCAAGATTCATAAGAGTTATATTTACTATACTAAAGCAATCAATTTGCTTACTCTAATTGATTTTACACCTGCAGGTGTTCAACCAAGCGACTACGTTCTACCTGAGGATGTTAAGGCTGCAGGTTTCCAAATCTGTGCGGAAGAATTGGGATCTATTGTCGAAGGCCACGACGTAAAGAAGCTGAAGTTTCATGGTGGAGTTGATGGCATTGCAGAAAAGCTTTCAACATCGACAACTGAAGGACTTGGTGGCGATTCTGAATCGCGGAATAGAAGACAAGAGCTATTCGGGATCAATAAATTTGCTGAAAGCGAAATGCGAAGCTTCTGGGTTTATGTTTATGAAGCTCTTCAAGACATGACCCTCATGATCCTCGGAGTGTGCGCTGTCGTGTCTCTGATAGTAGGCGTATTGACCGAAGGATGGCCGAAAGGAGCTCATGATGGTCTTGGAATAGTGGCAAGTATCTTACTTGTTGTCTTTGTGACAGCAACAAGTGATTATCGGCAATCGTTACAGTTTAAGGATTTAGACAAGGAGAAGAAAAAGATTTCTATTCAAGTTACGAGAAACAGTTATAGGCAGAAAATGTCGATATACAATTTACTTCCCGGTGATATTGTTCATCTTAACATTGGAGACCAGGTACCTGCAGATGGACTATTTGTTTCAGGATTTTCGGTGTTGATCGATGAATCAAGTTTAACTGGAGAGAGTGAGCCAATAATGGTTACTTCCCAAAATCCGTTTCTTCTCTCAGGAACAAAAGTCCAAGATGGATCATGCACTATGTTGATTACCACTGTTGGGATGAGGACTCAATGGGGTAAATTGATGGCAACTCTTAGTGAAGGCGGAGACGATGAAACACCATTGCAGGTGAAACTTAATGGAGTTGCAACCATAATTGGAAAAATAGGACTAGTCTTTGCAGTGATTACCTTTACAGTTTTGGTTAAAGGACACTTGGGCCGCAAAATCCGCGAAGGAAGATTCTGGAGGTGGTCCGGTGATGATGCAATGGAGATGTTGGAATTCTTTGCTATTGCGGTTACTATTGTTGTCGTTGCGGTTCCGGAGGGTTTACCATTAGCTGTGACATTGAGCCTTGCATTTGCAATGAAGAAGATGATGAATGATAAAGCCTTGGTTAGGCATTTAGCAGCATGTGAAACTATGGGATCAGCCACAACTATATGTAGTGACAAAACCGGTACATTAACAACCAACCGAATGACTGTTGTGAAAACATGCATTTGTATGAATAGCAAAGAAGTGAGCAATCATGATTCTAGTCTTTCGTCTGAACTACCAGACTCCGCGCTAAAACTGCTGCTACAATCGATATTTAATAACACCGGAGGTGAGGTTGTGTATAACAAAAAAGGAAAACGCGAGATATTAGGGACGCCGACCGAATCAGCAATATTGGAATTTGGTTTGTCACAAGGTGGTGATTCTAAGGCTGAGAGAAAAGCTTGCAAAATTATTAAAGTTGAGCCATTCAACTCGGAGAAGAAAAGAATGGGAGTAGTTGTGGAGCTACCTGATGGAAGTCTAAGAGCTCACTGCAAAGGTGCTTCTGAAATAATTCTAGCTGCTTGTGACAAAGTTATGGATTCAAACGGCGAAGTTGTCGGGCTTGATATAGAATCAAGTAATTACCTTAACAATATTATTAACCAGTTTGCTAATGAGGCACTTAGAACTCTTTGTCTTGCCTATATGGAATTGGAAAACGGGTTTGCTGCGGATGATCCTATTCCTTCTTCTGGCTACACTTGTATTGGAATTGTTGGTATCAAAGATCCGGTTCGCCCTGGTGTTAAGGAGTCTGTCGCAGTGTGTCGTTCGGCTGGAATAGTGGTGAGAATGGTTACAGGAGACAATATTAACACTGCAAAGGCTATAGCCAGGGAATGTGGAATTTTAACAGATGATGGCATAGCTATTGAAGGTCCTGACTTCAGAGAGAAGACTCAAGAGGAGTTGTTTGAACTTATTCCCAAAATTCAGGTGCTTCATATTTTCTATATGCATAACAATATCTCTGATTGATACTGTTTCCGTTTCTGAATTCAGCTATGGTTGGTTTGTTGATGCTTTCGATAACTCAGAGTATATTTTGTTTTAGGTTATGGCTAGATCATCACCTTTAGACAAACATACATTGGTGAGACAGCTGCGTACAACATTCGGCGAAGTTGTAGCGGTAACTGGTGATGGAACAAATGATGCTCCGGCACTTCATGAAGCCGACATCGGACTTGCAATGGGAATTGCTGGAACTGAGGTGAGTGAAATGCAATGCAATGCAATGCAATGCAAAGGCTCATATAAATCATGTAGCTTAGTCCTTAAGGCATTCTTGAAAACCATGAACTGCGGAACATAGAGTTCTGCTAATTTTATAATTTATATGCAGGTTGCTAAAGAAAGTGCAGATGTTATAATTCTTGATGATAATTTCTCCACAATAGTGACAGTGGCGAGATGGGGACGTTCGGTTTACATCAATATCCAGAAATTCGTACAGTTTCAGCTTACTGTAAACGTGGTTGCATTACTTGTGAACTTCTCATCTGCCTGCATGACAGGTTAGAAAATTAGCCTAACAAGATGTGACAATGTGTTTATATAATTAAAAAGAATTGATTTTTTCTTTATCATGTGTATTTGATTGATCTTCAGGAAGTGCACCACTCACAGCAGTTCAACTTTTGTGGGTGAATATGATAATGGACACTTTGGGAGCACTCGCACTTGCAACTGAACCTCCAACCGACGATTTGATGAAGCGTGAACCGGTGGGAAGGAAAGGTGATTTCATCAGTAGTGTCATGTGGAGAAATATCTTAGGACAAGCATTGTATCAGTTTGTGGTGATTTGGTTTCTTCAGTCAGTAGGAAAATGGGTCTTTTTTCTTAGGGGCCCCAATGCTGATATAGTCTTAAACACACTCATTTTCAACACATTTGTCTTCTGTCAGGTTAAAAAACTTTCTGAATTCACATAATCAATTTACTACAAGTCGAATATCGATTTGTTTATAAATCATGTGTTACGATTCATAATCAGATTCGATTTTCCACAGGTTTTCAATGAGATAAACTCTCGCGAGATGGAGGAAATAGATGTTTTTAAGGGAATATGGGATAATCACGTGTTTGTAGCGGTCATAAGTGCAACTGTAATCTTCCAAATCATAATAGTTGAGTACCTGGGAACCTTTGCAAATACAACACCTCTATCTCTGGTACAATGGATCTTTTGCTTAGGGGTCGGATATATGGGCTTGCCAATCGCAATTCACTTAAAGCAGATACAAGTCTGAACCTTGGAAGCATCCATGTATCTATTTTTCAAAAAGAAGTTTAATGTTAACTGTGGTTACAGTGCTTTGAAGTTCCATACTATTCTTTGTACATTCACTGACAGAAGCTTTCTTGGGTTGGAACCAGAAGTTGAGCAGGAAAGTAGAAATTATGATAGTCAGATATATAAGTTACTATCAAATCATCACTTAAATCAATTTATATTAAATATATTTGCTTACTTTTCAAGCTCAGTAGAATGGTAGACTGAGAAAAGATAAGAATTTTTTATTGTTGTCATTTGTCATTTGTTAGATTCAAAATGAGTTTGTACAAGTATGCTTCCACGTTTGTAGTACTTTTCAATGTAACAATTTTGTTTCTTCATGAATAGAAAATCAAATTTGTGTAATAAAATTGTCATTTCTAGTAGACTCAAATATGATTTTCGTCTTGACAAATATAGGTAGTTCTGCTTTTAGTCCTTGGCTCCATGCAAAATGGAAGCATAATAAAATTGTTTTATTTATGATTGTGCCCAAAAAACAAAAACCAGATAATGAACTGCCAAGAAAACTCACTATAAATTTAGCTGTAATAAGATTTCACCTATCTGCAGAAGTTGATGTTGCATCAAAAGTTACCATGAATATCGTGCAGCCAAAGCAATAACAAATGGCCTGTGATCCATCAAATTAACATCTACATAACCCTATATTCTATTAAAATTACAAATTAAATCGCCAAAAATCGCCATCTTTCAAGGTAGCCACTAGATGTAAAAAAAGAATTGAAATATGTCAGTGTCCCTGAGTTAAAAGGACTTAGTTACATTACATGGATGTGCTTCTGTTCCTTCAAAAGATACTGGTCAAAGCATGTCACTTACAAATAAGCTATAGAGAACTTGAATCCAAGTTTTTCCCATGTCCGATACCAAGAATACAACTTTTTACAAATTAGCAAAAACAAAAAATAAGCTACATGAAGAGCAAGAAGTGAGTTATTTGCATAAACCGTATATAACCACCAATTACATGAGAGGGAGGGAATTGTTCTATTATTATGTCTATAGTAATCCAATATCAATTATGAATTAATTACCCAATTTGAAGTTATTTATACTCCTAAAGTCAGCACGCATAAAGGAATATTGCAGCAAAACTGCTATTTATTATTGAGTCAAAAAATACATAAATAAAAAAACATTCTGTAATATTAAAATGTGTGGGACTCTAATCTAATAAGAATCTCTCTTAACTAGCATATGCCAATGTAAAAAATGTGTCAGAGCTTGTTCTCTTCCCCACCATCCATGTAAGTGTTTAATGTTCAATCTTGATGAAAGCTGTCCTCCTGTACTATTACCAATGGAATGGTATTCTCTATCTTGTTATTGGGAGAAAACCTGTTTATACACCTAAGGACCTAATGATGGAAAAGGGGAAATTAAATTTGGGAAAACATTATTGTCATTGATTTGCTTTGAGAAACTATTGTCTCTTTCATATTCACAATACTAGGGTGATAAACTTTCCTCATCTGAACTTGTATCTTGTCTTGCACGGTACCTGTTGAGAACAGGTAACGATGCACTTGCGGCTATCCTAAACGATCTGGATGAATTGCTTGCAGTTTTATCCTGCATCTTTCCCACTTCTTTGCAAACTTGATCCAAAATATTTAGGAAGTCTCTTACAATCATAAAAATTCTGAAAGGGTGGGCTTCTTCCTTTGTTGTATCCCCATGAAAGTATTCTGTAACTTCTTTCACAAGGAATAAGGCCCTAATCTCATCAGCTTTGATCCTTAATATTTTCTCTTCGGCATCTTTCATAAATATCTCTGTTGAGTTAAAGAAGTTCCCTTGCATATCTGGTTTTACATATTGCAAAATCAATCTCACTTTATCAAGCCCCATTTCAAGCTTTATGACATAGCTGCTTAAGACATCTGAGTCCATTCCTGCTGCCTTTTTTACATTACCAAAGTCTCTACTCAATCCAGCCACAACCTGTAATCCTTTCTTTTTGAACTCATCTTCGTTGAACTGGGAATTTGTTTGGTTTTGAACATTCTCATTTGCAGATTCGCCACCTGTACCTTCAGATCTAATAATTTCTTGAACAACAAAATGGAGCAATGTAGTCTTTCCATCAGTTCCTTTTATATCTGCAAGTTTCAGGAGTGTATCTAGTTTGAAAGATTTAGCATCACCGCGATTGGTTCCAACATTCATTCTGTTTCCTGTCCTGAGAACAGCTTCAAGGAGTTTGAGGAATAACCGGCTGTTCTTTAGTTCCTCACTTGCTGCCTGAGATATACTAACAGCTAGTTGATTAGTTTAATAATGAAGTGCATGTTTGGATTATCAGTGGAATTGTCAGGACCGCAGCAAGTCATCAGAATTTTAGCAAAAGTTAAATTATGGAGCTTCTACAAAATCATAGCGTCAGCATGACAAACTCACCGCCCATCCAAACATACGGAAAGAAAATGTAGTTAAAAGAAAAAGATCAAAGATAACAAGGGATAGATATAAAGCTGGCTACACACACCTCCAAGGTTTGAAAGGACTTCTTAAGGTAGTTAACTTCTGTTTCAAAATTAGCTCTGTATAGCATGGCTTCAACTCTTTTAAAAGCTAAAGGGACATCAAGCACTGCTTTAAGAAATCTTTCTGCAGGCCCAAGTTTTGAAAGGTCACCATCATAATGTTTTAGTTTTATTTCCTCCTCCTTCGTTGGAGCCATCTTCACTAGAGTTTCCAATAACTCAGCACCCAAACCTTCAGGATTCCCTGTGTCATTCCATAAAAGCAAAACCATAAACAAAGTTTGCAATAAACTAGTACATCTATCTGTATTATTTACTAAACAACACCCAAGTTGGATGGCCAATTTGTTGAGATAGAAAGGATAAAGGAACAATGACACATAAGCAAAAGAAAGATACTAAAAGAATAATCACATGCTTAAGGAATAAACGAAGGAATATATGAGGGCTAAATTGTTAAAGGAAGTAACAAACATAGTAAAATGATCAGTCTTAATCACGTGCCAGTCATGAATCACAAAAGTACAGCTTTTAGAGCAAGCTTGAACGTTAAAGCAAAAAAGGTAATAGGGTTCATTATGATGGCAAGGAAAGTATCAAGTTTAATAAAAATAACAGGAAAAAAGTAGAAGAAAAATAGAGTTTGACAATAATTAATGAACATGACATGCTTTATGTTTGATCATTGTTCAATACTTCTAGAGAATGTTAACTAAAGGAAAAAAAACTCAAGTTCAAGATTGAAAAGAAATAAAGTTTGAAAAGAGTTTATAAATAGTGACACATCTATATATAGTCTCCAATGTTTTATCAGCTTCATTGGAATCTCAAAGAACCTAGTTTTTCATATATATATATATATATATATATATATATATATATATATATATATATATATCCCCTAAAACAACCTAATGATAAACAATGGACGTTGTTGTTTGGCGGAATCACATAGGATGATTGTGGTTTTGATTAACACTTTCAAACTCAATATTCCCGGTACTCCAAACTCACCATCAATTTAACATGAACATTTCCATTTGGCAGAATCACATAGTACCATAGGAGTCTAGGATAAAACACTTCGTTCTTAAGTAAGCTAAGCACTCATTTTCAAAAGGATTCATTATGTTTAAACTGCTACCCTAGAGTTCTATACATCAAAATAGAGCACTTTGACATTAAAGTCTAAAGTCTATATATTGAGAAATATAGTAAAGAATAATGAAATAAACTTACCATCTAAAAGAGCTTCGGAAACCTCATCTCTTGTGACATTCAATGCCCTGAGTAGTATAGCTATGTTTTGGGATTTCTTTGGATCTAACACCCTATTCTCTTGTTCAACCGAGGCAAAAACTGGTTTCCTGTTAATAGAGACTTCTTTAGGTTTAGGTGCAGAATTCAATGAATTACAACCAAACAGAGTCTCCATCATGTCCTCGTTTAACCTGCATTACCATAAACAAATAATGATGTATTAATTAGTACTAGTAATTCACAATCTATAAACTAAATATCCCTCAAACCTATAGTACAGTATAGTACTATATAGTATGTTAATTAATTAACTTACTGAAATGAGCTCGATTTTAATTGGTCCCATACAGTAGCACGATCTGAAGTAGCACGTACTTTATCCCAATGCAGAGGTTTCAACTTAGGTTTTCCTTCCTCCATTTCAATTTCATCATCTTCCTTGAAAACTTTTTTGACACTCAAACTGTTACCAGATGCAGAATCCTCTCCATGACTTCGTGGCTGAGTCCATTGATACCGTGAAGCAGAAGAAGAGGATGTACTAACTACCGGCGACTTAAAATTTCTCGGCGGCGGAGGTGGTGGAGGTGGAGGAGGTAAACTGAGTGAATCCCTTAAGTCGTTTGAATGAAGATGCGTCAAATTAGGCGCTGGTGGAGGCGATGAGAATTTCGGTCTTCTAGAAGGACCACCTAACGTCGCTTCTTTCTCAACTTGCTTAATGGAAGGTATCATCGCGTGTCTGATATCCGGTGAAGAACCTGATAATCGAGATTTCGGTGAAGTTCTCTTGGAAAAAGGAACCACCGGAGAAACCGAAACCGGCGCGGTAGGGCTTCCGTTTGCAAGAGAACTTTGACGCGAAACCGGCGTATAATAGCTTTCTTCACGGCTGAGATTATGAGAAGAAGACTCCTGCCGCGAATGGAACTCCAACTCCGTCTCGCGGCTTTCATCGTTATCCGAAGAAGATGACGAGGACACCGCCGGTGGCGAGTGACTATCCACGACGAGAGACTTCGTAAGAGGCGGCAACGGATGTAACTCGGGACTCGGCCGGTAACGGCTACCGATAGTATTAATCTTGTGAGGGTTAGCTACACCTACCGACGTTCCGTTTGGTTCCACAACAGTTCCAATGTAGAGGAAACTTGAAGGTTGTTGTGGAGCCATCGTGGAATCTTCTAGAACTCCTTGAGAATTCTCACCGACGAGTTTCATTTTATCCGATTCCGAAGAAGGTTTAGTTCTCTGCTTATACAAGAAGAAAGCGACTACAGAGAACATCACAAATAACGAAAATGCAACGGAAACCGCAATCGCAACTTTCTTAGCCGGCTCTGTAGGTTTCGTCGCCGTCGGATTTGCAATTGTAGCGTTGTAGGACGATGACGGTACATTCTGGTTGTTTTCCACCGGAGGCGGTGGTGTTCCTGCTGGAAACTCATTGAAAAATGGAATGTCAGGGGAGGAGGGAGTTGTATCCGGAGGCGGAGGAGGATAGAGCTCCGGCGGCGGAGCAGAACTCACCGGAAACAAAAACGGTTGGTGTAGGTTCCTTCTGTTAGGAAGCGGTTTTAATGTTGTTAGAGAAAATGATGATAATAATATGATGAAAAAGAAGTTGAGATGATAATAATAATAATAATAAGTTCTGAAATTCATGGTGAGCTATTTTTTCTCTACTCTTCTCTATTTGCATTTCATGGTTCTTTGTTTCCTTTTGTTCCTCACACTCCAAAAAGAGAGGGAGGAAATTTCCTGATTCCTTTACTGTTCTACACTGCACTCATAGATAACTTTTCTGAACACAAGCAACTCATTGGTTTATTTATTTTTTCTTTTTATTTATTTATTTCTTAGCATTAAATATCAATAATAAGTACTACTAAAATGGATGGATATGGATAGATAGTGACACCTCCTCTGCATCGTTTTTTTAACTCAATGTAATAATGTATCTATAATTCACAACCAAAATTACATAATTGAAGAAATAATATTCCCTTTGGTTGGTAACGAGGGCAAGGCACAAACAAAGTCTATCTTTTATGATGCCTTAAATACCACTGGCCATTTTGCTACTTTATCTTTTCTTAGCTGAGTAATTAATTATAGAGGTTGTAGGAAAATGAATAAATAGAGATGATAATAATAATACTAGTAGAGGGAAGAAATAAACAAAGATCGTGTAGGAATTAGTTAGAAGCGTGCCTGCCATATATGGCGAATTCAAAAACGAGCAAGAGAACATGCAAAATGTGTACTCAATAAGTGTGAATTGCGTTTTATGTTTTGCATGTTTGGCATATTAGTCAAGTGGACGGTGTGATATTGATGGCGATCCTTAATCACACGATTGCAACATATTACCTACTTAGGGTATGGAAAAATGAAGGTGTTACTCAATAAGGGTGTGATAAAAAATCTTGATAATATATGGAAAAATGTTAGAATTTGTGTTCAATGTTTTGAGAATAATAGAATTGCTATGAGGAAAAGGATGAGGCGTCAATGTATCTTCATTTATTATTTCATTATTCATTGTATATAAAAGGATAAGGAAGTAATAAAATAGAAAACTAACTTAATAGATAATCAGTGCAAAAACTGAATTTATAGATTACATGTTAAAATGGGTTGGAGTGACAAATATAACATCCCCGGCTATATTACTCGTGGTCGTTACTAAAATAATCTAATTATCATATTCACTACAATACTTTGCGATTAGTATATTTAACAAAATGTTTCATGTTTTTTAAATTTTTTAACACCTACTCAATATAAAAAAGTATTACACATATATTCAATCAAAAATCAAAATACTTTAAAGTACTAAATTATATGTCAATTTTACTTGCTTTAAAAATATCAATTTTAAACTACATTAAAAAATCAACATTTTGAACACTTGTTATTAGGCATGGCAATGAGGCAGAATGGAGATGATTTTTATCTCCCCAAAATCAAATTTGAATATCCAAATAATTCATATTTTTCGCCTCGATCTCCAACGGAAATGAGAAAATAAAACTCAAATCCGTTCCACACGGATTCATATTAGGTTCAGGTATCTCTGTTCCCATCCATTTAGTAAAATAATTTTTTTAATAAAATATTTATTTTCCCAAAATCAAATTAAAATGTAAATAATAAAATAAAACAATTTAAAAAAATTTCATACATATATTTTAAATAATAAATAAATAATAAAATATCAAAACATTGATACATATTTAATATTCTAAATTATCAAAACTAAATAATAAAGTACATAATAAAATAAATGTTACGGGTTCAGGGTGGGTACTAATGTCCCCATTATCCGGTCCATCCCTATATTTTATAATCAGGAAAAACTGAATCCAAACCCAATTAAAGTAGGTTTTCCCCGTCAAATTCGGGACCGGTTCGAGTGGTACTTATGAGTACGAGTTATGTTGTCATGCCTACTTGTTATACATAAAATTTGCAAATCCTGTTCGAAATAGATACTCCTTTAAAACAAAAGAAAATTATTTTATGTTCGAACAAATAGACATTGTTCTGGGTCAGTCAAATACCTAAATAGTTAAAATTCATTTCATCTCAAATTCATTCCATTTGATCCAATGTATAAAAATCAGTTCACACGAAAATCAAACTACATTTTATGATATCCATATTTTAATATATTCATTTTGAACCTTGCAGGTCCACTATGCGTCATCGTATTAGAGATTGGAGTTGCCAATCTGAGTGTACCAGTTCATCAATTGCACCCATTTCTGATTCTTGAACAGAACAGTTGTGTCGTATGTGAGAATCGACTTCTATTTCCTACAAAATTACATTGCCAGAAGTTTACCAAAATATGTAATGGAAAAGGAAGACAATTTTTTACTATTTATATTTCGTATGCATTATTTCCATGTAACTATGAAAATATAGGTCATGTGATTTCCACATGTTTTTAGAGAGAATGAGCACCTTATTTCTCTAAGAAAAACTTAGCGTGTTTTCCCCATTTCTCATAGGGTTTAGTCACCTTTTTTTAGTTTTTTCTAGTCCCCGACCTCTACACACACAATTTATTTATTGGATCCTCCCTCCCCACCACACACACACACACAATTTCTTTGCCCCCCCCCCCCCCTTCATTCAGGAATCTAGATTTTTGTCATCTGAACCAGATACCTTTCAACCCTCTGAGTCTCGAAAAGTGATTCAAGTATGGAGAAATGGAACGTTAACGAAGGAAGAAGAAGAAGAAGGGGTTATGACAGCAATATAATAGGTTATCATAGATGGAATCTTTCAGAAGACTCAAGTTGGGATATCGTGGGCAGAAAACAATTTTAACACGCGAGCATTCACAAATACAATTGTGGGAGCCTGACAACTAAAGAATTTGGTGGAAACTCAAAAGCTTAACGAAAATTTGGTCTTTTTCAGGTTCGTTTCAAAAAGAGATATGGAATTAGCCCTTCGGAATGGACCCTGGTGTGACAAAAAATGTTACTAATGTGTTAGAATCACATTAGAATTTATGTTCAATGTTTTGAGAATAATGAAATTGTAACAAAGGAAAAGGATGACATGTCATTGTATGATCATTTATTATTTTATTATTTATTATCTATAAAAGGATAAGGAAAAGCTAAAATACATGGAGGAATAAAATAGAAAAGTAACTTAATAGATACTTAAAGTAACTTAATACTACTTCGTACCAATTTATAAACAAAAAATGAATATTTCATACTTATTAAGAAAGTTCAAGTTTTTGTGTCTTTTTTTGAAATATGTTTTATGGAAAGATATAGAAACAATTTTGATTGATTGTTATTTATAGAGAAAATGAGAGAGAAGTCAAATCAAATTTATTTCATTTAATCATTTCATTCTTAAAAAATTATCTTTTCCAAAACAAAATTAAATGCAATTTGTATTTAATTTTGCTGTGGAAAAGATGATTTTTTAAGAATGAAATGGTTAAGTAAAATAAATTTAATTTTTTTTCTTATAATTTATTACAAGAAAAATGAGTGTTTTTTTCTTAGAAATTGGATTTATAGATTATAGTGACATCCATGTTAAAATGGGATGTTGTAATAATTTTACAACTAAATTGATGATGTGAAAGATTATAAGCAACTCAGACCACTCAAGGAGGTTAGACCGTGAATCGAAGGGTAGAACAGTTCGATAAGATTATCGAATCTTAGTTGCAATTGACCCGGTAACGATTGATGTGATCTTGTTGATTTACGTCAGACTAATGAGCCAATGGACTTCGTGTTGATGTTTTTATATTTATTTTTTAATTTAATTATAATTTTGATTCTCCTATTTTTTATTTTTCTTAATTTTTGGTGTTCATGTCTTAAAATTCAAGTTTATTAACAATTTTTTAATAAAAAAATCTAATTTTTAACTTAATTATGTTACAAAATAAAAATAAAATTATATACTAACAAAAATTTAAAAAATATATATGTTACAAAAAAAATGAAATTATATTTTCACTATGAATCTCATTATTTTAAAATATATATATATTATCAAAGGACGATGAAATTAAATTTTCATATTATTTTCAATAAAAATGTCATTATTATTTTAAAGTAAATGTTATATTATTTTCACTAACTTTTTTATTTAAATATTTTTGTTTTTAATTATTTATATAGACCATAATATTTGTTTATAATAGTATTCATATAATTACTTTTTTTAACTTTTATTAATTTATAAGCATGAAAGTTAGAATTTTATTTAGATGAATTCATATATATATATATATATATATATATATATATATATATATATATATATATATATATATATATATATATATATATATTAGAGTTATATAAAATTTATGTTAAAAAATTTATTCATGAATGTTTTTTTAGTTTATATAAATTAAATTAGAAATCATGCTATCTGATCAGAGATTTATTAGTCCGATGAATAATTGAGTGATCCAAAAACTTGAGATAATCGTTCTAGAATTTAAAACATTACTAATGTTCATTAGATTCAAATACTTGACGATTAAATTAAGTGTTGGACAAAGTATATATGGCAATTATAATATATTTGACAAAATGTTTTATGTTTTTGAAATTTCCTAACAGCTAATCATTATCTTTCATGTAAAAAGATATCAATTTTACATGTGTTAAAGAATATCAATTTTGAATTCCATAAAAAATATCAATTTTGAACTACATCAAAAGGCATTTGTTATACATAAAATTTACAAATTTGTGTTCGAAATAGAATTACTCCTTCAAAGCGAAAGAAAATTACTTTATGTTCAAACAAATAGATATTTTAAGAGACATTTCCATTGTAATTCGAAGACAGTGTTCTCATCCTAAATCAATTGACAAAGTTTCAAATTTAAAAAAAATATATTTTCAATACAAAAATAAGTTTGCACAAGAAATCTTCAAAAGTTGGCTAAGAGGGGTTAAGGGCCACATAGCTCATGAAATAGTAGTTAGACTTTATCCATGGTAAATTAATCTCTCAATGTTAAGGAGAATTTATCCATGGTAAAACATACCCCAAAAAATACACATGTGCAAACAAACAAAAGGATAAAAATCTTACTAGTATGGTGATAATGAATTATGTATATTATTCCTCCTTAATATATATATATATATATATATATATATATATATATATATATATATATATATATATATATATATATATATATATTAATCTTATTCTTCTATCTCTTTATATTCGAAATGTCATTGATAGTTAGCTGTTCGGATATTAGTAATAACTTTTATCAATTAAGAATTTCAAAAGAATCTTGACTTTAATTCTAGATTGGTTATCGAGTCCATTTACAATTTACAATCAAAATAAATTTTAAATATATATTTGATGAGCGATAAGATGTAATATTAAAATAATATGTGAGATAATACAACATACAAGAAGCGAAGAACATGAACGAAATAAATAACAAAGATAGTTGTTAACCCAACTCAATACAACATCACCACGGCTAGAGGACATCAGTCCGATGAAAGGAAAATACTAAATTATTAGTCAATCATACACAACGATCTTATCTAAACTCTTTCAGTTGTGTTCCCTTTTTTTAATATTACCGTTGAATTTCAACTCATGCTCCCCTTAAATCTTAGACCCCTCACTTTCACTCAAACATTCACCCAAGTGGAATTTCAACTCATGCTCCCCTTAAATCTTAGACCCCTCACTTTCACTCAAACATTCACCCAAGTGTTTGTAAGATAAATATTATATGTGGCGTGATAAATCAGAAGTACATACTAAATACTTTATCCTTCTAAAATAAGAAAGACACTCGAGAATAGAGTATTATAACAAAAATACAAAGACTCAATAAAAAGAGAATATGACACACTAAAAACTTCGAGAGATGAATGTTCAAACGAGGAGAATCGTCTCCTTAAATAAAAAAATTATAATCTATCCGAAAAGTCCAATAGGGGTTTGACAAAACCAATTGAATTCAAAAATCGTAAGTTCTTATTAATCGTTTTAAAAGAGATTTAATATTTAACAAAATATTTACCAAATTGATTCAAATTAATTTTGTTTTCCTAATAACACATTTTTAATAAAAATTTCTTATTGAACAAAAAAAAACTAAAACAAAACACTAAAGTGTTATTTAGATAGACAGAGCACACGCGCCAGAGTGAAACAGAGATAGGATGTATCACACTTAGTCATGACATATTGCTTAAAATGCTTCCTACAAAAATTAATTAATCAAATGTAATAACAAACTCTCCCATTTGACTATTTTTAGACAAATAAACAAAGAAAAGATGTTACGCACGTTCTTCCTAATTAGATCTCAAGCACACAAAGCAACATAGCAAAGATGTTACGCATAATATTCCATATCATATTACAAGCACACTGACATATCATAGAACACATAGGATAACCAAAAATACAAATATAGCATAACAATATATATTGTGTTATATCTCCCCCTATTTACCTTAAAAGAGACAAAGGTAACAAACCATTGTCAGAAAAAAGAAGAAAAAGACCAACCCTAATAGGGCATACTACTTCAACAAAACAAAAAATTCATCCAAAATATAAACATAAATAAATCTTAGAACAACCAATAAATCATCAAACCACTAAACATATCACTGAGACAAAGCATATGAATCATCATCTGAAGCAGTTTTATACTCTCCATCAGCACCAACTTCCTCTTCAGCACATGTCATCTCTTAATTTTGATTCATTGATACAACATCTATCTCAACATCTATAATAGCATCCTAAGACGAAGAAGCATCGGTTGCTTGCAGACTTAAAATTTTAATAAGACCTTCACAAACACATTTTCTCGTAATGGATGTGACGATAATTTTCTGTAGAGCCCTGGCCTCATGGATAAGAGCCTTGAGAATGTGGCTTTTCACAAGCTTAGATATAATTGTCACATCAAGCATATCAGTAATTTCACGGATAAGTACAAAAACATTGTCTTGGTCATCTCATTGAAAATTTCTTTGGTCATAACAATAACTTATGTATTGTCGTTGACATTATTCTCGACATTGTTCGGGTCGTCTTCAAGTGCAACTTTTTTAGCATCTACACTGAATTCTATGTTGTCATTTACATCATTAGTAATATCTTTACTAACATCTACATTATCCTTCTTAATGACACCTTAAATGTCATTGATATCTTGGCTAACAACATTATCACCACCTTCACATGCCTCTTGGCTACCTTATGTATCTTCTTCCTCGTTGTTTTTGGCGCTCTCATCATAACTGATTTTTTCAGATACACTTTTACCAATTTCTTGATTTTCTTCCTCGTTGTTATTTACATTATCAATGGCGTCTATAAACTCACCTTGACTAGTTTCATCATCACTATTACTTATACCTTCATCTTCACTAACAAAATCATACATATACTTACTAACATGTTGAATAACATTTTCACAAACAGTTTTAGGATAAACTTTAGTGGGAATCTCATGCAAGGGTTTATTCGAACTAGTTTAAACAGTCATTATTTTTTCAATAAAATTCTCACTGGGAGGGTTATCACAAACATTTAGGGTTTCAATAGTTTGATTAAGATTGTTAGACTCATAATTTCCGATTTTGTGTAGCTCCACATTTTGATTCATAACATTAACTACCTGAATACTGCTAGGGCTAATATGTTTAGAAGATTTACCTTATTTGTCCTTTGGATGCATAACACTAATAGGAGTAATGTTTAGGGGAACTCCAACATGGATACTCTTGGTGTTGACTTTACCCTGAGGACGGGGAGTCTCTTTAGTTTCTTTGGTCACCTTTGAGGTTTCATTTGTGGAACCATGTTTTGAAATCCATTTAAGAAGTGATAAAAGCTAAAGTTTACTATCATGGTTTGACTTTGATGATGATAAATTGGTTTCACTTATGACAACTTGTGGAGATGCAAGCATTATGTGAAGCGGTCAAATATGCAAAAGACAATTTTGTTCAAAGTTTTTCCTCCACACCAAGCAGATGAACTAGGGTTGTTTGATGATCTCTATTATATGATGATGACACTCAACTTTAATATATATCAAGCTTCATATCCAAAAAGACTCAAGCAAATGCTTATATTATTAGTTTATTTGGCAAGACACAAGAGAATCATCGTAAAGTAGTATGGATAAATCACATACAAACACTAAAACACATTTTAAAGCCTTTATTTCTTAAAGAAAATAATCTAAAAATATTTTGAAGTCGTGCTAGATGAATCAGGAACTCTCAAATGTTTTGGACCAATTTTTGAACCATCCAATCGATTGGAACATATACTCAATCGATTGGGCCAATGCAAACCATACCCATAAATGATTGTAATAAATTCTTGATGAAGGGAAACAAATCTCTATACATTCTTTCTAAAATGAGCCATTGAAAACTATTATTAGAGGCTTTCAATTGTTTTGGCCTAAGGTCTCAATCGATTGGATCATTAATTTTGCCCATGGATCTTTTATGTTTTTTGCCAACCTCTTTATAGGTCTCTCCCTTCACATTTTTACATCTAGAAATTTGATCTTTCTATTTCATTCCCCGCTCATTCTCTAAAAATATTTTTCTAATTTATCTCACTTTAGTTTAGCCACAATGCTTCAAGAAAGTATGTGTTTAAATAAGGCTTTTGTTCTGGAAAATGTGTGATATTGTAAATTCACCAAGAGGTATTTTTTTCTTGGTTGAATAATTTATCTTAAGGGAGTGTTTGTTTGTGTTCAAAGTTAAACCCGTTAAAAACTTGGTTTGGAGATTTAGTATTAAGTCTCCCATTCAGTTTGAGTTCAACCTGTGTAAAAGCTAAATTTGATTCAAGATTAGCCTGGTGTAAATCTAAAATTGGTTGGTGCTCAGTCTGTGTAAAACTCCGTTTTGGTTCAAGATAATCCTACTGTAAAATCTAAATTTGGTTTGTGGCCAGCCCATGAAAAACCCTGGTTTAATTCTGAGGGTCGCCAATTCAAAACCCCGCATTGATTCAAGATAGGTCTGTATAAAATATCGATTTAGATTAAGGACTAACCGCTGTAAGACCCTAATTTTGACCCTAAGATCCCTCATGCTATCTCATCATATGCATTTGCATTGTGATTACACCTTGGCATCCTCCTTACCCCTCATTCATTGGGTTTGCATTGGGAGAGATCACCAAGCATCATGTGATTGTATCATACTTTGTATTTTATCATTTTACTAACCAAAATACCTAAAATATGCCTTTGTATTTGTCTAACTCTTTTGTAGGTAAGACACATGCGCACCTTTGATCTATCAAGTTCATATCTAGGGTCTAAGACCCTCATTACTAAGAGCTCAATCAAGAATGATCTACAATGGCTCTAGGAATCATATATGGATCCCCATGATCTCCACATGTTATTTTGATCAAGAAATCATCAAGAGTTTAGAGATGGTTTGCCTTGGAAACCCTAATTCATCTGGGTATCTTGTGTAACTTCTTCAACAAACTTATTCAACAATTGATCAAATAATTTAAGGGATACTTAAAATTTCATCATCTTATGAATATATGATCTCCCATTAGTCCCAAAAGTCAATAGAATTGCAAGTTAGCAAGATGGTTGATGGTGGTTGACCAGAGGAATTCAACTGATAAAAATTGGTGTTCCCTAGACTCTATCTCCTACAATTTTTGTCATATGAAAATGATTCCAAGAGAAACATTACTCTAAATGACATTACAAACAACTTTCATGTTTAGGTTTAGATTTAGTTTTGCTTGGAAAGTCATTTTTTATGGTGAAAGATTATAGGTCATTTTGTTTGAACCCTAATTTGGAGGTCAACTTCCCAAGACCATAACTTGCTCAATTTTTATGAGATGAAATATTTACAAGTTTCACAATAAAATGCAAGATGTATACTTCAATTTTGATGTTTAAAGGAAGAGATAATTCAAATTTTGTGAGCATGTGATATGGGGATGCATTATAGGTCATTTTGGACCAATACCATTGAACAAGTGATTTTCCTCAACTTCAAAAATGCATAACTCCTTCATATCAAATCCAAATAAGGTCAAATTTGTGACAATTTTTAAGGAATTTGATATATATACAACTTTGATAAAGGAAAGTTTCTCATTTGAAGCTCACATAAAAAGTTAGTCAAGGTGGAATAAGTAAACATATGGCTTGACACTTAGAATTTTTTTTGATATGTTTAATTTTCCAAACTTCCACCTCAAAATTCATCATGATACAAGCTTCAAATGAAAAAGTGTCCAACATGAAAGTTGTTACTATTGATCTAACCTTTCCAAAAAGTCCAATTTCATCCATTTTGGACAAAATTTGAATGGACTGCGCATGGCTTGAACATTGCATTATCATTTGGCAAGATTGAACTTCAAACTTCCATGCAAATTTGCCTAGCATCCTAACATAATCTCAGACTTATGTACACTCAATTATGGACCAAAATTAATGATTTCATGGGCCTGTACATACCCATGCACCCATGCATCACACATTTCTAAATTTGGAAGTTCACTTCAAGGGTGCAAATATCATTTGAATTAGCTATAAATAGAGACCCTGTGCATCAGAAATGAGGACCCATTCGCGCCAGCTTTGATCCCAAACACCAAACCCTTCCATTTGAGAGGATAAACCTGAGAATTTCCATTGGAAATATAGTTTGAATCTCATTGTTTTGAGATTTAAATCTCCAGGGATCCAAGACCTTTTGATCATTCTAATCTACTTCTGCAAGCATTCTAAGCAAGATCAAGCACAAGCCAAAGCAAGAACAATCGAATCCATACCTGCATTGAAGGTATTTTTCAGAAAATTTCATCTCTTCGATTCTCACTCAATTTTCCATAATTCTCTTGGATCCTTGGTTGTCTGAAGTCCTACCAATGTAGGCAACAAGATTAACACCTTCTTTTTAATTTTGGTGATGGTTATGACTGAACCAGTCCGGTGAGGCTCGCCTGAGAAGGAGACCGAAGTTGTAGCTCCAGTGGTGAGTTTCCCTATTCAGAGCCACATGATCCATTTGAAATGATTTAATCATAAGCGTTGGTTTGAATTACCAAGTTTGTGGCGCGCTGACTAGAGTCTATCGTGGATCGCGCGCTCTTGACCACTTGATCTGCCACCTCAATTAATGAGGGAGATCAAGTGGTCCATGTTTTTTCTGATTATTTGATTTTCATTTTATTTTTCTTATTTTCATTAATTCATATTAATTTTAATATTGATCCAAAAAATATGAGAGTTTCACCAAAAAAATTAAATAAATTCATCTTTCATTTTTTGAATTAAAATTATGTTTTGGATCATTATTAATATTTTTCATGATTTCATTCATTTTGTGAATATTTTTAATTGTTTAAAAATAGTTTTAAGTTTCCAAAAATTATGAAATTTTTTCTCCAAGATCCTTTGACCTTGTTTGAACTATGATAAATCTCATGGCCATTTCTTTGGTGTTTTGATGAGGTTTTAGGAATTTGATAAACCATAATTTAATTTAATGCATTATTTAATTGATTTTAATTGTTTAAATGCCAAATAAATTGTGTTGAGCTTCTAATTTTGACTTGTTGAGTTTGACGTGTGTTGTTCGGCCTTGGTCAATGTTGATTTGACTTTTTAAAGTTAAGATCATTGGATTTAGGGGATTGATAAAATGTACATTTCATCTCCCAAAATGAATGAATGGTCTTAATTTGGTAAAAGTCCTCCTTTGACCAATTTGTGTTGATTCCGTTTCCCCCTCCCTCTTCATCTCATTCCCTTTATTTATTCATTGATGTCATGGACCTATGATATCTCTAGATCCTAAGACTAGTTGATTGTAAAATCAACATGAGTATGGATGAGATTAGGTCCACCTTTTTGCATATTCTTTTTGTGTGTGGTATGCTTTATGAACATAGTCCATTATACTATGTCTCTAACATGCATTAACACCAGAATTCTATTGTTCGGCCTTGTGACTTCTACATAAGTCCAATTACGATTGCTTAACATAGCGCTAAGTTTGTGACACAAAAGGCATAGCATTCTAGTAAGTGAGATTGTAAGTCTCCCCTCTTTCATGGTATTGTGTGGAAACTTGTCCTTTTTTCCTTCCTTTGGAAGATTTCTTGGTTCAAGGATCCATGCTTGTGATAAGTGGGTTGAGTGTTCTCCAAATAATGACTTAAACAAAACAAAAACAAAAGCAATACTAACTTCTAATCAACTAACAATTAACATTTAATTTTAAGCCATTTACTTTTATGCACTTAAATTTCAAGTCTTTATTCATTTGTCATTATTCATACCATTCAATTTGTTTACTTAATGTAATTTTCACTTTGCTCATTTGAGTCTTATCTTGTGATTATATTGTGTTTGTATATACTTGTTTGTGTTTGTGATCTTTTGACCTTAATGTACATAATAAGAACCAAAACCCTAAAAACATTTTTGTGTGGCCTGTTGGATTTGATCTGAGACATTGGACTTAGAATTAGGCAACACTCCCTATGCAAAGGACTTGGCCAATGCCAACTTTCATGAAACTAAGTGCTTGTGAAATGAACTTTTATATGATACAAATGTTGATAATCCATTTGAGTTCATCTGCAACATGATCATATTGAAGCTGTTATTTTGAACCTGTGTTTAATGCTCCCTTTGAAGTCATTTGGTACATGGGGAATCATGGAGAAGATCATGGAGTTTCTAAGCTTGGATGTAGCCATATTTATTTGATGCCTTGATCTTCATCTTGCTATTGGTGTATTGATGTTGCTTGATTCTAAAGTCCAAGGGAAATTTGGGTTTCTATATGACATTCTTGTCTATTGGATTGCAGCCCATTGGTCAGATCTTTTCAAACTCTCAACTTTGATTTTTTGCTTAAGATTAGTCTCTTCATCTCCTCCCCATTTATTTAATTTCAAAAAATCTCTCCCTCCCTTTTAAAATCTTCTTTGTTTGTGTTTTCCAAACTTTGACCATATTGCAAATGAGAAACTTTGGCCTTATGTCATTGCACTTTTAAACTTCTTTTCTTAATCAAACTTGTAAATGAACTTAACTATACTTGACTTAAAATTTTAAAAGCCAAAAATAACTAATACTCATTCAAACCTTTTTAGGCCTCTTGTGCCTTTGTTAAATTCAAAATTTTGTTAAAAGCAACTCATTCACTTTGAAATTGTTACCACGAACTACGAGGTTTTGATCCCTCATTTTATGTTGGTACGTAGGCACAAGTCTGAAGGTCTTGTCAAACACAAAAATATAACTAATGAATTCTTTTATCATCTCTCCACTCTACTTATTGAAAACATCTTTTTATACAAAAATACATATGCACACAAGAAAGGGCTCCCTAGGACACTTTGGCTGCTAACACCTTCCCTTTGTGTAACCAACCCCCTTACTTGTAATGTCTGGAATTTTATTAGTTTTGATTTGAAAACTTCTTATTTTTGGGTTTTGTTCTTACTTTTCCCTTTTCCCTTGAAAACAATAAAAGCGCGGTGGCGACTCTGGTTTTATTGACGTCTAGTTTATCTATAGCTTGATGGTCTTGAATTTACCGCTACAGAAATTAAGTGGTGACTCTACTGGGGAGTAGTCTCCAGTGGGTTTATCCTACTTTTTTGTGTGTATATAATTATATATTTGATGTATGTATATTTGTTTGTATGATATAATCTGCTTGTTGCGCTTGGTGATCTCTGAGTGGTGAGATAAGTTCTAACCCGAACTTGAGTGCGATTAAGATAGGAGGATGGTATAGTCATGTTCGACTTGTGTGGAGTAGTCCTTAACAAGTTGGCTTGAGACCCATCTACTCAGTGGAGACCCTTTTGGAGCTATTAATGTCACACAAGTTATTTGTGGTTAGGAATCACTTTCTCTGATTTAGGGTCCGAGAAATTGACAACCGTAAAACATTTAGCCCTTCTTGGTCTATATAGGACGTAGTGCGGAGACTGTTCAAGTGTAGACTTGATAACAGTTGTTACACGATACTACACTCAGACGAGTTTCTCTTGAGAATATTATGGGTTGATGAGTCAGTCATCCTAACCTGTAATATCCGATAGATGGAATTAAGACTTTGGGAACTTTTTAGAACATGATCCTAACCTGTAATATCCTTAGTACACACCTTTGGGATGGTTCTTACCCAGACTTCATGCTCGTGACTCACAACAAACCCTTGATTCTTGGTTGATCCAATCAAGTCTTGTCAATATCAATGGAACTTGGGTGTTGATAAGGTGAAAACCATAATCCACCAAAATGGATGATTGATCTTAATAATGACTCGATTCATCCCTTGACCTTTGTTTGTTTTCCTTGTGTGTGATCCCTTATTTGTGATTGTTGCATTCATGCATTCATGCACATCATAAATTCATCATACCAAAAATAATTTCAAGGAACTGAGGTCTTATTTGCAAATATTTTCAGACCATGGATTATGGACGAAGGAACACTAAGAAGTACAATTTCAGATGTCCTGACTTGAAAGAGTTAAGGAAGCTAGCATATTTTGTATTAGATCCCTTGGACTTCAAGCAACGTCATGGGAAGGTTTTGTCTATTCTGTTTGCTAATGTGGTTAAAGGACTCTTGAGCGTGTTGGTTCAGTTCTATGACCCTCTCTACCGTTACTTCACCTTCCCTGATTATCAGCTTGTGCCTACATTAGAGGAGTATGCCCATCTCTTGGGAATACTTGTTTCTAGAAAAATTCCCTTTAGTGGATTGGAAGATATTCCCATATCTCATATTATAGTTTAAGCTCTTCAATTGAAGAAGTTTGAGATAGAGGCACATTAGGTGAAGAAAGGAGGATTGTTTGGGTTGACTTCTGAGTTCCTCATCAAGGAAGCTACTGCCTTTGCTCAAGCCGGTATTGTGGATGCTTTTGAAGCTATCTTTGTGTTTCTCATTTATGGGTTGTCTTTGTTCCCTAACATCGACGTTTTGTTGTTGTTAACGCCATTAGAATTTTCTTTATTGGGAATCTTGTGCCTACTTTGTTGGGTGATATGTACTTTTCTTTGCATCTAAGGAATTTTAATGATGGTGGAACTATCTTTTATTGTGTGCCTCTTCTGTACAAGTGGTTTATTTCGCACTTGCCTCAGACGCCCGCTTTTGTGGAGAACAAACAATGTCTAAGGTGGTCTCAGAGACTTATGTCTCTCACTAATGATAATATAGTTTGGTATGATTCTTCATTGAGTAGCTTGGAGATTATTGATTGTTGTGGTGAATTCTCTAATGTTCCCCTCATTGGTACACAAGGAGGAATCAACTACAACCCTGCTTTGACTCGTCGTCAACTTGGGTTCCCCTTAAGAGACAAACCTAATAACACTTTGTTAGAAGGTATTTTCTATCAAGAGGATAAATATACCCAACTTTTGAAGTAGAAGATGATTCATGCTTGGCATAACGTGCATAGGAAAGGAAGATCTGAGCTTGGTCCGTGCAACTGTGTAGCTTTGGAAGCTTACACTCTTTGGATGAAGAAAAGAGCTTTGGAATTGAAGATGCCTTATGCTTGTGAAAGACCTATGTCTATGGTTGTGGTTGATCCATTAACTCTCCTTAACCAAGATGTAGAGGAGTTGGAAGACGCACTCGCCAAGATGAAGCAAGAAAAGGATATGTGGAAAGAGTGTTTCCATGCCTTAAGCAGAAAGTATGAGGAGTTGCAGCTTGAGTCTAAGGACAAAAATGCACTTATTGAGCTTCTTGAAGACCGAGTAACGTAGAGATAAAGAGAGACAGAGGTTTCATCTTCCTCTAGTATGCCTCAGCCTTCTATTGCTTGGAAGAAAATTGTTGATCAGCTCGTCCTTGAGAAGACTCAGATGAAGGCTTCTTTTGAATCCGGGATTCGATGCATCCGAAGGAAGTACGCGCCTGCAGCCAGATCTGTTGATGTTGTTATTAGGGATCCTTAAGATGACTAGTATGCTTTTCTCTTGTATCTTGTATTTTGGTTTCTGAAATTGTACTAAGTGTAATCCTTCCAATTATATGAATAAAAGAGATTATTTATGGTCATAACAAATTGTTGCAATTGTTGTTATAAACATAAATTTTTGAAAATAATATAGTATGTTCCTTGAAAAATAAAAACAATCAAGCATTGAATTTCATGCATCATTTGCATAAGCATGTTTCTCTTTCGCCGGATGTCTTAATGGTATTTCTTATGTGCTTCAGCCAAGCTGACTCATCGATACAATACCCGCGCCAATCACTCAAGAATCATGGAACATCTAGAGCAAGAGAACAAAGATTTGAAGGACGAGATCGCCCACCTAACTTTCATGATGGAGTCAGTGTTGGTTGCTCAGAGCCAATCTTCTCCAACACCTGCGACTCCTCCTCCTCAGAGGACTGTCATTTCCGAGGTTGCTACCTCTACCATTCCTGCTACTGCTGCTCATTTTGCGTCTGCCATGCCTGCCGGGTTCCCGTGGGGAATGCTGCCCAATTTTGTACCCGAAGGTTTCGCGCCTACTTTTGCTTCCATGTCGGCATCTATCCCGGTCATGTCCGTGCCACCACCAGTCGTGCATACTTTGCCCCGAATTGAAGATACTATCTATCATTCTGAGCCGTCTGAAGTTCCGGATGTTTATGAGAAGATGGATGAAATGAAAGAATAATTCCTTGAGCTACGAAAGGAATTGAAGACCTTGAGGGGTAAAGATTTATTTGGCAAGAGTGCTGCGGAACTTTGCTTGGTTCCAAATGTCAAAATCCCGATGAAGTTCAAAGTCCCTGACTTTGAAAAGTATAAGGGGAATACCTGTCCGCTCAGTCATCTCATCATGTATGCTAGAAAGATGTCGACGCAAACTGATAATGATCAGTTATTGATTCATTATTTCCAAGACAGTCTGACTGGTGCCGCTTTGAGGTGGTACATGGGTTTGGATAGTTTGAGTGTTCGTACATTCAACAATTTGGGTGAAGCATTCGTGAAGCAGTACAAATATAATATGGATATGGCACCAGATAGGGACCAGTTAAGGTCATTGTCTCAGAAGGACAAGGACACGTTCAAGGAGTATGCCCAGCGATGGAGAGAGCTTGTCGCTCAGATTACCCCTCCTTTGGAAGAAAAGGAGATGACTAAGATTTTACTCACGACCCTGAGTTCGTTTTATTACGAACGCATGATTGCCAGTGCCCCTAGTGATTTTACCGAAATGGTAGACATGAGGATGAGATTAGAAGAAGGTGTCCGAGAGGGACGGTTATCTAAAGAGGAGGTTTTGTCTAGCAAGAAGTATGGCAGTGGGTTTTCCAAGAAGAAAGAGAATGAGACCAATGCAATATTTGTTGGGAGGCAGAGAATGACTCATGTAAGAACAAGTCAACAACCCCGTCAACACCATCACCAAGTATTATCTGTAATTCTAGTGTTTTCTAACAATCAATCAACACTAATTCAACAAAAACGTCAACAACAGCCATCGTAGTGAACAAACACCTACAACAACAACAATACCAACAATCATCAACAACAAAAAAACTTTGAGAGGAAGAAGGTCTCTTTTGACCCAATTCCTATGACTTATGCCGAATTGTATCCATCGTTGGTTCTCAAGAACATTTTGCAACCGAGAAATCCACCTCAAATTCCAGAACCACTTCCATGGTGGTACAAACCGGAACTCCGTTGTTCCTTTCACCAAGGAGCTCCCGATCATAATATTGAGAATTACTACCCGTTGAAGTATGAGGTCCAAAAGTTGGTCAAGAGTGGAATGATGTCCTTTGAGGACCGTGCGCCAAATGTCAAAGCTAATCCACTACATGCTCATGTTAACCCTTCTGTCAATATGGTGGATGGTTGTCTTGGGGAGTTCAAGGTATTTGATGTATGCTTTATTAGAAGGTCCTTGGTGAGGATTCACAAGGATATCTGTTTGGTTAGCGATTATGAGCATGACCATGATGGTTGTG
The DNA here is from genome assembly GCF_024323335.1 of Lathyrus oleraceus. Classification (NCBI taxonomy): domain Eukaryota; kingdom Viridiplantae; phylum Streptophyta; class Magnoliopsida; order Fabales; family Fabaceae; genus Lathyrus; species Lathyrus oleraceus. Next base: position 169,528,451 of record NC_066582.1, read on the forward strand.
CAATTTGCAGTGTCAACACTAGAGGTTGTATGGTTGTGAAGAGAGACATCCAGAGGTTGATGGATGAAGGTATGATTCAGATTCTCTAGTCCCATTACATGGATGATGATGTGAATGTAATAGTGCCAATATTCAAGACACCAGAGAGAGTGGTGATTCAATTCGATAGCAGTAGGCCTCGTTCCGTATGCATCCGATAAGGTTGTCCCCTATCAGCACAATGCAACTATGTTAGAGAATGGTCAAGAGGTTCCTTTACCTACGACCAGTTCTGTTGTGAGCATAGTTGATGTTATTAAGGTGACCCGTAGCGGACGTGTCTTTAGGCTGGTGTTCCTTAAGAAAGTAGAAGATTGTTCAGTTGGTAAGAGTGTGGAAGTGCCTGCAGTAGATCCAGTTAGCGCTCCGAAGTGTTAGTCTTGTGAATCCAGTGGTTTGAAGCCTAACGATGACGATGAGGTACTCCATTAATCAAGAAGAGTGAGTTTAATGTGGTGGAGCAGATGCTCCAAACCCCCTCCAATATTTCAGCGTTGTCTCTGCTTATGAACTTCGAGGTGCACAGATAAGCACTACAGAAGGTGTTAGAGTAAGCGTATGTGGAACATGATGTTACGATGGATCAGCTTGATCATATTGTGGCTAACATCACTTCCTGCAACAATCTTAGCTTCTGTGATGAAGAACTCCCCGAGGAGGGTAGAAATCACAACTTGGCTTTACACACTTCAATGAATTGCAAGGAGGACGCTCTGTGAAATGTTTTGGTTGACACCGGTTCTTCATTGAACGTACTCCCAAAATCAACTCTGTCAAGATTATCGTATCAAGGATCACCAATGAGATATAGTGGCGTGATCGTCAAAGCATTTGATGGATCTCGCAAGACAGTGATTGGTGAAGTGGACCTTCCGATAAAGATAGGTCTGAGTGATTTCCAGATTAGTTTCCAAGTAATGGATATCCACCCGACCTATAGTTGTTTGTTAGGAAGGCCATGGATACACGAGGCATGAGCCGTTACTTCAACTCTGCACCAGAAATTGAAGTTTGTCAGAAATGGAAAGTTTGTTATTGTTGGTGGGGAGAAAGCTTTGCTGGTAAGCCACCTGTCATCTTTCTCTTATGTGGAAGCTGAGGATGAGGTTGGAACCCCATTCCAAGCCATATCTATTGCTGAAGAAAAGAGAGTTGGGGCACCCATGTCCTTATTCAAAGATGCGCAGAGAATTGTTGAGAATGGTAAGTCTGATCAGTGGGGACGAATGGTAGAGGTCATCGACAACAAGAGTAGAGCTGGTGGTGGTTTCCAACGAGGATCATCTGTGATTAGAGCTGAAGATGTAAACCCCAATTTCCGTAGCGGAGGGTTCATTCATGGTAATGAACAACACATAGCTATTGTGATCGAGGGTGATGAAGACGAAGATTGCACCAATTTTGTGACGCATGGAAAAGCTTGCAACAATTGGTCTGTTGTTGATATTTCTGTTATTGTGCATCGATCTAAGTAATTGCTTTTATTTGTTTTCGAAAATCATTCTCCTATGCCTAAGGGAGAAGTAAACATTATTTGGGCATTTTCAAATTTGATCATCAATAAATATAATTCTATTCATCCACATCTATGATGTTTTATTTTTACTTTTTATCATATTCTGAAAAATGGTAATCACAAAAAACATAAATCAATAAATAATAACTTGTCCATCTGCATAATATTTGGTCACAATTCACTTATCTAAAATCAACTATAAAATCATTATATAGGTTGGTTTCTAAACCCATTGATTACAATGATCCTTCTCCTTCTCCAAAATTTAAATTCCCTATGTTTGAGGCCGAGGAAGGAAGTGACGAAGAAGTATCAGATGAATTGTCTCGTCTTCTTGAGCACGAGGAAAAAACCATTCAGCCATTCAAAGAGCAGATTGAACTAGTCAACTTGGGCTCCGAGGATGATGTGAAGGAAGTCAAGATTGGGTCTCGACTGTGTCCAAAGATTAAGAAGGGCTTGATTGATCTTCTCCGAAAGTATTCAGATGTGTTTGCCTGGTCCTATCAAGACATGCCATGTTTGGATTATGAGATTGTGGAGCATAGATTACCGTTGAAGCCAGAATGCCCGCCAGTCAAGCAGAAGTTTAGGAGAACTCATCCTGATATGGCAGTAAATATCAAAGAAGAAGTGCAGAAGCAGATCAATGATGGTTTCCTTGTTACTGCTGAGTATCCGCAATGGGTGGCCAATATCGTACCCATTTCAAAGAAGGATGAAAAAGTTCGTATGTGTGTTGATTATAGAGATTTGAATAAAGCTAGTCCGAAAAATGATTTTCCTCTGCCACACATTGATATGTTGGTAGACAATACGGCTAAATTCAAAGTCTTTTAGTTTATGGACGGATTTTCTGGATATAATCAAATCAAGATGGCACCCGAAGATATGGAGAAGACCACATTCATTACACCTTGGGGAACATTCTGTTATAGAGTGATGCCTTTCGATTTAAAGAATGATGGTGCAACTTACCAAAGAGCAATGTCTACTCTTTTTCATGATATGATGCATAAAGAGATTGAAGTTTACGTCGATGATATGATTGCTAAATCCATTAGCATTTGTTGAAGTTATTCCAGCGTTTAAGGAAGTACAAACTCCACTTGAATCTCAATAAGTGTAATTTTGGTGTTCGTTCTGGTAAGTTGTTGGGCTTTATTGTCAGCGAGAAAGGTATTGAAGTTGATCCTGCCAAGGTCAAAGCGATACAAGAGATGCATGTGCCAAAAACTGAGAAGCAAGTCAGAGGTTTTCTCGCCCGCTTGAATTATATCTCAAGCTTCATTTCACACATGACTGCCACATGTGCGTCTATATTCAAGAATCTTCAGAAAGATCAGTCTTGTGATTGGATCAAAGACTTCCAGAAAGCTTTTGACAGTATCAAGGAATATACGCTTAAGCCTCCGATTCTATCTCCGCCTGTTGAAGGAAGACCGTTGATCATGTATTTGACTGTGCTTGATGAGAGTATGGGTTGTGTCCTAGGTCAGCAAGATGAGACTGGAAAGAAAGAATATGTTATTTACTACCTCAGTAAGAAATTCACCGATTGTGAGACTCGGTATTCTATGCTTGAGAAGACTTGTTGCGCATTGGCTTGGGTCGCTAAGCATTTGCGTCAATATATGTTGAATCATACCACTTGGTTGATATCCAAAATGGATCCAATCAAGTATATTTTTGAGAAGCCTGCTTTAACTGGGAGGATTTCCCGTTGGCAGATGTTGTTGCCATAGTATGATATTGAATACTGATCCCATAAAGCAATTAAAGGTAGTGTCTTGGCTGACCACTTGGCTCACCAACCAATTGAAGATTATCAGTCAGTGCAACATGATTTTCCTGATGAAGAGATCTTGTACTTGAAAATGAAAGATTGTGATGAACCATTGTTTGCCGAAGGGCCAGAACCTGGTTCCCGTTGGGGCATCGTATTTGATGGAGTTGTTAATCAATATGGTAATGTCATTGAGGCAGTGATTATTACTCCCCAAGACACGCATTTTCCATTTATAGCTAGATTGACTTTCAAATATACGAATAATATGGCCGAGTATGAAGCTTGCATTATGGGGCTTGAAGAGGCCATTGATCTCAGAATCAAGTATTTGGACGTCTATGGAGATTCGGCTTTGGTTGTGAATCAAATCAAAGGTGAATGGGAGACAAATCAACCCGGTTTGATACCATATAGAGACTATGCGAGGAGGATTTCAACTTTATTTACAAAGGTTAAGTTTCATCATATCCCTCGTGATGAAAACCGGATGGTAGATGCTCTTGCAATATTGGCTTCAATGATTGTAGTGAAATATTGGAATGAGGTTCCCAATTTGACTGTGATGCGTCTTGATAGGCCAGCTCATGTGTTTGCTGTTGAAGAGGTCAAAGATGAAAAGTCGTGGTATTTTGATATCAAGTGTTTCCTCCAAAGTCATATTTACCCGCCTGGGTCATCTTTGAAAGATAAGAAGATTTTGAGAAGATTAGCTGGCAATTTCTACTTGAATGGTGATGTGCTTTTTAAGAGAAACTTCAATATGGTTCTGCTCAGATGCGTGGATAGACACGAAGTAGACCTATTGATGATTGAAGTCCATGAAGGTTCCTTTGGTACTTATTCCAATGCACATGCTCTGGAAAAGAAGATGTTGCGAGCAGGTTACTATTGGCTGACAATGGAATCTGACTGTTGCAAGTTTGTGAAGAAATGCCACAAGTGTCAAATATATGCAGATAAGATTCATGTTCCTCTGACACTTTTGAACGTCATTTCCTCCCTATGACCCTTCTCCATGTGGGGAATTGATATGATTGGTATGATTGAGCCTAAAGCGTCGAATGGACATCGTTTCATTTTGGTGGCAATTGATTACTTCACAAAGTGGGTTAAAGCGGCATCATATGCGAATGTGACCAAGCAAGTTGTTGTATGGTTTATCAAGAATCAGATTATATGTCGTTATGGTGTGCCAAGTAAGACCATTACTGATAATGGTTCGAACTTGAACAATAATATGGTGGAAGCCCTTTGCAAAGACTTCAAGATTGCACATCATAATTCTTCACCCTACAGACCTAAGATGAACGGGGCTGTTGAAGCTGCAAACAAGAACATCAAGAAGATCATTCAGAAGATGGTTGTAATGTACAAGGATTGGCATGAGATGCTCCCATTTGCTTTGTATGGGTATGTACATCCATCCACACTTTAACAGGGGCAACCCCTTTCTCACTAGTTTATGGCATGGAAGTTGTGCTCCCCGTGAAGGTTGAGATCCCATCATTGCGTGTGCTGATGGAAGCCAAGTTGACTGAGGCTGAATGGTATCGGACCAGGTTTAACCAGCTGAATTTGATTGAAGAGAAGAGGTTCACGACCATGTGTCATGGTCAATTATATCAGCAAAGGATGAAGAAAGCTTTTGACAAGAAGGTTAGACCTCGTGTGTTCCGAGAAGGTGGCCTTGTGCTCAAGAAAATTCTATCTTTCAAACCAGATTCTAGCGGTAAATGGACTTCTAATTGTGAAGGCCCATATGTTGTTAAGAAAGCCCTTTCAGGCGGTGCTTTGGTTCTTACAACTATGGACGGTGAAGAGTTCACACGTCATGTGAGCGCGGATGCAGTCAAGAAATGCTTCGCCTAAAAAAAGGAAAAGAACATCTCACTAAGTTGAAAACCCGAAAGGGCGACTTAGGAAAAAATGAGCGTCTCGGTGGATTGAGCCCGAAAGGACAATCTAGGCAAAAATTAGAGACATAAAACAGAAAGAATTATCCCGATAAATTGAGTACCCCAACTTGGGGAAATTTATGCAAAAATTAGGGATTTTGGCAAGTTACTGCATCCTGCTGATCTTCAGTTTTAAAGACTTGTCTTAAGCACATTGTCAAATTCTGGTTCGTCATCTCCAGCCGTCGCCAAGAGCACAATGGATATCAAAAGTTGGTAGAAGAATTAGTGATCACTATATTCAATGTATCCCTTTTCCATGTAAATTACCATTTTTCAACTTTTGTAAAGATCTATGGAGTCTTGTCATTTACAGACTACCATTCTATTAAATAAAGTTGAGTTTTTATCCAATTATTTATACTCTTGTTTAATTAAGCCAAATAGATTTAAATTTTAATATGATCATTTTTGAAATTAAATTTTTAATCAAAATCATATTTTTCTTAAACATATAAAAGCATTAATTTTAAGCAATCGATTTCATTTAAAAGGAATATCAATGGTGGTTTGAAAGAAGTAAGCCCTAAATGTGGAGCATTATTGGTTCTCCCCAAGCAGTTAGCGTGCTCCCTGTTTCATCCCCGATAGTATGTCAGCACCCGGTGTCTGTTGATGGCCCCAACCGAGTTGTTCATCTTCTCCAGCGGAGTTTGTGATTGGCCTCCCTTGAGTTGCAGGCATTTCATTGCAGCGGTTTGCATGGATTTGACAGAACTTTGTTTCGCCACAAGTCTCCATCAGATTGGTCCCCAATCAGAGTTTCTCCTTGGTTTTGAGCAACTATTTATGTTTATCCCCCTGCAGGGTTGTCTCCCATGTGATATGGTGTTGACCTAAAATTCCCCGCAAAGTTGATAGCAGTTTCCTCAAAAGATCTCCTCCTTTCTTCCCCAGCTTGGGTTGAGCCTTCGAGCTGTTTGATCTTTCTCCAGTTGATGCCTCCATCCTGTTGAGATTGGCGAGGAATTTTATCGATGATTCAAACCAACGACATTTTGTATCCTTTGTGATTGTTTTGTCAGCATAATCATCATACATATACATATACATATACATATACATATACATATACATATATATATATATATATATATATATATATATATATATATATACACATATACATATACATATACATATACATATACATATACATTCATATAACTTCATTATTGCATTATTACCCCTTATGATTCATCGTTATTTTGACTCTCTGCTATGGTAGTACTTTATCCCTATGCAGGTTTAGCATGGTTGTCCTCCTTCAATTGTAGAGTGTCATCCCCTAAGCAGAAAGACTTTAACCTCTCTCTTATTCCCCACTGAGTTATTTCCTCATGGATGATTATTATTTCAGTTTCCTCCCGAAAGGGCAATCCACCTTGGGGCAATTTATGCAAAAATTAGGGATTTTGGCAAGTAACTGCGTCTTGCTGATCTTCAGTTCTGAAGACTTGTCTTAAGCACATTGTCAAACTTTGGTTCGTCATCTCCAGTCGTCGCTAAGAGTATAGTGGATATCAAGAGTTGGTAGAAGGATTAGTGATCACTGTATTCAATGTAGCCCTTTTCCATGTAAATTACAATTTTTCAACTTTTGTAAAGATCTATGGAGTCTTGTCATTTACAGACTACGATTCTATTAAATAAAGTTGAGCTTTTATCCAATTGTTTCTACTCTTGTTTAATTCAGCCAAATAAATTTAAATTTTATTATAATCGTTTTTGAAATTAATTTTTTAATCAAAATCATATTTTTCTTAAACATATAAAAACATTAATTTTAAGCAATTGATTTCATTTAAAAGGAATATCAATGGTGGTTTGAAAGAAGTAAGCCCTAAATGTAGAGCATTATTGGTTCTCTCCAAGCAGTTAGCGTGATCCCTGTTTCATCCCTGACAGTATGTCAGCACCTGGTGTTTGTTGATGTCCCCAACCGAGTTGTTCATCTTCTCCATCTGAGTTTGTGATTGGTCTCCCTTGAGTTGTAGGCATTTCATTGCAGCGGTTTGCATGGCTTTGGCAGAACTTTGTTTCACCATAAGTCACCATCAGATTGGTCTCTAATCAGAGTTTCTCCCTGGTTTTGAGCAGCTATTTGTGTTTATCCCCCTACAGGGTTGTCTCCCATGTGATATGGTGTTGACCTAAAATTCCTCGCAGAGTTGATTGCAGTTTCCTTAGCAGATCTCCTCCTTTTTTCCCCAACTTGGGTTGAGCCTTCGAGATGTTTGATCTTTCTCCAGTTGATGCCTCCATCCTGTTGAGATTGGCGAGGAATTGTATCGATGATTCAAACCAGCGACATTTTGTATCCTTTGTGATTGTTTTGTCAGCATAATCATCATACATATACATATACATATACATATACATATACATTCATATAACTTCATTATTGCATTATTACCCCTTATGATTCATCGTTATTTTGACTCTCTGCTATGGTAGTACTTTATCCCTATGTAGGTTTAGCGTGGTTGTCCTCCTTCAATTGTATAGTGTCAGCCCCTAAGCAGAAAGACTTTAACATTTCTCTTATTCCCCACTGAGTTATTTCCTTGTGGATGATTATTATTTTAGTTTCCTTCCCAGTTGATTATCTGGATGGAACCACTCCCCTTGAGTTATACTCTTATTGGGTTGAGTCTTGATTGATCATTTCTTTCTAGATCTTACCTAGATAGATGTCCTTGGTCCTCTAAGAGTCTATTACTCAGTAATCGGTAATATTCTTCTTAGTTTGCAGTTTGTTACTTCTTGCCCAATACCTGGCAAAAGTAACCCCCTTTTCTCCCCAGCGGATTCGTTTTCACGTTTCCCAGGAAGTATATCCTTGATATGTTCATCCTAATTGGTGACAAATATTTTCTTCCCCTACTGTGAGTTTATCCTTGATATGTTCATCCTGACCGGTGACGGATATTCTCCTTATGGTATTCTACCCAATAAAAAGGTAGTTGTGATCCCTATTTCATTCCCTAGAGAGTTAATCCTTGATATGCTCATCCTAACCGATGACGGGTTTCCTTCTCTTCGCGGTCTTCTACCCAGTAATCGGTAGTTGTAAATCCTTCTTTTCTCCCCTTTGCAGAGTTTATCCTTGATATGTTCATCCTAATCGGTGACGGATATCCTTTTGAAGTTTTCTATCCAGTAACTAATAAATATAATTCCCATTCTTCCCCTCGGAGTCTATCCTTGATATGTTCATCCTAACCGGTGACGGATATTCTCTTTGTGGTATTCTATCAAACATTCGATAGATATAATTCCGACTTTATTCTGGAAGTTTATCATTGATATGTTCATCTTAACCGATGACGGGTATCCTCCTTAACATCCCCAGGAAAGTCTATCCTTGATATGTTCATCTTAACCGATGTCGGATTTTCTTTCCTTTGAGTTTATCCTTGATATGTTCACTTTAACTAGTGACGGATATTCTCTCCCTTTGATCTTCTGCCCAGTAACTAGTAGTTGTAAATTCTATTTTCCCCATCAAGTTTATTCTTACCCAGTAACCGGTAATGGATACGCCTCCTGGGGATCTTCAACGAGTCATCCTTGATATGTTTACCCTAACCGATAATGGATGTCCTCTCTGTCCGATTTTGTTATCCCCGTACACATTAACTTGTAGCGGATGATATATTTCTGCTCCTCCTATGTTGAAGATATTTTCTTCCCCAATTGAGTTTGAGTGTGCATTTCCTTAGTGAAATTGATGTTCCCTGCTTGGTCAGAGTATTTCAGCTTTGTTCTGATTTACCCGTTTCCCCTTCAGATGTTCCTTTTTGTCCCATGGCTGAGTCTTTCCATTGATTTATGGTCATGGAATCACTCGTGTCTCCCATGCAGTTTGAAGTCGTAGCATGGCCTACGCATAACCCTTTTGTCCTTCAGAGTCTCTGTCTCCCCAATGAGTTTTCCTTATGGAATTCATTATGCTCCTATGGACTTTCAGTCTCTCCGTATTCTTTTCCTTTATGGTAACATTTCCCCACAAAGATTCTTTTTAACATTCATATCATATGCATCATGAGGTCTCTTAGGGACCAAAATTTGTTTCTATATGTTGTTATTTAAGCCCATTCTGCTGAGTCGATACGAAGATTTTAACCTTCATATCCTCAACTAGAATATCCTTAAATAGGGGCAGCTGTAAGACCCTAATTTTGATCCTAAGATCCCTCGTGCTATCTCATCATATGCATTTTCATTGGGATTACACCTTGGCATCCTCCTTACCCCTCATTCATTGGGTTTGCATTGGGAGAGATCACCAAACATCACGTGATTGTATCATACTTTGTATTTTATCATTTTACTAACCAAAAAACCAAAAATATGCCTTTGTATTTGTCTAACTCTTTTGTAGGTAAGGCACATGCTCACCTTTGATCTATCAAGTTCATATATAGGGTCTAAGACCCTCATTGCTAAGATCTCAATGAAAAATGATCTACAATGGCTCTAGGAATCATATATGGATCCCCATGATCTCCACATGTTATTTTGATCAAGAGTTTGGATATGGTTTGCCTTGGAAACCCTAATTCATCTGGGTATCTTGTGTAACTTCTTCAACAAGCTTATTCAACAATTGATCAAATAATTCAAGGGATACTTAAAATTTCATCATATTATGCATATATGATCTCCCATTATTCCCAAAAGTCAAGATAATTGCAAGTTAGCAAGATGGTTGATGGTGGTTGACCAGAGGAACTCAACTGATCAAAACTGGTGTTCCCTAGACTCTATCTCCTACCATATTTGTCATATGAAAATGATTCCAAGAGCAAAGTTACTATAAATGACATTACAGACAACTTTCATGTTTATGTTTAGAGCTATTTTTGCTTGGAAAGTCATTTATATGTTGAAAGATTATAAGTCATTTTGTCTAAACCCTAATTTGGAGGTTAACTTCTTAAAACCATAACTTGCTCAATTTTTATGATATGAAAGATTTCCAAGTTGAAAAATCAAATTCAAGATGTCTACCTCAACTTTTATGTTTGAAGGAAGAGGTAATTCAACTTTTATGAACATGTGATATGAGGATACATTATAGGTTATTTTGGACCAATACCATTGAACAAGTGATTTTCCTCAACTTCAAAAATACATAACTCCTTCATATAAAATCCAAATGATGTCAAATTTGTGACCATTTTTAATTGCTTTGAGATAGCTACAACTTTTATAAAGGAACCTTTCTTATTTGAAGCTCACATAAAATGTTAGCCAAGGTGGAATAAGTAAACATATGGCTTGACACTTAGAATTTTATTTTTATGTGTTTATTTTCCAAACTTCCACCACAAAATCCATCATGATACAAGCTTCAAATGAAAAAGTGTCCTATATGAAAGTTGTTCCTCTTTATCTAACCTTTCCAAAAAGTCCAATTTCATCCATTTTGGACAAGATTTGAATGGGTTGTGCATGGCTTGAACATTGCATCATCATTTGGCAAGATTGAACTTCAAACTTCCATGCATATTTGCCTAGCATTCTAACATGATCTCAGACTTATGTACACTCAATTATGGACCAAAAGGAATGATTTCGTGGGCCTGTACACGCCCATGAACCCATGCATCACACATTGCTAAATTTGGAAGTTCCCTTCAAGGGTGCAAATATCATTTGAATTAGCTATAAATAGTGACCCTATACATCAGAAATGAGGACCCCTTCACACCAGCTTTGATCCCAAACACCAAACCTTCCATTTGAGAGGATAAACCTGAGAATTTCCATTGAAAATTGAGTTTGAATCTCACTATTTTGAGATTCAAATCTCCAGGGATCCCAGACCTTTTGATCATTCTAATCTACTTCTGCAAGCATTCTGAGCAAGATCAAGCACAAGCCAAAGCAAGAACAATCGAATCTAGACCTGCATTGAAGGTATTTTTCAGAAAATTTCATCTCTTCAATTCTCACTCAATTCTCCATAATTCTCTTGGATCCTTGGTTGTCTGAAGTCCTACCAATGTAGGCAACAAGATTGAGTTGCTTTGAGGTCAAACCGAAGCAACTCAGATCGTGCACCTCAAATTTCAACTCCTTGTATCTCTTAATATACTTGGAGTTAGGATGAATTGAGGCCATATTCGAGCTCAGTGCCATTTTTTACTTTAAAATCATGTCCTTCCTTTTAATTTTGGTGATGGTTATGACTGAACCAGTCCGATGAGGCTCGCCTGTGAAGGAGACTGGAGATGTAGCTCCGATGGTGAGTTGGCGTGTTCAGAGCCACATGATCCATTCGAAATGATTTAATCATAAGCGTTGATTTGAATTACCAAGTTTGTGGCACGCTGACTAGAGTCTATTATGGATTGTGTGCTTGTGACCACTTGATCTGCCACCTCAATTAATGAGGGAGATCAAGTGGCCCACATTTTTTCTAATTATTTAATTTTCATTAATTCATATTAATTTTAATATTGATCCAAAAAATATAAGAGTTTCACCAAAAAATTTAAATAAATTCATCTTTCATTTTCTGAATTAAAATTATTCTTTGGATCATTATTAATATTTTTCATGATTTAATTGACTTTTTGAATATTTTTAATTGTTTAAAAATATTTTTAAGTTTCTAGAAATTATGAAATTTTTTCTCCAAGATCCTTTGACCTTGTTTGACCTATGATAAATCTCATGACCATTTCTTTGGTGTTTTGATGAGGTTTTAGGAATTAGATAAACCATAATTTAATTTAATGCATTATTTAATTGATTTTAATTGTTTAAATGCCAAATAAATTGTGTTGAGCTTCTAATTTTGACTTGTTGAGTTTGACTTGTGTTGTTGGGCCTTGGTCAATGTTGATTTGACTTTGTTAAGTTAAGATCATTGAATTTAGGGGATTGATGAAATGTACATTTCATCTCCCAAAATGAATGAATGATCTTAATTTGGTAAAAGTCCTTATTTGACCAATTTGTGTTGATTCCATTTCCCCTTTCCTTTTCATCTCATTCTATTTCTTTATTCATTGACGTCATGGACCTATGATATCTCTATATCCTAAGACTAGTTGATGGCAAAATCAACATGAGTATGAATGAGATTAGGTCCACCTTTTTGCATATTCTTTTTGTGTGTGGTATATTTTATGAGCATAATCCATTATACTATGTCTCTAACATGCATTAACACCAAAATTCTATTGTCTGGCCTCAAATAGTTGTGATTCTACATAAGTCCAATTACGATTGCTTAACATAGCACTAAATTTGTGACACAAAAAGCATATCATTCTAGTAAGTGAGATTGTAAGTCTCCCCTCTTTCATGGTATTATGTGGAAACTTGGCCTTTTTTCCTCTCTTTGGAAGATGTCTTGGTTCAAGGATCCATGCTTGTGACAAGTGGGTTGAGTGTTCTCCAAAGGATGACTTAAACAAAATAAAAACAAAAGCAATACTAACTTTTAATCAACTAAAAATTAACATTTAATTTCAAGCCATTTACTTTTATGCACTTAAATTTCAAGTCTTTATTCATTTGCCATTATTCATACCATTCAATTTGTTTACTTAATGTCATTTTCACTTTGCTCATTTGAGCCTTATGTTGTGATTATATTGTGTTTGTATATACTTGTTTGTGTTTATGGTCTTTTGACCTTAATGTACATAATAAGAACAAAAACCCTAAAAACATTTTTTTGTGGACTGTTGGATTTGATTTGAGACATTGGACTTAGAATTAGGCAACACTCCTTATGCAAAGGACTTGGCCAATGCCAACTTTCATGAAACCAAGTGCTTGTGAAGTGAACTTTCATCTAATATAAATATTGAAAATCCATTTGAGTTCATCTGCAACATGATCATATTGAAGCTGCTATTTTGAACCTGTGTTTAATGCTCCCTTTGAAGTCATTTGGTACATGGGGAATTATGGAGAAGATCATGAAGTTGCTAAGCTTGGTTGTGGCCATCTTTATTTGATGCCTTGCTCTTCATCTTTATATTGGTGTATTGATGTTGCTTGATTCTAAAGTCCAAGGGAAATTTGGGTTTCTATATGACATTCTTGTCTATTGGATTGCAGCCCATTGGTCAGATCTTTTCAAACTCTCAACTTTTAATTTTTGCTTAGGATTAGTCTCTTCATCTCCTCCCCATTTCTTTAATTTCAAAAAATATCTCCCTCCCTTTTAAAATCTTTTTTGTTTGTGTTTTCTAAACTTTGACCATATTGCAAATTAGAAACTTTGGCCTTATGCCATTGCATTTTTAAACTCCTTTTCTTAATCAAACTTGTAAATGAACTTAACTATACTTGACTTAAAATTTCAAAAGCCAAAAAGAACTAATACACATTCAAACCTTTTTAGGCCTCTTGTGCCTTTGTTAAATTCAAAATTTTGTTAAAAGCGACTCATTCACTTTGAAATTGTTACCACGAACTACGAGGTTTTGATCCCTCAGTTTATGTTGGTACGTAGGCACAAGTCCGAAGATCTTGTCAAACACAAAAATATAATTAATGAATTCTTTTCTCATCTCTCCACTCTATTTATTGCAAACATCTTTTTATACAAAAATACGTATGGACACAAGAAAGGGCTCCCTAGGAGTACCTAGGATACTTTGGGTGCTAACACCTTCCCTTTGTGTAACCAACCCCCTTACCTGTAATCTCTGGCATTTTATTAGTTTTGATTTGAAAACTTCTTATTTTTGGGTTTTGTTCGTACTTTTCCCTTTTCCCTTGGAAACAATAAAAGTGCGGTGACGACTCTAGTTTTATTGACGTCTAACTTATCCATAGCTTGATGATCATGAATTTACCACTACAACCGCTTTAAGTTCGTGTTTGAAAGGAAGACTGACCGTTTCAGCCCGTTATTCTTTGTTTGGTTGGAAGTTAACCTGAAACTTCATTTTCTTTGTATAAGGGGGTTTGTAATCTCATCCTACTAAAAGCTTATAAACATTATTGGATACTTTTAAGATCAATTCTTGGAAAGAGGATTAGGTCACATCATTTAGACCAGACCTCTATAATTTTTTGTGTCATCTCTTTACCATTATCTCTTTATTTTTTGCATATTTATTTTTCTGCTACTATCAATCAAACCTTTTTATCAAAAAATGTTTTTAAACTCTGAAAATGAAAACAATAATATTTTAAACCATCATTTTTTAAACCCCCACAATTCACCTCCTCCCTCTCTAGTGTCATTTCTCTTACCCTTAACTCTTTTTTCCCACATATTTACTTTCTACTGCTATTTCTAAAAACAATTTTAAAAAATGGTTTTAAACTTTGGAAAAAAAACATTTTCAAGGTAGCCCTTTTATGAAACCGGCAATTCACCCTCCCCCCCCCCCCCCCCCCCCCCCCCCCCCTTCCTGCGTGTGGAGTCTCATGTCCAACAAGTGGAAACATAGTCTAACTCATGTTCAAAGACTAATTGCCTCAGGAGGAAGATGACTTCGAACACTTTTTCTAATAAGATATCTTTCCTAAACACACGTCCACTCTTAAATCAGGATATGGGAGTGCTTATGAATTTCAGGAAAAATTTAAGAAGGATGAAATGATAGAAAAGTTAAACAAGTTAGTTCAATTACTTAAATACGAAAACATAAGATCATAAACAGAAGAATCATTAACAACTTCGTCAAACTCCTATCAAACAAATCCCATAGTTTCTTTTGAAAGAACATACTTAATAGTTGAAAGATCTTCGGAGGATTCAACATAAATGAAGCAACTTCATATGTGAGAGGATGTGAAGAAGAAGCATTGCCCAATGGAATCTTTGAATGAAGAGAAAACGAAGCCTCCCAAAATGAAGAAGAGTCAACCTCAGGGAGAACCATAGAAGAATCCTCTTCCAATGAAGAAGATGAGGTTTGCTTGAAAGTATCTCATGAGGAGGATGCTTACGAGGTAACAAAGTCATCCTCCAAGCAGTTGTTTAAAATAAGTTTTAACTTAATTGAAGAAAATGATAAGATTACAAAACGTAACTTAGCACTTAAGAAGTATCTAGAGTTTATTGAATAAATCGATAAAACCCTTAAGTTAAAAATGGCTAATATTAGAAACTCAGTAGAAACATGTGAGAGTTTTGTCTCATTGAAAAAAGGAAGTGACAGATCTACATAAAAAAGATATGCACCGCATGTCTAATTAGAAAACAACATAGACAGTCAATACCAAAGAAAAGCTCATGGAGGGTTTCAAAAAAGTTTCAGCTAGTTCATGTTGATATTTTTGGTCTGATGACTCCATCTTCAAACAGTAACAAGAGATATGTCTTAAGCTTTATCGATTATTTTAATCGTAAAGCTTGGATTTATTTCTTACATGAAAAGTCAGAAGAATTTGATAGGTTCAAACATTTCAAGGCATATGTTGAGAAAGAAGTGGGTGCATTCATCACTTGTTTAAGGACTGATAAAGGTGGTGAATTTACCTCTAATGAGTTTGAAGAATTCTGTAAGGATTAAGGAATTTATATACAACTGATGGCTGCATATACTCCTCAACAAAATGGAGTCTCTGAGAGAAAAAACAGGACGATCATGAATGCAGTAAGAGTTGTACTGAATGAGAGACAAGTTCCAAGAGTATTTTGGCCTGAAGCAGTTAGATTGTGTGTTCATGTACATAATAGAAGTCCAACTTCAACAATAGATACAATAACTCTTGAAGAAGCATGAATTGGTGTAAGACCAAAAGTTGACAAATGCATAGCTCATGCTCATGCACCAGACCAAAAGAGAAGTAAGCTAGACGACAAAAGCAAACAATGTGTATTTTTGGGAGTTAGTGATGATTCTAAAGCTTACAAATTATTTGATCCTATTGCAAAGAAATTCATTGTGAACATAGATGTAGTGTTTGAAGAAGAAGGTAGTTAGGATTGGGGAAGAACTGAAGAAGAATGCAAAGCTAATGTTCTAGATAGGGAAGAAGAAGAAAACTGAGTAGGTAGTGAAGACCAAATACCTGTACAAAATGATTAAGAAAGCAATGGTGATATTAATCAAGATGCATTCTTAAGCACTTTGAACGAGATTGTGTCACTGGAAAATGAAACAAATGATATTTAACAAGACTTTGTAGTGACGGAAACAAGGAATAGAAGAAAACCAGTTTGGGTGACAGATTATGAAGAGGAAATAAATATTTTCGAGGAAGAAGAAAGCTTAATGGCGATGATGATTGATGAGAATGGAAGTGATGCTTACCTCTTTGAAGAAGCATTCAAGAGCATAAAGTGGAAAGAATCAATGAACATGGAGATGGATGCAATAGAAAATAATAAGACATGGGAACTAACTGATGCACCAAAAGGAGTTAAGCTTATTGGAGTTAAATGGATTTTCAAAACCAAGCTCAATGAAAGTGGGAAAAATGAAAAGTTTAAGGAAAAATTGGTAGCAAAAGGATATGCACAACGATATGGAGTGGAGTATATGAAAGTATTTGCACTAGTGGCAAGAATTAACATTGTGCAAGGACTATTAGCTTTGGCAGCTTAACATGGATGGGAAGTATATCAACTTGACTTGAAAAGTGCTTTTCTTCATGATAAGGTCAAGGAGATAGTATTTCTACAACAACCTGAAGGATTTGTCAAGAAAGGAGAAAAATACAAAGTCTAGAAGTTGAAGAAAATATTATATGCCCTTAAACAAGCACCGAGAGCTTGGTACAGCAAGATTGAGGCATACTTTGCAAAAGAAAAATTTGAAAGGTGCTCTAGTGAACACACATTGTTCATCAAGAAAAAAGAAGTTAACATTTTGATAGTTAGCCTTTATGTTGATGATTTGATCTTTATTGGAGATAATAAAAGCATGTGTGATGAATTTAAAAGCTCAATGAAGTTAGATTTTGACATGACTGTATTGGGAAGGATAAGACATTTTCTTGGAATAGATTTATAACAACGTGAAGCTGGGATTTTTATTGGTAAAAAAAGATATGCTTAAGAAGTTCTAGCATGGTTCAACATGGGAAGCAACGATCCAATAAATAATCCAATTGTTCCATGAACATATTTATCAAAAGATGAGGATGGCACTAAAGTAGATGCTAGATGTTCAAACAAGCAGCTGGAAGCCTCATGTATCTAACAATAACTCGATCAGATTTGATGTTCAAAGTGAGTTTGATGAGCATGTTCATGTCGAATCCAAAATAATCACATTGGACTGCAATAAAAAGACTCTTAAGATGTCTAAAAGGAATCACCGAATACGGTATATTCTACAAGAATGAAGGAAGAAAAACAGGTTGTATAGCTTATTATGACAACAATTACGCAGGAGATTTAAATGATCGAAGAAGCACTTATGGTTTAGTGTTTATGATGGGGTATGAAGTTGTTTCACGAGCTTCGAAAAAACAACCTGTTGTGAGCTTATCCTCCACTAATGCGGAATATATTGTTGCAACACTTTATGCTTGTCAATGTATTTGGCTTAGAAGAATCTTGGAGCAACTTGGAGCTGAAGAAAAGGAAGAAAGTGTGATTTTATGTGACAACAATTCCACTATTCAATTGTCCAAAAATTTAGTTTTTCATAAAAGAAGTAAGCATATTGCAGGAAGATTTCATTTTCTTAAAGACTTGATAAATAATGAAGTAGTTTGAGAAGCTTCGAAGCATGCTTGGAATAATGAAAATGCTAGTCATTGGAATAATGAAAATGTTAGTCAAAGTCTATTTTTTAATGTAGTCAATGTTTGTTAATAAATCCTAGTCCTAAGGAAAGTTATATTCTTTAAGAGGAAGTCTTATAGTTTAGAATCAATTTCTTTTAGGGTAATGCTAACTTGTGCCCCAAGGACACATGTTAAGAAACCCACAAATAGAAAATTTGTATTGAAAAAATAAATAAAATTATTAATTATAATTTTCTAATAAATTCAATACACAATTTCCAAGATATTATTTCTATATTTATCTCTTAACTTGTGCCCCAAGGGCACAAGTTAGCATTAC
Source organism: Lathyrus oleraceus (assembly GCF_024323335.1). Taxonomy (NCBI): domain Eukaryota; kingdom Viridiplantae; phylum Streptophyta; class Magnoliopsida; order Fabales; family Fabaceae; genus Lathyrus; species Lathyrus oleraceus. The sequence continues at coordinate 169,546,759 of NC_066582.1, forward strand.
CCTTTCTTTTATTCGTGTTTTATTGTCATGTAGTAGTGGCTTTTGCCTAAGTCCTATTGGAAAAGCTAATAAACCTACTTTCACTTAATTCCTATTGGAAAGGCTATATAAACCTACTTTCACTTTCTAATAAGCTTTCGCTCTCAACATTATTATTATTATTATTATTATTATTATTATTATTATTATTATTATTATTATTATTATTATTATTATTATTATTTCTTCTAACAATTATAAAATACACATGTCTGTAAATAATTACTAAACCCAATTAATTATGAATAAAATAAACTACATGCGAGATAACATACACAATAAATAAATTTATCTAAATACGAAGAATAAACATCGAACGGCCCATTTGCCCATTTGTTACTTTTTTCAAAAATGTGTTTATATGTTATTTGAGAATGTATTCAACTTCTACCTACAGAAAAGAACGGTAGGCAAACCTCGAATCCCGAACACATCTAATGTAGAAATAGTCTGTCACTAAATCTAAATGTTAGTGTTAAAGTAAGAAATCCCAAAAAATAAAACTATCACACGCTTCCGCTGCGCCACTCTGATTGGTTGGTAATGATCACAAAATGTTGTACTTATTAGTTGAATTCATTACTTATCCCTCATTCAACTTTGACATAGTGGCCCACCAGATTAACTCTTTTCCTACTATAATAATATATATTTTTAATTTCTATAAAGTAAGAGTAGTGAACCTGATGGATAATAAAATTAAACAAAATAGTGTACAAGAACCACGTGCCAATCCAATCCTTGAGACAAAAGGTTATGGAAAAAAACAAAAGAAAAGATAGAAAAGCATGAAAAAGAAGCAACGATTAACGGTGTTCTCAAAAACCTTATGTGTCGTGATCAAAATCTTGATGCTTTACTTAACTAGATAATCATAATGTGTCTTCTCCTTGACATTCCACCTTGTGATTGATTCTCTCTCTTTTGTTACTTTGTGCTTTTTTTTTTCTTGTTTACTATATTAAGCTACTTGTTTATTGTGGTTAATTTATATTAATCTACTTGCATATGCTTTGCTTAACTAGAAATAATTTGTTATATTGTTTATAACATGTCATCATTTCCTATCAATAAAAAAATAGAGTTTTTAGAAGCATGTGATGTCGCTTTAGACAATATACAATAACGGGTTCCTCTTTCGTCTCTTTCACACAGACAGAAACACTATACCTATGAAATGTGGTATATATTTGTAATTTGTTTTAAGTAAAATTTCATATGTGACCAATTAAATGACAAATAATTTTACACCTCATTCCACATGGGTGGTCAGTAATAAGTTTTTTTCTCCAATATTGATACTTCAATCATGAAAATTTGAAAATGGTGTGTGGTTTTTGTTTTTGTGTTAATTGTTCTTCTTAGTCACGAGTCTTTGAAATAATATATAATATATATTTCTTCTAAATAATATATGAGTCAGAAAGTATGTAATTTGTATAAATTGATTATATATTTTATTAAAATGAAAATGTACACATATATACAATACAATGATGTCTCGGTCATAAATTGATTGTATATTTTATTAAAAGAAAATGTACATATATTATACAATGATGTCTTGGTCATCAAGATACTAGAATTATACTGATCATAATAGCAATATTCCAACATAGGAAGTACTAATATTATGATAGTAAATGATTTATTAATTACAACTCAATATAACCAATTATATAATCAATTAATGTATATTTAATTTCTCCTTCAAACTGATGGTGATGGGATCACCTCAAATTTATCTCTGAGTTGACTAAATCATGTATGATCCAATGGTTTAGTGAACCATACAACAATATGATATGTTGTGGAAATATATGCTACAACAATTTAATTTAGCAATACTTGAACTTTAATATAGTGGACATCGACTTCAATGTTCTTTGAACGTGTGTGCATAACTTGAAGATAATGTCTTGGCATTTAAGTTACCACACCATAAAATATATTTTTTATGTAATGGAAGTTTGAGCTCAACGAGGAGTCATGTTATTTCAGCAGCTAAATAAACTAAGGCCCTGTACTCCAATTTTGTTTTTGATCTTAAAATTGCTTTATGTTTTCTTAAGGATAAAGAAACTAGTGTTTCGCCAAGAAAGACACACTGACCAGCCATAGAATTTATGTCATTGACGCTAGTGGCCCAACCTACAATCTGAAGAAAAAAACCTGTTAAATTCAGGTCAATGAATGGTTTATTAAGTAAGCAAAGATTGATAGTGCCTTGAAGATGATTTAGGATCCTTTTTATCTATTGACAATGATCAACGGGTGGTGAACTCAAGTACTGACTTGATTTGTTTATATAAAAGTCTATGTCAGATCTTTTGTGTGTAAAATATTGTAACCCTTATATAGCGTGTCTAAACACAATTGGTTCTTGCATTTTTCTCTCTCTCTCTCAATAGTGATGTGTTTCCTTGTAATCATGTGTGTTGGACAAGATGAGGCAATCTCCATGTGGAATTTCTTTAGCAATTTACCTATGTACTTAAACTACTTAAGATACATACCACTTGCATCTTTTTGATCCTCTATTCCCAACAAATAGCGAAAAACACTTAGATTTTTTTAATGAAAAGACAATATTAAGTTGTTTGATAAAAGACTCAAGGAATTTTGTGTTGCTTCCAATGACTATGATATCGTCAACATATATGACAAGGTAAGTAATATGATAGAGATTAATCATTTTTAGTGTTCTGAAAGCTCCAATGCAGCAATGCATTTTGAGGCTATCAAACCATGCTTGTGGTGTCGGTTTCAGTCCATATATTACTTAAGTATAAATTCAATTAATACAACTCCATTATTCCTAATATCTCTCAATCTATTAGTCTTTACATTCTCGTACCAATACAAGGAATAAAATGACTAAACATATTTCCCCCCAAAAAATAAGGACAAAGGCCATGAATAAAAGACACTGAGATGGAAAACACAAGAGTCTTGCTTGAACCAATTAGCCACCATCAGGACGAACAACCTCTATATGCAATCTATCATTTTGTGAGTAATAAAACTTTGAAAAGGGTAAAGCATAAACACCATTGGTTGGGAATACCCTTGGAATCAGATACATCCATTATGATAAGTAAAGGAAATAATATAGTACATGTATGATAAAACATAAAGTTGGTAAAACCTTTGTTGCATAATATTCGAAATTACAAATAAAGTTCGGGATATAATCTACAACATAATACAAAAATTTACAAATAAAGGTTCGGATATAACATACATACCATAAATAAGATAAAGAGAATCAGAGAGAAACAACATGAGAAATGACCAATTTCATGGCAAAAATAGACTTTTCATGGTTGGCTTCTTCAACATTCAGAAAAACCTTAGGAGTTAAAAGAACAACATGTTTGACATCACCTTCTTAAAGGATTCCTATGCAACGACCGTTATACCATCAATAAGAGCAAATTTATCCTCGACAAATTTTCCATATAAAGTAGTCTTTTAATTTGTGAAAGGCTCTACCTCATTTTCAACTTCATCCAACTTATTCAGCATAGCCTTTTGGCTCTCCTTGATCAAAGTGACTTCATTCTTCTCACTCGTAAAAGCTACATGGGTGTCCATGTGCAAGTATACACAATCAAACTAGTAGAAAATGATAAGAAATAGTACTAACCTCACAAGGATTGTATTAAGAATAATGATTTTCATGCAAGTTCTAAAGTAAACATGAGCAAAGGTAATACAATAATTTTTGGGGTCACATGGTTAGAAATGACAAAAAATAGAAAAGATAATTAAGGGTTAATATAGAGTGAAAGATATTTTGGACAATGTTTTATTTAATGAATTAATCTAATATTTGGAAATAATAAGTAGTGTTGCGACATATGAGGCCAAATCTCAAACTTTTGGTGTATTCCTACAATGTCATAATATGTTTCAATTCACGACGAAACTTATTCATAAGCCTCACAATAACATCCATACATTTCTTTTAAATGTTTTGATTTCCCCTTGTTTTCAGCTTTTTATCCCTAAAGTATCTAAAGTGTCAAAGTATTCCTACTTGATATATAATCCATATTTCTCATAATTTCAATTTATTAGAAGATTCTAGTGTCCTAGTTAACTGTTATCTACTCCTAAGGTGGACAAACAAAAGAATAAAGATATGACACAAACTCACATGAACATAATATATTAAAACAATTCGTTCATAATATTTAAAAGATTATTATTTCATTAAACTTAACGTTAATCAACAAAGCAATTTATATCATAGTAAGCAGTAAGAATAACAAAGAAAGATCTTAGGCTACACATTCTTAAGAAAGAAGATAGAAATGATAAACCCAAGAACGATACTTCAATCACTTGAAGTTTATTAATCAACAAGTGATGGTTTGCGTCACGCCTCCCACCGTTGTATTCCTTCAAATCTGATGAGACTAGAGACCAGACAAAACTATGGTTCTTCCTTAAATTAATTTCCACCCAATGCTTTCTAAATTTTAAAGCATATTTCTTTATTGCATTCCATTTCTATTTATAAATGTTTTCTCAACTGCACAATGTTTATTTGAATATTTGGCTATTACAATGATTTGTTACCTTGAGCACAATGAATAAAGCATATTCCCTTTTTATAATAAATATGATATTATAGTATAATGAACATGGGAGAAAACATGACATTGTGGCACTGCTATAGAAGCTTTTGTAGGCTTTCGTAACTTTTCAGACTTTTGGCACCTTGTGCTCATCCTTAACCATTAACTTTACAACTTCTGCCTCATTTTTTCTTCTATAATATTTTTCAAATCATTTGCTCCTTAAGAATCACACGTATAACCAATTTCTTCTAGCTTAAAGTCTGCTGAGCATTGATCTCGTATGACTGTCATGACATTACTCGTCATATTTCTAAACTTGTACATAAAAAACAAAGTAAAAACTAGAAGAAAGAGCAACTAGTGTGCTCAATACTAAAAATGATAAATTACTAGAAAACATAGTAAAATAACCTTAGACGCCTAAATTATAAGTGATGAGGACAATTATTTCAGAATTAAATATCTCACGTAAAATGAGTTATCATTCATATTCAAATTATCCTTTATCATCTTCAACTTCGCCCTTAAAGTGTCCCTTGACTAACAAACCTCCTTTAGCTCTTTCTCCAAAGCTTTTGCCCGGGAACAAAATTTTTCCTCCTAAATTTATAACTCCTTATATGCAGTGAACATAAAATTGGCTAAAGTCATCACCTTGCCCAAATAAGGAACACACTTAGAAAATTATTTTTTACATGTTGATGGTCCCATTTATGCTAACAAGCGGTGGTCAGCATTAAGGATCGACTAAAAGAGATCCTCTAGAGAATTGGGGAGAATATTAGCCAAAACCAGCATGAATTTCCCCTTCTCTTACTCTTTAAAATGAGAAATTTTAGTTTTCTTAAAAACACAATAGAAACACTCGGGAAGCTAATATGGAAGAGATGTCGTCACATCAACTTCCACAATCGAAGGAATTCCCGTATCTTTCACATCCATAAGAGTTAATTCGTGAAAACAAAGATAGTCCCAAAAAGATAAGGTCTATCTTTAGAGAAGAAAATTCAATGTTAGGATTAGTCTCCATGACCGAACCCACTTATGTTGATGAAGCACTTTCTAATGATGGTTAGATTATGGCAATACAAGAAAAGCTGAATCAATTTCAAAGGAATGATATCTGGGATATGGTACCCAAACCTTATAAGAAGAACATCATTGGAACAAAATAGGTATTCAGAAATAAGTTTAATGACTAAGGAAAAATGGTAATAAATAAAGCTATACTTGTAGCTCAAGGCTACAACTAACAAGAAGGTATATATTTCTCTAAAACCTTTGTACTTGTGGCAAGGTTAGAGGCAATCAGGTTACTTCTCTCTTATTCTATTAATCATGATATTATTTTATATCAAAAGGATGTTAAGAGTGAATTTTTAAATAAAGTCATTTTTGAATAAGTGTATGTCAAACAACCACATTGGTTTGAGGATTTTGTCCGCCCAGATCATGTTTTCAAACTTAAGAAATCACTATATTTACTCAAATAAGCTCCCAGAGCTTGGTGTGAGAGACTGGATAATTTTTTGTTAGAACATGGTTTTAAAAAAGGGCAAGTAGACACTACACTCTTCATAAAGACAATTAAAAATTATATCTTAATTGTCCAATTGTATATGGATGATATTATCTTTGGTTCTACTAATGCTTTCTTTTGCCAAGAATTTTCAAAGACAATGCAGACTGAGTTTAAGATGAGTATGATGGGAGAGATGAATTTCTTCCTTGATATTCAAATCAATCAATGCAAGGGTGTATTCTATGTTCATCAGACAAAATATACTAAGTATCTTTTGAAGAAGTTCAAGAATCATGAACACTCCTATTCATCCAACCTGAAATCTGAGCAAAGAGGAAAGCATCTCCAAAGTCTATCAGAAGCTGTATAGAGGTATAATTGGATATTTACCTTATTTAACATCTTCTAGACTAGATATTATGTTCAATGTCTATTTTTGTGCAAGATTTTAGTCAAATCCTAGAGAGACTCATTTAACAATTATTAAGAGGATCTTTAGGTATTTGAAGGGAACAACTAATCTAGGGTTGCTTTATAAAAAATCTCTAGATTATAAGCTAGTCGGATTATGTGATGCTGACTATGTTGGGGATAGAATTGAGAGAAAATAAACTAGTGGAAACTGTCAATTCATAGGTGAAAACCTTATATCTTGGGCTAGTAAAAGACAAACAACTATTGCTTTGTCTACATCAAAAGAAGAATACATCTCAGCTGCAAGTTGTTGCACACAAGTACTCTGGATGAAATATTAGTTGGAAGACTATCAGATTAGTGGAAGCAGTTTTCCTATTTTCTGTGATAATAATGTTGCTATCTGTTTGACAAAGAATTCTATTCAACATTATAGAACCAATCACATATAAATAAAATATCATTTTATTAAAGATTATGTTCAGAAAGGCGTGATAGATATATAATTCATTGATACTGATCATCAATGGACTGATATATTTACCAAGCCTCTTACTATTAAAATATTTGATTTTATTAAAAAGAATCTGAACATGCATTTTGTTAAAGATTAGTGTTTTCTTCTAAATGGAGGATCAAATTCTAATGATTATCAGAAGCTACTGTGGTCAAAAACTCTGAACTAGATTCTGATTAATAGTAGCCTCTGAAGCAACTCAACCTCTGATGCTCAAAATAAGATCAGTTTCCTGTGATAGCATTTAAGTTAAAAAGTGTTTTTAAACATCTGTCAAATTATGTGTCACGAATCTAAAAGGTATTTTGACACATGGTTTCTTAGCAGTTGGATAATGATTGTTGGGTAATGATGAAATTAATTTTGAATACTATGTCTCGCGCCCATTTGTCATAAACTTTTTATTTTCTCAAAAACTAAAACCTCTTTATCTGTTGAGTGTTGGCCTTCTGATTAGAATGTGATTCTGGTTATTTGATTCTGAACCAGTTAGTCATCTGAGTGAGAAGGTTCTCTGGTTCAGAAGGTCGTATGTTAGAATTTCTCTAGGATTTTCTATCTACTGGACTCTGAGTTATATTTATGGGTATAACCAAGCGTTTATTATTGAGACAAATAAGTGTGACCTCTGCCATATATTCCTAATATTGTAAAAACGATTGTGTAACCTTTGGGAGTTATTTTCTTGGGTAAAATAAAATCATGTTATGATGCCCCCTAAGTCTTATTATTTTTGTTTCTTAAAAATTTGTGTGATTAAAACATTTTTCAAAACTCATTGTATACAAACACAACATGCTTAAATGGTTGAAAAACTTCTACGTAACATCTCAACTGGAGACTCTCTCAAAGGATGTTAGTGCAAGACAATATAAAACAAATGCAATGGGAAAAATATCTATTTTATTGATAAGAAAATTATTACAGATCCATAATTATTCTCGTAAGCAAACATATGCATTATAAAGATTACAACTCTTAGACTATGTCAGGATGAAAGCCACCAATTCCGAGGAAGGTCATTAAGTTCTCATCAGCATATGATCCAATGTCACCAGCTGGATCCTTCTTCTTCTTGAGTTTATTTATCTTGGAAACTAAAGTTCTTCCTACCACATAAGCTCCAACAGAAGGACCAGATTATGACGTTGCACCTTCAGATTTATTGAGTTTATATTTTCTGTGTTTCTTCCCATAAACATCTATGGAATTCATAATGGCCTTGCTAATATCTTGGGAATATCCCTACTTAGAGTTCTTGGACAATTTTCTCATATTACCTGCTTTGAGAAGAGCTAGATTGGAAGAATGGGGATTATGACTTTGCTGGTAATGGAACACAACTTATCTAGAAAGTTTATAATAAAGAAAAATCAATGTTGATTATTGTGCACCAATAGACATAGGAGAAAGATCTGACCTTGGTCTTCAAAGCATATCTCCCCATCTTTGAATACATTATTTCTCTCAAATGCTCAGTTGTCAGATCCAGCATTGACCATCTCTAGATTTAAAGAGATTGTTCACAACTATTCTAACCAAATTACAAATACCTTTCTTATTTTTTAAATCAAAATTTCAAATTATTTCTATTCTTTTATGACATAGGGGAGAAATAAATACGATTTTAATTCATCTTTATCTAGATTTGATAAGATCTCAAACATTGAAATATGTGGATTGGATTTTAAGCTCTTTGAGCTTCTGGCTATTCTCTTTTAAGTTTTTAACTTGTTTTCTTCAGTATCTTTTTTGTTTCCTTTATTTTTGTTGGTGAAAAAAGGGGAGTAGATATGAAAGTATTTAAGCATATGAGTCTGACAGTTATTATTTTTGCTTAAACTCTAGAGATTTATTATTTGTGCTTTAAAGTTTAAATTTAATTAACCTGGATAGAACTTTGGGTGAGCTTAGAAAACTCACCTTCTAGGCTATTAGACTCAGGGGGAGCTTACAAACCTCAGACCCTGAAGTCAACTTGTTCATTAAATTAACAACAGTTACTCTTAAATACGTGTGTTTGTCATCATAAAAAAGGGAGATTGTTGGAACAAAATTGGTTTGTACCATATCCATTAGGTTTTAATGATAACAAATTATTTAAAGAACAATTGGGTATGCTAATATTTGTTCAAGTATGCAGGATCATAGGCTAAAATTTCAGGAACTAACTAAGTATTGGTTTTGATGTTGAATGTCTAAAGATAAGCTTAAAGATCAGAATCTAAAGGATCAGAGGTCAACTTCTGAAGATCAGACTCAAAAGAGGTCAACGTCTGAAGACCAAAATCTAAAGAAGTCAACCTTTAAAGACCAGACTTTGAAGAAGTCTACCTCTGCTGATCAAAACCTGAAACTAGTCAAAGCGCAAGGACCAAGGTGACTCTGATAGGTCATTGTCAGACTCTGAGCCTACTTTGTCTTCTTCTAATCACATGAAGACCTAAGATTTTTCTTCATAGATTCAATTGGGATATAACTGATAATTACTTTTGTAGAAAAGGGATTTTAAACAAGCTTTCAACGTAATTAACCATTTGGAGAAACATCTCAATGTCTCTATTCAAGCTTCTCATGAAATCTCTTGTGCAAGATCTTCAATGACTCCTTTCCTTCTCTATATAAGGAACTGAATACTTGAAGAAATATATGAACCATTGACATTCAAAGAGCAGTTACTCTATCAAAACGCAAGCACAAGTTTAACTTAGGATTTCTTACCTTTGTATATTCTAAAATCACTAAGTCTTAAAGAGTTCTTCTTGAGTTGTATTTTGCTACACCTCTGATTGTATATCAAGTGTATTACCCCAAACAATCTTTTATCCGTTAGATAGATTGTTAGAAGTCTCTTACTTAGTGTTTGAGCATTTGAAGTCTATTGCTTGTGTGCTTGATCATAGAAGTCTCTTGCTTGTATGCTTGAGCATTGGAAGTCCCTTGCTTGTATGCTTAAGCATAAAAGTCTTTTACTTTGTGTTTGAGAATTGGATATATATTGCTTATGTGCTTGAGCAAATTGTAATCTTGTGTGATTATAGTGAAAATCTCTTGTAAGTACAAGGGAAATGGATTATTCTCGGTTTGTAAGAGGAACTAGGATAACTTTGTGTGTCTATCTTCTTTCTTGCATTACTTATCCGCTGCCTATCTCTTGCTTGTGATTCAGATTATATACTTTGTGTTTAGAATCTAAACAGAGTTTTAAAAATAAAGAAAAAGTCTAACATAATTCAACCCCCTTCCCTTATTTTGTTTTTCTCACCTTCAAACGGAATGACATGCTCGTTTGCAACCCTAATTTGTTGCCAACAAATATATGATGCTTTTATGCTTAAACTACAAAGACAATACTAAAGTTAAAGAATTAAAAGAAAATATGAACTCTTCAAGATAAAAATAATGAATTTATTGAACAAATATTCTCTATATTTCAAGAATTAGTCTATGGCTTGAAATTCCTTGATAAGAGTTACATCATTACTCATTGTGTAAAAAAATTCTAATAAATCTACCTAGCAAATAGAGACCCATAGCCACTTTAATTCAAAAAGATAAGGATCTCGACAAAATATCCTTAAAAGATCTTATGAACTCTCTTAGGCCTCATGAAATAGAGCTTCATGGAGATGAATCAATGAGGAAATCAAAATCCATTTCTTTAAAATGAAAAAGTAGAGGTTTTACATCAAAGAATTTTCAAATAGAGGCAGAACTAAACTTTTATGATATGGTTAGCATAATGATTACTCAAATTAATGAGTTACCCTTTCTTTAAAAACAAATACAACGGGTTTGGGTCAAAAGAGGAAAGATTTAGAAGAACTTTCCAAAGAAATATATTTCAACTTCTAAAGAGTACAAAGGCAATAAGGAAATTACATATAAAAAATAATTTACTATAAATGAAAAGATATGTTAGATCTTGTGTTAGGGGTCTACTGCAAAACATAAAAAAGAAGAAGATGAAAATGGTACGATGAAAGTTGCACAAAATAAATTCTAAAGTGTGTGTTCACACTAAGCTTTAGGTTCGATTCACCCCCATCAATTTAGGTCAATTGGATGCAAATGGGTAAACTGACGAATCCCCTTTAGAATACTTTGGAAACCTTACTAGGAATCGCACATTCACATTAAGAATATCGATCAATAATATTTTTCTGAATAAAGTTCCCTCATTTATTCTCGTTCACTAGAAAAATAAAAATAAAATGATTTAGATATGATTTTTGGAAATGAAATATATTATTTTTCGTGTGTCTTTTTCTTCCTAACAAGTATCTCTATTTATAAAAAAAACTTGTACCAATTGATGAGGAGAAACAATGTTTAAAATAGTTTCAACATGACTTTTCGTGAACAATTATATATTAATAGCATTAAAAAATTTCACAAAATGTTGTGTTGGTCTGGTGGTTGAGGTGCTTACCCATCTTGCTTCGCGTCCCATGTTTGACACCCAAAGCGTGTAGTTCTTTTGGCAATATTCAAACCATGGACTTATGGTAACACTGTCTAATTCAACCACTAGGCAAGTTTCTTCTTTAATGAACATTTCAACATTGACATGATCTTAACCACTTGTAAAGTATAATTTTTCCAATTATATATTTTGGAAATTATCCAACAAGATCTTGGACACTTAAATCAAAATGTACAAAGTTAGAAAAAAGAGAAGACAATAAGAAATGGATTTAAAGGGGGAAAGAAGACTCCCATAACACCATAATATGAATTTGATGCATGGCCCGATGAATATGTTTAACAAGCAAATATGGATCTAATGGAAACCAATGAATCACATACACGATACAGGCATCAAATACGATACGTATGATATGGAAATACGTTAGTCATTAAAAAATCTAGGATATGATACGTTTAAGATACATACATAAACAAATTAAAATTAAACATTAGTTAAATAATTTATTAGACACGTAGGACCAATTCTCTATTAGGCTTGGGTTATCTTATGTGTGTTTATATTTGTTGGGCCCAAGTGTCTATATAAGACACTTGACTATCTTTGTATGGATTACATGTATGGATAATATTAGTTGTTATCCAATGGCATCACAATATTTCATTCATGTAATATGGTGTCAGTTGTGAATCATCTACACCTTTCTTTCTTTTTAAATTCCACAACAAGAGTTTCTTCATTCACATTCATTCATAATTTCTTCCTTCTGCTTTCATGGCTTCCGACGGGGATTCCGATTGTGAAGATCCCATCATCAAAGATTCCAAAAACACAACCGATTCTCAAGATCAAGTCTTGTTATTTCTTCAGCCTTTTTTTTTATTTTCTTTCATTATTTCTCATAAAATTATGTATCTTTTTTGCAAAGTCTCTCTTATCAGCCTTGAGTGTCTTCTTTTTACCCATTCTTGTGTTTCCCAGAGAAACTCAAGAGTTGTGGTATTTGGTGTTATTTATACATCTGCTCTCATATGGGTATGTTTTAAATCTCCTCTTTCTTGAAGACCGTGTTCTTTGAGTCTTATGCCTCTGTGATTATTGCTCCTTAAAAACCATGTTGCCAGAATCTACTTCTTGACCATCTTGAAATCTATGGTACATATGCTTATCAGTCATCAATATCTGTTTTTTTTAATTAACTTTTTGTTGATGACAAAAGGGGGAAAATTTATGGGAAAATTTAAGAGGATTACAAGTATTTTTTGAATACTTTTAATTTACTCGAACCCTAATCATTTTGATATTGCTTTCATTTGAACATTATTTCATCAAAATAAGGATAAACTGACTTGGATAAGACTTAGGGAGAGCTTACAAAACTCAACCTATGGACAATAAGACTCAGAGGGAGCTTACAAACCACATACTCTAGTGTTGTCAAGCTAGTTAAACTGACAAACCATTATTCTTAAATATATTTGTTTGTCATCATAAAAAAGGTGAGATTGTTGAAACAAGATTGTTCATATCCCTTGAGTTTTGATGATAACTAAGTACTTTAAGAAAAAATGGGTATACTAACATATGTGGAGAAGCAATATAAGTCTGATTCTAATTGGTCAAAATCTGATGACTCTGAATGTGTTTATCAGCCTCTAAAGGTTCATACTCTGATCATATATTCTTGCATCTGGTGACAACATAGACTCTCAAGGCTTGAAGAGCCTCTAATCCGTACGCTATACCAAAGAAGACTAGTCTTGCCAAAGCCTCATATTTTTGGATAGAGTCAACTAGGGTTTCGTTTTGTAAGACTCAAGGAATGGTGATGTGACCTAATTAGTTTGTTCTACCTTTTGGTAGATACCTAGTGTCACGCCACGAAAAATGTAGAGTTGCCACCGAGTTTTATTTATTACAAAGGAAAGGGAAAATAGTGATAAAACCCCAAAGAGAATGGTCTTCTCAACCAAGAGAGGATTCAGAAGTCGATTCTGCAAGGGAAATATATTAGCATTCATCACATCCATCATAATCGATGGGAACCACTAGCTTGTATCAATGCATATGAATGTTGTTTATCTGAATGTTACTTGCTATCAGGAAATGAGATGAGAAAGAATAAGATGGGAAGATAAAATAAGTTTTAAATTAGTATGCTCGCCAAGGATTTGAATCCCTGTGCCTACGTATCCTCATTCCTGCAATAAGGAAGTCAAAGCTCCATAGTTCCGCTCATAAAACAAAGTATTTAAACATTGTTCGCGTTCTACAATCAACTTGCCTATATGCTTGAGCATGAGACCTTTAAGTGTTTGTTTGTTTGTAATAGAATGAATACGCTTGGACCGTACTCTAGCAGTTAAACATTACTTTCTCACACATGGATGCTTAAGCTTCGTTTATGTTAGAACGGAAGTAACACGTCCTTTCTGAGAAAGGTTTGAAAGATGCCTTAAGGCAAAAAAATGATTTGATTGGTTGAGGTTGACTTAACACGGAGACAAGCATCTAACCTTTGGCTAAGTACAACCAACAATCTGAATACTTGAGAGTTGAGAGGACAATTGCATCCTAACCATTCTTTTTCATCCAAAAGAAGTTTGATTTGTGAAATGATTTGGCAAGTTTAATAATTGATACTTAGAAGGAGACAAGTATCTAACCCTTGGCTAAGCACGACCAACAATCAGATACTCAGGAGTTGAGAGGACAGTGGTATCCTAACCACTCTTTTTCTCTCTCAGACCACCAAATTGAACTCGTTTTATTGTTAGATGTTTTGAAGAGGAAGTCAAGCATCGTGCCACAAGTTAGGTACGACTGTCAACTCAAGTAATTGAATATTGTGTACAAGTAAGTACACCCCATTTTTGAATTCCAGTTTATTGAGAAAAGGTTTTGAAAATGCACTTGACGTTGGATCAAGTGTTTGATATTTATTGTTAAAAAATGTGTGTGAAGAATGGAGGGAGATAAAGATAGAAGTATGTTGAGATGTATAATGGAATGAGATACTTGACGTTGGATTAAGTACCCGCGTTGCTACGAAGTGAGTTTGATTTGAAAAATACTTGATGTTTGATCAAATGTGTTTTTTGTCTTTTGAAAAGTTTCTTTTTATTGTTTGGTTTTATCTTTTTTAGTTAGCATGCATGGAAAGCTATAAACGAATGCAAATACTAAGCTATTACACTTGCATGAGAAGGGGGGACATGTGACCCACAATGGGGGGATGGTGCCAAACTATACAAAAGGTAAATAATTGAAACCATACAAGTTACAATCTAATCACCATGCCTAAAACAATCAAGTGACATGATGTCCTCAAACAATACAAGACAAATGATGATTAAAGATCATAATAGGAAAGCATCTTGGATTGAACTTGGAGTTACAAGGTTCATGGTTAACACACAAGCAAGTGAGAGTTAGTATGAATTAAAACAAATGAGAACAATGCATCAAATGGAAACATATTCAATGGCCTTAATCAATTCACATGGAAATGGATCAATATGGATAATTAATCAAAGACTAATCACATGATATGACACGTGAAATGACATACACAAGGCATACATCACATAAATTGAAATGAAATTTTTAATTTCCATAAGATGATCACAAACCAAAGAACACAATTAAATGGACATTAAATCTAAATGATCAAGATCACCTAAACATGAATTATGTATCAAAATAATAAAAGTCAAATTGACAATCTAAATCACAATTTGAAATCATGAACATGATAATCACAAATTGAATGAGGACTTAACCTAAGAGAGAATCATGATAAAAATAAACAATTAAGCATATTAATTAATCATGAATAAAATGAAAAAAAAAAGATTAATCAAACCTAGGCAAGTGATACTAAATCATGGCATGATTAGATTAACATTTAATTAAATTATGAAAAGAAAAATCCAAAAACTAATTAAAATGAAACAAATTCTAATTAAACTACAGTAATCCCTAATTAAACCCGATTAATCCATTAAGCCTAATTATCAAATGAATCAAAAATCAAAAATCCTAATTTTAACAAGATTAAAAGAAATATCAGTAACATGATTAGTCAACAAAAATTAACTAGGATTAATAAATAAATTATTATAAAAAATATCAGCAGCATAATTGGCAAGATTAACATATAGTGGGCCATGGGTATGCAATGGATTGGGGGTATGAATCACAAGGACGCTTGGGCCATGCATCTGTTTGGGCAAAAATCCCAATTTCTTAACATCCAAACCCGGGTTCCATGACCGTGAACTAGCGGATCCGAATCCACATGAACCTCCAAGGAAACTCAACGCCCCAAATTCGAAAATGCTCAGGTCAAACGCGGAAAAATGACTCACCATCGGCGCCGGAAAATCTCCCTCGGTGGCCACGCGAAACTCAATCTTGCTTCTGCGTTGCGCTTCTGTTTGTTCTTCAATTTTGTGTTATCGTCGTTGCTTGGCTTCCGTTTCGAATTGTGGTTGAATTGCATTGCGTCGTTGTTGTTGAATTCAGATGAAAAGTTCTGTTGATTGTTGAGTTCTTTCTATGAAGATGTGAAGAGAATCCCTTTCGAGCTTTTCTGGTGAATCCCAAGTGATAAAGGTGAAGCCCCCCTCAAAATGCCGTGAGTTTTTCTTTACTCCTCTATGCTTCGAAATTTCTTTCTGTTAGAATCTTTTTCTCCTTCTGTGAAGTTCTCCCTTGGTTACCCTTTTTTCTGATAATTCTCCCTTCCCTGTTTTTTGTTTGAAGTTTCTGTTTTTTGTTTGTTGGAGTTTGTTAAGATATAGAGTTTGTTGAGAGAATTTTGTTGCGCTATTATTGGAGTTTGTTTTTTTGTGTAGTTCTGTTATATGGAGTTCTTGGTGGTGAATTTCTGTTTTGAAGGTTGTTGAGGTTGTGGTTGCAAAACAGTTGAAAGTAGTTATAGAGGTTAGTTAGGTTGTGAGGTAGTTAGAGATTGTTAGTTGGAATCATCAAGTTGGTTGGAGAAGTTAGTTTGAAGAGGTTGAAAACGGTTGGGTTGGTTTTGGAGGGTTGTAAATCTGTTATTCTGTTTTTGCTCTCTTTTTGCAGGTTAATGGTTTTCATTGGTTTTGTTCATATTATGCCGGAAGTATGTGAGTTTGGCTTGCTTGTGGGGTTTGGATTCACTTGGAATTGGCTTTCGAATGCATGAGCTATGGAGCAAGCCTTGGTTATTTGAATCTGCTTGTGGTTTGGCATGGCTGCTTGATGGAATCTTGATCATTGGATATGGTTGTTGACTTGTTTATGTATTAGAAGGAATTTGGAAATTGGATGTATAGTTGTAATGAATTTGTAATTGGAAATGTATGGCTGTAATTATGTAAAGTCCTATGTTGTAACTTTGGAATAGAATGAATTTGTTGATGTATGAAATGATTATTTATTATTTTTTTTTGTATGAAACATGGTTGAGTTGGAAATTGAATAAATTTTGAATGAATGAAATTTTATGGTTATGGATCGAAGAAAAAAAAAAGCTTAATGATCATGCCTTGAAAATTGAAAAAATGGAAAGACGGTTTATTTGTTGGTCTGACCTAGAAACGGATCAAGAAATGGACCTAGCCTCTTAGGTATAACAAAATAAGGGAACATGCAATTTAATGATGAAACATGATAAAAAGAATATAAACAAGTCTCAGGGGTTAAAGGGGTCAGTTGACTTTGTCAACTGGTTGATCAAAAGTCAATTGTAACAAAGTTGGTCAAAAAATGGAATATTTGCAATGAACATGAACACTTATGATGAAAAGAACATGATGAGTGGAATTGGGTATCTGAATTGACTTTGAATGACAATGAAATGAATTGATATAAACTGAATGATTGTGGACTGAATTAACTGATGACTTGATATGATGAACTGGAAATGGACTTGACTGAACAACACAATGCTCTTAAACCAGATGAAATATGTCATGCTACAAGACTTGAAACCCAATCAAGCGAAACCAACCAAATGATACTTAACCAAGAAGCATATTGTAACACCTTGGATGAATGCCCCTTGATGAAAGCATGGTGATCATGAACAAGTAGACCTCTGATGAATTGTTGAACAAACCAATGAACCTCCATGAATGACCAGATGGATCAGATGAACCTCAATCTTAAATACACACATGACAAAATGATAGGGCCATAACTAGATATTAATGTTTCAGGGACTGAACGACTTTGATGATGCTTACAATCCAAAACTAGTGACTTAGGGTTTCCCATATGCTCCATGATGAAGATAAATAAGATGAAGGGTTCCAATACAAACAAGGTCATCAACATGAACCCTAGCCTGGGGACCCAGCCTCTCTTCCATACTTTGTGTAATCAAGGCCCTTGAATCTATGATCTTGAGTTTCTCAATGCCAATGAATGTACTATGATGTCATGGATATGCAAATGGAATCTTAAACCAATAGGTTAGATAGAAATGAAAAGGAGAGGGTAAACTTTGGGGTATGACACATAATACTTCGAAAGGTTCTAGGAACAATGCCATTATTCAGTGGATAATGCTTCTAACCAGATACATTCTCCAACGTCTCTCTTGGCATGCTTCTTCACTAAGTTTTCTCTTATATTCAAACTCTCCAATGACTCTTTCTCTACCTCTATAAAAGGAAGTTTAAGATTTGAAGAAAGGTGTACAATAACAACGCAATACAATATCTTGAGCATAACTCTAAGCTTTCATTTGTAACTATTATTGCATAAGATCTTAAGATTTCTTATCTTTGTATATCTTAGAAATCTTAAGAGGTTAAGAACCTCTGTGGTTGTTGCACAACTGTTATACTTTTGATTGTGTATCTAAGTATAGTGGTTACCATTTCTACTAAACTATTTATTTAAAGTAGAAGAAGTCTCTTGCCTGTGTGCTTGAGTAAGGAAGTCTCTTGTCTGTCCACTTGAGCAGTGAAGTCTCTTTCTAGGTTGATTGAGCATAAGTATTTTGCAATGTGTCTTAAGCAGAAGTCTCTTTATAGGTTGATTGAGCAAGTGAAAACTCTTGCAAGTGTGCTTGAGTAAAGTGTAATATGTTGATTATAGTGAAAAGCTCTTGTGAGGCAATGGGATTGGACTACTCTCAATTGAGGAGAGGAACCAGGATAAACTTTGTATGTTGCTTGCTTTTACTACTGATCTTTATTATTTTTGCTGCTGCTACCATTTATGATATCAGACTATGAAAACTGTTCAGACTATGAAGTTGTATTATCATAAGCGAAACGATTTTGGAATATACAATTCAACCCCCCTTTGATGTGTACTTTTCTTACCTTCAGTCTCAAGTTGTTGAGAGGGGGTTAAGGTTTCTTAATATTTGCTTGTAAACAATTTTTCCTAATTGCGAAAGTAAGTAGTAAAATGATTATAACCAATTCTTCTTATTCCCCTTTTCCTCTCTTTCGTAAACGTAACAAGGGTTTCTTGTGTTTGTTCAAGAAACTCAATCTTTCTCATGATTTTACTCATTTCTAGTGCAAAGTATGTCACGACAGTTTTTATGTCCTATTGAGATGACGTAACTACTCCCACATGACTCTATTTTGCTGACTTGTATACCCTTGACGCTTTGATATGGGGGATTTCTCATGAGGTGTATATGTATTTGAGGGGATTCAAAACAGTGACAGGATCATCCCATCGACTAAAATTTCCTATGGAGTTGTTAGGCCTGTGTGTTGCTTATGGATTTTCTGATTGTGTCTCCCTTCCTCGTGCAATGATAGTGGTGTCCTCATGATTTTTCATTGTATGGGTTTTTTAAGCTCAAATATTCCTTCATACAAATCTCTCGCTTGGACGATTCAAAGCTCTAAGGATGTATATGTTTGGTTATTTGAGTCATAGAAATGTTGATAGCTTACTCCACCACACCGAGCTTCTTTTCTCAAACTTGAGTTATTTGTTCCTGAAGGTCACTCTACTAGTGGATAACTAATAGTTTCCTTTAAACAACCATCAAAAAACCTTTAAGAATGTCATTAATATGGATCTATATGCTTGCAAGTATGAAGATGATGATCCTGTTCACAACCTTCCTAAGTGTTTGCATGACGACAACACTAATGATTGTTGAAGGCAGTTGTAAAAAATTTCCAATGCTCTGTTGATGGTGATTAACTTAAAGACATATTAAGCCTCATAAAGTATGAGACTTAAAGTTCCATTGAAGTGCTTATATGATCAATGTATTTGGAAAAGGAACTTGAGAGCCTTAGAGTTGTAAAAGAGCGGAAGTGTGAAACTCGTCTGGTTGTGTTTGTTTGAGTGACCAGAGTCTTGTGAAAGTAGGAGAGTAATTCCTAAGATACTAAAGAAACTTACACACATACTTAAAAAAAAAATTAAAACCTCCTTTTAACTAATACAACACCTAAAAATGTTTTTAAACCTTAGTAAGTTGATTAGGAAGCTGTTATCTTCATTAAAAGTAATTTTTTTGAACTACTTAATCGATTAGATCGTAAAGCTGATCAATTAGATAAAGAAAATCGATTACATAATTGATTATCATAGTGTCTTAATGCTTATTAAAAACTGTCTATCCAAACTTTCCAAATTGGGCTCAAATAATCAATTATTTGTGGTACCTAATCGATTAGGCTTAGGACCTAACCGATTAAGTGAGTTAACTAGCCCATGGATCATTTACTTTTTTAGTCATTTCTTCTCATATATAAAGGAGGTGTCTCTCCTCCTCATTTCACACCAGAATTCAAGATTTCTCTAATTCTTTAACATCTCTCTCTCTCTCTCTCTCTCTCTCTCTCTCTCTCTAAATATTTTCGTTTCACCAAAGTTGCCTTAGTGCCTTGTGAGTGAAAACTGCTTCTAAGAAAAGAGTTGTACTGGTTTGGTGGCATTTCTCATTATTTTCAAGAATGTGATACTCTTGAAGAGTTGAGTTTGGTTCTTGAGATTTACCATTCTTTAAATATGTGTTTGGTTCTAGAACTTAGGTTGGAAAAGTTTTGCTTGGTTATTAAGATCAACATGTTAAATCTCTAATTGGTTAGTTAGTTTAGCCAATGGAAAATCATTTTTTTGGTTGGGGATAATCCATTGAAAATCTCTAGATCTATTTGTAACAAATGTTGGTGGGCATAACCTGTAAAAATCTCAAATTTATAGTCAAATCTCAAGAAGATCTCTTCGTGACAGTAGTAGGCTGACGTTCAGCTGAACCTAGATAATCATCTGGTGTCATCTCTCTACCATTATCTTTTATTTTCTCCTATTTACTTTATTGATTTTTGTAAGACCCCAATTTTGACCTTAAGATCCCTCATGATATCTCATCATTTGCACTGGCTTTGGGATCACACACTTGGCATCCTCCTCACCCCTCATTCATTGGGTTTGCATTAGGAGAGATCACCAAGCACATTTTATTGTATTATACTTTGTTTTTATTTGTTTACTAACCAAAATGCCAAAAATATGTCTATGTGTATCTTTGTTTCTTTTGTAGGTAGTGTGTGTGTCCACCCGTGCCTCATCAAGCTCACAACTAGGATTTGAGACCCTCAATGAAATATATCAATCAAGGGAAGGTTCAAAATGATTCTAAGTATCATATATGGATCCCCATGTTCTTCATTTATCATTTTGATCAAGAGTTAATCAAGAGTTTGAAGCTTATTTGCCTTGGAAGCTCTAATTCATCTGGGTCCTCAGCAAGTTTCTTCATCAATTGGTCAAAGATCTCAAGTTATACTTCATTATGAATCATATTATGCATATTTTATTCTCCATGAGCCCCAAAGATCAAAGTAACTTCAAGTTTGCAAATTGGTTCAAAGAAGTTGACCAGAGAAAGTCAACTGGTCAAATTTAGGGTTCCCTAGACCCTATCTCCTACGATTTTTGTCATATGAAAATTATTCCAAGAGAAAAGTTACTCTTTATGACATTCCAAACAACTTCCATGATGACATAAAGAGCTAATTTTTCTTAGAAAGTCATTTTTTATGGTGAAATATTATAGGTCATTTTATCTGTGTCCTAGTTAAAAGGTCAACTTCCAAGAACCATAACTTGCTCAATTTTTATGATATTGTAAGACCCCAATTTTTACCCTAATATCCCTAATGTAATTTCATCATAAGCATTAGCATTGGGATCATACCTTGGCATCCTCCTTACCCCTCTTTCAATGGGTTTGTTCTGGGAGAGATCACCAAGCACTTTGTGATTGTATCATACTTATATTTTATCATTTCACTAACCAAAATATCAAAAAAATATGTCTTTGCATTTGCCTAACTCTTTGGTAGGAAGGGCATGATCTCCATTAATCTATCAAGTTCACATCTAGGGTTTGAGACCCTCATGAACAAAGAGCACAACCAAGAATTGATCCAAGAATGGTTATGATCATCATATATGAGTCCCAATGTTCTCTACATATTATATTTATCAAGTTTTCTTCAAGAGTTTGAGGGTGATTTGCCTTGGAAACCATAGTTTGACTGGGTATCTTGAGTAACTTCTTCAACAAGCTATCTCACCAATTGATCAAATTTCTCAAGGGACACTTCAAAATTCATCATCCTATGCATATATGATCTACCATGAGCCTATAAGGTCAAGAGAATTGGAAGTTAGCAAGTTGGTTGATGGTGGTTGGCCAGATGAATTCATCTGATCAAAACTGGGTCTCCCTAGACGCTATCTCCTAAAATTTTCACTATATGAAAATGATTCCAAGAGAAAACTTACTCTAAATGACATTAAAAATAACTTTCATGTTGAGACCTAGAGCTAGGTTTGCTTGGAAAATCATTTTCTATGTTGAAACATTATAGGTCATTTTGTCTAAACCCTAATTTGAAAGTCAACTTCCCAAGGCCATAACTTGCTCAATTTTTATGAGATGAAAGATTTCAAAGTTGCACAATCAAATTCAATATTTCTAATTCAACTTTTATGTTTGGAGTGGGAGCTAATTCAACTTTGATATGAGGTTACATTATAGGTCACTTTTGACCTATACCATTGATCAAGTGATTTTTCTAAACTTAAAAATTGCATAACTCTATCATTTAAAATCCAAATGACATGAAATATGTGACCATTTTGAATTTATTTGAAAGAGCTACAACTTTGATGAAGGCATTTTTCTCATTTGAAGTTCATATAAAAAGTTAAGCAAGGTGGAATATTGAGACATATGGCTTGACACTTAGAAAAATATTGATATGTCAAAAATTTCCAAACTTCCACCTCAAATTTCTTCAAGTTAAAAACTCCAAATGGAAAAGTGTTGAACATGAAAGTTATTCCTCTTGATCTCACATTTCAAAAGAGCTCAAATTCATCCATTTTGGACAAGGAATGCATAGGATGCGCATGGCATGAACATGGTAACATCACTTGGCAAGGAACAAATTTCAAATCTTCATAAACACTTGCCTTGCAATCCAAGCTGAATTCAGATCATCTCACACTCATTTGTGGACTTATGGAAATGATTTTATGGGCCTATGCGCACCCATGCACCCATGCATCATCAATGACCAAATTTGGAAAGTGAATTCAAGTGTGCAAAAAGCAATAGATTCAGCTATAAATAGAGCCTCATATGCTCAACATTTCACACACATTTGCGCCAACTTTCATCCCCTAATTCTTGCTCAATTTTATTGATTCTTTGGTTGTCTGAAGTCCTACCAATGTAGGTAAGAAGATTGAGTTGCTTAGAGGCTAAATCGAAGCAACTCAGTTCATGTACCTCAAATTTCAACTCCATATATCTCCCAATATACTTGGAGTTAGAGTGAATTGAGGCCAGATTCGAACTCAGTGCCATTTTTACTTTGAGATCATGTCCTTGATTTTAATTTTGGTGATGGTTGAAGGTGGACCAGTCCGGTGAGGTCCACCGGAGAAGAAGAACGGAGCTACAGCTCCGGCGATGTGTTGGCATCTCTCATAACCATAAGGTCCATCTAATTCGTTTTAATCCTGAGCGTTCTTTCTGATTACCAAGGTTATGGCGCGCTAACTAGAGTCCATCATGGATAACGCGTTTGTGACCACTTGGTCTGCTACCTCAATTAATGAGGGAGATCAAGTGGTCCACGTTTTTTTTTCGATATTTTAATTCTCATTTTAATTGCATTATTTTCAATAATTCATATTAAATTCAATATTGATCCAAAAAATATGGGACTTTCACCAAAAATTTTCAAATATTTTTCTCTTTCATATTCTGAATTAAAATTATTTTTTGGATCATTATTAATATTTTTCATGAATTAATTGATTTTTCATTGATTTTTAATTGTTTAAAAATATTTTTAAATGTCCAAAAATTATGAATTTTTTTCTCCAAGGTCCTTTGACCTTGTTTGACCTATGATAAATCTCATGGCCATTTCTTTGGTGTTTTGATGAGATTTTAGGAATTGGACAAACCATATTTAATTTAAATGCACTATTTTAGTATTTTAATTTGAATAAATGCCAAATAAATTTGTTGACCAATTGTGATGACTTGTTTATGTTTGACTCTTGTTGTTGGGATTTGGTCAAGGTTGATTTGACTTTGTCAAATTAATATCATTGGATTTAGGGTATTGATGGAATGTACATTCCATCTCCCAAAATGAATGGATGATATTAATTTGGTAAAAGTCCTCCTCTGACCAATATGTGTTTTGATCCATTCCCCTCCCACTTCATCTTATTCCCTTTCTTCATTCATTCATTCCATTTGGCCTATGATATCTCATAATCCTAAGGCTAGTTGATTGAAAAATTGACATGAGTATGTATGAGATTAGGCCACACCTTTTGCATATTCTTTTTGTGTGTGGTATGTTTCATGAGCATAGTCCATTATACTATGTCTCTAACATGCATTAACAACAAAATTTTATTGCTCGACCTCAAATAGTGGTGACTTCTACATAAGTCCAATTAAGATTGCTTAACATAGCGCTAAATTTGTGACATAAAAGGGATAAGCATTCTAGTTAGTGAGATTGTAAGTCTCCCCTCTTTCATGATTTTGTGTGGAAACTTAGACTTTTTTCCTTCCTATGGAAGATGTCTTGGTTCAAGGATCCATGCTTATGATAAGTGGTTGAGTGTTCTCCAAAGAATGACTTCAATTAAAAAGAAAAAGCAAAACAATACTAACTTCTAACCAATTAACTACTAACTTTTAATTTCAAGTCCTTTACTCTAATGCCATTTAATTTTTGTTTCTATTCACTTGCCATTGTTCATATCGTTTTAATTGTTTATGTTAATGCAATTTTCACTTTGTCCATTTGGACCATATTGTGTGATATATTTTGTTTGTGTATACTTTGCTTGTTTGTGTGGTCTTTGACCATTAATGTACATAATAACAACAAAAACCCTAAAAGACTTTTGTGTGAATTGTTGGCTTGATCTTGGACAAATGGACTTAGAATCTAGGCAACCTTCCTATGCTAAAGGACTTGGCCAATGACAACTTGTTGAGAAACCAAGTGCTTGCAATTTGAAATTCATCTAATACATCTTTGAAGACCTTTTGAGTTCATCTGCAACATGATCATTGTGAAGCTGTTATTTTGAACCTGTGACTTGTGGAATTCATCTGTTACATGAGCTACTTTGAAGAAGATCATGGAATGGATAAGATTGGATGTGGCCATCTTTATTTTATGCCTTGCTCTTCAAGATAATATAATTGTGCATTTGTGTGTTGCTTGATTCTAAAAGTCCAAGGAAATTTTGGGTTTCTATTGACATTCTTGTCTATTGGATTGCTACCTATTTGGTCAGATCTTTTCAACTCTAAACTTTTAATTTTGTACATAGGATAGTCTCTTCATCTTCTCCCCATTTCTTTAATTTCAAAATCTCTCCCTCCATTTTTTAAAATCTTCTTTATGTGAACTACTTTTGTTCTAAACTTTGACCACTTTGCAAAAAAAAAAGATAGAAACTTTGGCCTTATGCCATTGCATTTTCAAACTTCTTTTCTTAAATCAAGCTTGTAAATAAATTTAACTATACTTGACCTAAAATTTCAAAAAGCCAAAAAGAACTAACTCATTCAAACCATTTTTAGGCCTTCGTGCCTTTCAAACTTAAATTTTGTTAAAAGCAATGCATCCACTTTGAAATTTGTATCACGAACTACGAGGTTTTGATCCCTCATTTTTATGTTGGTACGTAGGCATAAGACCGAAGGTCTTGTCAAACAAAAAAATATAATTAATGAATTCTTTTCTCATCCCCCCATTCTATTTGTTTGTAAACATCACTTTATACCAAATACATATGCACGCAAAAAGGGCTCCCTAGGAGTACCTAGGACACTTTGGGCGCTAACACCTTCCCTCTGTGTAACCAACCCCATTACCTGTAATCTCTGACTTTTTATTAGTTTTGATTTGAAAACTTCTTACTTTTGGGTTTTGTTCGTACTTTTTCCCTTTTCCCTTGGAAACAATAAAAGCACGGCGGCGACTCTTGTTACTTGATCTCTAGCTTGTCAATAGCTTGATGATCATAAATTTACCGCTATAGAAATTAAGTGGCGACTCTGCTGGGGAGTAGTCTCCAGTGGGTTTAGCCTACTTTTTGTGTATATATTTGTGTATATGTGATGTTTGTATATATGTATGTGTGATATAATATGTTTGTTGTGCTTGGTGATCTCTGAGTGGTGAGATAATTTCTAACCCGAACTTGAGTGCAATTAAGATATGAGGATGGTATAGTCATATTCGACTTGTGTGGAGTAGTCCTTAACAAGTTGGCTTGAGATCCATCCGCTCAGTGGAGACTCCTTTGGATTTGGAAATGTCACACAAGTATTTGTGGTTGGGCCTTACTATTTCTAATTGGGTCCGAGAAGCTGAGGACCTTAGAACATTTAACCCATCTTGGCCTATTTAGGACGTAGTGCGGAAACTGTTCAAGTGTAGACTTGATAACAGTTGTTACGCGATACTACACTCAGACGAGTTTCTCTTGAGAATATTATGGGTCGATGAGTCAATCATCTTAACCTGTAATATCCGATAGATGGAATTAAGACTCTGAGAAGTTTTTAGAACATGATCTACAGGTTTTTATCCTTAGTTCACTCCTTTGGGATGGTTCTTACCCAGACTCCATGCTCGTGACTTACAACAAACCCTTAATTCTTGGTTGATCCAATCAAGTCTTGTTAATATCAATGAAACTTGGGTGTTGATAAGGTGTAAACCATAATCCACCAAAATGGATGATTGATCTTGACAAAGATTTGATTCATCCCTTGACCTTTGTTTGCCTTGTGTGTGATCCCTTATTTATGATTGTTGCATTCATGCATTCATGCGCATCATAACATTCATCACACGAAAATTTCAAGGAACTAAGGTATCGTTTGCAAATATTTTCAGACCATGGATTATGGACGAAGGAACACTAAGAAGTACAGTTTCAGATGTCCCGACTTGAAAGAGTTAAGGAAGCTAGCATCTTTTGTATTAGATCCCTTGGACTTCAAACCACGTCACGGGAAGCTTCTGTCCATCTTGTCTGCTGATGTGGTTGAAGGACTCTTGAGTGTGCTAATGCAGTTCTATGATCCTCTCTACCATTGTTTCACTTTCCCAGATTTTCAGCTTATGCCTACCTTGGAGGAGTATTCTCATCTTTTGGGGGTACCTATTTCTAGTAGAGTGCCTTTTAGTGGATTGGAGGAGATTCCCCGATCTAGTATTATTGCTGAAGCTCTTCACTTGAAGAAGTCTGAGATAGAGGCTCATAGGGTGAAGAAAGGAGGGTTATTTGGGTTGCCTTTTCCTCATCAAGGAAGCTACTACTTTTGCTCAAGCTAGTAGTGTGGACGCTTTTGAAGTTATCTTTGTGTTGCTCATTTATGGATTAACTTTGTTCCCTAACATTGACAGTTTTGTTGATGTTAACGCCATTAGACTTTTCTTGATTGGGAATCCCGCGCCTACTTTGTTGGGTGATATGTATTTCTCTTTGCATCTAAGGAATTCTAAGGGTGGTGGAACTATTGTATGTTGTACTCCTCTTCTATACAAGTCGTTTATTTTGCACTTGCCTCAGACACCTGCTTTTGTGGAGAACAAACAATGTCTAAGGTGGTCTCAGAGACTTATGCCTCTCACTAATGATGATATAGTTTGGTATGATCCGTATTTAAGCAGTTTGGAGATTATTGATAGTTGTGGTGAATTCTCTAATGTGCCTCTCATTGGTACACAAGGAGGAATTAACTACAACCCTGCTTTGGCTTATCGTCAACTTGGGTTCCCCTTGAGAGACAAACCTAATAACATGTTGTTAGAAGGTCTTTTGTATCAAGAGGGTAAAAATTCCCAACATTTGAAGCAAAAGATTGTGCATGCTTGACATAATATGCATAGGAAAGGAAGATCCGAGCTTGGTCCACACAATTGTGTAGCTTTGGAAGCTTACACTTTTTGGGTGAAGAAGAGAGCTATGGAGTTGAAGATGCCTTATCCTTGCGAAAGACCTATGTCTATGGTTGTGGTTGAGCCATTAACTCTCCCTAACCAAGATGTAAAGGAGTTGGAAGACGCGCTCGCCAAGATGAAGCAAGAGAAGGATATGTGGGAAGAGAGTTTCCGTGCTTTGAGCAAGAAGCATGAAGAGTTGCAGTTGGAGTCTAAGGACAAAGATGCACTTATTGAGTTACTTGAAGACCGAGTGACGAAGAGACAGAGAGAGCCAGAGGTTTCATCTTCTAGCATGCCTCAGCCTTCCGTTGCTTGGAAGAAGATTGTTGATCAGCTTGTCCTCGAGAAGACTCAGATGAAGGCTTCTTTTGAGACCGAGATCCGTCGCATTCGAAGGAAGTACACGCCTTTAGCCAGATCTTCTGACATTGTTGTTAGGGATCCTTAGGATGACTAGTCTCCTTTTCTCTTGTATCTTATTATTTTGGTTTCTGAAATTGTACTCAGTGTAATCCTTCCAATTTATATAAATAAAAAGAGATTTTTGGTCATATCAAATTGTTGCAATTGCCATTTAAATATTATATATTTGCAAATGATATAGTAAGTTCCTTGAAAATAAAAATAATCAAGCATTGCATTTCATGCATCATTTGCATAAGCAAGTTTTCGCCAGATGTCTGATTGGTATTTCTTCTGTGCTTTAGCCAAGCTGACTCACCGGTACAATACCCGAGCCAATCATCTGAAAATCATGGAACATTTGGAGCAAGAGAACAGAGAGCTGAAGGACGAGATCGCCCGCCTGACTGCCATGATGGAGTCAGTTCTTGCTGCTCAGAATCAAGCTTCTCCAACACCTGCAACTCCTCTCGCGAGGACTGTTATTCCAGAGGTGACTACCTCTACCATCTCTGCTGCTACCACTCATTTCGTGCCGAATATGCCTGTCGGATTCCCGTGGGGAATGTCGCCTAACTTTGTGCCCGAAGGCTTTGCGCCTACATTTGCTTCCATGCAGGCATCTAGCCCGGTCATGTCCGTGCCTGTAAGACCCTAATTTTGACCCTAAGATCCCTCATGACATCATGTTATTGCATAAGTGCATTGCCTCAAGGATCATAGCATGTTTGGCTCCTTAACCCTAGGGTTGAGACTTGTTTGAGTGTTTTGAGACCACCAAGCATGCTTGTATTGTATATTATTGCATTTCTTATTTGATTACTAACCAAAAACACAAAAATATGTGCACCGTGTTTCCTCAGATCTAAACCATTGCCTAGTGCCACGTCAATTAATGAAGTGCATCCTGTGGCGCTGCTTTTTTTCACTTATTTCATTTTTCTTTTTATTTTCTGTTAATTCATTTCATTTTCAAAAATTCATTAAAAATTCATTTGAAGTCAGAAAAATTTGAGACCAATTACAAAATTTTTCTTGAAAAACCTAGTTTCATATTATGATTTTTAATTATTTTTGTGACTTCATTTGATATTTTTTATGAATTACTTGGTTTTTAATGTTTTTAATTCATTTTAAAATACTTTCTGAGTTCTAAAAAATCCAAAAATATTTTCATAGCATCTATGGATCATGATAAGTCAATAAAAATTAGTCTCAACAATTTATTGTTTGTTTTGAGATTATTTGAGATTTTAATTCATATTATGCTATTTTTAATTGTTTTTAATTGGTTTTAATTACTTTCTGATTTCAAAAATTTGTGAGAAAATTAGTCAAAGTTTATTTGACTATGTTGAACCTATGAGAATTTAATTGGACTCATGGAAGTTGTTTTGAATGGAATTTGAGGTTCAACCTTATTTGTTTATTTTTTATTTGCGTTTTATTTTAATTCAAAAAATACCAAAAAAGTATCATTGACTTCTTGACTTGTTGTCTTCATTTCTCTTCTGTTCGGTGTTGATTGAGGTTGAATTGATTCAACTTTGATCAAATTCATTGGATCTTGTGGTTTGAAAGTCCTTAAGGATCATCACCTAGAAAGATGAATGAATTTGATCAAGGATGAGTTATCCCTTGATCAATTGGGTTTGTTTGTTGACTTCTTACCCATTCCCTTTCATCTTCGTCCCTTTCTTTCCATCAATGGCCAATGAGTTAATGTCTCGAGGTTGGTCTTGACAAATAAGAAGTTTAACCTTCTTTGATCCAAACCAAACTCAACTTGATCCATAATCAAGTGAGTTATTTTGTGTCAAAGATAGGTTACTTTTTGGTCAAGCAAATAACCAAAAGTCAATACAAGGCCCTTCCCCTTTTGTTTGGCATGGCAAGTTTATGGAGCTTGGCTTACTAGTCATGACCTCTAACTTGTGTTCTTTGCCTATGTTCTTATTGACCGGCCTCAGATAGGTGTGACTACTACATTAGTCCACTTACGGTTGCTTAACATAGCGCTACATTGTCTTATGACAAGCTAGCATAACCTTACTAACTACTAACTTTAATTTGAGCTTTTAAATTTTTGCCATTTACTTTTAATGTCATTTATTTCTTGCTCATTATTCATCTTGCTTTTCATTTTGCTCACTTGAGCTCATATTTTATGTTCATGTCATTTTTCTTTTGCTCATTTGAGCCCATTATTGTATATAAATATATTGCTATTTTGTTGTGTTTGTGTTTGTTTTGATGTAAACCAAATGCAAAAGAAGAAAGGACTTAGAATTAGGATTTACCCATGCTTAAATGAATTCAAGAGCAACTAGGCCTCATGCCTTTAGAATGCGAAATTTGTTGAAGAGCAACTAGGCCTCATGCCTTTAGAATGCTAAAACTCAAAGTTGACTTCAAAGGACTTCTCCTTAAACTTATTCTTTATCCATTCTCTTTATCATGTTATGAACTTTTTGATGTGTGCTTTTGTGTGATAGGGATCCCATCTTAAGATTGTGAAAAGAGGACCATTGTCATGAGTAGCCAAGTTAAGAGCCAAGCCAAATGGAGATCCTAAGAGCTTGAATTCAATTTATTGATTGCTTGTTCGTGTTCTAAATCCAAAGGAAAGGAGCATCTTGAGTCATCTCTATAACTTTAAGAAAAGGAACTCCAAGGGTTTTATCTTTCTCCTCTTATCTTTGTATGCTTTAGGAATAGCCCTTCTCTCTTATCCCCACTCTAACCAAGCCAAAAATCATTTTCAAAACTTTGACTTTATTTCAAATTAGAAACCTAGGCCTTAGGCCTTTGACTTTTCAAAACCATTTTCATAACTACTCATTGTAAATAAACTTTAATCCAACTTTGACTTCATTTTGTAAATAAATCTAACTTGTAAATATAACTCATTTCAAGTTGTTTTGTGGTTCCAATGGCCACTTTGTTAAAATCTTTTCAAAAACATTAGTCATAGGTTTGAATTATCATAGTGGTTGATGTAAATCTCACCTCATCCTTAGTGTTGGATTATAAGCCTTCCATGCTTATTATAGGGTTAACCCCTCACTAGCATGTTGAAGCCTTCCTCACATGGTGGATTGTTGGTTTAGGTTGAGTTTTCTCCCTTTGATAACAAAAGACCTTAAGGCTTTTGATTAAATCAATTCACCAATCTTTGAGATTTTTTACCCCGAACTACGAGGTTTTGATCCTCCTTTGTGATGGTACGTAGGCAATGGGTTCATCCATTCAAATAACAAAACTTGTAAATATAATCTATTCTCTTCTCATCCCTCCAATCTTTTGCACAAATCTTTTCACAAATACCAACCTACAACACATATTTGCAAAAAGGGTTCCCTTAAAGTACTAAGGATGTTTTGGGTGCGTAAAACCTTCCCATTTCATAACCAACCCCCTTACCTAGATCTATGACATTTTTTATTAGTTTTTGATTTGAAAAACTTCTTACTTGGATTTTGTTCGCTTTTTAGCCTTTCCTTTGGATAAATAAAAGTGTGGTGGCGACTCGAATTGTATGTTGACTTTTGGTTTAGTCAATAAACCTAAAGGTAACGAAAACCCCGCTACAGTGCCACCTCCCGTTGTGCATACTTTGCCTCGCGTAGAGGATACCATCTATCATTCCGAGCCGTCTGAGGGTCTAGATGTTTATGAGAAGATGGACGAGATGAAAGATCAGTTTCTTGAGCTGCACAAGGAATTGAAGACGCTGGGAGGTAAAGACTTGTTTGGAAAGAGTGCTGCTGAGTTATGCTTAGTGCCTAACGTCAAAATCCCGGTGAAGTTCAAAGTGCCTGACTTTGAAAAGTATAAGGGGAACTCTTGTCCGCTCAGTCATCTTATGATGTATGCCCGCAAGATGTCTACTTAGTCCGACAATGATCAATTGCTTATTCACTACTTCCAAGATAGTCTGACTGGTTCTGCACTCCGTTGGTACATGGGGTTGGATAGTGCAAGCATTCGTGCTTTCAACGACTTGGGAGAGGCTTTTGTGAAGCAATACGATTATAATGTGGACATGGCGCCGGATAGAGACCATCTGAGGTCTATGTCTCAGAAGGACAAAGAGACATTTAAAGAGTATGCGCAAAGATGGAGGGAGTTGGTTGCCCAGATCACTCCTCCTTTGGAGGAGAAAGAAATGACAAAGATCTTCTTGAAAACTTTGAGTTCATTTTATTATGAACGCATGATCGCTAGTGCCCCTAATGATTTTACCGAAATGGTAAACATGGGGATGGGACTTGAGGAAGGAGTCCGTGAGGGACGATTGTCAAGAGATGAGGCGTCAACAAGCAAGAGATATGGTAGCAACTTTGGAAAGAAGAAGGATAGTGAGACCAACACAGTAATCTGTGGGAGGCAGAGGAGGCCTTAGATCAGAAGGAATCCACCACCCCGTCATCATCATCATCATCAAGTGTCATAAGTAATTTCGGTATTTTCTAATCAACAAGCAACACCAATTCAACAACAACAACATCAGCATCAACAACAACAACCGCAATAAAGAATGAACACCTACAACAACAACAATACCAACAACAATCATCATCAACAGAACTTTGAGAGGAAGAAGGTATCTTTTGACCCGATTCCTATGTCGTATGCAAAGCTATATCCCTCATTAGTTCTCAGGAACTTAATTCAACCGAGGAACCCACCATAGATCCCAGAACCACTTCCCTGGTGGTATAAACCCGAGCTCCGTTGTGCTTTTCATCAAGGAGCACCCGGACACGATATTGAAAACTGATATCCATTGAAGTATGAGGTTCAAAAGCTTATGAAGAGTGGTATGGTGTCCTTTGAGGACCGCGCGCCAAATGTGAAAGCAAACCCTTTGCCCGCTCATAGGAACTATTCAGTGAATATGGTGGACGGTTGTCCTGGAGAATTCAAGGTTTATGACGTTTGGTTTATCCGAAGATCCTTGATGCAGATGCACAAGGATATCTGTTTGGTGAGTGACTGTGAACATGACCATGATGGTTGTGTTGTTTGTAGTGTGAACCCAAGAGGGTGTGTTGTAGTGAAAAGGAACATCCAACGTCTGATGGATGAAGGCATGATCCAAATTGTTCAATCCCGTCATGTAGATGACGATGTCAATGTCATAGTGCCCGTTTTCAAACAACAAGAGCGGTTGGTAATTCAATATGACAGCAACGATAATAATAATGTCAGTCAAAGATCAGTATCGTTGTTGGTAATACGGTTAGCGGGCCCCGTCCCGTATTTATCTGATAAGGCTGTACCGTACCAGTACAATACTACAATGATAAAGAATTGTCAAGAGGTCCCGTTACCTACGACTAGTTTAGTAGTGAGTATTGCTGATGTAACGAGGGTGACCCGCAATGGTCGAGTGTTTGGGCCGGTGTTCCCCGAAAACAAAGAAGAAGCGATTGTTGGTAAGAAGGCGGAGGTGCCTAATGTAGATCCCATTGGCTGTTCAAAAGATAAGTTTGGTGAATCCAGCAACTTGAAAGCCAATAATGATGATGAGGTACTCCAATTGATAAAGAGGAGCGAGTTTAATATGGTTGAGCAGCTGCTCCAAACCCCCTCAAAAATCTCAGTGTTGTCTCTGCTGATGAATTCTGAAGCGCACAGAGAAGCACTACAGAGAGTTCTTGAACAAGCATACGTAGAGCATGATGTTATTGTGGATCAGTTTGATCACATTATGGCTAACATCACTTCATGCAATAATCTGAGCTTCTGCGATGAAGAACTCCCTGAGGAGGGAAGAAATCATAACCTGGATTTGCATATTTCAATGAATTGTAAGGAAGATGCTTTGTCAAACGTACTTGTTGACACCGGGTCGTCGCTGAATGTGCTTCTGAAGTCAACTTTGTCAAAGCTATCTTACCAAGGAGCGCCTATGAGGTATAGCGGTGTATTCGTCAAAGCCTTTGATGGTTCACGCAAAACAGTAATTGGTGAAGTGGACCTTCCAGTCAAGATAGGTCCAAGTGATTTTCAGATTACTTTCCAAGTAATGGATATCCACCCGGCCTACAACTGTTTACTGGGAAGGCCATGGATTCATGAGGCAGGAGCTGTTACCTCCACTCTGTATTAGAAATTGAAATTTGTCAAGAATGGCAAGCTAGTGATTGTTGGAGGAGAGAAGGCGTTGTTGGTTAGCCACCTGTCATCTTTCTCTTATGTTGAAGTTGAGCATGAGGTTGGAACTCCGTTCCAAGCCTTGTCTATTGCTGCTGAGAAGAGAGTTGGGGCACCCATGTCCTCGTTGAAAGATGCTCAAAAGATTGTTGAAGAAGGTACTGTTGATCAGTGGGGGGACATGGTAGAGGTCTCCGACAACAAGGGCAAAACTGGTTTGGGGTTCCAGAAAGGCTCATCAATTGCAAGATCTGAAGATATGCAACTTAGCTTCCGTAGCGGAGGGTTCATTCATGGCAATGAACAACACTTAGCTGTTGTGCTAGAGGATAGCGAAGAGGAAGACTACACCAACTTTGTTACGCATGGAAAGACGTGCAACAATTGGACTGCTGTTGATATTCCTATTATTTTGCATCGATCTAAGTAATTGCTTTTAGATTTTAAAATCCTTTTCTTATGACTAAGGGAGAAGTGAACATTGTTTGGGCATTTTAAATTGTTCATTAATAAAATTAATTCTATTCATCCACATCTATGATGTCTGTTTTTTTACTTTTTGCTTTATTCTGAAAATGGTAATCACAAAAAAACATAAATAAAATTGTCCATCTGTATAATATTTGGTCACAAATTCACTTCTCTAAAATCAAAATATCAAATCATTATGCAGGTTGGTTCCTAACCCCATTGAATACAATGATCCTTCTCCTTCTCCAAATTTTGAATTCCCTGTGTTTGAGGCCGAGGAGGAAAGTGATGTAGAAGTGAGTGATGAATTGACTCGTCTTATTGAGCAAGATGAAAAGATTATTCAGCCGTTTGAAGAGCAGATTGAGCTAGTCAACTTGGGTTCCGAAGATGATGTGAAGGAAGTCAAGATTGGGTCTCGACTGTGTCCAGATGCTAAGAAAGGGTTGATTGATCTTCTTCGAGAGTATTCAGATGTGTTTGCTTGGTCTTATTAAGACATGCCTGGTTTGGATTATGAGATTGTGGAGCATAGATTGCCGTTGAAGCCAGAATGCCCGCCAGTCAAGCAAAAATTGAGAAGAACGCATCCTGATATGGCTGTGAAGATCAAAGAGGAAGTGCAAAAGCAGATTGATGCCGGTTTCCTTGTGACCGCTGAGTATCCGCAATGGGTGGCCAATATTGTGCCTGTGCCGAAGAAAGATGGAAAAGTTCGCATGTGTGTTGACTATCGAGATTTGAACAAAAGCCAGTCCAAAAGATGATTCCCTCTGCCACACATTGATATGTTGGTAGAAATACTGCTAAATTCAAAGTCTTTTCATTTATGGATGGATTTTTCGGATATAATCAGATTAAGATAGAACCCGAAGATATGGAGAAGACCACATTCATTACACCCTAGGGAACATTCTATTATAGAGTGATGCCTTTCGGTCTAAAGAATGCTGGTGTAACTTACCAGAGAGCGATGACTACTCTTTTTCATGATATGATGCATAAAGAGATTAAAGTATATGTCGATGACATGATTTCTAAATCAATTGATGAAGAGGAACATGTTGAGCATTTGTTGAAGTTATTCCAGCGTTTGAGGAAGTATAAACTCCGCTTGAATCCCAATAAGTGTACTTTTGGTGTTCGTTTTGGTAAGTTGTTGGGCTTTATTGTCAGTGAGAAGGGTATTGAAGTTGATCCTGCCAAGGTCAAAAAAATACAAGAGATGCTTGCGCCAAAAACTGAGAAGCAAGTCAGAGGCTTTCTCGGCCGCTTGAATTATATTTCCAGATTCATTTCCCACATGACTGCCACGTGTGCACCTATATTCAAGCTTCTTCAGAAAGATCATTCTTGTGATTGGACTGAACATTGCCAGAAAGCTTTTGACAGTATCAAAGAATATTTGCTTGAACCTCCGATTTTGTCTCCCCCTGTTGAAGGAAGACCATTGATCATGTATTTGACTGTGCTTGAAGATAGTATGGGTTGTGTTCTTGGTCAGCAAGATGAGACTGGAAAGAAAGAATTTGCAATTTACTACCTCAATAAGAAGTTCACCGACTGTGAGACTCGGTATTCTATGCTTGAGAAAACTTGTTGTGCATTGGCTTGGGCTGCTATGCGTCTGCGCCAGTATATGTTGAATTATACCACTTGGTTTATATCCAAAATGGATCCAATCAAGTATATATTTGAGAAGCCTGCTTTAACTGGGAGGATTTCCCGTTGGCAGATGTTGTTGTCAGAGTATGATATCGAATACCGATCTCAGAAAGCAATCAAAGGTAGTATCTTGGCCGACCATTTGGCTCACCAACAATTGAAGATTATCAGTCAGTGCAGTATGATTTTCCTAACGAAGAGATTTTGTACTTGAAAATGAAAGATTGTGATGAACCATTGCTTGAAGAAGGGCCAGAACCTAGTTCCTGTTGGGGCATGGTATTTGATGGAGCTGTTAATCAATATGGAAATGGAATTGGGGTAGTGATTATTACTCCTCAAGGCACGAATCTACCATTTACAGCTAGATTGACTTTCAAGTGTACAAATAACATGGCAGAATATGAAGCTTGCATTATGGGGCTTGAAGAGACCATGAATCTCAGAATCAAGTATTTGAGAAGCCAACTCATATGTTTGCTATTGAAGAGATTAAAGATGAGAAGCCATGGTATTACGACATCAAATGTTTCCTCCAAAGTCAAATTTACCCGCCTGGGGCATCTTTGAAAGATAAGAAGACTTTGAGAAGATTAGTCGGCAATTTCTACTTGAATGGTGATATACTGTACAAGAGAAACTTCGACATGGTTTTGCTCAGATGCGTGGATAAACATGAAGCAGACTTATTGATGACTAAAGTGCGTGAAGGTTCCTTTGGTACTCATTCCAATGGACATGCAATGGCGAAGAAGATGCTGCGAGCAGGTTACTATTGGCTGACAATGGAATCTGACTGTTGCAAGTTTGTGAAGAAATGCCATAAGTGTCAAATTTATGCTGATAAGATTCATGTTCCTCTGACACTATTGAATGTTATCTCTTCCCCATGGCCCTTCTCCATGTGGGGAATTGATATGATTGGGATGATTGAGCCCAAAGCTTCGAATGGACATCGTTTCATTTTAGTGGCAATTGACTACTTCACAAAATGGGTTGATGCGACATCTTATGCAAATATGACCAAGCAAGTTGTTGTAAGGTTTATCAAGAATCAGATCATATGCCGCTATGGTGTGCTAAGTAAGATCATTAATGATAATGGATCGAACTTGAATAACAATATGGTGGAAGCTCTTTGCAAAGACTTCAAGATTGCACATCATAATTCTTCTCCCTACAGACCCAAGATGAATGAGGCTGTTGAAGCTGCGAATAAGAACATCAAGAAGATTATCCAGAAGATGGTTGTCATATATAAGGATTGGCATGAGATGCTCCCTTTTGCTTTGCATGGGTATCGTACATCCATCCACACTTCAACATGGGCAACCCCTTTCTCTCTTGTTTATGGTATGGAACCAATACTCCCCGTAGAGGTTGAGATTCCTTCATTGCGTGTGCTCATGGAAGCCAAGTTGACTGAAGCTGAATGGTGTCAGACCAGGTTTGACTAGTTGAATTTGATAGAAGAGAAGAGGTTAACTGCCATGTGTCATGGTCAGTTATATCAACAGAGAATGAAGAAAGTTTTTGATAAGAAAGTCAAACCTCGAGTGTTCAGAGAAGGTGACCTTG
The DNA here is from genome assembly GCF_024323335.1 of Lathyrus oleraceus. Classification (NCBI taxonomy): domain Eukaryota; kingdom Viridiplantae; phylum Streptophyta; class Magnoliopsida; order Fabales; family Fabaceae; genus Lathyrus; species Lathyrus oleraceus. The sequence goes on from NC_066582.1 coordinate 169,585,046, forward strand.
TGCTCAAGAAGATTTTGACTTTCAAGCCAGATTCCAGAGGAAAATGGACTCCTAATTATGAAGGCCCATATGTTGTTAAGAGAGCCTTTTCAGGCGGCGCATTGATTCTTACAACAATGGATGGTGAAGAGTTCACTCGTCCTGTGAATGCAGATGCAGTCAAGAAATACTTCGCCTAAAAAATAAAAGAACAACTCGCTAAGTTGAAAACCCGAAAGGGCGGCTTAGGCAAAAATGAGGGTCTCGGTGGACTGAAAACCCGAAAGGGAGATCCAGGCAAAAATTAGAGACAAAACAAAAAGAATTTCCTAATAAGTTGAGTACCCCACCTCGGGGCAACTTATGCAAAAATTAGGGATTATGGCAAGTAACTGCATTCTGCTGATCTTTAGATTTTAAAGACTTGTTTGAGCACAAGGGTTGACATCAGTTCATCCCCAGCAGCGGTCAAGAGCACAGTAGATATCGAGAGTTAGTAGAAGGATTAAGGATCAATTGTATTCAATATAACCATTTTCCATTGTAAATTACCATTTTCAACTTTGTAAAATCCATGGAGTCCTGTCATTTACAGACTACCATTCCATTAAATGAAGTTGAGCTTTTATCCAATTATTTCTACTCTTATTTATTTCAGCCAATAGTTTTAAATTTTTATTATGATCATTTTGAAATAATTTTTTTTAATCAAAATCAGTTTTTTAAAATATATAAAAGCAAGAATTTTTCAAAGCAATTAAAATGAATATCAACAGCATTTCAATGGATAACAAGTCCTTAAGTACGAAACATTAGAGGTTCCCCAAGAAGTTAACCCTTTGGGTATCCCTAGATGTTTATGTTGATTCAGTTCCTCGGAGGAATGTTTGATCCTCAGTGGAATTCCTTTCCTCGTCCCCAGCTGATTTGGTTGATTTAGATACCCTGCGACGTGTTGTTTTCCCCGACAGAGTTTCTGCCTTCCCCGACGAAGTTTGTATTTCCTCAGCAGGGTTGTTCTTCAGAGATGGTTGATCTTCCCCCAGTAGATCGCTTTGGTTTCCCCATCAATTGCCATTCAAGTTGCTCCCAGTCAGAGTTTCCTCCTGGTTCCTGAGCAGCTTTTTGTGATTTTTTCTCTGTAGGGTTGTCTCCCATTTTTATGGTGTTGACCTAAAATTCCCCACATAATGGATGTTCTGTCCTTAGCATATCTCCTCCTTCCCCAGCTAGGGTTGAGCCTTTGGAGTGTTGATCTCTCTGTTCTCCAACAGTTGTCTCCATATTTTGTGGATTGACCGAGGATTGTACCGGTGATTCAAATTCTTTGCGACACCTTTGTATCCTTTGTGATCATTTTGTCAGCATAATCATCATATATACATATACATATACATTCATATAATTTCATAATTTGCATATCCTGCATCCTCATATTTGATTTATTTGAGATTCTTATTCTCTGTTATGGCGGTATTTTATCCCCATACCAAATCTGGTGTCTGTCCTCCTTCAATTGTAGAGTGTCAGCCCCTTAAGCAGAAAGACTTTAACCTTTCTCCGTTTCCCCACTGAGTTTGTTTCCTCGTGGATGGTTGTTATTTCAGTTTCCTCTCCAGTGGATTTTCTGGATGGGATTACTCCCCTTGAGTTATGTCCTCATTGGGTTGAGTCTTGATTGACTGTTTTCTTTCTAGCTCTTACCTAGATAGATACTTTGGTCCCCTAAGAGTATATTACCCAGTAACTGGTAATATTCTTCTTAGTTTGCAGATTGTTACTTCTTGCCCAATACCCGACAAAAGTACCCTTATTTTCCCCCTCAGTAGAGTCCCCAGTGGATCTATTCCCTATGAAGTATATCCTTGATATGTTCATCCTAACCGGTGACGGATATCTTTCTTCCCCTGCCTAAGTCTATCCTTGATATGTTCACTTTAACCAGTGACGGATATTCTCATTCTTTTGGTATTCTACCCAGTAAAAAGGTAGTTGTAATCCCTATTTTGTTCCTCAGGAAGTATATCCTTGATATGTTCATCCTAACCGGTGATGGATATCTTTCTTTCCCCTGCCTGAGTCCATCCTTGATATGTTCACTTTAACCAGTGACAGATATTCTCATTCTTTTGGTATTCTACCCAATAAAAAGGTAGTTGTAATCCCTATTTTGTTCCCCAGAGAGTTAATCCTTGATATGTTCATCTTAACCGATGACGAGTTTTCTTCTCCTTGCGGTCTTCTACCCAGTAACCGGTAGTTGTAAATCCTACTTTGTCCTCTTGCAGAGTCTATCCTTTATATGTTCATATTAACCAGTGATGGATTTTCTTCTCTGTTGAGTTTATCCTTGATATGTTCATCCTAACCGATGACGGATACTCTCACCCTTGGTCATCTGCCCAGTAACTAGTAGTTGTAAATCCTATCTTTTCTGCATTTTCCCAGCAAGGCTATTCTTACCCAATAATCGGTAATGAATTTCCTCTCATGGAATCCTCAACGAGTCATCCTTGATATGTTCATCTTAACCGATGACGGATGTTCTCTCTGTCAGATCTTTATTATCTCCTTACCCAGTAATAGGTAGTAGATAATAGATTTCTGCTTCTCCTGTGTTGAAGTCTATCTTCCCCAATTGAGTTGAGTGCACATTTCCTTAGTGAAATCGTTTTTCCCCTGCATGATTCGAGTACCTCAGTTTTATCCTGACTTACTCATGTTCCTTGTAGATGTGGTTATTCCCTGGCTGAGTCTTTTCCATGTTTGTATGGAATCCCTCGAGTCCCCCAGTAGTTTTAAGTCGTAGTCTGGCTTACGCATAAATCCTTTTATCCCCCAGAGTCTTTGTCTGCCCAGTGAGTCTTCCTTACGGAATGTATTATACTCCTATAGACTTTCAGTCTCTCTGATTTTTTTTCTTTTATGGAAATATTTCCCCACAAAGAATTTACTTTTGCATTCATGTCATATGCATCATGAGGTCTCTTAGGGACCAAAATTTGTTTCTCTATGTTGTTATTTAAGCCCATTCTACTGAGTCGAGCCGAAGATTTTAACCTTCACCTACTCAGTTAGAATGTCCTTAAATAGGGCCAGCTGTAAGACCCTAATTTTGACCCTAAGATCCCTCATGTAATTTCATCGTAAGCATTAACATTGGGATCATACCTTGGCATCCTCCTTACCCCTCTTTCATTGGGTTTGTTCTGGGAGAGATCACCAAGCACTTTGTGATTCTATCATACTTGTATTTTATCATTTCACTAACCAAAATATCAAAAAAATATGTCTTTGCATTTGCCTAACTCTTTTGTAGGAAGGGCATGATCTCCATTAATCTATCAAGTTCACATCTAGGGTTTGAGACCCTCATGAACAAAGAGCACAACCAAGAATTGATCCAAGAATGGTTATGAGCATCATATATGAGTCCCAATGTTCTCTAGATGTTATATTGATCAAGTTTTCTTCAAGAGTTTGAGGGTGATTTGCCTTGGAAACCCTAGTTTGACTGGGTATCTTGAGTAACTTCTCCAACAAGCTATCTCACCAATTGATCAAATTTCTCAAGGGACACTTCAAAATTTATCATCCTATGCATATATGATCTACCATGAGCCTAGAAAGTCAAGAGAGTTGGAAGTTAGCAAGTTGGTTGATGGTGGTTGGCCAGATGAATTCATCTGATCAAAACTGGGTCTCCCTAGATCCTATCTCCTACAATTTTCACTATATGAAAATGATTCCAAGAGAAAACTTACTCTAAATGACATTCCAAACAACTTTCATGTTGAGACCTAGAGCTAGTTTTGCTTGGAAAATCATTTTCTATGTTAAAACATTATAGGTCATTTTGTCTAAACCCTAATTTGAAAGTCAACTTCCCAAGGCCATAACTTGCTCAATTTTTATGATATAAAATATTTCCAAGTTGCACAATCAAATATAATGTGTCTACTTCAATTTTTGTGTTCGGAGTGGGAGCTAATTCAACGTTTTTGAGCATGTGATATGAGGTTACATTATAGGTCACTTTTGACCTATACCATTGATCAAGTGATTTTTCCAAGCTTCAAAAATGCATAACTCTATCATTTCAAATCCAAATGACACGAAATTGGTGACCATTTTTAAGGTCTTTGGAATAGATACAACTTTGATGAAGACACTTTTCTCATTTGAAGCTCATATAAAACGTTAAGTAAGGTGGAATATTGAGACATATGGCTTGACACTTAGAAAAATTTTGATACGTCAAAAATTTCCAAACTTCCACCTCAAATTTATTCAAGTTACAAACTCCAAATGGAAAAGTGTTAAACATGAAAGTTATCCCTCTTGATCTCACCTTTCCAAAGAGCTCAAATTTATCCATTTTGGACAAGGAATGCATAGGCTGCGTATGGCATGAACATGGTGTCATCACTTGGCAAGGATCAAATTTCAAATATTCATAAACACTTGCCTTGTAATCCAAGCTGAATTCAGATCATCTCACACTCATTTGTGGACTTATAGCAATGATTTTATGGGCCTATGCGCACCCATGCACCCATGCATCATCAATGACCAAAATTGGAAAGTGAATTCAAGTGTGCAAAAAGCAATGGATTCAGCTATAAATAGAGCCTCATATGCTCAACATTTCACACACATTCGCGCCAACTTTAATCCCCTAACTCTAACCCTCACATTGCAAAGGATAAACCTGAGAAATTCACTTGAATTTGAGTTTAAATTTCCACTATTTTGAAATTCAAATCTCCAAGAATCCACAGCCTTTTGAGCATTCAATCCTTCTTCTGCAAGGATTTGGAGTGAGATCAAGCACGAGTAAGAGCAAGATCAGTTGAATCCAGACCTCCATTGAAGGTATTTTCCAGAAATTTTGATCTCTTCGATTCTCTCTAATTCTTGCTCAATTCTATTGATTCTTTGGTTGTCTGAAGTCCTACCAATGTAGGAAAGAAAATTGAGTTGCTTAGAGGCCAAATGGAAGCAACTCAGTTCATGTACCTCAAATTTCAACTCCATATATCTCTCAATATACTTGGAGTTAGAATGAATTGAGGTCAGATTCGAACTCAATGCCATTTTTACATTGAGATCATGTCCTTGTTTTTAATTTTGGTGATGGTTGAAGGTGGACCAGTCCGGTGAGGTCCACCGGAGAAGAAGATCGGAGCTACAGCTCCGGCGATGTGTTGGCATCTCTCACAACCATAGGATCCATCTAATTCGTTTTAATCATGAGCGTTCTTTCTGATTACCAAGGTTATGGCGTGCTAACTAGAGTCCATCGTGGATAGTGCGTTTGTGACCACTTGATCTGCCACCTCAATTAATGAGGGAGAACAAGTGGTCCACGTTTTTTTTGATATTTTAATTCTCATTTTAATTGCATTATTTTCAATAATTCAAATTAAATTCAATATTGATCCAAAAAATATGGGACTTTCACCAAAAATTTTAAAATTCTTTTTCTTTTATATTCTGAATTAAAATTATTTTTTGGATCATTATTAATATTTTTCATGAATTAATTGATTTTGCATTTATTTTTAATTGTTTAAAAATATTTTTAAATGTCCAAAAATTATGAAATTTTTTCTCCAAGGTCCTTTGACCTTGTTTGACCTATGATAAATCTCATGGCCATTTCTTTGGTGTTTTGATGAGATTTTAGGAATTGGACAAACCATATTTAATTTAAATGCACTATTTTAGTATTTTAATTTGAATAAATGCCAAATAAATTTGTTGACCAATTGTGATGACTTGTTTATGTTTGAATCTTGTTGTTGGGCTTTGGTCAAGGTTGATTTGACTTTGTCAAATTAATATCATTGGATTAAGGGGATTGATGGAATGTACATTCCATCTCCCAAAATGAATGGATGATATTAATTTGGTAAAAATCCTCCTTTGACCAATTTGTGTTTTGATCCATTCCCCTCCCACTGCATCTTATTCCCTTTCTTAATTCATTCATTCCATTTGGCCTATGATATCTCATAATCCTAAGGCTAGTTGATTGAAAAATTGACATGAGTATGGATGAGATTACGCCACACCTTTTGCATATTCTTTTTGTGTGTGGTATGTTTCATGAGCATAGTCCATTATACTATGTCTCTAACATGCATTAACACCAAAATTTTATTGCCCGATCTCAAATAGTTGTGACTTCTACATAATTCCAATTACGATTGCTTAACATAGCGCTAAATTTGTGACATAAAAGAGATAAACATTCTAGTTAGTGAGATTGTAAGTCTCCCCTCTTTCATGGTATTATGTGGAAACTTGGCCCTTTTTCCTTCCTTTGGAAGATGTCTTGGTTCAAGGATCCAAGCTTGTGATAAGTGGGTTGAGTGTTCTCCAAAGAATAACTTCAATTAAAAAGCAAAAGCAAAACAATACTAACTTCTAACCAATTAACTACTAACTTTTAATTTCAAGTCCTCTACTTTAACGCCGTTTAATTTTTGTTTCTATTCACTTGCCATTGTTCATATCATTCTAATTGTTTATGTTAATTCAATTTTTACTTTGTCCATTTGGACCATATTGTGTGATATATTTTGTTTGTGTATACTTTGCTTGTTTGTGTGGTCTTTGACCACTAATGTACATAATAACAACAAAAACCCTAAAAGACTTTTGTGTGGATTGTTGGCTTGATCTTAGACAAATGGACTTAGAATCTAGGAAACCTTCCTATGCTAAAGGACTTGGCCAATGCCAACTTGTTGAGAAACCAAGTGCTTGCAATTTGAAATTCATCTGATACATCTTTGAAGACCTTTTGAGTTCATCTGCAACATGATCATTGTGAAGCTGTTATTTTGAACCTGTGACTTGTGGAATTCATCTGTTACATGGGCTACTTTGAAGAAGATCATGGAATGGATAAGATTGGATGTGGCCATCTTTATTTGATGCCTTGCTCTTCAAGATAATATAATTGTGCATTTGTGTGTTGCTTGATTCTAAAAGTCCAAGGGAATTCTGGGTTTCTATTGACATTCTTGTCTATTGGATTGCTACCTATTTGGGCAGATCTTTTCAACTCTAAACTTTTAATTTTGTACATAGGATAGTCTCTTCACCTTCTCCCCATTTCTTTAATTTCAAAATCTCTCCCTCCACCTTTTAAAATCTTCTTTGTGTGAACTACTTTTGTTCTAAACTTTGACCACTTTGCAAAAAAAAAAGATAGAAACTTTGGCCTTATGCCATTGCATTTTCAAACTTCTTTTCTTAAATCAAGCTTGTAAATAAATTTAACTATACTTGACCTAAAATTTCAAAAAGCCAAAAAGAACTAACTCATTCAACCCAGTTTTAGGCCTTCGTGCCTTTCAAACTAAAATTTGATCCCTCGTTTTTATGTTGGTACGTAGGCATAAGACCGAAGGTCTTGTCAAACACAAAAATATAATTAATGAATTCTTTCCTCATCCCCCCATTCTATTTTTTTTGTAAACATCACTTTATACCAAGTACATATGCATACAAAAAGGGCTCCTTAGGAGTACCTAGGACACTTTGGATGCTAACATCTTCCCTCTGTGTAACCAACTCCCTTACTTGTAATCTATGAGTTTTTATTAGTTTTGATTTGAAAACTTCTTACTTTTGGGTTTTGTTCGTACTTTTTCCCTTTTCCCTTGGAAACAATAAAAGTGCAGTGGCGACTCTTGTTACTTGATCTCTAGCTTGTCAATAGCTTGATGATCATGAATTTACCGCTACAGATATGAAGGCCATCCAAGTTTCATGATTAATTTCAAGATGTCTTATCCAAATTTGTTTCTTTGAGAAATGTCAAATTCTACTTGAAAGGGCATGTGCCAAGAGGAAACATTATAGGTCATTTTGGGCAATTACCATTGAATAAGCAATTTTCCTCAACTTCTAAAATCCATAATCCCTCATGAAAGATTCAAATGGTATCAAATTTGAGACCAAATTGAATAGGAATGAAATAGATACAAGTTTGACAAAAGAGCCATTTTCATTTGAAGCTCATAGCAAAAGTTATTCAAGGTGGAAGAAGTGGCCATTTCACTTTATACTTTTTAGAAAATTTTCAACCATGTTTGATTTCTCCAACTTCCACCTCAAAATTCATCATGATACAAGTTCCAAATGGAAAAGTCTTCAACAAAAAAGTTGCTCCCCTTCATGTTAGCTTTCTAAAACATCCAAGATCATGGTATTTGAATCATTTTTGAGTGACTTGCGCATGGCTTGTTTTGCCAACTTTTGAACTCAATTTTAAAATACCATTGCATGGATTCACGTTATGATCTCAACATGTTTTGTGCATGAATTTGGACTCCTTGCAATCATCATTTGGGCCTAAATGCATGCCCATGCACCTATGCACACAAGTTACTAAATTTGGCCAAATTTTTAAAAGGGTCTAGAAAGCAATGTGTAGGCTATAAATACATGCCTTGTTGATCAGAAAATGGATCCCTCTTGCCCAAGATTTTCCCCGCTGTTTCCCTAACCTCCATTAAAGGATAAACTTGAAGATTTCATTTGAAATCGAGTTTCAATTCTCATTCTGTTTTGGAATTGAAACTCCAAGGATCCAAGCCTTTCAATCATCCATTCCTCTTCCTACAAGTTATTAGAGTCGAGCCAAGGAAAATTGGAAGCAAAATCAAGCTCAATTGAAGCAAACCGAAGGTGAATTTTCAGATTTTTTTCTCTTCTTTGATTATCCCTCAATTCTCCACTATTTTGCTTGTTCTTTGTTGTGTGAAGACCTACCTTTGAAGGTAACAAGATTGAGGTGCTTTGAGGCCAAATCGAAGCAACTCAGATCATGCACCTCAAATTTCAAATCCACGTATCTTTTAATATACTTGGAATTGGGAGAAACTGAGGCCAGATTCGAGCTCCTGAGCATTTTCCCTTTTGATTAGTGTATTCATTTTCCATTTTTATGGAGGTTGGTGGTGGACCAGTCTGGTGAGGTCCACCGGAGAAAAAGACTGGAGCTAGGGCTCTGGTGGTGCGTTGGCACCTCCCTAACCATTTGATCTTGTTCAAACGTTTTAATCCTGACCTTCACTTCTGATTACCAAGCGTGTATACACGTTGACTATGGTGCATGATGGAGCGCACGTTGTGGCCATCAGATCTACCACCTCAATTAATGTGGGAGATCTGATGACCTGTGTTTTTTCTATTTTCTTTTTATTTCCTGATTTTATGTTTAATCCTCTTATTTTATTTAATTCATAGAAATTTCATTTTTAATCCAAAAAATATGGGACTTTCACAAAAAATCTTTAAATATTTTTCTCTTCCATATTATGAATTAAAATCATTTTTTAGATTAATTTTGATATTTGTTTTGTGAATTAAATGATTTTGGACTTGTTTTTAAATATTTTAAAATACTTCTGACTTTACAAAAATTCTAATTTTTGTTGTCTAAGGTCCTTTGACCTTGTTTAACCTAGGATAAACCCCTTGGGCATTTATTTGGTGTTTTGAAGGGATTTGAGGTTTTGTCCATTTAAAAATGAATTTTAATTCATTTTAAATTTGATTATTAATTGAATAATTGTTTAAAAATTGTGTTGAGCCATTTAATTGATCTTGTGATGTTTGAATTTCTGTTTGGCCTTGGTCATGGTTGATTTGATTTTTGTTTGACCAATACTTTTGGATTCAGGGGGTTGATGAAATGTACATTTCATCTCTCAAAATGAATGAATAGTATTGATCAGATGAAATTCCTCATATGATCAATTTGGGTTTCTATTTCTCCTTTCCTATTCATCTTCATCCCTATTCTTCCCCAATCCATCATTGGACAATGAATTCTCTTCATGTCTAATGCTAGTTGATTCATCAATGACCTTGTGTCAGATGAATCAACATGAGCCTGACTGAGATAGGTCCCTCCTATTGTTTTTACTGTATGGTATATTTTAGAAGTTTGGTTCTTTGTACCAAATCTCTAACATGCATTAAGACCTATATTTGTATTACCCGACCTCAGATAGTTGTGACTTCTACATAAGTCCAATTACGATTGCTTAACATAGGGCTAAATTTGCCCAAAAAAGGCATATCATTCTTGTAAGTGAGATTGTAAGTCTCCCATTCTTCATGGCATTGTGTGAAAACTTGACCTTTTTTCCTTTCATGAGAGCTAGTGGCATACTTGTTGATTTATCCAAGTTAGAGCCATTCTCATGGATGATGTCTTGGTTCATGTATTCATACTTGTGAATGAATGGTTGAGTGTTCTACAAGGAATGACTTAAATAATTGAAATCTTCACCAACTTTTGACTAACTTCTTATTAGTTTTGCTTTACTTTCAAGTAATTTACTTAATGCAATTTAAATTTCAGGACCTTTATCATTCATTGCCATTTACATTTCATGCAACTTAATTATGTTTCAAGTCCTTTTCACTTTGCTTATTTGAGCCATATCTTGTGATTGTATATATTGTTTGCTTGTGACTTTGTTTAGCTTATGGTCTTAGGACCTTAAAATACCTAATAACAACAAAACCCTAAAAAACATCTTGGTGGGCTGTTGGACTTGATTTGAACTTTTGAACTTAGAATAGGCAACTTCCCTATGCTTTAAGGACTTGGCCAATGCCATTATTTGAGACTGAGTTATTCATGACCATGCCTTTCATATGATACAAACCTTGAGTGTTCCTGGTTCATCTGTTACTTTGTCTCCATGCTTCATAAATATGTTATATTGTTATTATTGTTGATGTCTGATGATTGTTTCTGAAAATTTGCCAAGGAATATTTTCATCTGATACATTGGAAGACATTGAAGATTGCTAGCTATTGGAGTGCTTGCTTGGATGTTATGGCTATCTTTATTTGATGCCTTGGTCTTCATATGGTTTGCTTGGATATTTCTTATGCATGTTGCTTGCTAAAGTCCAAAGGAAGATTGGTTTCTATCTGACATTCTTGTCTTGTGGGTTGCATCCCATTCGTCAAATCTTTTCAACTCTTAACTTTTAATTTTTGTCTAGGATAGTCCCTTCATCTCCTCCCACTTCTTAAATTTCAAATCTCCCCCTCTTTTCAAAAAAAATTTTGTTTTTGTTTTTTTTCAACTTAGATATGTTTTAATGATTAGAAACTTTGGCCTTATGCCAATGAATTTTCAAACTTTTTCTTAAATCAAACTTATGAATGAACTTAACCATATTGACTTTAATTTTAAAAAGACAAAAAGAACTAATAACTTCATTCAAATCTTTGGCCTTTTGCTCCCTTTCTTTTAAACTTTTGATTAAAATCAATTCACCCACTTCTTTTAAATTTTACCATGAACTACGGGGTTTTGATCCCTCATTTTTTATGTTTGTACGTAGGCATAAGACCAAAGGTCTTGTCAAACACAAAAATATAACTAATGAATTATTTATCATCCCCTCAGTCTATATTTTTGACCAAACATCATTTTGACCAAAACACTTGCACACATTCCCTCTGTGTAACCTAAAACACTTTGGCTGCTAACACATTCCCTCTGTGTAACCAACCCCCTTACCTGTAATCTTTGACATTTTATTATTTTTGATTTAAGAACTTCTTATCTTTGGGTTTTGTTCATACTTTTTCCCCTTTTCCTTTGGAAACAATAAAAGCGCGGTGGTACTCTGGTTTTATTGAGGCCAAGTTTATCCATAGCTCAATGATCATGAATTTACCACTACAGAAATTAAGTGGAGACTCTGTTGGGGAGTAGTCCTCAATGGGTTTAGCCTACTTTTGTGTGTGTATATATTTGTATATTTGATGTTTGTTTGTATATATTGTTGTATGATACTCTGTCTGTTGTGTTTGGGGATCTCTGTGTGGTGAGATAAGTTCTAACCCGAACTTGAGTGCAATATAAAATAGGAGGGTGGTATAGTCATGTTGGCTTTGAAGGAGTAGTCCTGAAAGAGTTGACATGAGATCCCTCACTCAGTGGAGACCTCTTTGGAGTTACTGATGTCACACGAGTAAGTCGTGGATAGGAATTACTTTCTCTAAATTGGGGGTCCGAGAAGCTGAGGATCGTAGAACATTTAACCCAACTTGGCCTATTTAGGACGTAGTACTGAGACTGTTCAAGTGTAGACTTGATAATAGTTGTTACGCGATACTACACTCAGACGAGTTTCTCTTGAGAATACTATGGGTTGATGAGTCAGTCATCCTAACCTATAGTATCCGATAGATGGGATCAAGACTCTGGGTACTTTTTAGAACATGATCTATAGGTTTTTACCCTTAGTACACTCCTTTGGGATGGTTCTTAACCCGACTTCATGCTCGTGAATTGCAACAAACCCTTTGATTCTTGGTTGATCCGATCAGTCTCATCAATATTAATGGAACTTGGGTGTTGATAAGGTGAAACCCATAATCCACCAAAATGGATGATTGATCTTGATGATGACTTGGTCCACCCCTTGAACTTTGTTTGTGTTTGCCTTGTGTGTGATTGTTGCATTCATGCATACATGCACATCATAACATTGATCACACAAAATATAATTTTCAAGGAAACTAAGGTCTTATTTGCAAATATTTCCAGACCATGGATTGTGGACGAAGGAATACTAACAAGTACAATTTCAGATGTCTTGATTTGAAAGAGTTAATGAAGTTGTCATCCTTTATATTAGATCCCTTGGACTTCAAGCAACGTCATGGGAAGCTCTTGTGTGTATTATCTATCAATGTGGTTGAAGGACTTATAAGTGTTTTGATTCAGTTCTATGACCCTCTTTATCGGTGCTTCACTTTTCTCGACTATCAGCTTGTGCCCATGTTGGAGGAGCATTCCCATATCTTGGGTATTCCCGTATCTAATAAGGTACCTTTTAGTGGATTGGAGGAGATCCCGAGATCTCATGTCATAGTCGAAGCTCTTCATCTGAAGAAATCTGAGATTGATGCTCATCTGGTGAAGAAAGAAGGGATTCTTGGTTGACTTCTGAGTTTCTCATTGGTAAAGCTACTGTTTTTTCTCAAGTCGGTAGCATGAGTGCTTTTGAAGCTATCTTTGTATTGCTCATTTATGGTCTAACTTTGTTCCCTAATATTAACAGTGTTGTTGATGTTAACGCCATTCAAATTTTCTTGATTGGGAATCCTGTTCCGACTCTTTTGGGTGACATGTACTTCTCTTTGCAATTGAGGAATTCTAAAGGTGGTGGAACTATTGTGTGATGTGTTCCTCTTCTGTACAAGTGGCTTATTTCGCACTTGCCTCAGACGCCTGCTTTCTTGGAGAATCGATAATGTCTACGGTGGTCTCAGAGACTTATGTCTCTCACTAATGATGATATTGTTTGGTATGATTCTGCATTGGGTAGCTTGGATATTATTGATAGTTATGGTGAGTTCTCTAACGTGCGTCTCATTGGTACGCAAGGAGGAATCAACTACAACACATCATTTGCCCGTCGTCAACTTGGGTTCCCCTTGAGAGATAAGCCTAATAACGTTAAGTCAGAGGGTCTATTCTATCAGGAGGGTAAAGATCCCCAACTTTTGAATAGTAGAATGGTGCGTACTTGGCACAATATGCATAGGAAAGGAAGATCCGAGCTTGGTCCATGCAACTGTGTAGCTTTGGAAGCTTACATTGTTTGGGTGAAGTAGAGAGATTTGGAGCTTAAGATGTCGTACGCCTGTGAGAGACCTATGTCTATGGTTGTGGCTGAGCCATCAACTCTCCCTAACCAAGACGTAGAGGAGTTGGAAGAAGCACTTGCCAAGATGAAGCAAGAGAGAGACTTGTGAGAAGAGTGGTTCCATGCTTTGAAACGAAAGCATGAGGAGTTGCAACTTGATTCGAAATACAAAGATGCATTTATTGATATTCTTGAGGAGTGTGCAGTTATGAGACAGAGAGGGCCAGAGGATTTATTTTCCTCTAGTATGCCTCAGCCTTCCGGTGCTTGGAAGAAGATTGTTGATCAACTTGTCCTCGAGAAGGCTCAGATAAAGACGTCCTTTGAGTCAGAAATTCGACACATTCGAAGGAAGTACACTCATGTGGCCAGATCATCTGATGCAATTTCTTGGGATCCTTAGGATGATAGTTTCCTTTTTCTCTTTTATTTATATTTTGGTTTCTGAAATTGTACGCAGTGTAATCCTTCCAATTTTATGAATAAAAATAGATTTTATGGTTAATTGAATTGTTATTTTTAATTTTTATTACTAATTAAAAATATTTGCAAATGAGACTTCATATGTTCCTTGAAATTAAAAAAAATCAAAAACATTTCATTATATGCATCATTTGCATATCATGTTTTCTCCGCCATATGTCTTATCAGTTCTTCTTCTGTGTATCAACCAAGCTGGCTCATCACTATAACACCCAAGCTAATCGACTGAAAAGAATGGAGCATCTTGAATAAGAGAATAGGGAGATAAAGGATGAGATTTTCAGACTCACAACCTTGATGGAATCTATGATTGCTGCATAGAACCAACCATCTTCGCCTTCTGCAACTACTACTCCTCAAAGGACTATTATTTAAGAGATTACTTCATCACCTGTGCCTGTGGTTGCTAGCCAGTTTGTTCCTGTCATTCCTGCTGGGTTCTCGTGGGGAATGCCACCAAACTTTGTACTTGAAGGGTATGCTCCGACGTTTTCTTCTATGCCGACATCTAGCCTGTTCCTGTATGTGCCTCCACCTATTGTGTATATCTACCTCGTGTCGAGGATACCATTTACCACTCTGAGTCGTCTGAAGGTCCAAATGTTTACAAAAAGATGGATGAGATGAAGGATCAGTTTCTTGAGCTGCACAAAGAATTGAAGACCCTAATAGGGAAGGATTTATTTTGTAAGAGTGATGTCGAGTTGTGTTTAGTTCCTAATGTCAAGATTCTGGTGAAGTTCAAGGTCTCAGACTTTGAAAAATATAAAGGGAATACTTGCCCTCTGAGTCATCTTGTCATGTATGCTAGAAAGATGTCTACTCAGACCGACAATGATCAACTGCTTATTCACTATTTTCAAGATAGTCTGACAGGTGCTGCACTTAGATGGTACATGGGCTTGGACAATGCTAGTGTCCATACTTTTAATGACTTGGGCGAGGCCTTTGTCAAATAATACACGTACAATATTGATATGACTCTTGATCGTGACCAACTTCAGTCAATGTCTCAGAAGGACAAGGAGACATTCAAAGAATATACTGAAAGATGGAGGGAATTAGCTGCTCAGATTAGTCCACCTCTTGAGGAAAACGAAATGACCAAGATATTCTTGAAGGCGCCGAGTATATTTTACAATGAACGTATGATCTCAAGTGCCCCTAATGATTTCACCAAGATGGTGAACATGGGGATGCGATTGGAAGAAGGAGTCCGAGAGGGATGGTTATCCAAAGATGAAACGTTGGCGAGCAAGAAGCATGATGGAAGCTTCTCCAAAAACAAGGAAGGAGAAACTAATGTGGTATCAGCATGGAGCTGAGGAGGCCTCATGTGAGGATGAATTCCCAGTCCCGTCAACATCAACATCAAGTATCATCAGTAATTCCAGTATTTACCAATAATTCAACAAATGAATCAGTTCCTATTCAGCAACAACAACAATCATCATCAGAACTTTGAGAGGAAGAAGGTCTATTTTGACCCTATTCCTATGACATATGCAGAATTGTACCCTTCCTTGGTAGTCAAGAATCTTATCCAACCAAGGAAAACTCCATAAATTCCTGAACCGTTGCCATGGTGGTTCAAACCTGAATTGCATTGTTCTTTTCACCAGGGAGCAATTGGTCATGATATTGAAAATTGCTATCCTCTGAAGTATGGGGTTCAAAAGCTAGTCAAGAGTGGTATGATGTCCTTTGAGGAACGAGCACCTAATGTTAAAGCCAACATGTTGCCTGCTCATGGCAACACTTCTGTGAACATGGTAGACAATTATCCTGGGAATTTCAGGGTCTTTGATGTGCGTCGTATCCGTAGGTCGTTGGTGGAGATTCACATAGACTTGTGCTTGGTAAGCCATTGTGGACATGACCATGATGGTTATGTTATTTGTAGTGTTAACCCTCGAGGGTGTGTAATTGTTAAAAGGGATATTCAAAAGTTGATGGATGAGAATGTTATTCAGATTCAACAGTCAAGGTATATGGGAAATGATGTGAACGTCATTGTGCCGGTATTCAAAACCCCTGAGCGGGTAGTTATTCAATTTGATAGCAACTGCAAGAAAGAAAACAGATCGATATCTGTAATGCCCCAAAATTTAACCTTCATTTTTTATGGAAGCATGGGATTATGTTTCATATTGCATTAGCATCATACTAGGTCATACTCATTGCATACTACATCAGTGACTTGGGAAATCAGGGTTTGATTGACCACTCCTTACCAGAAGGAGCCCACATAAGGCAAGATCGAGAATTGAACTTCATTCTCCAAATATACAAGTCTCAAGGGGTTCCATATGTCTTATTATGGTCCCTAGTTCATCAGTGGAAGATTCAAAGCTCTCAGAGTGTGCATCTGGATTTAATCAGAAATCAGGGTTTCATGGCTATCTGCAACAGGAAAGGTTTGGTTGGAATTGAAAGGGCTCATTCATGTCATGATTATAGAGGCATCTTGGCCTAAGAAGATCCACAATTATCATAGAAAGATCCATTGGCAATCAGTGCAATCAGTTCCTAGTCATTTTTGCCCTAAAACTAGGGTTTGGTATAAAATCGGTTTGTTTCTGATTCCTTGAGTGAAACTCATTTCCATGGCTCTCCATATGTCCACAAGGATCTACATGCAAAAAATCAGCTCTTTATTTGAGCCAGAGGTGCTTCAATTGATCAATGGAATCGGAAACCAGACAGATTGGCAAAAAGTCAATTGTGGGGCCAGAAAAGTCAATTCCCGACATTTTGAAAGTGGAATCTCAAAATTCATGCCTAAGGAAGCCTACATGTGAAATTTGATAAAGGTTGGATCACGGATTCATCATTTAATCAGGAGTTGGAAAAATTACCAAATTTGGAAATAGTTGACTTTCCATTTAAGGCAAGTTTTTATGGTTTTTGCACCCACTTTAAGCCTATATTCCATCAAGATTCAAGCTCCATTTGAAAATTTCTCCAACATGAAAGTTGTTCCTCTTGTTCCAAGCTTTCTAGAGATATAAAGTTTGTTTCATTTGTATTAAAATTGAGAAAGTTATGCTTGGTCAAAGTAAGAATTTATTTTAGGACACAGAGAGAATTTTCAAAGTCCAAAATTTGCAAAATTTGTCAAGACTTATGGGCCAGATTTCTTGCACTTAAAGGCATCTTTTGAAAACACTTTCTTCATGACAGTTGTACCTTGATATGTCCTCTTTCAAACCTTTTTGGAACCACCTAATTTGGATAATTGGTTTGGAAGATACACTCATCTAAAGTTGGTATCATAGGCTGAATTTTTTGACAGCATTTAGGCCAAACTGGCCCAACCATTTTGCAGCTTTGGAACCTGAACTTTATGGTCATTTTTCACCTACTTCCACTCATCATTTTAACTTGTGTTCAACATGAAAGATGTTAAGTTTCATTCCCTCTTTCTACTGTTTGCATTGCCTTGCCATTTGGACATGTATTCATCAAGTTACAATGCTTTAAAGTCACCCTGTTGGACTTATTTCCATGTCTTGCTGCATAAACCAACCAACCCTTGCATTTCCTCATTTAGCCATTTGCTTTATGCACTTTTGTTGTCAACTCACTTAAGCTTTGCCACAATTAGATCTTCTAATACACCTCACCTTTTGCACCACTTTTTGCATCATTGTGTCATGAACCAAACCATACCCTTAAGCCCATTCAAACACTTAAAACCCTACATATTTAAGACTTGGAAACCCTAATCTGAGAGGGAGTCTGCTACATTTTCGACCTAAGCAAGAGCAAGGCAAGGGCAAGGTTGTTTCTCACTTCCATTTTCCATTCTTCAAGTTTGCAACACCATTGAAATATCTTCCTTCTCTTTCCTCTCATCCCAACAAGAAGCAGTGGACTTTCTCCACTAGGTAATCTCTTTATTCCAACCTTCCATGGCCATGAATACTTTGCTTGTTCATCATGTTGTTCATGCCATTGTCACACTTATTCATGCCTTTACCATGCTTACTTCTCCATTATGCCATGCTTTTTTTTTCCTTCATGCTTTTTTATGTTAATGTTATGCTATGCTTGTCCATACAACCCTCACCATGAGGCTTTGTTTTGAATTGGAATTCTTGTTGTTATTTTTTTCACTCATATCAATGTTCATATGCCTGCCTTGCTGTTCATTTTTCTTCATGTTAAAGTCACTATTTTGAATAAAATAAAGTACCATGATGTTCCTCTCATTTTGTACTTGAGTTTTGCTTTTTACACCATGCCATTTAATGCACTAAGCTGAGAGCAACGTTGGTTGAAAGATGGAGAAAAAAACTGCATGGCATTCGCGTTTTTCCTTGCTGTAACGTTGCTGGGTTTATGCTGCATGGGGAGACGTGTACGTGTCTCCTTCGTGACCGCACGATCGCGTGAGCAATTTGAAATCCTGGCCGTCGCTCACGTTTTTGTCACCTAGTGACTTAAACTCACCTTGTCCAATTGATTTAACATTACATATTTATTTAAATGAATTTATTTTTATGCTGTCACACTAATTAATCATCATGGACCGGGCCTGGCTCCGCTGCTATCCGCCCCCCAATTTGCCTGGTCCATTCACAATTCTTTCATTTCTTTTTATTCTATTTATTTCCATTTTTATATTCTGTTTTGTTCTAATTATTAAAAATATTTTATT
The DNA here is from genome assembly GCF_024323335.1 of Lathyrus oleraceus. NCBI lineage: Eukaryota > Viridiplantae > Streptophyta > Magnoliopsida > Fabales > Fabaceae > Lathyrus > Lathyrus oleraceus. The sequence goes on from NC_066582.1 coordinate 169,603,881, forward strand.
TATTCCTAAAAATACCAAAAAATATTTTTTACTTTCCTTAATGTTTTATTTAATTTATTTAATTTTTATTTTCACATTTTATTTAAGGTTAATATTTTGTTTTAATTATTTGTTTCAAATAGTCCATTTTAATACACATTTTTCCATTTATTTTATTTTCATGACTTAGAATTATTTTTAATTTCTGATTTTTGGGATGAGGGTTGACCAATGTCTCATGGTCAACCTGACCTTTTATTGGAATTTTATTTCCCATTTTCAATTTATTTTGGATTTGTTTTTGACCTAGTTTGCTTGGTTGACTTTTCATTTGACTTCTGTTTTATTTCAATTAATTTATATACTAATTTTCATTATTTTAAAAATCCGTTTGGGGGATGATGATGTCCTGACCCCACCTCATTTAATTTATTTTTTCATAATTTATTGAATTAATTTACTATTTATTTGATATTTTTTAATTTGACTTGACTTTTCGATTGACTTTTCTATGATTGATGTTTGGTGTATGAGGCATATATTTTTATTGTTTGATTGCCATGAACAATCCCCATTCATAACAAATGTACCCCTCTCCCATGAAGTGTATAATGTTTATTCTTTCATTCTTTATTCATCTGTTAATACAAGAATTAAAACGAACATCCGATAACCATTTCAAAACAAGATCAAAACCTCGATCCAACATCGAGTAATCATTTTCAAAACTTAACAGAACCAACACGTATTCATCCATTCTTTTGTAAGTCGATTGCTTCACGCATCGCCATTTCTCTTGTAAGTCGATTGCTTCAGGCATCGCCATCTACCACCTGTAAGTCGATTGCTTCGTGCATCGCCATCCACCCTTACCCATGACTTCTCTCTTTGCTCCATTCGTCGATTCTTGTTCCGATTAGGTAGCACCCATTAGGTAGAACCCTTTGCATGATAACATAGGTAGTATTCCCTTATTCTTTTGTATGATAACATAGGTAGAATTCCCTCATTCTTTTGTATGATAGCATAGGTAGAATTCCCATATTCTTTTGTATGATAACATAGGTAGAATTCCCTTATTTCTTTGCATGCTAACATTAGGTAGATGTTCCCATTTGTAAATCCTAACACTCAGGTCCACATTGCATGACAACTCTAGGGCAGAGCTTTCCCCATTTTTTAGACCTTCCGTGCATCTCTGATCCTGTGGCATGTAGTCCGTTCTATTGCAAAGAGGTAACTGCCTAAGACTCGATTCAGCGATCTACGACACCTACTGCTAGGACGTGAACACATTGCCCACTCTCCTTTGACACAACTGGTGTCCTCCTTTGTAAGTCCATGTTCAGATGGCAACCCCTATGTAGCCGAACTACGGCAACTCTGATTCTCATGTTCAGATGAGATACGTAGGCACAAGATGTGATGTCTTGCCGAGTTTGACTGACAACTAACAACTAATCTTTGCTTATTTTCGCCCTCGTTGCGATCGAGACATTCCCTTTCTCTTTCCCTAGTTGCAATCGAGACCCTTGTTCCCGTAGTTAGTTGAACTACGTTTTTCTCTGATCCTCATTCCCGATGAGATACGTAGGCATAAGACGCGATGTCTTAGCGAGCACACTCCTCTTTAACCCATAGGTAGCCGAGCTACGAAGACTCTGATTCTCATACTCAGATGAGATACGTATGCAGTGGATGCGACATCCGTGCGAGTCATTTTCTTTTGACCCTCTCTTTTAGTAAATAGTATATTAGATATACACACACCCTTTAGACAAGAACAACAAGAGTGGATCCCGTAGAGTACTACAAATGCGTAGGGGTGCTAATACCTTCCCTTCGCATAATCGACTCCCGAACCCAAGATTTGGTTGCGAGACCTTGTCTTTTCCTTTCCTTTATCCAGGTTTACTTCGAGCGTTTCCTTTCCCTCCTTTGGGATAAATAATGCACGGTGGCGACTCTTCTGTCATTCTTTTTCACCGGTTGTTTTTTCGCATACTATATTTTTTAGGCCGCGACAGTATCGTCGTTGGTTATACGGTTAGTGGGCCCTGTCCCCTATTCATCCGATAAAGCTGTGTCATACAAGTACATTGCTACCATGATTGAAAATGTTCAAGAGGTTCCTCTTCCAGTTGCAGATTCAGTGGTGAGGATCGAAAATATAGTGAAGGTGACCTGTAGTGGTCGTGTGTTCAACCCGGTATTTCCTAAAGTTATGGAAGATGTCTCAGTGGGTAAGAAGGCAGAAGTTCCTGCAGTTGATCCAATTAGTTCTCCAACTTATCAGTCTGGTGAATCTAGTAGGTTGAAGGCTAATGATTGATCGGAAAAATAGCAAGTGTACTATTTTTACCGATGTAGTAATAAGGAGTTTTATTTCCAAGTATCGATCTCAAGGATTGCGTAGGAAATACTTATTTTAATTTGATTCTATCAGAACAAAAAGATAATGGTTAGGTTGTTTTGGAATTTATAATAGTAACCACAAAAATAGTAACAATAATTGATTAAGATAAAAGATGCTAGGGTGAGTGGTTGATTTAACCGGTTATGAATTCAGTCACGATTTCCTTGATACATATGAAACATTCAATCACCTAACCTCAGAATGTTCTTACTTAAGTCCTTAAGGAAGAAACTATTAAACTACCAATTCTTACTCAAATGTCCATTCAATTAATCATTGGTTTTAATCATACAAAATATCAAGGTTTACGGTGATTTACGAAAGTTACTATTCCTAGATGATGCATTCATAAACCCAATTGTGTGAAAACCCTACCAATCACAATCCTGTTATTGGAAGTCATAGATCAATTTGTATTTGTCCGATACAAAAGCATAATAACCTCACACAATTGAATTGAAATACGTAACATAGTAATCAAGAAATCATTGGTTCAAATTCATAGCATGCGATAACATCAGGACCACCCCCTAGCATTAGGGGGTTTAGCCTCTCATATTACTTAAAGAACTCATAATGTAAAGATTAGACATTACAAAGAATTAGGAGAGTTTGATCTTCAATGGTTGATGCCCTTGAATCTCGCCGTCTTCAAATTCGTCGTATTCGCTATCTTCTCCGATGCAATGTTTTCTTTCGTCTGTAAAAAGGTGCCTTCTTCTTTCCCTTCCAAGCCTTCTTATAGCTTCAGATGAATCTCCTCCAAGCAAAAGGTCCAAACTACCCTTAATGAGCAGAATCGGTTCACAAAGCAAAAATTAGGTTTTCCAAGCTGCGTCCAATCAACACGGCCGTGTGGTGGCACACGGGTGGCCGTGTTGTTCTTCATAATTAATTATTTTCAGCACAAGCTACAGTGGCAACAACACGGGCCGTGTTCCTACACACGGGTGCCCGTGTTAATGCACTGTTTTAATCAACACGGTCGTGTGGTGGCACACGGGTGCCCGTGTTGATCTCTGTTTATCTGCTCCCATTCTGTTCTGCCTGATCAACAACACGGGCAGTGTTGTGGCACACGGGTGCCCGTGTTGACCTACTGTTTCTTCATATTTTTGCCTTTCAGAGTGTCCATAACTTCACCATTCTTGCTTTTAAACCTGTGCAATGGCCTGTAACAATGACACTACCAAACGAAGCATAAACGAGATCTTATTGACATAAACTTGTAATCGAATGCAATGCGATACCAAACCAACAAAACATGATAAATGACTCCAAAGCAACTGAAAACAAACATAAATCTTACCAAAGTGATGAAAATATGTCGGATTAACGGCGGGAATTCAATGGAAATGGTGACCGATCACAACCCCAAACTTGTCTCATTGCTTGTCCTCAAGTGATGTATTGAGTCCAAACAAAGGTCACCCCGACTTCATTTTCCACAATGCAACCTAGTCTTTCACCATTTGTGTTCTTCCTTTCCAATCGAGTTTCAGGTCTCTCCGATTCAAGCAGTTTACCACATTTCCACATCAGAAACCTCTTCACCTGCAAGCTTTTCACACACTCACAATATCTCTCAGGGTTAGGTGTGTACACTCACAGCACAGTATGCAATACCAAACTCTTAACTTTGAATACATTCTAATGTCACTACCACAACCGATTCCACACACTTTTTGAGGTCTTTTTAGGTTGTAACGGGGCTTGGGTACGGTAGGATAAATAAAAAAATTGGATAACAAAGGGTTTTGAACTCGGTAGTCATGTTGTGTGATTTTTCTTTCTCTTTTCTTTTTCTCGTGCATCACGTATACTCTGGGGGTTAATTTCACTCTTTTGACTCTTTTTCTACTCACATTTTCCGAGCATTTTATATCTGTTAGAGTCTTAGGTCTCGACAAGTGCATTTTTCTCTTTTTTTTTTTTTTTTTTTTTTTTTTTTTTTTTTTTTCTTTTAAAGAAAATACATACTATTTTTCTTTTTGTATGATCTCATATTATGCACTTGCCTTCTTTTTCAAGATTTCCATCCCAAACTTAGTTTTATTGCACATCTTGCAATTCACACAATCATACCGAGTTATGACACAAAAGGAAATGAATGATTAAAAGTTAACAGGGGTTTATGAGGAATAATGCTTTAAAAGTTAACATGGGGTTTATGATGAATAAAATGGCTAAGGCTCAACGGGGTTTACGAAGGGAAACATACATATAGGGGTGGCTAGAAAGGCCTTGGCTAAACAAACAACTTGCCTCAGTGTGTGTTGTCATGCTGTGACGTGTCAACAGGACATACGCAAAATCAGAGTGATAAAGTCATACCTGGCTGAACGCTCATGTTGATATTTCGTGTTTGGCTTTTTGTGATCTCACCATGTTGGTTAGCTTGCAAGCTCTGAAGTCTCCTCATGTTATGTAGTTCTTTTCTGACTTGGTCTTTCCATACCGCTCTCTTGGTCCGGTGTCCCCAAATTGTGTCCGACTTATTTTCTCATGGTTGCATCAACTTCCGGGGTGCCTTATCAGAATAAGTATGAGGGGTGTCTTTCATCCACTACCATTGATCCCGGATTCGTCCAACCATTTCTCATCACTCTGTACACACAAGTAAACAACGAAAACAAACAAAAACAATACGACGACAACAAAAACAAAAGCGATGGAAATAAAACATGAAAGGAAACCCCCCCCCCCCCCACACCTGAACTAAACATTGACCTCAATGTTTAAATCCAGATACAAAGGGGACTCACAGCGACTACTGTTGGTTTACTGCACTTGTGTGGTTTCCTTCCATTTGGAGGTGTTGGTGACTTTGCCCTTTTAATTCTCCTCCTCCCCTACACAAAATTTTAGCACACACAAAGAAAAAGAAAAACGAAATAAATTAGAAATCAAACACGTGGGTTGCCTCCCACTAAGCGCTTCGTTTAACGTCGCATGGCTCGACGGTTCATTTCCTTTATCATGGGGGGTATTTCAGGTTCAAAATCTTGTTGCACCTCTTGTCTACAACTCGGACGTTGTCTCTTTTATCAGTGTGGACTCCTTTGTGCCACGATTCCTTTTTAACTATCCTTTCAGTGTTAGGAATCTTTCCATTTAGGGTGGCTACTGGCAGTGGTGAGACTTTGATAGTATTCAATGTCCTGATTAAGCCTACTTGATACTGAGATTTTGTATCTTCCTCCATCTCCTGGTTTTCAATAGCATTCAATGTTATTTCCTTGTTGTGAACTTTCAAGGTTAACGTGCACTCATCCATGTCGAGCTTGCATCGACTCGTCTTCATGAAAGGTTTACCCAAAATGATGGGTGCCTCATTGTCTTCAGGTATGTCTAGGATTACAAAATCGACTGGGAAAGTCAAGTCCGCTATTGTTACCAGCACATCTTCAGCTATACCATATGCATCTTTTCTTGAGTGATTCGCAAACTTCAGATTGGTCTTTATATCACAGATATTTTTAATACCCAGCCTGTGATAGATCGATAATGGCATCAGATTCACACTAGCTCCAGAATCTATTAGTACCTTTTTGAAGGTTCTTTCTTTGATTGTGCATGGTACTGTGATGGTTCCTCGATCCTTTTGTTTGTCAGGAATGTTCTGCTCCAGGGAGTTTGCATTAAATTGTTCCTTACCGGATACCTGTTCTTCAGTGGTTGGTTTCTTTTCAGCCATTACCTCTTCCACGAATTTCTTGTACATGGGCATCCTTTCAAGTGTTTCAAACAAAGCCATATGACCCTCAATCCTTTTAAACATTGTCATGAATTTCTCCAAGTCTGACTCACTAGGTTCCTTCTTTGTCATTCTCTGAGGATAGGGCAACTTAATCACCGGTTTAGTTCCTTTTGTAGTTTCTTCTTTAGTCGGCTCGCTCGGTGATATAATTTTTTCCTTTTTAGCATCCTTTTTCTCTGTCGTCGTGACAGTATTAACATTCTCATGACCTCTCGGATTTTGAACTGTTTCACTTGGTAGGGAACCTGGTGTTCGAGAACTTGCCAGTTGCTGCGCTATCTGCCCCAGCTGAACTTCGAGATTCTTTAGGGATGCGGCGGTGTGTTTCTGATTGTTTCTAGTCTCTTCTTCAAATTGCCCATTTTGAGCTGCCATCTTTTCAATTGCAATCTCCCAATCTGCCTTCTTTGGGACTTGTTGTTGCTGTTGCTGATATTGGTTTTGATATTGACCTTGTACCTGATGTTGCCCATTCCCTATCTGATCCTTCCATGCAAAGTTGGGATGATTCTTCCACCCCGGGTTGTATATGTTGGAATAGGGATTGTTTTGCTTTAAAAACTTGATCTCTTCTATCTGTTGTGGTGTTGCAAAACAATGAACAGTATTGTGTGGTCCATTACAAATGCCACACACATCGTTTGGTGCCTGTTGCACTTGAGCCACCTTCTGCGCACCTATGTTTAGTGCTTTCAACCTTTTCTCTACCTCCGCAGCAACTGCTTCTTCAATCTTCACCTGTTTGTTTGTTTCAAGCTTCAAATCAATAACTGCAGATTTGCTTGACACCCTATCATATAACTCCAAATGCTCATTCGAGGCAATTGCTTCAATTATCTTCTTCATACCAGTGGTTGTTGCAAAGTTAGCTGAGCCACCAGCTGCTGAATCAAGGATTTGTCTCGTTTGAATTCGAAGACCATTAACAAACATTTGCATCTGCTCAGTTTCATCCATGTTGTGAGTAGGACAAGCCACTAGGATTTTCTTGAATCTTTTATAGGCATCTCCTAGTGACTCACCCTCCTTCTGCTTGAAGTTTAGGATCTCATATCTTTTCCGCAATGACACAGATGCGGGAAAGTATTCCTGCAAGAATGCTGTTTCCATCTGCTCCCATGTAGTGATACTACCAGCAGGTAAGGAATAGAACCACTCTTCGGCTTCATCTGCTAAAGTGAATGGGAACATATGAAGTCTGATTGCTTCTTCGTTATGTCCAGGCATTTTCAGCGTTGTGCTCATAGTTAAAAACCTTTGCAGATGCTTGTTGGCATCTTCATTCACTCTTCCAGAAAAGGACCGCCTTTCGAGTTGATTAATGGTGCTGGGATGCAGCTGAAATTGTTCCACATTGACCGGTTGGTTTACAATTGTCATACGACTACCCGGAGTGTTGGTTCCACCATAGTCACCGAGAAGTCTCTCTGGTGGTGGTGGTGGTGGGTTTGCAGCCATGATTTCAGGAACTGTTTCCGCGTCGGAGTCTGAATTCTCTGAGTGCACTGAAACAACTTCCTCCCCTGCTTTCTCTACTAATTCCAGTTTTTCTCGCTTAGCTTGTCTCAGTCTAGCGCGAAGAGTTCTTTCTGGATCTGCGTCAAAAGAAAAATTCGCTGAGGCCTTACCTCGCATAAACAAGTTAGACAAAGATTAGAATTGAATAACAAAATTGTCACAGATAAATTTTGGTTGACGAGCAACAAAATTTCGATAGAATAGAAATTAAAATATGTAGTTTGGCAATCCCCGGCAACGGCGCCAAAAACTTGATCGGAAAAATAGCAAGTGTACTATATTTACCGATGTAGTAATAAGGAGTTTTATTTCCAAGTATCGATCTCAAGGATTGCATAGGAAATACTTATTTTAATTTGATTCTATCAGAACAAAAAGATAATGGTTAGGTTGTTTTGGAATTTATAATAGTAACCACAAAAATAGTAACAATAATTGATTAAGATAAAAGATGCTAGGGTGAGTGGTTGATTTAACCGGTTATGAATTCAGTCACGATTTCCTTGATACATATGAAACATTCAATCACCTAACCTCAGAATGTTCTTACTTAAGTCCTTAAGGAAGAAACTATTAAACTACCAATTCTTACTCAAATATCCATTCAATTAATCATTGGTTTTAATCATACAAAATATCAAGGTTTACGGTGATTTACGAAAGTTATTAGTCCTAGATGATGCATTCATAAACCCAATTGTGTGAAAACCCTACCAATCACAATCCTGTTATTGGAAGTCATAGATCAATTTGTATTTGTCCGATACAAAAGCATAATAACATCACACAATTGAATTGAAATACGTAACATAGTAATCAAGAAATCATTGGTTCAAATTCATAGCATGCGATAACATCAGGACCACCCCCTAGCATCAGGGGGTTTAGCCTCTCATAGTACTTAAAGAACTCATAATGTAAAGATTAGACATTACAAAGAATTAGGAGAGTTTGATCTTCAATGGTTGATGCCCTTGAATCTCGCCGTCTTCAAATCCGTCGTATTCGCTATCTTCTCCAATGCAATGTTTTCTTTCGTCTGTAAAAAGGTGCCTTCTTCTTTCCCTTCCAAGCCTTCTTATAGCTTCAGATGAATCTCCTCCAAGCAAAAGGTCCAAACTACCCTTAATGAGCAGAATCGGTTCACAAAGCAAAAATTAGGTTTTCCAAGCTGCGTCCAATCAACACGGCCGTGTGGTGGCACACGGGTGGCCGTGTTGTTCTTCATAATTAATTATTTTCAGCACAAGCTACAGTGGAAACAACACGGGCCGTGTTCCTACACACGGGTGCCCGTGTTAATGCACTGTTTTAATCAACACGGCCGTGTGGTGGCACACGGGTGCCCGTGTTGATCTCTGTTTTTCTGCTCCCATTCTGTTCTGCCTGATCAACAACACGGGCAGTGTTGTGGCACACGGGTGCCCGTGTTGACCTGCTGTTTCTTCATATTTTTGCCTTTCAGTGTGTCCATAACTTCACCATTCTTGCTTTTAAACCTGTGCAATGGCCTGTAACAATGACACTACCAAACGAAGCATAAACGAGATCTTTTTGACATAAACTTGTAATCGAATGCAATGCGATACCAAACCAACAAAACATGATAAATGACTCCAAAGTAACTGAAAACAAAAATAAATCTTACCAAACTGATGAAAATATGTCGGATTAACGGCGGGAATTCAATGTAAATGGTGACCGATCAATGATGATGATGAGGTATTGTGCCTGATTAAAAGAAGTGAATTCAATGTTGTGGAGCAATTACTTCAAACATCGTCAAAAGTTTCTGTGTTGTCATTACTGATGACTTATGAGGCACACAGGGAGGCTTTGCAGAGAGTATTTGAACAAGCCTACGTGGAACACAATGTTACTGTGGATCCGTTTGACCACATTGTTTCCAACATTACTTCTTGTAATAACCTGAGCTTTTGTGATGAAGAACTTCCCGAGGAAGGTAGGAATCACAACTTGGAGCTTCATATTTCAATGAACTGCAAGGAGGAAGATCTGTCCAATGTGTTGGTTGATACTAGTTCAACATTGAATGTGTTGCCCAAGTCAACCCTAGCAAGACTTTCTTATCAAGGCGCCTCGATGAGGTATAGTGGCGTGGTTGTTAAAACGTTTGACGGTTCTCGAAAAACTGTCATTGGAAAAGTGGACCTTCTTATTAAGATATGTCTGAGTGATTTTCAAATTACTTTTCAAGTAATGGATATTCACCCAACCTACAGTTGTTTGTTGGGAAGGCCTTGGATCCATGAAGCTGGCACTGTGACATCTACAGTGCACCAGAAGTTGAAATTTGTGAAGAACGACAAACTTGTTGTTGTTGTTGGGGAGAAAGCGCTGTTAGAAAGCCATTTGTCATCCTTTACTTATGTAGATGCTGCAGAAGAAGTTGGAACACCATTCCAAGCCTTGTCTGTTGCTAATGAGTTGAAGAAAACTGGGGCACCCATGTCTTCTCTAAAGGATGCCAAAGAGGTTGTTTAGGATGTTAGCACCGACAGATGGGGTTGCATTGTAGAAGTTATTGAAAACAAGAATAGAGCAGGGATGGGATTTCAGCAAGGGCCATTCAACGCCAATGTCAAGGTTATGCAAGAAGTTTTCCGCAGTGGAGGGTTCATTCACAAGGATGATCAACACTCAGCTGCCATTATTGAAGACAGTGATGAAGACGAGGCTTGTGCCAACTTTGTGACACACGACCAAACTTGCAACAATTGGGTTGCTGTTGATATTCCTGTTGTTTTGCACTGTTCGAAGTAATTTGTTTTAATTAGTTTAAGAAAAATCCTTCTCATATGCCTAAGGGAGAAGTGAAACATTGTTGGGCATTTCAAATTTATCATCAATAAAATACAATTTTATTCATCCACATCTATAATGTTTATTTTTACTTTATGCTTTTTCTGAAAATGTTAATCACAAAAAAAACATAAATAAATAATAATATTTCCATCTGCATAATATTTGTTTGCACTGCACTTCTCTAAAATCAAAATATCAAATCATTATGCAGGTTGGTTCTCAAATCTATTGAATGTAATGATCCTACTCCCTATCCAAACTTTGATTTCCCTATGTTTGAAGCTGAGGAAGAGAATGATCATGAAGAAGTATCTGATGAGTTATCTCGTTTGCTTGAGCACGAGGAAAAAGCCATTCAGCCGTGTGAAGAGAAGATTGAGTTAGTCAACTTGGGTTCCGATGATGATGTGTAGGAAGTCAAGATTGGGTCTCAACTGTGTCCAGAAGCTAAGAAGGGGTTGGTTGATCTTCTTCGAGAATATTCTGATGTGTTTTCTTGGTCCTATCAAGATATGACTGGTTTGGATTATGAGATTGTGGAGCATAGATTGCCTTTGAATCCAGAATGCATGTCGGTCAAGCAGAAGTTGAGAAGAACTCATCCTGATATGGCTGTGAAGATTAAGGAGGTAGTGCAGAAGCAGATTGATGCTGGTTTCCTTGTTACCTCCGAGTATCCGCAATGGGTGGCCAATATTGTGCCTATTCCAAAGAAGGATGGAAAATTCCGCATGTGTGTTGATTATAGAGATTTGAATAAAGCCAGTCCGAAAGATGATTTTCCTCTGCCACACATTGATATGTTGGTAGATAATACAGCTAAATTCAAAGTCTTCTCATTTATGGACGGATTTTCTGGTTATAATCAGATCAAGATCACACACGAAGATATGGAGAAGACCACATTCATTACACCTTAGGGAACATTCTGTTATTGAGTGATGCCTTTCGGTTTAAAGAATGTTGGTGCAACATACCAAAGAGCTATGACCACTCTTTTCCCTGATATGATGCATACAGAGATTGAAGTCTATGTTGATGATATGATTGCTAAATCAAGTGATGAAGAAGAGCATGTTGAACATTTGTTGAAATTATTCCAGCGTTTGAGGAAGTATAAACTCCGCTTGAATCCCAATAAGTGTACTTTTGGTGTTCGTTCTGGTAAGTTGTTGGGCTTTATTGTCACCGAGAAGGGTATTGAAGTTGATCCTGCCAAGGTCAAAGCAATACAAGATATGCCTACTGTAAGACCCTAAGATCCCTCATGGCATCATATCATTGCTCATTGAATTGCCTCAAGGATCATAGCATGTGTGGCTCCTTGACCCTAGGGGTGGGACTTGTGTGAGTGTTTTGAGACCACCAAGCATACTTGTATTGTATATTATTGCTTTTATTATTTTGTTTACTAACGAAAAGCACAAAAATATGTCACTAACTCTTTTGTTTTGAAGCTCAAGTGATCATGTACTCCCATGCTCCTAGGAGGCTCCTAAGCTCAATGAAGTGGCTAGATGAAGATGAGAACAAGCATGACAATGGTCCACAAAGTTACTAATCATCATGTATGTCTCCCAAGTATCTCAATTTGCCAATTTGATTAAGATAACCCAAAGGACTTGAGGATTGTTTCCCAAGGAAACCCTAATTCAACTGTGCATTGACTGTGCCTTGCTCATGAAGCAACCTCAACCTATGATCAAATTTAATCAAGGGAAGTTATTTCATTCATTATTTTTATGCATATGTGAGCCTATGTGAGAATCCTCAATCATTCGTTCATCATGATTTGAAGTTTGACTTTGAGAAGTTGACCATTCAAGTCATCTGACTAAACTGAGGATCACTAAAATACAACTTTTGATGTGTTTGTCAAATGAAGATGACCCCAAGATAAAACATGTTCTTAAGAACCATATGAACAACTTTCATGTTCATCTAAAATCCATTTGAAACTTGGAAGGTCATCATTCATTTCAAAACATCATAGGTCATTTTGACTGAAACCCTAATTTTGGGTCAACTTCCCAAGGACCTAACTTCCTTAATTTTTATGAATTTTAGGTGAGACCAATTGAATTGGAAATTTTAATATGTCTACTTAAAATTTTATGTTGGACAAAATTTCATAATCCTAAAAGAAATACATGTGATAAGACAAAACATTATAGGTCACTTTGGACCTAAGTCATTGAATTTGAAAAATGCCCAACTTCAAGTGCCCATAACTTTCTCATGAAAAATCCAAATGATGCAAAATTTAATTCTAAATTGATAACCTTGAAAATGTCTACAACTCTGATGTTGGAGGTTTTTCTATTTGAGGCTTGCATCATTGAAAAATAAGGGCTTGAAGATGCTTATTTTTGGTGAAAATTTCCAAAGGGAACCTAGACATGTTTTGTACCCAAACCTTCACAGCCAGTTTTCATAAATTTCCAATTGCCAAATGAATTTTTGCCCAACATGACTTTTGTTCCTTATTTCAAGGTCTTTCCAACCATTACTCACATTAATTTTTTGGACTTTCCATGAGTGAGTTTTGAAGAGCTCATGTTTATGTTCATTTTTGCATTTTCACTTTGTAACTTCATGTGCAAGAAAATGCCAAGCCAATTGCACGTCCAATTCCCTTCTATTTGATCTCAGCATGGATTTCCATTCATTCTTGAGCCTCACATGCGCCTGTACAGGCCCATGCAAGGAGATTTCAAACTTCATGCACACGAGCCAAGCATTGCCTTGCATCACATTTCAGCTATAAACAGAAGTGCATTCTCATTCAAATGGCAACCAAGTGGAGATCTGAAGTGCTGCTGAATTGAAAACCAAACCCTCACTAAAGGAATTTCTAGTTTTCTCTTTCAATTTCAAGCTTGAATTTCAACATCATTAGTTGATTTTCAAAGCTCAATTCCTTAACCTTGCATCATCATCACACTTTCAAATCAAAAGTAGATCAAGAGCTTAGAGAATTCGTGCTGTTTGAAGCTGCATTTCAGAGGTAGAACCTCAATTTTCTTTGATTCAGATCTTGCAATATGATGTGAATTTCTTTGGTTTATGCTGTTTTCTGAAGTCCTCATGCATGAGGCAGGCCTGTGGTGGTCTTAATTTTGCAAATCTTGCCATTTCAGTTCATGTACCATGATCTTCAAGCTCATGTTTATCTCTAAATAGGAATTGTGAGGATGATCCATGGTTATAGGGGTGATGTACATCACATCAGCTTCATTTTGATACCTTCATTTTTCATTTTCATTAATATTTGATTTCTTGTGCGTGGTGGCCGGATCTGGTTAGATAGCCGAAAAAGATGGTGGTTTCCACACCATTCCCACGTGGGAGCTTCAGAGCCTTTGGATCATGATGAAACGTTTTAATCTTGGCCATTGCATGTATTGACTTATTTTAAGTCCATGTGTTGCGCGTTTGACCAAGGCATACCATGTGACCGCGCCTCTGAGCCATGAGATCATTGCCACGTCAATTAATGAAACCATCTGAGGGCGTTGGATTTTCCTGATTTTCTTATTTTTGTTTTAATTTTATTTAATTCTTTTTATTTTCAAAAATTCATAAATATTTTATTTGAAGTCACAAAAATATGAGACTAATGCCAAAAATTTTCTTGAAAAATCTAGTTTCCTATTTTGATTTTTAATTATTTTTGTGACTTCATTTAATATTTTTTGTGAATTATTTAGTTTTTAATAGTTTTAATTCATTTTAAAATACTTTTTGATATTTGAAAAATCCAAAAATATTTTCCTAACACCTATGGATCATGATAAGTAAATGAAAAATAGTCTCATCAATTTCTTAATTGATTTGAGATTTATTTGAGATTTTAATTCATATTGTGTTATTTTTCATTGTTTTTAATTGTTTTTAAATAGTTTCTGATTTCAAAAATTATTGAAAAAATTTGTCAAAGTTTGTTTGACCATGTTAGACCTATGAGAATTTAATTGGACTTATTGAAGTTGATTTGAATTGAATTTGAGGTTTGACCATATTTTGTTTATTTTATTTTGCATTTATTTTTAATTCAAAAAAATACCAAAAAAATATGTTTGACTTGTTGACTTGTAATCTTCATTTCTCTTCTGTTTAGTATTGGTTGATGATGACTTGGTTCACACTTGATCAATTTGTGTTTAATGCTTTATTTCTTTTTCTATCCATTTCATCTTCATCCCATTTCTTTTATTTTTGACCAATGAGTTAATGTCTTATGGTTAGTCTTGACAAATGAGAAGTTTAACCTTCTTTGATCCAAACCAAACTCAACTTGATCCAAGATCAAGTGAGTTGTTTTGTGTCCAAGATAGGTTGCTTCTTGGCCAAGCAAAAAACCTAAACTCCATACAAGGCCTTTCTTTTTTCTTTTGGCATGACAAGTTTTTGGAGTTTGGCTTACTAGTCATGATCTCTAACTTGTGTTTATTTGCCTATAATTTTATTGACCGACCTCAAATAGGTGTGACTACTACATTAGTCCACTTACGATTGCTTAACATAGCGCTACATTGTCTTATGACAAACTAACATAACTTCATTAATTACTAACTTTAAATTCAAGCATTTAATTTTCTTGCAATTTACTTTAATGCACTTTATTTCTTGCTCATTTATTCATATTGCTTTTTATTTTGCTCACTTGAGCACATATTTTATGTTTATGTCATTTTCCTTTTGCTCATTTGAGCTCATTATTGTATATAAATATATTGTTGTATTGTGTTTGTTTTGTCTTTGTTTGTGTGAACCTAATGCAAAAGGAGAAAGGACTTACAATTAGGACTTACCTATGATTAAAGGAGTTTAAGAGCAACTAGGCCTCATGCCTTTATAATGCTAAATCTCAAAGTTGACTTCAAAGGACTTCCTTTCCAAAACTTATTCTTTGTCCATTTCCCTTATTGTGTTGTGAACTTTTTGATGTTTGCTCTTGTGTGATAGGGATTCCATCTTGAGATAGTAAAGAGGACCATTCTTATGAGTAGCCAAGTTAAGAGAGACAAGCCAAATGGAGATCCTAAGAGCTTGAATATTTGTTTGATTGCTTGATTGTTTGCTAAGTCCAAAGGAAATGAGCATCTTGAGTCATCTCTATGACTTCAAGAAAAGGAACTCCAAGGGTTTTATCTTCTCTCTCATCTTTGCATGCTTTAGGACTAGCCCTTCTCTTCTTCTCCTCATTCTAACCCAAGCCAAAAATCTTTTCTTCAAACCTTGACATTTGTTTCAAATTAGAAACCTAGGCCTTATGCCTTTGATTTTCCAAACTCTTTTCATCAGTACTCATTGTAAATGAATCTTAATCCAACTTTGACTTCATTTTGTAAATAAGCCTAACTTGTAAATATAACTCACTTCAAGTTGTTTTTGTGGTTCCAATGGCCACCTTTATTAAAACCTTTTCATAAACATTAGTCATAGGTTTGAGTTATCATAGTGGTTGATGTGAATCTCACCTTATCCTTAGTGATTGGACTATAAGTCTTCCATACTTATTATAGGGTTAACCCCCTCACTAGTATGTTGAAGCTCTCCTCACATGGTGGATTGTTGGTTTAGGTTGAGTTTTCTCCCTTTGATAACAAAAGACCTTAAGGATTTTGATCAAATCAATTCACCAATCTTTGAGATTTTTACCCCGAACTACGAGGTTTTGATCCTACCTTTGTGATGGTACGTAGGCAATGGGTTCATGCATTCAAACAACAAAATTGTACATATAATCTTTTCTCTTCTCATCCCCCCAATCTTTTGCAGATGTTTTCACAAATACCAACCTACAACACATGTTTGCAAAAAGAGGTTCCTTTAGAGTACTAAGAATGTTTTGGGTGCGTAAAACCTTCCCATTTCATAACCAACCCCCTTACCTAGATCTCTGACATTTTTATTAGTTTTTGATTTGATAAAACTTCTTACTTGGCTTTTGTTCGCTTTTTAGCCTTTCCTTTGGACAAATAAAAGTGCGGTGGCGACTCGAATTGTATGTTTACTTTTGGTTTAGTCAACAAACCTAAAGGTAACGAATACCCCGCTACACCTGCGCCCAAAACATAGAAGCAAGTCAGAGGTTTTCTCGACCGCTTGAACTCTATCTCAAGATTTGTATCGCGTATGACTTCCACATGTGCGCCTATATTCAAGCTTCTTTGGAAAGATTATCCTTATGATTGGACTAAGGATTGCTAGAAAGCTTTTGATAGTATCAAAGAATATATGCTTGAGCCTCCGATTCTGTCCCCGCCTGTTGAAGGAAGACTTTTGATCATGTATTTGGCTGTGCTTGAAGAAAGTATGGGTTGTGTTCTTGGTCAGTAAGACGAATCTGGGAAGAGAGAATATGCAATTTACTACCTCAGTAAGAAGTTCACCGACTGTGAGACTCGGTATTCTATGCTTAAAAAGACATATTGTGCATTGGCTCGGGTTGCTAAGTGTTTGTGCTAGTAAATGTTGAATCACATTACTTGGTTGATATCCAAAATGGATCCAATCAACTACATTTTTGAGAAGCTTGCTTTAACTAGGAGGATCGCCCGTTGGCAGATGTTCTCATCTAAGTATGATATTGAATACCGATCTCAAAAAGCTATTAAAGGTAGTGTCTTGGCTGACCATTTGGCTCACCAACCTATTGAAGATTACCAGTCAGTGCAATATAATTTTCGTGATGATTTTTTTTTGTACTTGAAGATGAAAGATTGTGATGTGATAACGCGAAAAATATATCGTATATTTGACTTGACTTACATTGCAATCTAGTGCTTTTACTTATTTTTCCATAGCATTATGCCGTATGATGTGTTTATTTCAAGTATTTATCAAATAAGAAGTTTATGTGCGAGCAAAGCATAAAAAAATAAAAAAGGAAAGGAAACGGAAAGAAAATGAAGAAAATACAAAGGGGTGGCCCCCACCACCAAGTGTGGCGCCTGCCACCCACTTGGAGTGTGGTGCCCGCCACCTACTTGAAGTGTGGCGCCCACCACCTAAAGGAGTGGTGCCTGCCACTAAGGAAAGGAGTGGTGCCTGCCACTCTCATGTGGCACCCGCCACGAAGCCCATTTCCTCTTGATTCCTCTCCACGCTCCGTCTTTCTCGTTCAACCAGCCTCCCTAAATGAACGCCAACTATGAGATTTTCAAGGCAATTATCAAGGTAAGAATTGGAGTATAAATTAGGGTTTCCGTCTTCAGTTTAAGAATCCTTTTTTTTAGCCAGAATTTTATTCTTAGAATTTTAAGTGAATAGATTTACTTGTAAAAGCGATAGATCTTCCATATCGGGGGACTATTGCAATTCTAGTTTTAAGAATTGATTTTAATTGTAATTATGTACCTGATTGTCAAGCGTGACGACATTTTATAAATTCAAGTATCAGCATTAATTCCAGTTTTCAATCTATTTTCCAGGTTCCATTTTAGTTATTTATTTTGATTGTTTATGATTTCATCTTATGTTTAATCATCGTAATAACATGTTTATGTTTAAACATATGTCTGGCTAAACCATTTGATATCGGTATGTAAAGACAGTCACAATGATAGGATTCATTAATAATTGGCATTGATCTTCATAAACTATTTTTATGGTTATAGTTTCTTAATCTAAAATTAAAACTATTTTTGGACGAGAGTAAAAAGCAAACAAGGTTACGGTAAAAAACACGAGAGTGTGAGATTTTAACCCGATAGTTGAAACTAAGCATTAATTCTAAACACAACGAGAACACTTTAGGATTAATTAGAACTTATTGATTTCCAAAAATTACTTTTAATTCAAATGAGACAGCGAGAGCGAAGCATTCTGGTGTAAGAGTATAGTCAGAGTCAATAACACGAGAGTATGAGATAAAGTCTTTTAAATCAATAATTTCTACTGAAGAGTATTTTGACATTTAAGATTACGCCAACTATTTATCGAATCCCCGATATCCCGCTATTAAATGTTTCTATTAAACTTCAGCTTTCATTAATATTTATTTCTCGTTGTCCCTTAAACCTAAGAGAAATCATCAGCCTTAGATTTACGTAGTAACATTAGATAACGGTAAGTTCGACTTTTAGTCCTTTGGGTTCGATAATCTTTAAAACTACGCGATACGACTGTGCACTTGCAGTCATGAATCCTATAAACATACTAAGTCACGATCAAGTTTTTGGCGCCGTTGCCGGGGACTAATTAAGTTGATATCGTAACTCCAGTGTTGCGCAGTATAGACTAAGGCAAACAAAACTATTTCCCTTTTAAATTTGTCGATTGTATGCCAAGTACTCGCTCTAAAGGCAAGGAATTAAAGCTACCAATCGACGAACCAGAGCGTTATCTAGGATTAGAACATCGGATACGAGAATACCGTATTAAGTACAATCTTCCCGATCCTAATATCTCTATTCAAAAACTAGTTGTAGAACCAGAGATGGCTGAAGGAGCACAAAACCGTCCTCTTAAGTACTATGCCCTCCCTTCGTAGGATGAACCATATAATAGCATCGCTGCCCCTGCCATCGAGGCAAATAATTTCGAGCTAAAACCTTCGTTATTGTCAGTCGTACAACAAAACCAATTTTCCCGTAGTCCCACGGACGACCCGAACCTAAATTTGTTAGTGTTTTTGCAATACACTGATACAGTGAAAGCAAATGGTGTCAGCCCTGAAGCAATAAGATTGCGTCTTTTCCCTTTCTCATTAAGAGATAGAGCTAGAGCTTGGCTCTAGTCTCTACCATCCAACTCTGTCATTACGTGGAACAAGTTGAAGAAAGTTTTCTTAGCACGATATTTCCCACCTAGTAAGACGGTAATGCTAAGAGCCCAAATATATCGGGTTTAATAAAAAAGACAATGAATCTCTTTTTAAAGCTTGGGAGAGATACAAGGACATGATGAGGCTTTATCCACATCATGGTCTAGAAGAGTGGTTGATCATCCATACCTTTTACAATGGTCTCTTGTACAACATAATATTGACAATAGACGCCGCCGTGTGTGGCGCACCGATGGATAAACCCTACAATGAGGCTTATCAACTTATCGAAAGTATGGCCCAGAATCACTATCAGTGGGGAAGGGAAAGAACCTCTATAGAGAAACCGCCAACGATAGGTGGTATGTACGAAATAAGCAGTCTTGACCATATCAATGCTAAGGTATATGCTCTCACTCAAAAGATAGAAAACCTGACCATAACACCCGTATCCGCCATGGTTGTCGTAGCTCCGAACTACGAGTTATGCGGTATTCCTAGGCATGCTACCCATGAATGTCAACTTTTGACAGGAATCTCCACAAACCAAGTGAGTTATGCTTAAGGAAACCCTTACTCAAACACCTATAACCCTGGTTGGAAGAACCATCCAAACTTTTCGTACAAAAACAATAACGCATTGTATGCACCTAGCCAAGCACCTGCTGTACCACCAGGATATCATAAGGCTTCCACAACTGCTCCAAATGCTCCTAGGAAGTCAAAACTTGAAATAATGATGGAAAACTTCATAGCTACCCAGGCCCAAACAAATAAGGATTTCCTAAATCAAAACATACACACTAGTGAGCAAATTAAGCAATTAGCAAACAAAGTAGACACTTTAGCCACCCATAACAAAATGTTAGAAATACAAATTTCACAAGTGGAATAACAACAAACACCTACTGCTTCCCCTGCAGGTACATTTCCTGGACAACCACAACCAAAACCGAAAGGTCATGCAAATGCTATTACACTATGAAATGGGACATAATTAGACAGACCAACCGACCCTAGACTTCAAAATCCAGTCATGCACAAAGACCCTGTTAAAATAACTGAGAAGGAAAACGAACTAAAGTAAAATAAAAGCCAAGAGGCCATAGAGAAAGAAGAACTATATGTGCCTCCACCACCGTATAAACCTCATATCCCGTATCCTCAAAGATTTGCTAAACCCAAAAGTGTAGGGCAATTCCAGAAATTCGTAGAGCTTCTTAAACAATTGAATATCACAATACCTTTTACAGAAGCTATCACTCAAATTCCCTCATATGCTAAGTTTCTTAAGGAGATCTTATCTAACAAGAAGAATATCGATGATAACAAAACCGTTACACTTACTGCAGAGTGTAGCGCTATAATTCAAAAAAATATGCCTCATAAGCTGAAAGACCCAGGAAGTTTCTCCATACCCTGTGTAATCAGAAAGTTTGTCATAGACAAAGCTCTATGCGACTTGGGAGCCAGTATTAGCTTAACGCCCTTGTCCATATGAGAAAGGCTTAAAATGGTAGAGTTGAGACCAACTAGGATGTCCGTACAACTAGCTGATTGTTCTATTAAATTTCCCGTAGGTATGCTATAGAACGTTCTAGTGCGCATAGGTCAATTCTATATTCCTACTTATTTCATAATCATGGACATAAAGGAGGATTTCAATATCTTTATCATATTAGGAAGACCATTCTTAGCTACTACCAGAGCCATTATAGATGTAAAGAAAGGTAAGCTAACCTTTGAAGTTGGTGAAGAAAAAGTCAAATTATTTTGACACAATTCTTAGAGGCACCAGCTATAGACGATACATGTTATCTGCTAGATATCATCGACGAATGTGTAAGAGAAATGGAAAATGAACAAACTTCATACTCCGAAATATTGAAAACTCCAATGCCTCCTATTTTTGAAGATGAAAATCGGCGTGAGGAATACCAAGATGACAGTTTAAGTGAACGTCTAGCACTGACACCTGTAGCGGGGTATTCGTTACCATTAGAAATATTTACTAAATCCAAGGTAAATCATACAAGTCGAGTCGCCACCGCACTTCTATTTATCCAAAGGAATGGTTAGAAAGCGAACAAAAACCTAAAAGTTTTAACAAAAACTAGTAAAAGAGAAACAGAGATCTGGGTAAGGGGGTTGGTTATGTAATGGGAAGGTGTTAGGCACCCAAAACATCCTAGGTACTCCTAGGGAGCCCTTTTCACACTTGTTGTAAGGTTGTTGTTTTTTGTGAAAATTTTGTTTGTGCAAACATGATTGAAGAGATGAGAAGAGAATATACAAGTTTATTTACATTTGTGTTTGGATGGATAAACCCATTGCCTACGTACCATCTTAAAAAAGATTAGGATCAAAACCTCGTAGTTCGGGGTAAAAATCTCAAAATGAGTTGGTGAATTGATTGGTCCAAAAGCCTTAAGGTCTTTTGTTATCCAAGGGAGAAAACTCAACCTAAAACCACAAATCCACCATGTGAGGATAGCTTCAACATGCTAGTGAGGGGTTAACCCTATAATAAGCATGGAAGACTCACTGTCCATCACTAAGGATATAGGTGAGTATTACATCTACCTCAAGGATAACTCAAACCTAATAGCTAAAGGTTATGGAAAATTTGATTAAGAAAGTGGCCATTGGAACCACAAAAAGACATTTGAATGGGTTATATTTACCAATTAGAAGTATATACAAAAATGGTCAAAGTGGATTTAAAGATTCAATTCAAAATAAGTGTTATTAAAAGAAAGTTTGAAAATCAAAAGCCTAAGGCTTAGGTTTCTAACGTTTGAAAACAAGTGTTAAATGTTTGCACAAAAGTTTTGGCTTGGGTTAGAGTGGAGGGAAGAAGAAGAATGGCTAAATCCTAAGCAAAGCAAAAAGGTGAGGGATAAAGAAACAAAACCACAATGGAGTTCCTCTCTTGAGATCATATTAATGATCCAAGTAGCTCCCATCCTTGGAATAAGCAATCACACAAAGTATAAATTCAAGCAATCATCAATCAAAGTGGATTCTTGGAAAGACTCCTTAATGCATCTTGGATCTCTCTCTCTTAGAAGCTCATGGTAATGGTTCCCCAAATAAGCTCAAGTTAGAACTCCTAGCACAAGAAAACACACATCAAAAGGTTCTATAATACAATCAAAGAATGGACAAGAGAGAGTTTAGAATATGGTCCTTTCAATGTTCATCTTCAAGCTTAAGCATTCTAAAGGCTCAATGCCTAGTTGCTCTTTGACTCCAAGTTTGCATAGGGAAAGTCCTAAAGTCTAAGTCCACTTTGTCCAATTTTTGCATTTGGTCCATATCAATCAAAACAAAACACAAGCACAATAGTATATACACAATTATGTGCTCAAGTGAGTAAAAGGCAAATGGCATTAACATAAACATGTGCTCAAGTGAGCAAAGGAAAAAAGCAAATGGATAATATGTGCAAGAATAGTAAATTGCATAAAAGTAAAATGCAATAAGTAAGTGTTAATTGTTAATGGTTAGTGTTAGTAGTTAGTGTGCCATAAGGAAAATTTAGCGCTATGTTAAGCAATCGTAATTGGACTTATGTAGAAGTCACAACTATCTGAGGCCGGTCAATAATAATGTAGGCAACAACACAAGTTAGAAGTCTTGATTAGTGAACCAAGTTCCAACAACTTGCCATGCCAAAAAGAAAAAGAGAATTGATCTTGTATTGGTTTAAGTCTTTTGCATGATTTAGGAAACAACCTATCCTTAATGCAAAGCCATTCACTTGATCAATTGATCAAGTTGAATTAGATTTGAATCAAGGAAGATTAAGTCTCCCTAATAAATGCCAACTTATCAACCTTCAACTCATTGATCAAAAAGAAAAAAGAAGGAGAAGAAGAATGGATAAGGAAAATGGAAAGATCAAAATGCATAAGGTGAAATAAAAATGTACCAATCCATGTGTATTGACCAAATGACATTGAAAGTCAAAGTCAAACAATGAGAAATCAGAAATGAGATGAAGATTGGAGATCCAACAATAAACAAAATATTTTTGGCATTTTTAATATTAAAATAAACTTGAATTAAAAATAAAAGAAAATGTCAAACTTCAAAATCACTTCAAATCAACCTTGAAAGGTTCAAGTGATTTATCCCAAGTTCAACAAGGTCAAACAAAGTTTGACAAAAATTTTCAGCATTTTTAAAAGTTAGAAACTATTTTTAATCAACTAAAAATGAATAAAAATAACCTAATTGAACTAAAATCTCAAATCAATTAAAAAATTGATGAGAATATTTTTCATAGATCCATCATCATTCAAATAGGTTAGGAAAATATTTTTGTATTTTTTGAATATCAAAAACTAATTAAAATGAATTAAAAATAACCAGAAAAGAGAAAATTCACAAAAAATATCAAATGTTGAAATAAAAAATATTAAAAATCAGAAATAGAAACTAGAAATTATTTGGAGACTAATGCAATTGGTCCCATATTTTTTGGATTTAAATTGAAGAAGATATGAATTTTTGAAAATAATGGAAATAAAAGAAATTAAATCAGAAAATCAAAAATGCCAAAAATCCAGAGGCGTCAGATCTGGATTCATTAATTGACGTGGCACATCTGAAGGCAGGGAGACGCGCGCGCATGGTGTACTTGAGTCAACATCATCACACATAGCCTTTAAAAAAGTCATAATATTGGATGCATGAGATTCAATATGGAAACAGGAATGGACGCTCCTGATTGAATCTGGAGACTAGACGGTGGCCAGCGCCACCGTCTTCTCCGGCCAACCTCCGGCCATGTCCAAAATTTGCAGAGCTTCAAATGGAAACCAAAATGCACGATCCATACATCTTTGGAAAGCTGGGATGATGTACATTATCCCTGTGCCACTCAATTCCACTCTAGATCTCTATATTGAGAGAAATCAGAGATGGAAGTTCTGTGGTGTTCATCATGAACTTAATGGATTTCAAAAATTGAATGCACATTCATGATGCCTCTATTGAGAGGACTTCAGCCAACACAAGATCCAAGCAAATAGGTCAATATATGATGAGTTTCGAAGAAAATACCAGTTGAAGAACAAACTTGACATCTGGAGATTTGAGCTTGATTCCTTGCTTTCTTTATCAAAACAGAATGAAATTCTGGCATAGTCAGAATTCAGATGTTCTACTCCAAGTCATGACATCTGATCCAACATTGTAACTTAGAAAGGAAGAACCCCTAGTTCTGTCCTTCTTGTACAAAGACACAACATAGATCAAACACCACACTTCTGTTGTGTTTGTACAGTTATCAACATGATATATCAATATTGGTTTGAACATCACCTGTTACTGTATTCTAGTTTGCTGGCGTGTTTCCTAAACTAAAAGTCAAGCAAGTTAACCTAATTTCCACACATTAGGGAGCTGACAAATAGGCTATTTGTTAGGTTCATTAATTGTAGGTTAGTTGTTATTTTCCTGGATTTTAGCTCAGCTGTTGGATTCCTAAAGAATAGCCTGAGAAAAATGCTGAAACAGAAAAACTAATTATCCTACAATTTAGCACAAACTGTCTGGTGTGAATGTCACAACATTCAGTTTGACATCCAGAACATATACCTCATGCTGATTCTGTTATGTTCCTGAAAACAGACTGTGCTAACTTTGCTACACTGTGAAAGACTAACCAGTCTCTACTTCAGTATCAGCCTACACGAACAACTGTCAAGACATCCAGTTTGACAGTTTCACTATGATCCTTTGGCCAAGTTTGTTATCCTCTTGAAGACCAGACTTAACTAAATACTGAACTGAGAGCAACATGCCTATTATTCAGTATGTGTTGTTAATGATGAATGTCAAAACATTCTGATTGACATTCAAACAAAAGGTTATTTATCAGGTATGTTATTAACTTTATAAGCAGACTGAATTACAACCTGAGTTATGGCAGACAGGATTATAACATGCAGAAGGTAAACAAACACAGGAAATTGTTAACCCAGTTCGGTGCAACATCACCTACGTCTGGGGGCTACCAAGCCAGGAAGAAGATCCACTATCAGCAGTATTAATTCGGAGTTAAACTCCCCCGTTTACAACTCTTCACTTAATCCCTACCCAATGCAATCTATACCTAGGAACTCCTAGATAGAAACCTCCAGTTTCCATTCCTATCACTACAAATACAATGTAATGCTAAACAACTTGAACTTGCTTAACAGCTTCGTTCAAGCACATAATCACTCTTGCCTACAGGCTTTGAGTTACAAATACTCTCAACTTTAAACATTGAGAAACACATGGTAACCTTCCCACACGTTGGGAGGTTTACCTCACACACACCCCTAATTTTTCATTCTAAGAGGCTTACAAAAACTAGGTTACAATATGCTATTTATAACCTAATCACCTAACTGGATTTGGGCCTTCAGAAATCGCAACAAACTTGTTCTTTGCTGTTACTAAGTCAGCAAAAACTTTCTGCTACAATCAAGGTCTTCAATCCTAAAATCTCTCCATATATATCTCCTTATTTTGAGCCTATATATATTCTGATTGAGTCTTTAAGACCTCCACATGGGAGTTAGGATATTCACCAAATATCCTCACTAATCCCAGAATATATACTGAATTAATTAATTCAGTCTTCTGCACATGTGCGATGTCACAGGCATGATGTTGTGACATCGTACATGACATGTTGGTCCAGATGTTGAATTTCTTCAACCCAACATATTAAAACAACAGAGATGATTACATTATTTGTTTTACAAAATTAATGCCAATCCTAAGGTATTAACAATCTCCCCGTTTGGCAAATTTTAGCTAAAACAAATAAACATTACATTGGACAATACATCCCAATATGGGTATGCTCTTCATCTCTGTCATTGTCTCCACCACCACAAACACCAAAGTTGGTTTACATGAGGAAGTAGAGGTACAAGGTGCAGCTGCATCACAACCCTTCCCCTCAACAGGAGGGCTTCCTGAAGAATATGTAATGCTGAGTACATAGACAAAGTATCTCAGATCACAAGACACAGCTGTCTTCTTAACTCAGATCACAAGACACAAGAGGTATACCCTGTTAGTGACTTTTGTGTCTGAACCCAACTTCTGCTTGCTACCATATTTTACTTGCTTCTGGTACATTCTCAGGACTATATTTCTCTCCCCCTTTTTAGCTAAACATTTTTAAAGGAACCCCTCACAAAACCAGATCCAGGCGCTGTTTGCCCAAACCTTAACATACCCCATGATTTAGAGGGAATGGAGTGTTTCTCTTGTGGGAAGAAGAGGGCTATTACATCCTTTAAATAGTCCAGCCCGTGCTTAGGAATTAACGGTAGGAATAAATGCTTGGTCAAGATTCATTAATATTTGCTAAGAAACAGTCAGAGAATCACCAACAAAATCTCAGACTATCTTTGAATACCTTTTATAGCTCTTGACTGTTTCTTTTCCATAACAGCAGTTCCAGTGCATGAAGACTATTCCCTATATGCAGTCAGTCACGTTGCACGTGATGTCTTAACATTCAACGTGGCTTTTGCCTACATTCTTCAATTATTGTTCCTCTCAACATTTCCTAAGACCACTTTCGTACCTCCAGTAGAAACTTGACATCAGGCACCACTACAGCCAAAATCCCACACATCAGTAGATGGTTACTCCCCCTGTACCACACAACTGTAGCACTCAGGCTTATTCTGATATATCATAATTAGACACATCACATCCATATTTCCTAATGACTGTGGGCTTCAGAAGGAAAACTATTGTCCCTGGTAATGTCATGACATCCGGTCAGACATTCTTGTGCTCACTCAGCATTGACATGCACCACATCATCCCAATAGCTAACAAGGTGCCATGCCTTGTTATCTGAGAACACATAGACCACCAGCTTGATGATTACTTGCAGCACAAGGAAATAACTCCCCCTGTCATGAACATCCAGCTCTCCTCTTGATACTTGGTGATCACACAGGAACATATCCAACACCTCAGAGTTGGACCTTCAAATACTTCTTGATTCAAAGAGAACTCAGACCACTTGATGAATGGAAAACATAAGACGCATCTTCATGTCTTCAAGAGCACCCCCTCTGTTCAACCCTCTGGGCTGAACACATCCACACTCTGTGTCAATCTCTCTTCTAACCAGAACAGAACACCACTCCATAGAATATTCTAACATTAGTTAGGACATCCTCACAGCATAACAAGGAGCACCATCTGATAATCTTCAGATATCACTGAGTCACCAGCTTAATCCAAAAGAAACCAGACACAAATTGGGACATATACATTCTCATCCCATTCCAAGAGATACTCTTCCATAGATAGCTTAGAACTCCTACCACAAGCTCCAAGAGATGAATAGAAAACACCTCCTTTTGTCTTCAACTTACTACTTTTCTGCTCAAAAGTAATTTGTCTCAGACTTTCCTCAAGAATAATCAGCTGCCATATGTTGATTATCTTGATCCTTCGAACTCACTTCTGAGATAGACCAAATGCCACTGGTTGATTACCTCCTTCATGAATCCTCATATGAAAAAGTCAAATGCCACTTTTTGACCTCTCCAAGTTTATCAGACTTCTCCCAAAGATATGCTGACCTTCCAAGTGAGACTTGAGCTTCAAGCTACATGTTAAACAGAACTTAGATTCTCAAAGACATGAACATGTAACATCTTCTCCATCCAGCAACTCCAAAGAACTGCAATGAGAATGGCCTTTTTGAAGTACCCAATCTACAACTCTGTAGACCCTTCTATCTTAAGTTGATATGTCACTTCACCAACTAAGATTCTGATGTTAAACCAAATGTCACAACATTGTGTTTCAACATTTAGCTGTTGAATTCAGCTCCTTCTTCTGCCACTTGAAGGAACTTCCTCCCTACACAGAACAAGAGTTCAATGCTCTCATAGACTTGATTGTGGAACCAAGTTTGAATAAACAACCTCCATCCTGCCGGTTTGCAGTTAAGTCATCCAAGCTCACACCTTGATGAATTCCTGCTTCTTCTCCAAAGACATCAGACACTCTGATGCATGAGTCTTTAGAAGGACCAGTTAGAGACTAACCCTTCAGCTATACCAAGGATTCTACTTCCTAAGGTAAAGCTGTTTCCATGATGTTAAGAATGTTGCCACTTATTCTTAACTCCACAGTGTGCATTAGCCAATGCACTTCCTTACCTAGATCAGAAATAAACTGATCCAAGTAACCAGCATCAAGACTATCATGTCTTCTTCTTCTTGTACACCACAAGGCTGAACATGTTTCTTGCCAGGAAACCTTTTCAGAGATCATATGCTCTTGCTGCCACCAAGGAGATAGATCATAAGCCAATGTACTATCCTTCCTGTGATTCTGCACAGGGTCTTGAAGAAGAGATGTTCCAACATCTTTAAGAACATCAGCTATCTTGAGCTCCAAGGATAATCAATTAAATACTTGTACTTGGCACAAGTAGACATTGATCTTAAATCCTTTCCCAATTATCCTTTCAGATACTTCCATCAAAAGAATATTTTGAAAATACTCTTCTTGTGTCAGCATCTTCTGCTTGCAAGCACCTCAACAGATTTGAGAATCTTCCCAGATTAGATTCACCCTTAGGAATGAGAGAGATGAATCCTTCCTTGCAGATGTGTCACACAACAACTAGAACCCATGTGACATAGGTCAACAGCCAACCAGACCCTAGGTTGACCAACCGTGAGGAGGTTAGCCAAAACTCCCCCTCAAATTACCAATCATGGAAACTCCACACCAATATCCATGCATTGTACACAAGTGTCTCAACATGACATACACTATCCCTACTAGTGGCAACTAACTCTATGAGTTATACCTATGCATACTCCAATCACACCAATCAGACTCCAGCTGACTATAAGTACTAGTGAGACAAACAACACCAGTCAATAGTAGATATGCATTGCCAGAGCATACTACCTCAACCAACCTCTGAATCTTCATATTCTCACTTCTTGAACAAACTGCCACTTCTGAGCGAGGTGTTTGAATAACAAGACTCATGGTTCCAATCCTAGCAATCAGGTTACCCCATTATTGACTTCTAACATCCAGAGGATTTGTCTTCCAACACACCCTAGTACTCCAGAGAACAGTTATCCAGCCCTGATCAATCTACAGGAGTAGGACAAGCAGCAGGAAATCGCACAATGTCACATCTCAGCCAACTCCACTTCTAGAGACCAAACCTCTACATGTGACCTTCTTGAGCATACACACAGTTGACCCTACCCTTGTCAACTTAGCACACACATATGTCTCCTCTTCCAGGTCAGGAGTAGGTTCCAAACACGGTCTCCCTTTGTTTGACACCTAAAAACATCTGCTCTTCAACCAGTAGCTGCATACGTGTTGAGCAACATGTTCTAACATCACATAGAACATTAGTTCCACCTACTTGGGACAAACTTTCCTTGAAATTCTTCAAGGTCTTCATGTACATTACCCAAAAGAGTAAAAGAATCAGTGATCAGTTGATTCTTACCATCCTGAAGTGAGAACGTCATGATGAGTGGTCTTGAGGAGACTCGAGTATCTTTGACATCTTCAATAGATTATGAAGAAATCTTGAATACAGCAGCCTTTCATCCACATGAGGGGAAACTACATCAGAGTTTGAGTTTTGCCAGGTATTATGCAGCGGAAATCATAATACAACTCAACCTATGAACACACACTTCACCAGATCAGCCTCCAAGACCATACCAAGTTTGAATGTGATTCAATACTGGCACAGCTGTCCCACACAAGGGACAATTGCCAACCTCCAGAGACAGGTACACACCATTCCTGTCATGAACAGTCCATCCACCTACTTCAAGGGACCATTCAGGGAAATTACAGAACCTTTCACAGGTTCCAGCATCAGTACTAACATAAATCCTTGCAAGATACCAGAAAGTATCACCCATGGATCTCATCCAGAGACAGACAGGATGCCTGCTCTGATACCAATTGAAATTCTGGCATAGTCAGAATTCAGATGTTCTACTCCAAGTCATGACATCTGATCCAACATTGTAACTTAGAAAGGAAGAACGCCTAGTTCTGTCCTTCTTGTACAAAGACACAACATAGATCAAACACCACACTTCTGTTGTGTTTGTACAGTTATCAGCATGATATATCAATATTGGTTTGAACATCACCTGTTACTGTATTCCAGTTTGCTGACGTGTTTCCTAAACTAAAAGTCAAGCAAGTTAACCTAATTTCCACACATTAGGGAGCTGACAAATAGGCTATTTGTTAGGTTCATTAATTGTAGGTTAGTTGTTATTTTCCTGGATTTTAGCTCAGCTGTTGGATTCCTAAAGAATAGCCTGAGAAAAATGCTGAAACAGAAAAACTAATTATCCTACAATTTAGCACAAACTGTCTGGTGTGAATGTCACAACATTCAGTTTGACATCCAGAACATATACCTCATGCTGATTCTGTTATTTCCTGAAAACAGACTGTGCTAACTTTGCTAGACTGTGAAAGACTAACCAGTCTCTACTTCAGTATCAACCTACACGAACAACTGTCAAGACATCCAGTTTGACAGTTTCACTATGATCCTTTGGCCAGGTCTGTTATCCTCTTGAAGACCAGACTTAACTAAATACTGAACTGAGAGCAACATGCCTATTATTCAGTATGTGTTGTTAATGATGATTGTCAAAACATTCTGATTGACATTCAAACAAAAGGTTATTTATCAGGTCTGTTATTAACTTTATAAGCAGACTGAATTACAACCTGAGTTATGGCAGACAGGATTATAACATGCAGAAGGTAAACAAACACAGGAAATTGTTAACCCATTTCGGTGCAACATCACCTACGTCTGGGGGCTACCAAGCCAGGAAGAAGATCCACTATCAGCAGTATTAATTCAGAGTTAAACTCCCCCGTTTACAACTCTTCACTTAATCCCTACCCAATGCAATCTATACCTAGGAACTCCTAGATAGAAACCTCCAGTTTCCATTCCTATCACTACAAATACAATGTAATGCTAAACAACTTGAACTTGCTTAACAGCTTCGTTCAAGCACATAATCACTCTTGCCTACAGGCTTTGAGTTACAAATACTCTCAGCTTTGAACACTAAGAAATACATGGTAACCTTCCCACACGTTGGGAGGTTTACCTCACACACACCCCTAATTTTTCATTCTAAGAGGCTTACAAAAACTAGGTTACAATATGCTATTTATAACCTAATCACCCAACTGGATTTGGGCCTTCAGAAAGCGCAGCAAACTTGTTCTTTGCTGTTACAAAGTCAGCAGAAACTTTCTGCTACAATCAAGGTCTTCAATCCTAAAATCTCTCCATATATATCTCCTTATTTTGAGCCTATATATATTCTAATTGAGTCTTTAAGACCTCCACATGGGAGTTAGGATATTCACCAAATATCCTCACTAATCCCAGAATATATACTGAATTAATTAATTCAGTCTTCTACACATGTGCGATGTCACAGACATGATGTCGTGACATCGTACATGACATGTTGGTCCAGATGTTGAATTTCTTCAACCCAACATATTAAAACAACAGAGATGATTACATTATTTGTTTCACAAAATTAATGCCAATCCTAAGGTATTAACACAGAAGATCAATGGAGTAAAGGATGAAGGTCTAGAAGCTTTAGATCCAAGGATTCAACCAGATGTAGTTGAATTTTGGATCTGAAAAAAATGAAGAAAAGTGAAATAGCTTCTTTGGTGAGGTTGGGGAATCACTTCAGCAAGGTTTCAGGCGCCTTTAGGTTGGTTTTTGATGGAGGTATGCACCTCTATTTATAGCAAAACCTGATGCAAGCAAGGTGAATTTCGTGTGCATGAAAGTTGAAGGCCTCCATGCATGGGCCTGTACAGGCGCATGGAGGGCCCAAAAGCAAATGCAAATGGATGCTGAAATGATTTGGAGAAGGTTTGGACGTGTGGTTTGCACTCCAATTGCTTGCATATGAAGTTTCACCATGTTATGCATAATTGAACCAAAAGCTTCTCCTCTTCGAAAATACCATTTGCCAAATCCAAACATGATCATGTGAGTAATGGTTAGAAAGGTTTTGATGTAAGGAACAATTGTTATGTTGGACAAAAATCCATTTGAAGTGTGGAAATTGGTGAAATTGGAGTTTAAAGTGCAAGGTGCAAAACATGAAAAGGCAAAGTTTCTAAATTTGGCCAATGTTCAAGCCCTTCTGTTTTGGTGATGCAAGCCTCAAATGAAAACACCTCCAACATCAAAGTTGTAGATATTTTCAAGAAAATCAAAATGGACTTAAATTTTGCATCATTTGGAATTTTGATGAAAGAGTTATGGGCACTTGAAGTTGGACTTTTTTGCCTTTTAATGCATTTGGCCCAAAATGACCTATAATGTCTTGCATTATCACATGTATTTCCTTTGAGATTTTGAAATTTTGTTCAACATAACATTTTAAGTATACATCTTAATATTTCCAATTCATTTGATCCCACCTCAAAATCATAAAAAATGAATGAGTTATATCCTTGGGAAGTTGACAGAAAATTAGGGTTTCAGTCAAAAATGACCTATAATGTATTGGAATGGGAGATGACCTTACAAGATTCAAATAAACTTTTGATGAACATGAAAGTTGTTCATATTGTCCTTAAGAACATTTTTACTTTTGGAATCATCTCCATTTGACCAACACATAAAAAGTTATGTCTCAGTGCATTTCAAAATAGTCAGATGAATTGACTGATCAACTTCTCAAGTCCATGACTCATATCTTGATGAATTGATGATTGAGGACACTCAAATAAGTTCAAATATGCATGAAATGAAGAATTAAAGAACTTACCTTGATTATATCTGACCATGGGTTGAGGTTGCTTCAAGAGCAAGGCATTATGGTGCACAGATGAATTAGGGTTTCTCTGGGGGACAAACCTCAAACCCTTTGACTTGTCTTGGTCAAAATGATGACTTGAGATGCTAGGGAGGCATATTTGATGGATGAGAGCTTTGGGAATCATTACCATGCTTGCTATCATCTTCACTTGGCCATATCTCTGCACAAAGGATCTCCTTGAAGCTTTTGACATTGTGATTGCTCAAGCTACAAACACAAGATGTTAGTGACATATTTTTGTGCTTTTGGTTAATAAAAAAAATGAGAAAAGCAATGATATACAATTCAAGCATGCTTTGTGATCTCAAACCACTCACAAGAGGTCCCACCCAAAGGTAAAGGGGAACAAGATGCTAATGATCCTTGAGGCAATGCAAATGCAATGTTGTGATGCCATGAGGGATCTTAGGGACAAAATTGGGGTCTTACAACACCCAATCATATTCCTTGCCCGAAGAAACCAACATTAGAACTTAAAACACTACCCAAAAA
Source organism: Lathyrus oleraceus (assembly GCF_024323335.1). Lineage (NCBI taxonomy): Eukaryota > Viridiplantae > Streptophyta > Magnoliopsida > Fabales > Fabaceae > Lathyrus > Lathyrus oleraceus. Next base: position 169,637,582 of record NC_066582.1, read on the forward strand.
TTTAAGGTACGAATTCCTAGACATTAAACTCGAGCGACCTGTAATAGTTAACGCAGACTTAGGACAGATAGAAACTGAGAAACTCCTACATGTTTTAAGAAAATATTTAACTACTTCAGGCTATAATATCTCAGATCTAAAAGGAATAAGTCCTTCCATATGCATGCATCACATTATGCTAGAGGAAGATAGTAAGACATCCAGAGAACATCAAAGAAGCATAAATCTCGTTCTGAGTGATGTAGTCAAGAGAGAAATGCAAAAGCTATTAGAAGCAGGAATTATATACCCGATATCCGATAGTCAATGGGTTAGCCCAGCACATGTCGAACCAAAGAAGGGAGGTGTTACAGTTGTTAAGAACGAAAAAGGCGAATCTATAGCACAAAGAGTTGTGATTGGAAGCAGAATATGCATTGATTATAGGAAATTGAACAAAGCCACTCGAAAGGATCAATTTCCTTTACCTTTTATTGATCAAATGCATGAACGGTTGGCTAAGTGTAAGACCCCAATTTTAACCCTAAGATCCCTCATGCAATTTCATCATATGCATTAGCATTGGGATCATACCTTGGCATCCTCCTTACCCCTCTTTCATTAGGTTTGTTTTGGGAGAGATCACCAAGCATCATGTGATTGTATCATACTTGTATATTATTATTTCACTAACCAAAATACCAAAAATATGTCTTTGTATTTGCCTAACTCTTTTGTAGGAAGGGCATGATCACCATTGATCTATCAAGTTCACATATAGGGTTTGAGACCCTCATAGCTAAGAGCACAACTAAGGAATGATCCATAATGTCTCTAAGCATCATATATTAGTCCCAATGATATTTTCATGTTATTTTGATCAAGATTTCTTCAAGAGTTTGGAGTTGGTTTGCCTTGGAAAACCTAGTTTGTCTGGGTATCTTGAGTAACTTCTTCAACAAGCTTCCTCAACAATTGATCAAATTTCTAAAGTGACACTTCAAAATTCATAATCTTATGCATATATGATCTACCATGAGCCTAAAAAGTCAAGAGAATTGCAAGTTAGCAAGTTGGTTGATGGTGGTTGGCCAGATGAATTCATCTGATCAAAACCGGGTCTCCCTAGACCCTATCTCCTACAATTTGCACCGTATGTAAATGCTTCCAAGAGAAACGTTACTTTAAATGACATTACAAACATATTTAATGTTGATGTCTATAGCTAATTTTTCTTGGAAAGTCATTTTCCATGTTGAAACATTATAGGTCATTTTGTCTAAACCCTAATTTGAAAGTCAACTTCCCAAGGCCATAACTTGCTCAATTTTTATGAGATGAAAGATTTATAAGTTGAAAAATCCAATTCAAGATGTCTACTTAAACTTTGATGTTTAGAGTGAGAGCTAAATCAACTTTTATGAGCATGTGATGAAGATACATTATAGGTCATTTTGGACCAATACCATTGAACAAGTGATTTTCCTCAACTTCAAAAATGCATAACTCTCTCATTATAAATCCAAATGATGTCAAATTGGTGACCATTTTTAAGGTATTTGAAAGATGTACAACTTTGATGAAGTCATATTTCTCATTTGGAGCTCACATAAAAAGTTTAGTAAGGTGGAACATTGGAGTATATGACTTGACACTTAGAAAATTTTCCAACATGTTGAAATTTCCAAACTCCCACCTCAAAATTCACCATGATCCGAGTTCCAAATGGAAAAATGTTCAACATAAGAATTGTTCCTCTTGATCTAAGCTTTCCAAAGAGTCCTAATTCATTCATTTTGGATCAACTTTGCTAGGGTTGCGTATGGTGTTAACAGGCCTGCATCAATTGGCAAAATCAAAACTTCAAATGATCATTTCACATTGCCTTGCCAATCAAGCTTGATTCAGACTTCATTTCAGTTGGTTTTGGAGCTTAGTGCATTGGTTCATGGGCCTGTACACGCCCATGCAATCTTGAACATGACATTTCCGAATTTGGAAGAAATTACAAGTGTGCAAATAACACTTGAATTTGCTATAAATAGAGACCCTCTGAGCTCATTTCAAAGGATCCTTGCGCGCCAGCTTTGCCTCCACTCTTCAAACCCTCACAATTCAAAGGAAAACCTGATAATTTTCACTTGAAAATTGAGTTTGAATCTCACTGTTTGGAGATTCAAAAACTCCAGGATCCAAAGCTTCTTACCATTCCTAATCCACTTATGCAAGCTATTGGAGCAAGATCAAACAAGAATTGAAGCAAGAGAGATCAAGTTCTGCACAACACTAAAGGTATTTTCCATATTTTTTCTTCTCTTCGATTCTCACTCAATTCTCATCAATTCTCTTGGATCTTTGGTTATCTGAAGTCCTACCAATGTAGGCAAGAAGATTGAGTTGCTTTGAGATCAAATCAAAGCAACTCAGTTGACACACCTCAAAATTTAACTCCTCATATCTTTCTATATATTTGGAGTTAGTTAAAATTAAGGTCAGATTCGTGCTCTACGCCATTTTTTCTTTCAGATCATGTCCTCCTTTTTCATTTATGTCATGGTAATGATTGGACCAGTCCGGCCAAGGACGCCTGCAAAGACGACCGACGATTTGCTCCGGCAATGAGGTGACGTGGTCCTGAACCATTGATCCAGTTTAAAATGTTTTAATCACAAGCATTGGTTTGGATGACTAGTTGTGTGGCGCGCTGACTAAGTTCCATTATGGAACGCGCGTTTGTGTCCACTTGATCCGCCACCTCAATTAATGAGGGAGATCAAGTGGTCCATGTTTTTTTTTTGTATTTTATGATTTTCCTTTTATTCCTTTGATTTTCATTAATTCATATTAATTTTAATATTGATCCAAAAAATATGAGAGTTTCATCAAAAGTTTTTAAATAAAATCCTCTTTCATATTTTGAATTAAAATTATTTTTTGGATCATTATTAACATTTTTCATGATTTAATTGATTTTGTGTTTATTTTTTATTGTTTAAAAATACTTTTAAGTTTCCAAAAATTCTGAAAATTTTCCCCAAGGTCCTTTGACCTTGTTTGACCTATGATAAATCTCATGGCCATTTCTTTGGTGTTTTGATGAGGTTTTAGGAAATTGATCAACCATATTTAATTTAATGCATTATTTTTAGTATTTTTAAATTGAATAAATGCCAAATAATTGTGTTGAGCCATTTTGTTTGACTTTGTAAGTTTGACTTGTGTTGTTGGGCCTTGATCAAGGTTGATTTGACTTTGCTAGATTAAGATCATTGGATTTAGTGGATTGATGGAATGTACATTCCATCTCCCAAAATGAATGAATGATCTTAACTTGGTAAAAGTCCTCCTTTTTCCAATTTGAGTTTGATCTATCTTCCCTCCCTCTTCATCTCATTCCCCTTCTTTATGCATTCATGTCATGGACCTATGATATCTCTACATTCTAAGGCTAGTTGATTGGAAAATCAACATAAGTATGGATGAGATTAGGCCACCACTTTTGCATACTCTTTTTGTGTATGGTATGTTTCATGAGCATAGTCCATTATACTATGTCTCTTACATGCATTAACACCAAAATTCTATTGCCCGACCTCAAATAGTTATGACTTCTAAATAAGTCCAATTACGATTGCTTAACATAGCACTAAATTTTGACACAAAAGGCATAGCCTTCTAGTTAGTGAGATTGTAAGTCTCCCCTCTTTCATGGTATTGTGTGGAAATTTGGCCTTTTTTCCTTCCTTTGGAAGATGTCTTGGTTCAAGGATCCATGCTTGTGATAAGTGGGTTGAGTGTTCTCTAAAGAATGACTTAAAAATAAAAAAAAATAAAAAGCAATACTAACTTCTAACTCATTAACAACTAACATTTAATTTCAAGTCATTTATTTTAATGCACTTTATTTTTTTAAGCCTTATTCATTTGCCATTATTCATACCATTCTAATTGTTTATGTTAATGTCATTATTACATTGTCCACTTGGACCATATTGGTGTGATATATCTTGTTTGTGTATATTGTGTTTGGTTGTTTGGTCTTTGACCATTAATATACATAATAAGAACAAAAACCCTAAAAAATATCTTGTGTGGACTGTTGGTTTGATCTGAGGCAATTGGACTTAGAATTTAGGTAACACTCCCTATGCAAAGGACTTGGCCAATGCCAATTTTCATGTAACCAAGTGCTTGTAATTTGAAACTTCTTCTGATACATCATTGAAGATCCATTTGAGTTCATCCGCAACATGATCATTGTGAAGTTGTTATTTTGAACCCGTGACTTATGGCATTAAGGAATTCATCTGCTACGTGGGCAAATTTCAAGAAGATCATGGAGTTGCTAAGCTTGGGTGTGGCTATCTTTATTTGATGCCTTGCTCTTCAAGTTGATATATTTTGCATTCTTTGTTGTTTGATTCTAATGTCTAAGGGAATTTGGGTTTCTATATGACACTCTTGTCTATTTGATTGCAGCATATTGGTCAGATCTTTTCAACTCTCAACTTTTAAATTTGTGCTTAGGGTTAGTCCCTTCATCTCCTCCCCATTTCTTTAATTTCAAAATCTCTCCCTCTTGTTTTTAAAACCTTCTTTGCTTGTGTTTGTTGATTTCTAAACTTTGACCATATTGCAAACTAGAAACTTTGGCCTTATGCCATTGCATTTTCAAACTTCTTTTCTTAAATCAAACTTGTAAATAGACTTAACTATTCTTGACTTAAAAATTTCAAAAGCCAAAAAAGAACTAACTCATTCAAACCATTTTTAGGCCTTTATGCCTTTCAAACTTAATTTTTTTGTTAAAAAGCAATACATCCACTTTGAAATTTATACCACGAACTACGAGGTTTTGATCTCTCATTTTTATATTGGTACGTAGGCACAAGTCTGAAGGTCTTGTCAAACACAAAAATATAATTAATGAATTCTTTTCTCATCCCCCCATTCTATTTGCTTGCAAACATCATTTGTACAAAATACATATGCACCCAAAAAAGGGCTCACTAGGAGTACCTAAGACACTTTAGGTGCTAACACCTTCCCTATGTGTAACCAACCCCCTTACCTGTAATATTTGGCATTTTATTAGTTTTGATTTGAAAACTTCTTATTTTTGGGTTTTGTTCGTACTTTTCCCTTTTCCCTTGGAAACAATAAAAGCGCGGTGGAGACTCTTGTTATTTGATGTCTAGCTTATCCATAGCTTGATGATCATGAATTTACTGCAACAGAAATTAAGTGGCGACTCTAATGGGGATACTGGTTTTCCTCAACAGATCTTCTTTATTTCCCCAGATAGGGTTGAGCCTTCGGGATATTGATTTCACTTTTCTCCAGCAGTTGTTTCCCTCCTTTATGGAGTGGCCGAGAATTGTATCGATGATTCAATTCTGCGACACCCTTGTATCCTTTGCGATCATTTTGTCAGCATAATCATCATATATACATATACATATACATATACACTCATACAATTTCATGGTTGCATCATCACATTTGTTGACTCATTCTTGTGATTCTTATTCTCTGTTATGGCGATACCTTATCCCCATACAAGTTTGGTGTCTGTCCTCCCTTAATTGTAGAGTGTCAGCCCCTTAAGCAGAAAGACTTTAACCTTTCTCCTTTCCCCACTGAGTTATTTCCTCGTGAAAGATTATTATTTCAGTTTCCTCCCCAGTTGATTATCTGGATGGAACCACTCCCCTTGAGTTATATCCTCATGGGGTTGAGTCTTGATTGACCGTTTCTATCTAGATCTTACCTAGATAGATGTTTTGGGTCCCCTGAGAGTTTATTACCTAGTAATTGGTAATATTCCTCAGTTTGAAGTTTGTTACTTCTTGCCTAATACCCGACAAAAGTACCCCTGTTTTCTCCCTAGTGGAGTCCCCAACGGACTCATTTTTTATGTTTCCCCAGGAAGTATATCCTTGATATGTTCACTTTAACCAGTGACGGATATTCTCTCCTTCGGTATTCTATCCAGTAACTGATAGATGTAATTCCTATTTCTCTCTTCCAGAGTCTATCCTTGATATGTTCATCCTACCCGATGACGGATTTTCTCTTTGATGGTATTCTATCCAGCATTCAATAGATGTAATTCCTACTTTTTGTTCAGTTGGTTTATCCTTGATATGTTCATCCTAACCGATGACAGATATCCTTCTTGGCATCCCCAAGCAAGTCTATCCTTGATATGTTCATTTTAACCGATGACGGATTTTCTTTCCTTTGAGTCTATCCTTGATATGTTCACCTTAACCAGTGATAGATATTCTCATCTTTGGTCTTCTGCCCAGTAACTGGTAGTTGTAAATCCTATTTCTGCAGTTTTCCCCAGCAAGGCTATTCTTACCCAGTAACCGGTAATGAATACTCCCTCTTGGAGGTTCCCAGCGAGTCATCCTTGATATGTTCATCTTAGCCGATGACGGGTGTTGTCTCTGTCAGATCTTTATTATCTCCTTACCCAGTAACCGGTAGTGGATAATAAATTTCTGATCCTCATGTGCTGAAGTCTATTTCTTCCCCAGTTGAGTTGAGTGCGCATTTCCTCAGCGAAATCACTTTTCCTGCATGATTCAAGTACTTCAGTTTTATCCTTATCTACTTGTTTCCCCTGCAAGATGTTTTGTTTCCCCGGCTAGAATTCCTCTGGTTTCATAGCAGTTTTTAAGACGTATCCTGGCCTACGCATAATCCTTTTATCCCCTCAGAGTCTCTGTCTCCCCGAAGAGCTTTCCTTACGGAATGCATTGTGCTCCTGCGGACTTTCGGTCACTCCGATTTCTTTTCCTTTATGGCAACATTTCCCCATAGAGAATTTGCTATTACATTCATATCATATGCATCATGAGGTATCTTAGGGACCAAAATTTGTTCCTATATGTTGTTATTTAAGCCCATTCTACCGAGTCGATATGAAGATCTTAACCTTCATCTCCTCAGTTAGAATTTCCTTAAATAGGGGCAGCTGTAAGACCCCAATTTTGACCCTAAGATCCCTCATGCAATTTCATCATATGCATTAGCATTGGGATCATACCTTGGCATCCTCCTTACCCCTCTTCCAATGGGTTTGTTTTGGGAGAGATCACCAAGCACCACGTGATTGTATCATACTTGTATATTATCATTTCACTAACTAAAATACCAAAAATATGTCTTTGTATTTGCCTAACTCTTTTGTAGGAAGGGCATGATTACCATTGATCTATCAAGTTCACATCTAGGGTTTGAGACCCTCATAGCTAAGAGCACAACCAAGGAATGATCCACAATGTCTCTAAGCATCATATATTAGTCCCAATTATCTTTCCATGTTATTTTGATCAAGCATTCTTCAAGAGTTCGGAGTTGGTTTGCCTTGGAAACCCTAGTTTGTCTGGGTATCTTGAGTAACTTCTTCAACAAGCTTCCTCATTAATTGATCACATTTCTCAAGGGGCACTTCAAAATTCATCATCTTATGCATATATGATCTACCATGAGCCTAAAAAGTCAAGAGAATTGCAAGTTAGCAAGTTGGTTGATGGTGGTTGGCCAGATGGATTCATCTAATCAAAACTGGGTCTCCCTAGACCCTATCTCCTACAATTTGCATCACATGAAAATGATTCCAAGATACAATTTACTATAAATGACATTCCAAACAACTTTCATGTTTAGGTCTAGAACTAATTTTTCTTGGAAAGTCATTTTCCATGTTGAAACATTATAGGTCATTTTGTCTAAACCCTAATTTGAAAGTCAACTTCCCAAGGCCATAACTTGCTCAATTTTAATGAGATGAAAGATTTCCATGTTGCAAAATCAAATTCAATATGTCTACTTCAACGTTTATGTTTGGAGTGAGAGCTAAATCAACGTTTATGAGCATGTGATATGAGGATACATTATAGGTCATTTTGGACCAATACCATTGAACAAGTGATTTTCCTCAACTTTAAAAATGCCTAAATCTCTCATTCTTAATCCAAATGATGTCAAATTGGTGACCATTTTTAAGTTATATGAAAGAGCTACAACTTTTATGAAGGCACTTTTCTCATTTGGATCTTACATAAAAAGTTTAGTAAGGTGGGACATTGAAGTATATGACTTAACACTTAGAAAATTTTCCAACATGTTGAAATTTCCAAACTTCCACCTTAAAATTCACCATGATACAAGTTCCAAATGGAAAAGTGTTCAACATAATAGTTTTTCCTCTTGATCTAAGCTTTCCAAATAGTCCTAATTCATTCATTTTGGATCAAGTTTGCTAGGGCTGCACATGGTGTTAACAGGCCTGCATCAATTGACAAAATCAAAACTTCAAATGATCATTTCACATTGCCTTGCCAATCAAGCTTGATTCAGACCTCATTTCAGTTGGTTTTGGACCTTAGTGCATTGCTTCATGGGCCTATACACGCCCATCCAAGCTTGAACATGACATTGCCAAATTTGGAAGAAATTGCAAGTGTGCAAATAACACTTGAATTTGCTATAAATAGGACCCTCTGAGCTCATTTGAGAGGATCCTTGCGCGCCAGCTTTGCCTTCACTCTTCAAACCCTCACAATTCAAAGGAAAACTTGATAATTTTCACTTGAAAATTGAGTTTGAATCTCACTGTTTGGAGATTCAAAAACTACATGATCCAAAGCTTCTTACCATTCCTAATCGACTTCTGCAAGCTATTGGAGCAAGATCAAACAAGAATTGAAGCAAGAGAGATCAAGTTTTGCGCACAACATTTAATATTTTTCCTTCTATTTGATTCTCACTCAATTCTCATCAATTCTCTTGGATCTTTGGTTGTCTGAAGTCCTACCAATGTAGGCAAGAAGACTGAGTTGCTTTGAGGTTAAATCGAAGCAACTCAGTTGACACACCTCAAAATTCAACTCCTCATATTTTTCTAAATATTTGGAGTTAGTTAAAATTGAGGCCAGATTCGTGCTCTACGCCATTTTTTCTTTCAGATCATGTCCTCCTTTTTCATTTATGTCATGGTAATGATTGGACCAGTCCGACCAAGGTTGCCTGAGAACATGACCGACGCTTTGCTCCGGCAATGAGGTGGCGTGGTCCTGAACCATTGATCCAGTTTAAAATGTTTTAATCACAAGCGTTGGTTTGGATGACCAGTTGTGTGGCGCGCTGACTAAGTTCCATCATGGAACGTGCGTTTGTATCCACTTGATCTGCCACCTCAATTAATGAGGGAGATCAAGTGGTCAACGTTTTTTTTTGTATTTTTGTATTTTTGTATTTTCACTTTATTCCTTTGATTTTCATTAATTCATATTAATTTTAATATTGATCCAAAAAATATGAGTTTCACCAATTTTTTAAAAATAAAATCGTCTTTTATATTTTGAATTAAAATTATTTTTTGGATCATTATTAATATTTTTCACGATTTAATTGATTTTGTGTTTATTTTTAATTGTTTAAAAATACTTTTAAGTTTCCAAAAATTCTGAAATTTTTTCTCCAAGGTCCTTTGACCTTGTTTGACCTATGATAAATCTCATGGCCATTTCTTTGGTGTTTTGATGAGGTTTTAGGAAATTGACCAACCATATTTAATTTAATGCATTATTTTTAGTATTTTTAAATTGAATAAATGCCAAATATTTGTGTTGAGCCATTTTGTTTGACTTTGTAAGTTTGACTTGTGTTGTTGGGCCTTGGTCAAGGTTGATTTGACTTTGCTAGGTTAATATCATTGGATTTAGGGGATTGATGGAATGTACATTCCATCTTCCAAAATGAATGAATGATCTTAATTTGGTAAAAGTCCTCCTTTGTCCAATTTGAGTTTGATCTATCTTCCCTCGCTCTTCATCTCATTCCCCTTCTTTATGCATTCATGTCATGGACCTATGATATCTCTACATCCTAAGGCTAGTTGATTGCAAAATCAACACAAGTATGGATGGGATTAGGGGACCACTTTTGCATATTCTTTTTGTGTGTGGTATGTTTCATGAGCATAGTCCATTATACTATGTCTCTAACATGCATTAACACCAAAATTCTATTGCCCGACCTCAAATAGTTGTGACTTCTACATAAGTCCAATTACGATTGCTTAACATAACGCTAAATTTTGACACAAAAGGCATAGCATTCTAGTTAGTGAGATTGTAAGTCTCCCCTCTTTCATGGTATTGTATGGAAACTTGGCCTTTTTTCCTTCCTTTGGAAGATGTCTTGGTTCAAGGATCCATGCTTGTGATAAGTTGGTTGAGTGTTCTCTAAAGAATGACTTAAAAATAAAATAAAAAGCAAAAGAAATACTAACTTCTAACTCATTAACAACTAACATTTAATTTCAAGTCATTTATTTTAATTCACTTTAATTTTTTAAGCCTTATTCATTTGCCATTATTCATACCATTCTAATTGTTTATGTTAATGTCATTCTTACTTTGTCCACTTGGACCATATTGGTGTGATATATCTTGTTTGTGTATATTGTGTTTGGTTGTTTAGTCTTTGACCATTAATGTACATAATAAGAGCAAAAACCCTAAAAACATCTTGTGTGGACTGTTGGTTTGATATGAGACAATTGGACTTAGAATTCAGGCAACACTCCCTATACAAAGGGCTTGGCCAGTGCCAAATTTCATGTAACCAAGTGCTTGTAATTTGAAACTTTTTCTAATACATCATTGAAGATCCATTTGATTTCATCTGCAACATGATCATTGTGAATTTGTTATTTTGAACCTGTGACTTATGGCATTGTGGAATTCATCTGCTACATGGGAAAATTTGAAGAAGATCATGGAGTTGCTAAGCTTGGATATGGCTATATTTATTTGATGCCTTGCTCTTCAAGTTGATATATTGTGCATTGTTTATTGCTTGATTCTAATGTCCAAGGGAATTTGGGTTTCTATATGACACTCTTGTCTATTGGATTGCAACCCATTTGGTCAGATCTTTTCAAGTCTCAACTTTTAAATTTGTGCTTAGGATTAGTCCCTTCATCACCTCCCCATTTCTTTAATTTCAAAATCTCTCCCTCTTGTTTTTAAAATCTTCTTTGCTTGTGCTAGTTTTCTAAACTTAGACCATATTGCAAATTAGAAACTTTGGCCTTATGCCATTGCATTTTCAAACTTCTTTTTTCAAATCAAACTTGCAAATATACTTAACTATACTTGACTTAAAAATTTTCAAAAGCCAAAAAAGAACTAACTCATTCAAACCATTTTTAGGCCTTTGTGCCTTTCAAACTTAATTTTTTGTTATAAAGCAATACATCCACTTTGAAATTTATACCACGAACTACGAAGTTTTGATCCCTCATTTTTCTGTTGATACGTAGGCACAAGTCCGAAGGTCTTGTCAAACACAAAACTATAATTAATAAATTCTTTTCTCATCCCCCCATTCTATTTGCTTGCAAACATCATTTGTATAAAATACATATGCACACAAAAAATGGCTCCCTAGGAGTACCTAGGACACTTTGGGTGCTAACACCTTCCCTTTGTGTAACCAACCCTCTTACCTGTAATCTCTGGCATTTTATTAGTTTTGATTTGAAAACTTCTTATTTATGGGTTTTGTTCGTACTTTTCCCTTTTCCTTGGAAACAATAAAAGCGCGGTGGCGACTCTTGTTATTTGATGTCTAGATTATCCATAGCTTGATGATCATGAATTTACCGCTACACTAAGCATTCTCACTTATGCTATTTAGATGGTTATTCAGGATTCTTTCATATCCCTATTCATCCTAACGACCAAGAAAAAACAACCTTCACTTGTCCTTATGGTACATTTGCCTATCGATGAATTCCGTTTGGACTATGTAACGCTCCCGCAACATTCCAAAGATGCATGATGTCAATTTTCGCTGATTTTATAGACGACATCATGGAAGTATTAATGGAGAATTTCTCTATTTATGGACAGAGTTTTGAAAGATGTTTATCTAACCTAGAAATGGTACTTGAAATATGCGTAAAAGTGAATCTCGTGTTAAATTGGGAAAAATGCCATTTCATGGTCAGACATGGAATTATACTTGGACACATAGTGTCTGATAAGGGGATTGAAGTTGAAAAAGCTAAAATAGAAGTTATAGAAAACCTTCAACCTCCGAAAATCGTAAGAGAAATATGAAGTTTCTTAGGACACGCCGGTTTCTATCGACGATTCATTACAAAATCAGTAAACCACTAACTGGCCTATTAATGAAAGACGCTGAATTCATCTTTGAAGGCAAATGCTTAAAAGCGTTTGAACAATTAAAAAAAGCTCTCATCACCGCACCTATCATGCAACCACCTGATTGGAGATTACCGTTTGAAATCATGTGTTACGCTAGTGATTATGCCGTAGGCATAGTCTTAGAACAAAGAATGGATAAAAAGCTTCATGCAATTTATTACACAAGTAGAAACTTAGATCCTGCGCAGATGAACTACGTCACCATGGAAAAGGAACTTTTAGTCGTCGTGTTTGCTTTGGATAAATTTTGTTCTTACCTAGTAGGAGCAAAAATAATTATCTATACCGATCATGCCGCAATTAGGTAGCTATTAAGTAAAAAGGACGCCAATCCAAGACTTCTAAGGATGATTTTACTCCTAAAAGAGTTTGATTTAGAAATCAAAGATAAGAAAGGCACTGAAAATGTCGTAGCTGATCACTTGTCAAGAATGGAAGGCATTGAGCCTAAACGAGTGCGTATAAGTGATGATTTCCCTTATGAACGACTCATAGCCCAGTTGGAAAGTAATATAGTTGAATGCTCATTAACTTATAGTAATGCCGAAATAAATGAAGTTATGGAAGAAATTTATACTAAAACCACACTGCCATGGTATGTTGACTTTGTCAACTACTTAGCAGTTGGAGTGCTTCCACCAGATTTAACTTACCAACAAAAGAAGAAATTCTTCCATGATCTTAAACATTATTATTGGGATGAGCCTTTTCTTTTCAAGAGAGGCCCCAATGGTATTTTTCGTCAATGTGTCCCCGAAGATGAAGTAGAAAATATAATTTCTCACTGTCATTCTGCTCCCTATGGAGGACATGCAAGCACTTCAAAGACTTGCGCCAGGATCTTACAAGTTGGCCTCTTTTGGTCCACTCTGTGGAAAGATGTCCACATCACGGTCATAAATTATGACCGGTGCCAACGCACTGGTAACACCTCTAGATGCGACAAAATGCCACTTAAAGGAATTTTGGAAGTAGAAGTATTTGACGTGTGGGGAATTGATTTCATGGGACCATTCCCATCTTCTTTTGGTAACAAGTACATACTCGTTGTTGTTGATTGCGTATCAAAATGGATCGAGTCTGTATCCCCTCCAACAAATGACGCGCGAGTAGTAATTAGGCTCTTCAAGCATATGATTTTTCCTAGATTCGGTGTGCCAAGACTTGTCATCAGTATGGTGGCTCCCATTTCATTTCAAAGATCTTTGAAAAACTGTTACTGAAATATGGAGTCCGACACTGCGTAGCAACACCTTATCACCCACAAACAAGTGGGAAAGTAGAGGTCTCAAATAGAGAAATTTAGCAAATCTTAGAAAAAACAATTACCACCTCTATGAAAGATTGGTCTTCAAAGTTACACGAAGCTTTGTGGGTGTATAGGACAACTTATAAGACCCCGATAGGAACCACACTATTTAAGCTAGTTTATGGAAAATCGTGTCACCTGCCGGTAGAATTAGAGCATAAAGCTTATTGATCCATCAAGACCCTTAATCTAAATTATACTGCCGCAAGAGAGAATAGAATTTTAGATATCCATGAACTGGAAGAACTTAAATTAGACGTATACGAGAATGCCCAGATCTATAAAGAAAGAACTAAAAAGTGGCATGACAAGCGTATATCGAGGAAAGAGTTTAATGAGGGTGACATAGTACTTCTGTTTAATTCTTGACTTAAAATTTTTCCAGGAAAACTTCGTTCTAGGTGGTCTGGTCCCTTTGGAATTACCAAAGTTTTTCCAAATGGAGAAATAGAAATAAAGGTCAAATATAGTGAACCATTTGTCGTAAACGGGCAGCGTTTGAAACATTATCATAACATTGACAACAAAGACTATTCCACTAATCTAAAGCTTGTAGAGCTGCCCGCTCACTTCCAAATTTAATCTTTTGTTAAATTTTGTCGAGCTTACGACATTAAACAAAGTGCTTGGTGGGAGACAACCCGCATCTTATTTTGAATTATTAATTCTAGCTTCTCTATTATTATTCCTTACTATTTCTTATTTTTCAGCTTTTTTCTCTCTTTCATAAAGTTACTCGGTACTTTTCTTTATAATTAACCATTACTGACTTAGCACTATTGTCTACTTACTCCCAGGATAACTTAACTTTAGCTAACTACTAACTTTCACGATGCAACAAGTAGACTATATGGATATCATTTTCAGAGGCAGAGGTCAGAGGAGACGCTTTGAAGCTTTAGCTCAGAGAGAGATGGCAATAACTATCTATCCTGATGGACTTACCATGACTAAGCTAGGAATCCGAGATAGTGTTATGTTTCTGCTTAACCAAATTGGTTGGGATAATTTTGCTATCAGAAGAAGATTTAGTTCTTACTGTAGGCTAACCCTTGAATTCCTGAGATCCATTGTTTACTTTCCTAACCATGGTTTTGGATTCAATAGAGGCATTATCACTTTTAGGATGTTTGGTGTTGATTATCGCTATTACCATAGAGAAATAGCTGAACTCCTAGGATTCCCAAATGGCCCTGATGTCTTTACTGACACCCAAGAAGAACTACTCACGGACCTTGAACTAAACTATTTTTGGGGAAGCATTACCTAAAACAACCATCTTGAGCCAAATCTCATGCATTATGAGAACATTCATAATCCTACGATCCCTTATTTTCATAAGATCCTAGCTCACACCCTATTCAGAAAAGAAGAAAACATAACCCCCATGTCCAAAGATGAGCTCTTCATAATGTATTGCGCTTCACAAGCCAGTCCCGTTAATGTTGCTACATTTATGATAGCCAACTTTGATCGTATGGCACAAGCAACCCATGAACCAATCCTAATAGGAGGCCTAGTAACCATGATTTCCAATGCTATTGGACTGAGACAACCACTCATTAGACTTAACCCTCTAGGTGGGATCCGACCCATGCATATTCAGTTCTTAACACTAGCATTATTAGAAACTTGGGCCCAAATGAGTTTGAATTCCTTATCAACAATCAAGTTGTGCACCTGTTCACCTTACCAAACTATAAGACTAGTATACATGATAGAAACAATTGGCTCTTTGATTTGGACGGACCACAAGATGCACCACCCTCTCCTCCATAGACACCCCAAATCTATGACCCCTTCGATGCCTATCTCTATGATGTTGACTCAAGTGCCTCTGTTGTACCTACTGTAATACCCCAATTTTGACCCTAAGATCCCTCATGGCATCATAACATTGCATTTGCAAAGCCTCAAGGATCATAAGCATCTTGGTTCCCTTTGCCTTTGGGTGGGACCTCTTGTGAGTGGTTTGAGATCACCAGGCATGCTTGAATTGTATTATTGCTTTTCTCATTTTGTTTACTAATCAAAAGCATAAAAATATGTCACTAACATCTTTTATTTGTAGCTTGAGCAATCACAAGATCTAAAAGCTTCTAGGTGATCCTTTGTGCAATGATATGGTCAAGAGAAGATGAAGGAAAGCATGGAAATGGTTCCCAAAGCTCTCACCCATTAAATATGCCTACCTAGTATCTCAATTCATCATTTTGATCAAAGCAAATCAAAGGGTTTGAAGTTTGTTTCTCAAAGAAACCCTAATTCATCTGTGTACCAAGTGTGCCTTGCTAAGAAAGCAACCTCAGCCTATGGTTAAATACAATCAAGGGAAGTTCTTTAATTCATCATTTAATTCATATTTGAACTTATTTGAGTGTCCTAAATCATCAATTCATCAAGATATGGGTTGTGGACTTGAGAAGTTGATCAGTCAATTCATCTGACTATTTTGAAATGCACTGAGACCTAACTTTTTATGTGTTGGTCAAATGGAGATGATCCAAAATGCAAATATTTTCTTAATGACAATATGAACAACTTTCATGTTCATCAAAATTTTATTTGAAGCTTGGAAGGTCATCTCCCATTCCAAGACATTATAGGTCATTTTGACTGAAACCCTAATTTTGGGTCAACTTCCCAAGAACATAACTCATTCATTTTTTATGATTTTGAGGTGGGATAAAATTCATTGGAAATCTTATTGTGTCTACTTCAAATTTTATGCTGAACAAAGTTTCGAAATATCAAAGTAAATACATGTGATAATGCAAAGCATTATAGGTCACTTTGGACCAAATGCATTGAAAGGCAAAAAAGTCCAACTTCAAGTGCCCATAACTTCTTCATCAAAAATCCAAATGATGCAAAATTTAAGTACATTTTGATTGTATTGAAAATATATACAACTTTGATGTTGGAGGTGTTTTCATTTGAGGCTTGCATCAACAAAACCGAAGGGCTTGAAGTTGGTTCAATTTGACAAAATTCTCAAAGGCATGTTTTACACTATGAACTTCATGGCCTGTTTTCATAAATTTCCACACTTCAAATGAGTTTTTGCTCAACATAACAGTTGTTCCTTATACCAAGACCTTTCCAACCATTACCCACATGCCTATGATTCAATTTTTCAAGTGGCATTTTCGAAGAGGTGAAGTTTTAGGCTCATTTATGCATAACATGTTGAAACTCATTACACAAGCCAATTCAATCACATGTACACGTCCATTTCATCTTGCTTACATCTGAACACTCATTTGCCATTGCATTTGGGCCTCCCATGCGCCTGTACAGGCCCATGCATGGAGGCCCCCTCACTTCATGCACACGAATTTTACATGCCTTGCATCACTTTGTGCTATAAATAGAGCTGCTCAGATTCATTCTAAACTAACCTGAAGGCGCCTGAAATGCTGCAAGATTGAAATCCATAACCACACTCAAAGGAATTTTCACTTTCTTCTTAAAAATTCAAATCTGAATTTCAACTACCTTGGTTGATTTTCAGACCTACAATTCCTTGACCTTGCTTCATCTTCATCATTAGATCCTATTGCAAGCATTAGTTGAGGAGAATCTTGCTCTCAAGATCTACATTTTAAAGGTGGATATCATAACTTATTTGCTTTGAAACTCTTCATTTATAGCTTGTTTCTTGTATCCTTTTGCTTGGCTAAAGTCCTCTCAATAGAGGTAACTTGTGTGTGACCTTAATTTTACAAATCCATGAAGTTCAGCATGAACACCATGATTTTCTCTCTCTGATTTCTCTCTCTCTGAGGATCTAGAGGAGAATCCAATGGTACAGGGGTGATGTACATCACCCCAGCTTTCCAATGATATGAGGATCGCCCATTTTTATTAAGTTTTTTGAACCTGCAACTTTGGCCGGAATCCCTGGACTCGTCGGAGAAGACAGTGGTGTACACCACCGTCCGTTTGCCAGGTTGAATATGGGCCCTTGGATCTGTTTCCCAGATCTAATCTCCACCTTCCATCTTTATGAATTATTTTAATTCGGTGTGTGGTTGCATTGACTTGGACTCATGGTGAGCGTGCACCTCTGGACCATTAGATGTGCCAGGTTAATTAATGAAATCTCATCTAATGTCTCCTGATTTTTCTATTTTTCTTAATTTCTGTTTTATTTTCTTTAATTCCATTTTATTTCAAAAATTCATAACTCTTTCATTTTAATTCCAAAAAATATGGGACCAATTACATTATTTCTCTTTTTAATTCTAGTTTCTAAAAATGATTTTTAATATTTTTTATTTTATCTTTTGATATTTTTTGTGAATTTTCTCTTTTCCAGTTGTTTTTTAATTCATTTTAATTAGTTTTTGATATTCCAAAAATACAAAAATATTTTCTCAACCTCTTTGAATGATGATGGATATATGAAAAATATTCTCATCAATTTTTTAATTGATTTGAGATTTATTTGAGATTTTAGTTCAATTAGGTTCTTTTTATTCATTTTTAATTGATTAAAAATAGTTTCTGACTTTTAAAAATGCTAAAAATTTTTGTCAAACTTTGTTTGACCTTGTTGAACTTGGGATAAATCACTTGGACTTTACAAAGTTGATTTGAAGTGATTTTGAAGTTTGACTTTTCTTTAATATTTTAATTCAAGTTTATTCTCAAATATTAAAAATGCCAAAAATATTTTTTTCATTTTCTTGACTTCCAATCTTCATCCCACTTCTGTTTTTGATTGTTTGACCATGATCCTCAATGTCATTGGTCAACACTTGTTGATTGGTATATTCCATTTTATTTTAATGCACTTTATTCTTTTCATTTCCCTTATCCATCATCCATCTTCTTCTTCTTCTTCTTTTCCTTTCTTGATCAATGAGTTAAAGGTTGATAAGTTAGCATTGATTAGGGAGGTTTAATCTTCCTTGATTCAAATCTAATTCATCTTGATCAATTGATCAAGTGAATGGCTTTGCATTAAGGATAAATTGCTTCCTAAATCATGCAAAGGACTTAAACCAATACAAGATCATTTCTCTTCTTCTTTTTTTGGCATGGCAAGTTATTGGAACTTGGTTTACTAATCAAGACTTCTAACTTGTGTTGTTGCCTACATTATTATTGACCGGCCTCAGATAGTTGTGACTTCTACATAAGTCCAATTACGATTGCTTAACATAGCGCTAAATTTGCCTTATGGCACACTAACTATTAACATTAACCATTAACCATTAACATTTACTTTTTGCACTTTACTTTTATGCAATTTACTATTCTTGCACATATTATTCATTTGCTTTTCCCTTTGCTCACTTGAGCACATGTTTATGTTAATGCAATTTGCCTTTTTGCTCACTTGAGCACATTATTGTGTATATACTATTGTGCTTGTGTGTTGTTTTGATTATTGTGGACCAAATGCAAAAATGGACAAATGGACTTAGACTTTAGGACCTTCCCCAAGATAATGGAGTTTGAAGAGCAACTAGGTCTCATGCCTTTAGAGTTCTTAAAATGTCAAAGAGCAACTAGGCCTCATGCCTTTAGAATGCTTAAAGCTTGAAGATGAACATTGAAAGGATTAAATTCTAAACTCCCTCTTGTGATAGGGATTCCAACATTGAGCCAAATTGAAGAACCATTGCCATGAGTTTCCAAGAGAGAGAGATCTAAAAGCCATTGGAAGATTCCTAGGAGCTTGTTGTGATTGTGTGCTGGCTTGCTTGAGTATTTGTATATCTTGTTTATTCCAAAGGATGGGAGCTACTTGGATCATCAATATGATCTCAAGAGAGGAACTCCATTTGTGGTCTTGTTTTCTTATCCCTCACCTCTTGTATGTTTAGGATTTAGCCTTTCTTCTTCCCTCCACTCTAACCCAAGCCAAAAAACGTTTGTGCAAACATTTAACACTTGTTTTCAACATTAGACACCTAAGCCTTATGCTTTTGATTTTCGAACCTTTCTTTTCATAACACTTATTTTTGAATTGAATCTTTAATCCACTTTGACCATATTTTTGTAAATACTTCTCATTGTTAAATATAACCCATTCAAATGTCTTTTGTGGCTTCAATGGCCACTCTCTTAATCAAAAAATTTCATAACCTTTAGCTATTAGGTTTGAGTTATCCTTGAGGTAGATGTAATACTCACCTATATCCTTAGTGATGGACAATGAGTCTTCCATGCTTATTATAGGGTTAACCCCTCACTAGCATGTTGAAGCTATCCTCATATGGTGGATTTGTGGTTTTTATGTTGAGTTTTCTCCCTTGGATAACAAAAGACCTTAAGGCTTTTGGACCAATCAGTTCACCAACTCATTTTGAGATTTTTACCCCGAACTACGAGGTTTTGATCCTAATCTTTTAAGATGGTACGTAGGCAATGGGTTTATCCATCCAAACACAAAATGTAAATAACTTATATATTCTCTTCTCATCTCTTCAATCATGTTTGCACAAACCAATTTTTCACAAAAATACCAACCTTACGACAAATATGAAAAGGGCTCCCTAGGAGTACCTAGGATGTTTTGGGTGCTTAAAACCTTCCCATTTCATAACCAACCCCCTTACCCAGATCTCTGACATTTTTACTAGTTTTTTATTCGATAAAACTTTTAGGTATTTGTTCGCTTTCTAATCATTCCTTTGGATAAAAAGAAGTGCGGTGGTGACTCGATTTGTATGGATTACCTTGGATTTAGTCAATATCTCTAATGGTAATGAATACCCCGCTACACCTACTGCGTAGGCTATTGATCACACTGTTGTCATCAATGCATTCCAGACTGACATTGCTAACATTAGAGGCGAATTAAGCACTTTGCGCATGGATCTCCACAAATTTATGGACATAGTGACAGAGAATCTGGATCACATTTATCAGCATTTTTACTCTTTTCCTCCTCCTACTGGCGGTCGTCGGAGTGGCTAATGCATCTGAATTTTACCGCATGCATGACTCTCATATTTAACAATGAGGAGACTGTCCGACTTTAGTGTGAGAAAAAGGACTGACATTAATTTTAGACTTTTCCCTGTTTTCTACTTAGGAATTTTTATTTTTACAGTTTTCTAATTTAGGAATTTCTAATTGTTTTCAATTTCATCTAGCAATTCAACAACTATTATGTAATCCATTTCTATTTATCTCAGTTTTTGATTTCATGTTTTAAAGTAATTCTACCTTATTCTAGTTAATTTTCACTTTCATGTTTTTTTTCTTTCAACTAATTATATTCAACAACTAACAAAATTTAGTGGTCCAATGAAAATACATTTAAGATAGTCAAACCTACATAGATTGTGGCGCCTGCCAACTGTAGCACCTCAAATTTGCACCTCCCATTTTGCACATTCATTTTCATTTTAGGTCATTAACATTAGCATTGTCCACTGCATAGCATTGCATTGTCCATTGCCTAGTGCAAGTCATCAGTCAAGACTGGTCAAGAGATCCAGTTGTGCAAGCAAGCAAGTGCATTTCCTATGGAATCAAAGCCCTAGGGTTGGTTCATTGAGTTCATGTGACCTAGGGATCATTTTGAAGTGGTTTGGCCAAAGGTTGGATGCTCAAGGCTCATCAGTCATTGATCAATTCATCTGAAACCCTAGAAAGTCAACCAAAGTCAATTGTGCATTCAACCATGGATTTGAAGGTGGGAGATGGTTAGAGAGGCCTCATTCATGTCCATACAAGTCTCATTTGACATTTCAAACATCAACAATGAAGAATTTGAGGTCAGATGAAAAGTTTCCAAAAATAGTAAGTGACCTGTAATTTGAAACTACCAAAAATGGAAAGGTTTTCTCCTCAGGTTTACATCATCAAGCAAGCTTCAAATGAAATTTTGTCCAACATGAAAGTTGAAGATCTTGCTCTCACCTTTCCAAAAAGTCAAAGAACATGAATTTATCATGTATGGTTGAGAAGTTATGGATCAATCATGGTCACAGGATTTTGAAATTCAAAAGTGCATAACTTTTGAACCATAAGGCCAATTGAAGTGGTTCTTTTGGGAACATTTCTCTCTTGATTTCTACTATCCAAAACATGCATCACATATCATGCATTTCCATTACAAAATTTTTGGCATTTTCATTTGAAATTTGGAGGGAAAATTACAATTTGAAAAATAGGCATTGCTTTCACTTCCAATCATGTGCATTTGGCTCAGGACAGGTTTTGCAAGTGATTTAGCACAAAAACCATGCACTGTAGCATCCATTTCATGCACATGAGGTGAATTGCACAATTTGCATCAACACCTTCATTTCACTTAATCTAATTGCATTGCTTAATCATGATTAAAAAACTTCATTAGTCCATCATATATAAAGATAATCATAACAGAAAACAGGGTTAACATTTCATTTTTTGCTCAGATCTTGTTCAAATTCACCAAGCTTCACATTTTTTTCCTCTCAACTTTTCTTCAATTTTCTTCACAAACCTTGCTGTGTTCTTGATTAATCTATGATCCACAAGCATTTTCTGAGCTGGATTGAAGCAGGATCAAGAGAATTCTGAGCTGGTTTGGAACTGTTGAAGTGTTGCATCATCAATGGCAGTTGAGAATTTGAGCCATAGCAAGCACGATTGAGCATTGAACCTTCCTTCATTACATTGTACAAGCATTGGAGAGTAACTGTTTGGACATTACAGGACTTGAATCAACCGAATCCAGTTCTACATTCTCTTGAAGGTCAGATTTCGAATTCCATGATTCATGCAATTATCATGTGTTTATGGTAGATATTTTCATGCTGAATATGCTGAGCTTGATTTCGTTGATTTTCATTAAGAATTGAATGAGTTAGGTTGAATCTAAGGTTTATGTATGAAACTTATCTTGCTCGATCCAGGCATGTTAGTGAGAGTTAGGGCAAATTGAGCTTAGATTGTTGATGTACGTTGGAAGATGAATCTATTGGTGTATTCATTTTTAATTTCTGGACATGTGTGTTCTTGAGTGCATGAAGAACGTATGAACATTGCATGAAGCTTAGGGTTTCTTTTCCAGATCCATGTTTGATCCTCCTTAGCGCATATTATGCGATTTTCTGTTTATGGCCATGCATTGGTACACAGTGGCGTCAGCGTGGCATTATGATTGGATGAGAATGCTAAGCCTTGCCACATAGGCTTTAATGAAACAGTGAGTTTCATTGTAGCGCGCGCTCAGTTCAAATCCTCCCCCGCTTCGATTCCGGGCGCAAGCATTTTCAAACCAGGCCTTGGCATTTTAGTTCATTATTCTATCCATGTTCATATGCCTTGTTCACATGTTTTTTTTTATTTTTTTCATTCATTCAAAAATTCATAACTCATTGATGGATTGTCCAAATGAGATGAGGTTTTTTGCACTGTGTTCCTTATCATGTCTACTATTTTTTGATGATTTTTCCAGAAATTGTGCACGCATGGATTTTAATGTTGCTTAGGGATTGTGTATACATGTGCTATCTTGTACCTTGGTTGCCATTTTGATTGTGAAATGATGAGTTTTGATCCAATGACTTTGCATGCTTAAAATAGACATCCTAATGGTCATTTTGGTATAGAGTTTTCATTTTTCTCATTTCTGGTTGTTGGGATATGATCTGTTTAATGTAGGTGTGACAATGTGTGTCACACCATTGCTTGCTCAACTTGTGGATTTTCTTTACCATGCCAATTAAATGCCAATTGATGAGATTTTTTGCATGATGCTTCTTCTGGATGTTAGGATTGATCATGAATTTTTGTGGAATTTTTGGAATGACTTTTGATTTGTTTGAGATTTTCCTTTCTGGTTGACCATTTGTGGACTTTTGGATAGTCATGAACTTAGATGATTTGTGAAATGCTTGATGTTTATCATATGAACTTGAAATTTTGCACATTGATTCCAGACACTTTGAAGTTTATTGTGGCTTTGGTTTGAGACATTTATCATGTGTGGATTCTGTTTTAGGCTTGTGTGAACTTGATGTATCAATTTGTGCCTTCTTTGAGCTTGTTTGTGCTTACCATGACTTGATGAATTTAATTGCCATGCTTATAATTGTACAAATGCCTTGAATTTTGGTGTGATGATCATGTGATGTGTGATGTTTAGCCATGATTTTTCTTGGGATTTATTGAATCAGTTTTGAGTTGATGTGGATTGGTTCATTCTGTTTGCTTCTATGAGCTTTCAACTTGCATGCTTTGCCTTATGTGCATTGTGAAATGAAATTGATTGATGCTATTGACATGGTACCACTTGGATATTGTTCTTATTTGATTAAGCTTGATTCTTGTCAAATTTCATGTTCTGTTTTGGATTATTTCTCCAACTTTGACCCTAGGCCTTGTCCTAGTGGTTTGTGCTCATGGTTGAGTTTTGGTTTCAGGTTAAGGAAGTGCATTGCCTTAGGTGGATTGATTCACATTGCTTGAGTTGGTTTATTTGTTTAATGTTGAGTTGAGCTTGTAGGTGGCTTTTAGCTCATTTGAGTTGAGCTTGTGCATTGTGCAATGCTTGCTTGTTTGTTTGACTGTGTACAGTTGACTGTTGACAATTCTGTTTAGTTCATTTGAGTTGAATACTGACTGTGTTGGATTGTTTTCAGGTACATTAGTTGCTTTAGTTCATTGTGAACTTGCTTTTGCTTTGCTTGATAGCTTAAGCATTGAGGTATAACTTCTCTGACTTCATGTAGTCTGGAAGACCTGTCCTGTTACTTGGGCAGGCACCTGTCTGAAGTCCTCCTTAAGAGGCAATGCTTGTGTTTGTTTATTTTTGTGCCAAGCAGGAAAAGACCTTTGATAAGGCAATTGGCAGATAAAAGAGATGTGTAGTCCATCTCCTGCTAGTCAGTGTGTCATCCCTTTGCTCACATTATATGTTGATGCATTGTGGATACTAACTTAAGATCCTTGTTGAGTCAGTCATGTGGATAGAAGAGTTCATGCTTTCTGAACTCCCACACCTTCTATTTGAGTCAAGCTCTCCCAGGCCAGGGATAAGAGCTGTATGGCACACCCCTCACTTCCCATTTCATCTGCTTCACCCTAACTCTCAATGTTAGGGTTAAGAGCTAACATCACCTGATTCCAGTTGGCTTGTGTTTCACAGCCTAACCTTGTGTGAGCCCACTTTGTTTGTATATAGTGTGTGCTATTTGTGTGATTGATTGCCTTGCTTGTGCTGTTTAGGTTTAGCTTGCTCCCTGTGCAAGTTAGCTAGAAACCTTGACCTAGGACCATGGTGAATTTGCATGATAACTATTAGGCTCGAGTTAGTCTCCCTTCTAGTATGTCATTTCCCAGTCTCTGGTTAGGCTAGTCCTTTGTCCCTGCGTAGGGGAACTACGTCGCCCTGATCCTCATACCAGATGAGGTATGTAGGCAGGAGATGAGCAGATCTCTCCGGGCGCCCTTTTTGCTTTTGTCTCTTGTGTGTGTCAGGAGATGGATGTAAGACCAGCGATTGGCATTCCGTATCCTCTTGTTGTGTGCTTGGAGTCCGATGTAAGTCCAGCGATTGGCATTTGGTTTCCAGTGTGCGTGTGTTTGGTTCGGAGTCTGATGTAAGTCCAGCGATTGGCATTCGGATTCCAGGTTTGCCTGTTTGTGTGGAGTTTGACGTAAGTCCAGCGATTGGCAGTCGATTTCCCGTGTTTGTTTTGTCTGGCGTGCGTTAGCCGAGCTACGAGTGCTCTGATTCTTCTTTAGTCCGAGAAGATACGTATGCATAGGATACGATATCCTAGCGAGCACGATTCCCCCTAGTCCCGAACTACGTCGATTCTGATGTCTATGCCTGATAGACTACGTAGGCCCAGGATGCGATATCCTGCCGAGTTAGTTTCGTTTGTTTTCTTGTGTCTCTTTCAGCCAGTGTGTTTGTTTGTGAATAGCGTTTAGCAACCTTATTCTTTCCTTTTGTGCGTGGATCCCGTCGAGTACGACGGATGCGTAGGGGTGCTAATACCTTCCCTTCGCATAACCGACTCCCGATCCCATTCTCTTTGGTCGCGAGACCATGTCTTTTCCAGGTTTACTTCGAGCGTTTCCTTTCCCTCTTTTGGGATAAATAACGCACGGTGGCGGCTCTGTTGTTTTATTTTCCCGTCGGTTTTTCGCGTAATGTGACAGCTGGCGACTCTACTGGGGATAAAAGAGAAGTTGACCTCTTGCTGGTCCATCTTCCCTAAGCGAGTCTCTCCTAGCGCTCTCTAGGTTAGGGTTTTGGTTGCTGTTTGCTGTTATTTATTGCATTCATTTATTTATTGTTTGCATTTATGTGTGCATTAATGTTTGCATTCATTCATATTCATCTGTGCTGGCTGTGCTGTGTTCTCTCTGTTGGGGTGGGAGTTACATGAGGTAAAAGGCCCAATACCCAGGCTATGAGTGAAATCTAGGAAACCTAGGAATAGAGTGATTCATGGGAAGCGGGTGGTATGCGCCACTTAGCGGAACATTGACATCACGAGCAGTTCAGACCCTGATGGGATATTATCGTTACATACTTCGGGTGTGTATATGATGATATTCTGTGAAAGGTTATTTATGCTGCGTTTCTCTCGACCTTACCCTGGCCTAGATGACACCCGTGAGTGGGGAGGGAATGATCATTATTACAGGTACAGTTGGTGACTTGTAGGTGACTTGTTGGTGACTCTGGGTACTGATGGTGACTTTGGTTCAGAACTTATGAGTACTTACTTCTGACACGTCGGAATTCTGTCCGTGATATATATCAGCGGGTTCCGTTTATTTCGGATCCCCGGGTTGAATGTGAGAGTACTCGTTCAAAGGATCTGGTTGTCATCCGTTCAGTGGATGATCCTGTGGTGATAAGTGATGTAATCTCCGGTTCCGTTTATTTCGGAACTTCCCAAGTCGGATTTATGGTGACTTAGTCCCTCAGATGACTGTGACTGGTTCAGAGACTTGATGGGTCTTCAGATGACTTGGTGGCACAGTGACTTGCCTGCATGCATTTGCATCATTCCCATTTCGGATTCATATGCAGTTAACCCATGTCTATCCGTACTCAGGGTCCATTTTTGATTGAGATTCCGGTCGAGAGACATCCGGATGTCAGAATGTTGTTGGTGAAATATTATCCGTCTCAATGAAGCTAGAATCAAAGGACATTCCTCATACGGATAGACATTGCATGCGTGAGTCATACTAATTTGTTTGCTGTTTTGTAGGTGTCACTATCCAACTGGTGCGCATGGCTCTTCCGTTCAGATATCTCAGACTAATGGATTCACCCAGCGCCGATATCCTCGAACTGAAAGAGATGATGAGGGAGTTGTTCAGTGTGGTGCAAGGGCTTGCCTTGGGACAGAAAGCAATGGCTGAGAGATTGGAAAGGATTGAAGGCTGGATTATCAAGGAGAAAGTTCAGGGAAAGGCTCCGTCATCCGAAGCAAACAACCCCTCTGGTACTGTAGCAAAGAAACCCTCTGGCAGGGGTCAGCTCAAGAAGGAGGTTGAATCAGGAGGTGTGGAGGCAAAGAAAGAACGCGGTAAGGATCGTTATCACCCTTATGCTGCCGCTGTAACCACTCTTGTTGGTAATCCACCTGTACCACAGCAACAACCACCACCTCAACAGAAAGCACTGAAAGCTAAGAGCCAAGTAAAGAAGGGGAAGACAGATCGTCTGTTTGATGAGCCACCCGTGACTTATACCCTTCTGTTCAAGAAGCTGACGGATCTTGGGTTAGTTCGACCGAGGATATTGATTCCTGTGGAACAGCAGCGGAGGCCTCCAAACTACGACGAAAATGCTAAGTGTGATTTCCATTCTGGGGCACCCGGACACAACATTGAGGGTTGTAGAGCTTTCAAGCATGTCGTCCAGGACATGGTGGATTCCAAGGTTATCAGCTTGGCACAGATAATGAATGAGGATGTTAACCCCGTACCCAGGAAAGGTCCTATAAGGGTAAAGATGGTGAAAAAGGACAAGAGAAGAATGGAGGTGACTGAGGAGGATCAGTTAAAGGTTCCAATGTCTGTGGTCCCGAAACCTCTAATGAAGGATGGAGCTTTCCCTAGTGTTGATAATTGTTGTGCGGTCGTCGCCACAAAGGGGTGTGTAATGATGAGGGACACGACCCAGAGGATGAAGGAAGTAGAACTGGACGGTGAAAAATTTGAAACACCAGGTCAGGTAGTTGAAACCGTCAAGGTGGAAAATGCCATTCTTGCTGAGAAAGATAAGAAGCTGTCCATTTCTTCTTACAAGCAGGCCCTAGAAGTGGTGAAGAACCGAGAAGCCCTAGGCTGGGGAAAGATCATAGACATTGTGGTGAAAGCAGACATGTTTGGGGTCGGCTATCAGCCAGATCAAGAGTCGTCTAGACAAAACAAAGGATGACGTCCACTGTTCACATTCGTCAGTGCGGGAATGCTGGATCCAGGTCACGTCTGTACAGTGGGTGAAGAGAGCAACAGTGACCGCGAGCTTGAGTTGTGGATAAAATCGTGCGTATCAGGGAACTGGAAGGCCTCAAAGAGCACCACTGTCACTCGTCCGGAAGAGTAGTATTCCTGTTTTTCAATTTTGTTTGCATGAAAGCCATACGTTTTGCCCGAAATGTAATGGTCCATTGTAAGGGCCATCTCATGTGTTTCATTTTGCAACATTTTGCATCATTAATAAATGGATGTTTTTGTGATTAAAAGCGGTGTGCCCTGTCTTTCATTTATTTTTGTAGTTTTAAAAAATAAAAATGGCAATGTTTATTTTCATTTTTCTTTCCTTTCGATTTGTCTTGTGTCGACCTCAAAAGTGACTATACTCCTGATCTCATTGATAACAATTCGGTTACACCTCTGTATGACTTCGACAATCCGATCTATCATGCCGAAGAATAAGGCGAAGAAGATTGTGATCTGCTGGAATTAGCCAGGATGTTAAGACAAGAGGAGAGGGTGATTCAACCGCACGAGGAGCGATTCAAGATTGTTACTCCAAGCACCACAGAGGTAAGAAAGGAAGTGAAAGTCGAGGCCGCTTCAGAGGCAGATGCCGAGAGCAAAATGGTAGCACTGCCGAAAGAGCATGTGGATACCTTCGCCTGGTCATGTCAGGATATGCCAGGGTTGGATACCGATGTCGTTGGGCATAAGCTACCATGGAGAGAAGACTGTCCTCTAGAGAAGCAGAACGCCGGTGCCACGTATCCGAGTGACTTTGTTTCATGATATGACTCATCGTGGAATCAAATGCTATGTTGATGACATGATAGCAAAGTCCCAAAAAGAAGAAGGGCATCTGGTGGACCCGGGGCAAGTCGTTTGACCGGGTTGAGACAACTCGGACTGAGGTTGAGTCCGAATTAGTGCACTTGTGGAGTGCTGTCCGGTAAACTGCTGAGGTTTATTGTGAACAAAAGAAGAATCGAGGTCGATCCTGCTAAAAAAAATGATGAAAAAAAAAGAAAAAAAAGAAAGAAAAGAAAGAAAAAAGAAAAGAAAAAAGCAATACAAAGAAACGCCTGAACCGAAAGAAAAAGGCTGTTGAAAAAAAAAAGAGGGATTAAACGGTCAGGTGGATAATGATTGCCAAGGGGCATTGAGATAAAAGAATAAGTTGCAGGAACCTCTGATTCTGATGCCTCCCGTGGAAGGAACAACTGTTAATCTGGTACTTGACAGCCCCTCGAGGAGTCTATGAGGTGCGTACTGGATCAGCATGACGAGTCTTGTCGAAAAGAGCATGCAATTTACCTTAGCAAAAAGTTTATCGATTGTGAAACAATACACTCATTGCTCGAGAAAACTTGCTGTACTTTGGCATAGGCTGCTCGTCGACTGAGACAGTATATGCTGGTTCATATCATTTTGTGGATTTCTAAGATGGATCTGATCAAGTATGTGCTTGAGAAGCTAGTATCAACCGGACGGGTTGCGGGATGGAAAATAATTCTGACTGATTCATGATATACAACAACCCATTAAGGATTATTAACCAAGGAAGTTTGAGTTCCCTGATGAGGACATCTCGAGGTGCTCAAATCGAAAGATTGTGAGGAACCGATCTCGGAGGAGGGGCCTGACCCTAAATCCAAACGGATTCTGATGTCTGATGGGGAGAGGTTAATGTGGATGAGTTAGTGCTGCTTTGGTTACGCCAAAAAGATCCCACATACCTTTCGTTGCCCGGATAACATTTGAATGCACCAACAATGGTGGTTGAGTACGAAGCTTGTATCCTGGGTATCAATCTTCGGTGCGTACGTCTATTGGGGCAACGTCGCGCTCACTCGTGTGTGGGATAGAAGTGGTCTTACCTACTGAAGTCTAGATCCTAGTGTGGAGAGTCCTGGTGGACGTAAAATTGGAAAAGGCTGAGTGGATAAGGACTCGGTATGACACGTTGAGCCTGACTAAGGAAAAGAGGCTGGCAGTTACTTGTCATGGGGCAGTTGTACCCAGTAAATGAAGCGTGTGGTTGACAGAAAAGTGCGACCTCGTGCGTATCATGTGGGAGACGTGTTGTTGAAAAGGATCCTTCCTCCTCAAGACGATCGTAGGGGCAAGTGGACATACAATTATGGATCCCCTTCGTGGTCAAGAAAGCGTTCTCTGGTAGAGCCTTGTCGTTGACGATCATGAATGGCGAAGATTTTCCATCCCTTGTGAATGCGGACGCAGTTAAAAGATACTTCGTAAAAGAGACCCGCTGGACAAAAAGAATAAAAGAGTCCAGGCAAAAAAGGGCATCCCGGCGAACCAAGAAAAAAAGAAAAAAGGTTCGGGCAAAAGTTAGGGATAAGAAAAGAAAAATTGTACACCCGACAAGTCGAAAACCCCACAAGGGTGACTTGGGAAAAAAAGGGTATCCTGGTGGACTGAAAACCCGAAAGGGCGGTCTAGGCAAAAGAGGGAATGAAACGAACAACTGCGTCTAGCACGATCGTTTGTACTTGAGAAATGACCTGGATAATCTCCGACAGAGATCGATCGGAAGCGTCTTGTTTAGGAGACAGAAAGTGCGGAAAGTCTTGAGGACATATGGGGTGTAACCGAGTTGGAACCCGATGAGATCACGGTTTCACATTGCCATTAGGGTAGATTTTTCCTTTTGTGCGCAATCACCTCTTTTTAGGGATTGCTTCCTGTATGTTGCTCGGTTTCAAGCCACCTTTTTTTCAGTCAATAAATGCATGTTCAGTCAAATAAATTTTGTTTTTTGTTTTCATTACCGCTTTGATTGCAAAAACATCCGTTTAGTTTGATAAAGAATATTTTCATTTTGAAACATAGAGGTCCCTTCCGATGCATGCTTATAAGATTGAAGTCTGGAAATCTTATTCGGAAGTTTGAGTGACCTAGGTGTTGAAATGTTGGCACGCCTAGGGCACGCTTTTATCTAACGATCTCTTTGCAGGTGCTGTCAGTTCGTTTTCACTCACTGGCAGTCTGTGATGGGTAACATTTTGACAAAAGATCCCCGTGGAGCCAAACCAGGGACAGGGGATAGAAAGACGGCGAAAGAAGGACGACGATCCAGGAGGATAATCAAGAAGACTCTTCAAAGTCTGAGGACGGGAAAGTTTGTATGAATCTCAGGAGTTCGATCTCCACGGAGTACGGAGGAGTCGGGAATACAAGGTGATGAATCAGAAAAGTCCAGACGAGTCTGGGAGTTCTCAAAAGTGGAAAGTCGACACTGTGATTGGATGATGAATGTCAGTGTTCGACGAATCGACGGGCGGTCCGTGTCCAATAAGCCGTATCTCCCCAGTGGGCTTGAGAGTGTTATCTCCCTGGCAGATTCGAGATCGGTGTCTACTCAGCGGGCCTGAAGGTTGTCGTAACCCCAGTGGAAGTGTCGATGGGTAGATTGTTCCTAAGGGTTGAGGATGTATCTCCAGCGTGGTTGTGAACGCTTACCCCCGGCGGGGTTGTGGATGTCTATCCCTAGTGTGGCCTAGCATATTATTTCCTCAGCAGAGTGGTATAGGCCTTTCTCCAACAGAGTTATGCGTTTCCCCATCAGGGTGTGGAGTGTTTTCCCCTAGTGGATCTCCATAGCAGAGGGTTTGTGTTGATGGTTTTCCCCCAGCAAGGTCCCCAAGCGGATCGGGTCCGGTGAAATTATCCCCATTAAAGATAAGCATTGGTGTTTTCCCCTAGCAGGGTAATCCCCAAGCAGTTCAGGTTCGATGGAGGTCATCCCCAGCAAGGTTTGTCTTTCCCCAGCAGGGTGGAAATTGACGTGGTATTGAAATCCTCAGCATAGTTCCTGGAGCTCCCCAGTGTTGTCTATGGAGGAGATGTGTTTTTATGCATTCATCATTTAGATAAGCATAGCATATTGCATCATTAGCGCGTAGCATTTCCATGATCATGGGGCATTGCGCTAAAAAAAAACTCATGCATCAGCATTGCAAACATATCCATTAGCCCTAGGCCGTGGTGACCATCTGAGAATAGGTTGTCGGAAAGACTTTAGCATCCCCATTGGATCGACTTCAGAATTGGGTTCCCCATCATGGTTGAGAGGTTGGTGTTTTCCCAACAGGTGACTTCGTATTTGAGCGGGTATCCCCCAGCAGTGTTACTCCCCATAATTGGTAGCATCTTGCAAGCTTGGATCATTTCCCCTAGCAGACGTGGGCGTGTCTGATCTCTCCATATAGAGTCGACCCCTTAGGCAGAAAGTGTCTACCATTTCTTTCTGCGCTCCCCACTGAGTTATATCCTCGTGGATGACGGTTGTTTCCGTTCCCTCCCTACACATAATAGGATGGGTTTTCCCTATTGAGTTCTTTCCTCATTAGGATGAGTCTTGATTCAGTTTGCCTTTTTGGATCGATCCTAAACTGGCTTCCTTGTGGCTGTCTCTTGTGCTTCCCTGTGGTATAAATGAATAGTTGCTCACTAACCGGCACTCATTCATTTTATCCTCAGCGGAATTTGTTGGCCTCTGCCTACTAACCGGTAGTTGTAAGTCCTATCTTTGTGGTCTTCTACCTACTAACCGGTAGATATGAATCCTCTTTTCTCCCCGTTGTGGAGTCAATCCTTTGTGCTCATCCTAGTCGATGACGGTTACTTTTCTGTGGTTTTCTACCTACTAACCGGTAGATGTAATCCCCTCTTTTGGTTATCATTATCCAGTTTCGGTATTGATATTCCTTTCACCTTCCGGATATTTGCTCCGGGTAAGCAACTTTATCCCCAGTGGGTCCTCTTTCATTCACCGTTTGCTGGTAATGTTTGTGGTTTCCCCTTTTGATTGGTCATCTTTGCATACCTAGGCCTGGTATCCCGATGCCTTTCTTTGTCAGTCGATTTATCCATTTAACAACCTACAACCCGGTTATGGATAATCTTCCATGCGAGTATGTTATCTACGTTTTGACGGCTATAGATAATATATCTCATGCGCTCTTTGGCTGAACCCTTTTGTTTGTTTCCCCAACTGAGTACGATTCGTATTCCTTGTGGAATCGAATGTCCATCCTTTAACAAGATTGCTTTTAGCTCTCTTCAGAATGTTGAGTGTTTTGGAACACAAACCAATTCACGCTTTGGTTGGCCACCTGTTTTATGCCTACAACCCGGTATCCTTGGTGTTCCTTCCTGTCTGCTGCCTATCGTGACCTTGATCCCCAGTGAGCTACCTCTCTGTTGGTTTCGATAAACGTGGAGTTTTTCCTATGCGTCCATTGACGTATAGTTGTATCTCTTTCCCACAGGTCATCCGTTGATGTCTGTTTACCTCTCCGTTGGTGTCGATAAACGTCGAGTTTTTCCTAGTTGTCCGTTGACAACTAGTTGTTTCTTCCCCAGTGGGTTACCTCTCCGTTGGTTTCGATAAACGTCGAGTTTTTCCTAGTTGTCCGTTGACATCTAGTTGTATCTTCCCCACAGTTCATCCGTTGATGTCTGGTCACCTCTCCGTTGGTTTTGGTAAACGTCGAGTTTTTCCTGGTCGTCCCCAGTAGAGTTACCTCTCCGTTGGTTTTGATAAACGTCGAGTTTTTCCTAGTTGTCCGTTGACATCTGGATGTATTTCTCTCTTCCCCAGTAGGGTCTCCTTCTCCGTTGGTGTCGATAAACGTCGAGCTTCTCCCGTTCGTCCGTTGACGTCTGGTAGAGTCTTTTCCCATTCATCCGTTGATGTTTGGTCTCCTTCTCCGTTGGTGTCGATAAACGTCGAGCTTCTCCTTCTCCGTTGGTGTCGATAAACGTCGAGCTTCTCCCGTTCGTCCGTTGACGTCTGGTCGAGTCTTTTCCCATTCATCCGTTGATGTCTGGTATCCTTCTCCGTTGGTGTCGATAAACGTCGAGCTTCTCCTTCTCTGTTGGTGTCGATAAACGTCGAGCTTCTCCCGTTCGTCCGTTGACGTATGGTCGAGTCTTTTCCCATTCATCCATTGATGTATGGTCTCCTTCACCGTTGGTGTCGATAAACGTCGAGCTTCTCCTTCTCCGTTGGTGTCGATAAACGTCGAGCTTCTCCCATTCGTCCGTTGACGTCTGGTCGAGTCTTCCCATTCATTCGTTAATGTCTGGTTACCTCTCCGTTGGTTTCGATAAACGTCGAGTTTTTCCTAGTTGTTCGTTGACATCTAGATGTATTTTCCCCAGTCATCCGTTGATGTCTGTTACCTCTCCGTTGGTTTCGGTAAACGTCGAGTTTTTCCTGGTCGTCCGCTGACGTCTAGTTGTGATTTCTCTTCCCGTTCATTGTCTTTCGATGTCTAGATGTGGTTGTACCTTTGAGAGAAAAAAATCAAAATCCCCAGTAATAAGCAGCAGATCCCTAGTTGAAGTTATTGTTGGATCCCCATAGAGTGCAAATTTCTACGGTTCTTCGGTATTCAATCCCTGTTTACCCTGAAGGTCTGACAGCCGTTGCTCTCATCCATTCGGGTTCCCAGTTGATTGAATAGGGGCAGCTGTAGCACCTCAAATTTGCACCTCCCATTTTGCACATTCATTTTCATTTTAGGTCATTAACATTAGCATTGTCCACTGCATAACATTGCATTGTCCATTGCCTAGTGCAAGTCATCAGTCAAGACTGGTCAGGAGATCCAGTTGTGCAAGCAAGCAAGTGCATTTCCTATGGAATCAAAGCCCTAGGGTTGGTTCATTGAGTTCATGTGACCTAGGGATCATTTTGAAGTGGTTTGTCCAAAGGTTGGATGCTCAAGGCTCATCAGTCATTGATCAATTCATCTGAAACCCTAGAAAGTCAACCAAAGTCAACTGTGCATTCAACCATGGATTTGAAGGTGGGAGATGGTTAGAGAGGCCTCATTCATGTCCATACAAGTCTCATTTGACATTTCAAACATCAACAATGAAGAATTTGAGGTCAGATGAAAAGTTTCCAAAAATAGTAAGTGACCTATAATTTGAAACTGCCAAAAATGGAAAGGTTTTCTCCTCAAGTTTACATCATCAAGAAAGCTTCAAATGAAATTTTGTCCAACATGAAAGTTGAAGATATTGCTCTCAACTTTTCAAAAAGTCAAAGAACATGAATTTCTCATGTATGGTTGAGAAGTTATGGATCAATCAGGGTCAAAGGATTTTGAAATTCAAAGTGCATAACTTTTGAACCATAAGGCCAATTGAAGTGGTTCTTTTGGGAACATTTCTCTCTTGATTTCTACTATCCAAAACATGCATCACATATCATGCATTTCCATTACAAAATTTTTGGCATTTTCATTTGAAATTTGGAGGGAAAATTACAATTTGAAAAATAGGCATTGCTTTCACGTCCAATCATGTGCATTTGGCTCAGGACAGGTTTTGCAAGTGATTTAGCACAAAAACCGTGCACTGTAGCATCCATTTCATGCACATGAGGTGAATTGCACAATTTGCATCAACACCTTCATTTCACTTAATCTAATTGCATTGCTTAATCATGATTAAAAAACTTCATTAGTCCATCATATATAAAGATAATCATAACAGAAAACAGGGTTAACATTTCATTTTTTGCTCAGATCTAGTTCAAATTCACCAAGCTTCACATTTTTTTCCTCTCAACTTTTCTTTAATTTTCTTCACAAACCTTGCTGTGTTCTTGATTAATCTATGATCCACAAACATTTTCTGAGTTGGATTGAAGTAGGATCAAGAGAATTTCGAGCTGGTTTGGAACTGTTGAAGTGTTGCATCATCAATGGCAGTTGAGAATTTGAGCCATAGCAAGCACGATTGAGCATTGAACCTTCCTTCATTACATTGTACAAGCATCGGAGAGTAACTGTTTGGACATTACAGGACTTGAATCAACCGAATCCATTTCTGCATTCTCTTGAAGGTCGGATTTCGAATTCCATGATTCATGCAATTATCATGTGTTTATGGTAGATATTTCCATGTTGAATATGCTGAGCTTGATTTCGTTGATTTTCATTAAGAATTGAATGAGTTAGGTTGAATCTAAGGTTGATGTATGAAACTTATCTTGCTCGATCCAGGCATGTTAGTGAGAGTTAGGGCAAATTGAGCTTAGATTGTTGATGTACGTTGGAAGATGAATCTATTGGTGTATTCATTTTTAATTTCTGGACATGTGTGTTCTTGAGTGCATGAAGAACGTATGAACATTGCATGAAGCTTAGGGTTTCTTTTCAAGATCCATGTTTGATCCTCCTTAGCGCGTATTTGCATGCGATTTTCTGTTTATGGCCATGCATTGGTACACAGTGGTGTCAGCGTGGCATTATGATTGGATGAGAAGGCTAAGCCTTGCCACATAGGCTTTAATGAAACGGTGAGTTTCATTGTAGCGCGCGCTCAGTTCAAATCCTCCCCCGCTTCGATTCCGGGCGCAAGCATTTTCAAACCAGGCCTTGGCATTTTAGTTCATTATTCTATCCATGTTCATATGCCTTGTTCACATGTTTTTTTTATTTTTTTTCATTCATTCAAAAATTCATAACTCATTGATGGATTGTCCAAATGAGATGAGGTTTTTTGCACTGTGTTCCTTATCATGTCTACTATTTTTTGATGATTTTTCCAGAAATTGTGCACGCATGGATTTTAATGTTGCTTAGGGATTGTGTATACATGTGCTATCTTGTACCTTGGTTGCCATTTTGATTGTGAAATGATGAGTTTTGATCCAATGATTTTGAAACTTTGCATGCTTAAGATAGACATCCTAATGGTCATTTTGGTATAGAGTTTGCATTTTTCTCATTTCTGGTTGTTGAGATATGATCTGTTTAATGTAGGTGTGACAATGTGTGTCACATCATTGCTTGCTCAACTTGTGGATTTTCTTTAACATGCCAATTAAATGCCAATTGATGAGATTTTTTGCATGATGCTTCTTCTGGATGTTAGGATTGATCATGAATTTTTGTGGAATTTTTGGAATGACTTTTGATTTGTTTGAGATTTTCCTTTCTGGTTGACCATTTGTGGACTTTTGGATAGTCATGAACTTAGATGATTTGTGAAATGCTTGATGTTTATCATATGAACTTGAAATTTTGCACATTGATTCCAGACACTTTGAAGTTTATTGTGGCTTTGGTTTGAGACATTTATCATGTGTGGATTCTGTTTTAGGCTTGTGTGAACTTGATGTATCAATTTGTGCCTTCTTTGAGCTTGTTTGTGCTTACCATGACTTGATGAATTTAATTGCCATGCTTATAATTGTACAAATGCCTTGAATTTTGGTGTGATGATCATGTGATGTGTGATGTTTAGCCATGATTTTTCTTGGGATTTATTGAATCAGTTTTGAGTTGATGTGGATTGGTTCATTCTGTTTGCTTCTATGAGCTTTCAACTTGCATGCTTTGCCTTATGTGCATTGTGAAATGAAATTGATTGATGCTATTGACATGGTACCACTTGGATATTGTTCTTAGTTGATTAAGCTTGATTCTTGTCAAATTTCATGTTCTGTTTTGGATTATTTCTCCAACTTTGACCCTAGGCCTTGTCCTAGTGGTTTGTGCTTATGGTTGAGTTTTGGTTTCAGGTTAAGGAAGTGCATTGCCTTAGGTGGATTGATTCACATTGCTTGAGTTGGTTTATTTGTTTAATGTTGAGTTGAGCTTGTAGGTGGCTTTTAGCTCATTTGAGTTGAGCTTGTGCATTGTGTAATGCTTGCTTATTTGTTTGACTGTGTACAGTTGACTGTTGACAATTCTGTTTAGTTCATTTGAGTTGAATACTGACTGTGTTGGATTGTTTTTGTGCCAAGCAGGAAAAGACCTTTGATAAGGCAATTGGCAGATAAAAGAGATGTGTAGTCCATCTCCTTCTAGTCAGTGTGTCATCCCTTTGCTCACATTATATGTTGATGCATTGTGGATACTAACCCAAGATCCTTGTTGAGTCAGTCATGTGGATAGAAGAGTTCATGCTTTCTGAACTCCCACACCTTCTATTTGAGTCAAGCTTTCCCAGGCCAGGGATAAGAGCTGTGAGGCACACCCCTCACTTCCCATTTCATCTGCTTCACCCTAAATCTCAATGTTAGGGTTAAGAGCTAACATCACCTGATTCCAGTTGGCTTGTGTTTCACAGCCTAACCTTGTGTGAGCCCACTTTGTTTGTATATAGTGTGTGCTATTTGTGTGATTGATTGCCTTGCTTGTGCTGTTTAGGTTTAGCTTGCTCCCTGTGCAAGTTAGCTAGAAACTTTGACATAGGACCATGGTGAATTTGCATGATAACTATTAGGCTCGAGTTAGTCTCCCTTCTAGTATGTCATTTCCCAGTCTCTGGTTAGGCTACTCCTTTGTCCCTGCGTAGGGGAACTACGTCGCCCTGATCCTCATACCAGATGAGGTACGTAGGCAGGAGATGAGCAGATCTCTCCAGGTGCCCTTTTTGCTTTTGTCTCTTGTGTGTGTCAGGAGATGGATGTAAGACCAGCGATTGGCATTCCGTATCCTCTTGTTGTGTGCTTGGAGTCCGATGTAAGTCCAGCGATTGGCATTTGGTTTCCAGTGTGCGTGTGTTTGGTTCGGAGTCTGATGTAAGTCCAGCGATTGGCATTCGGATTCCAGGTTTGCCTGTTTGTTTGGAATTTGACGTAAGTCCAGCGACTGGCAGTCGATTTCCCGTGTTTGTTTTGTCTGGCGTGCGTTAGCCGAGCTACGAGTGCTCTGATTCTTCTTTAGTCCAAGAAGATACGTATGCATAGGATACGATATCCTAGCGAGCACGTTTCCCCCTAGTCCCGAACTACGTCAACTCTGATGTCTATGCCTGATAGACTACGTAGGCCCAGGATGCAATATCCTGCCGAGTTAGTTTTGTTTGTTTTCTTGTGTCTCTTTCAGCCAGTGTGTTTGTTTGTGAACAGCGTTTAGCAACCTTATTCTTTCCTTTTGTGCGTGGATCCCGTCGAGCACGAAGGATGCGTAGGGGTGCTAATACCTTCCCTTCGCATAACCGACTCCCGATCCCATTCTCTTTGGTCGCGAGACCATGTCTTTTCCAGGTTTACTTCGAGCGTTTCCTTTCCCTCTTTTGGGATAAATAACGCACGGTGGCGGCTCTGTTGTTTTGTTTTCCCGCCGGTTTTTCGCGTAATGCGACACCAACCAATAGATTGTGGCGCCTGCCACACACTTTGTCTTGTGGCGCCTTCCACCTATAACCAATGTGGCGCCTGCCACACACTCATCATGTGGCGCCTACTTGAAGAGTGGCTTCTGCCACCTTCCCTCACGTAACACGAAGCCTGCCACCTTAACTTTTCTCCTTGCATGCCAGGCACGTTTCAAAACTTTTTCAAACACCATTACTTTTTTCTTTGACCACTACATTTATCACTATTTATTTTACTTTATTTCATTCAAAACCTTTCAACTACCATATTAAATCTATATTAACTTTGTACTTATAACTCCACAAACATGTCTCCATTCCATGGTTCATGAGCAAATTTCTTCTTCTTCTTACTACTCAAATTTTGTGAGCTACTATCATGGCACAAAGGCAAAGCTACGAAATAATTTTTAGAGAAGGCAAACACGGTGAAATACATACAAAAATCTACATGGCTCTATGCAAAAGAGAAATAGAGTCAACAGGGTATGCTGATGAACCTTATTTAATAGCAATAGGAATTCTTGACAGTGTCAACCATATGCTTAATATGTTAAGTTTAAATTATTTATTATCTTTTAAAGACACTGTCTATGTCCCGCTAACACTAGACTTCCTTAGTTCTCTTATTTTTAATCCCAACCCCAACACAGGTTGTTCCAGTGGGACTGTTCAATTTCGTCTATTTAATGTAGAGTGTGCATTTAGTTTTGCCCAA
This sequence comes from Lathyrus oleraceus, assembly GCF_024323335.1. Classification (NCBI taxonomy): domain Eukaryota; kingdom Viridiplantae; phylum Streptophyta; class Magnoliopsida; order Fabales; family Fabaceae; genus Lathyrus; species Lathyrus oleraceus. Next base: position 169,677,402 of record NC_066582.1, read on the forward strand.
CTAGCTGACCTGCTACATTTTCCCCACGGGGATGACGTAGTATGTGAGGTCCCAAATACTGATGGTTGCCAGCATGCTTTTCAACCATTCTGGAGGGCAATAACGGGTACCGTAAAACACAATTTTGAGGGAAAAAGAGCCACATTAATTCACAATTCGGCCATACATTATTTTCGCCAACTATTGGCCTGTACTATTTTTGGCCGATCAAATTCTAACAAAGTGAACGAGAAAGAATTTTTCTATCTGTTCGTCACATTTGTGCCACAAAAGGTTAATACCGTTTCGTTCATGTTTTCTCACATGCAAGCAATAGTCACCGCGAAAAGAGGAGCAATCGTTTTTGGTGGATTAATAACCTCCATAGCTCGAGTCTTAGGACTCAAGGAAAAATTCTCATCCCTAACACCACTCCCGTCCCGTACCATTGATATTTACATGACCAGGAGCATGAAATTAGTAAAGAGAAGGAAAGACGGTAAATTTAACTTAATGGTTGCCAATAATGTTTTCCCGGATTTCATTATCCCTAACCCAAATCGCACAGATGTGCGCAATCCGGATAACTATTGATATATTCATGACTCGATGCCTAACCCAGTCCCCGCGCATATTTCAGACAATGTAGCTGCTGGCGGAGACATTGCTCATGATTATGATCAGGTGGAGTAGGTTTCTCTTGATACTGACACACCCACATACACCACACATGTTTCTTTTGAAAATGTTGTAGGTACATCATCCAGGTGTAGGCTCAAAAGAAGAAATGTGGCACCTGCCACTCTTGATGACATTTATGAAGGTTGAGAAAAACAAGAAAGGGGGTTTGAATTGTTTTGGAATTAAAAAAACTTTTTCAGAAATCAAACACACACAGAATAAAAAGGAAATGACACAGAATTTTATACTGGTTCGCTTGAAATTCAAAGCTACTCCAGTCCACCCGGCCAAGGTGATTTCGCCTTCAAAAAGGACTTAATCCACTAATCTTGAAAGATTACACAACCAAACGTCTAAGAGAATAATCTCTCAGCCCTCTTAAGTATTCAGACTACGCAGAGTCACTTGAGGAAGTAGTTTAAGCAAGAGAAAATTGTAATGTAAAGTGCTTCTAACAAAAAGCAAATATTACAGAATTATAAGAGTAATAACTTTTCACGTAAGAGCAGCAACTCGTGAAAATGAGAGAGAATGAATAAGATTTCTTGTGTTTCTTAGGTGTGTTCTCTTATGAAGTATTCCGTCCTTTATATAGTCGTTGTGAAGGAACGTTGGAGTGAAGACATAATCTTGGTCATTGAAGAATGATTAACATCATTACTCTCCTTGTTTCTTTCTAAAACAGTTTTGCACGCCTCATTATTCCTTTCTTGAAATACTTTCTTTCCATATTAAGATTCTTTTCGGTTATGCGTTCTGGACTGGTGAGTCTACGTCAGAGTCTTGATATATCAGAGTTTGTCTTCAGAGGATGATTATGCATGACTCCATCAGAGCTTCTCAATGCTCTAGACTTCTTTGGTATCAGAGTCTGGATTTAGTAGTCTTTTATCGGAGCTTCTGACTTCTTAATGTTGCGCTGGTATCTGCGTTGATCAGAATCAGAACCTTCTGGATGCAACCTTTCTGAGTGGCATCTGATCATCAAATGTTTTATATCTGATGTAATTTTATATCTGATGTATGGTCAGAATCCTGCATAAATGTTCATAGTCCTGCACACTAAGAAAAAATCTCGTTAGAGTACCATTTTTTTTTCATCCTTTGTTATCATCAAAATCTTAGAGATATATTGTAGAACCAACTTTTTTCTTACAATTTATGCTGAAATGATGTGACGTAGAAAATTAGACGCTCAACGCGACCAACGGATTCAAAACATGGAAGCTCAGCAGTCTGAGACGATGCATATCCTTCGACAGATCCAACACGACCAACATGATTATGCTTTCAGGAATGAACATAACATGTCAGATTTGATCGATGAGATGGCAAATTTGACAGTACGTGCGGGGGACCTCCAAGACCATGTCTCATATATGGGTACGCCACCTCACCAGCCTGGAAATGGTGGACGTGGACGAACACGTGGCAGAGGCCACTAGTAGCAGGCATTCCAGGCTCTACCTTCCTTTATTACCTTATGTCGTTGCATTGAGGACAATACTCGATTTAAGTGTGGGGGAGGAAGCTTTACCGCTTTTATTTATCGCTTTCTAGGTAGATTTAACTATTCTCATTTCCTTTGTTAAAAGTCAAGTCTTTATGCGTGGTTTCCATTATTTATTGATTCTCCCATTTTCTTGAGCCATACCAAACTTTTGTGAAAATCTTGACTTAGAAATAAAGTGCATCTTTTGAAAATTCTAAGCTATAGATAAAACTTAGGTTGGATTGTAGAGACTTGGAAAAACATTACAAGATCGGTATCATTTTAACACCTTAAATCTCCCAAGTATAAGATCGGATTGAGTACTTGTCATGCCATAACCTTAAATTCTATCCTTTAATATTCCTTAAGTAGTTTATCTAGCAGTCAGTACCATCCTAAACACACACTACCCAAGAAGCTGATGCAAATACGTGTATGATCTCAGGCTTAAAAGAAAAAGAATGACAAAATTAATGAAAAGTATTGTTCCTTCTAAGTTAGGTGACCCTCAATCGATCATTTAACCCAACAATGCAACCCTCTATAGTTGTTATTTGAGCCAAAATGCGAGAAAAAAAATATAAAATAATAATGAGATTGTAGTCACTAACAGATAATCTTTCTATGAATGTGAAAGGATAACGAGCTTAATGTGATTGCACTAGAATGAAAAAGGATAAAAAGAAGGATGAGTAAGTTAGGTTTAGGCATGATGACATGATTCATATTGGTTTTGTATAGGAGGGAGACTTATGACTGCATTATTGTGAGTGTGTTCCAATGATACCCTTAGTGTGGAAGTTAGTACCTACGGATGCAATTTTTAACCGAAGTAGAGTTTATAGCCTAGAATGAGTATCCAAATGCAACTGTGTTTTTCACGAGTCTTGATACTATATGCTGTAAAATTTTCCAAAGTTCCTTTGTTCATATGTGCAACATTTTCTTGAGGACAAGCAAAAGTTTAAGTATATGGGAGTTTGATAACGCGAAAATATATCGTATATTTGACTTGACTTGCATTGCAATCTAGTGCCGTTTTACTTATTTTTCCATAGCATTATGCCTTATCTTGTGTTTATTTCAGGTATTAATCAAATAAGAAGTGTCTGTGCGAGCAAAGCAGAAAAAGAGAAAAAAGAAAAGGAAATAGAAAGAAAACAAAGAAAATACAAAGGGGTGGTGCCCACCACCAAGTGTGGTGCCTGCCACCACTAAGGAAAGGTGTGACATCCACCACCTAAAGGAGTGGCGCCTGCCACTCTCATGTGGCACCCGCCACGAAGCCCATTTCCTCCCGATTTCTCTCCATGCTCCGTATTTCTCGTTCAACCAACCTCCCTAAATGCACGCCAACTATGAGATTTTCAAGGCAATTTTCAAGGTAAGAATTGGAGTATAAATTAGGGTTTTTGTCTTCAATTTAACAATTTTTTTTAGTCATAATTTTGTTCTTATAATTTTAAGTGAATAGATTTACTTGTAAAAGTGATAGATCTTCCACATTAGGAGACTATTGTAATTCTAGTTTTAAGAACTTATTTTGATTGTAATTCTGTACCTGATTGTCAAGTGTGCCAACATTTTCTGAATTCAAGTATCAGCATTAATTCCAGTTTTCAGTCTATTTTCCAGGTTCCATTTTAGTTGTTTATTTTGATTGTTTATGATTTCATCTTATGTTTAATCATCGTAATAGCATGTTTATGTTTAAACACGTGTCTGGCTAAACCATTTGATATTGGTATGTAAAGACAGTCACAATGATGGGATTCATTAATAATTGGCATTGATCTTCATAAACTATTTTTATGGTTATAGTTTCTTAATCTAAAATTAAAATTGTTTTTGTACGAGAGTAAAATGCAAACAAGGTTATGGTCAAAAACACGAAAGTGTGAGATTTTAATTGGATAGCTGAAACCAGGCATTAATTCTAAACATAGCGATAGCACTTTAGGATTAATTAGAACTTATTGATTTCCAAAAATTACTTTTAATTCAAATGAGACAGCGAGAGCGAAGTATTCTGGTTTAAGAGTATATTCAGAGTCAATAACACGAGAGTGTGAGATAAAGTCTTTTAAATCAATAATTTCTACTGAAGAGTATTTTGACATTTAAGATTACGCCAACTATTTATCGAATCCCCAAAGTGTGATGAGTTATATACCGATATCCCTCTATTAAATATTTCTATTAAAGTTCAGCTTTTGTTAATATTTATTTCTTGTTGTCCCTTAAACCCAAGAGAAATCATCAACCTTAGATTTACGTAGTAACATTAGATAACAGTAAGTTCAATTTTTAGTCCTTTGGGTCCGATAATCTTTAAAACTACGCGATACGACCGTGCACTTGCAGTCACGAATCCTATAGACATACTAAGTCGCGATCATGATGAACCATTGCTTGAAGAAGGGCCATTACCTGGTTCCCATTGGGGCATGGTATTTGATGGAACTGTTAACTCGTATGGTAATGGCATTGGGGCAGTGATTATTACTCCTCAGGGCACTCATTTTCCGTTTATAGCTAGATTGACCTTCAAATGTACAAACAATATGGATGAGTATGAAGCTTGCATTATGGGGCTTGAAGAAGCCATTGATCTTAGAATCAAATATCTTAATGCCTATGGAGATTCAGCTTTGGTGGTGAATCAAATTAAAGGTAAATGGGAGACGAATCAACCCGGTTTGATACCGTATATAGATTATGCGAGGAGGATATCAACTTTCTTTAAAAAGGTTGAGTTTCATCATATCCCTCGAGATGATAACGGGATAGCAGATGCTCTTGTAACGTTGGCTTCCATGATTATGGTGAAATTTTGGAATGAAGTTCCCAATTTGACTATGATGCGTCTTGGCAGGCCATATCATGTGTTTGCTGTTGAAAAAGTCAAAGATGAAAAGCCAGGGTATTATGATATCAAATGTTTCCTCCGAAGTCAGATTTACCCGTCTGGGGCATCTTTGAAAGATAAGAAGACTTTGAGAAGATTAGCTGGTAACTTATACCTGAATGGTGATGTACTTTATAAGAGAAATTTCAATATGGTTTTGCTTAGATACATGGATAGACACGAAGTAGATCTATTGATATTTGAAGTTCATGAAGGTTCCTTTGGTACTCATTCCAATGGACATGCTATGGCAAAGAAGATGTTGAGAGCAAGTTGCTATTGGCTGACAATGAAATCTGACTGTTGCAAATTTATGAAGAAATGCCACAAGTGTCAAATTTATGCGGATAAGATTCATGTTCCTCTAACGCTATTGAATTTCATTTCCTCTCCATGGCCCTTATCCATGTGGGGAATTGATATGATTGGCATGATTGAGCCCAAAGCTTCGAACGAACATCGTTTCATTCTGGTGGCTATTGATTACTTCACAAAGTGGGTTGAAGCGGCATCATATGTGAATGTGACAAAGCAGGTTATGGTCCGATTTATTAAGAATCAGATTATATGTCGTTATGGTGTGCCAAGTAAGATCATTACTGATAATGGATCGAACTTGAATAACAATATGGTGGAAGCTCTTTGCAAAGACTTCAAGATTTCACATCATAATTTTTCTCCCTACAGACCTAAGATGAATGGGGCTGTTGAAGCTGCGAACAAAAACATTAAGATGATCATTCAGAAGATGGTCGTGACATACAAAGATTATCCTGAGATGCTCCCATTTGCTTTCGTGGGTACCTTACATCCATCCGAACTTCAACACGGGTAACCCCTTTCTCTCTTGTTTACGGCATGGAAGTTGTGCTCCCCGTGGAGGTTGAGATCCCATCATTGCGTGTTTTGATGGAAGCCAAGTCGACTGAAGCTGAATGGTGTTAGACCAGATATGACCAATTGAATTTGATTGAAGAGAAAAGATTAACTGCCATGTGTCATGGTCAGTTATATCAATAAAGAATGAAGAAAGCTTTTGATAAGAAGGTCAAGCATCGTGTGTTCATAGAAGGTGACCTCGTGCTCAAGAAGATTCTATCTTTCAAACCTGATGCTAGAGGCAAATTGACTCCTAATTATGAAGGCCCATATGTTGTTAAGAGAGTCTTTTCAGGCGGTGCATTGATTCTTACAACTATGGATGGTGAAGAGTTCACTCGTACTGTGAATGTCGATGCAGTCAAGAAATACTTCGCATAAAAAAGAAAAGAACAACTCGTTAAGTTTTAAACCCGAAAGGGCGGCTTAGGCAAAAATGAGCGTCTTGGTGGATTGAAAACCCGAAAGGGAGATCCAGGCAAAAGTTAGAGACATATAACAGAAACTTTATCCTAGTAGATTGAGTACCCCACCTTGGGTCAATCTATTCCAAAATTAGGGGTTATGGCAAGTAACTGCATTCGGCTGGTCCTGATCATTAATGTAGTTTTGAGCAGTCATTTGGTTCAGATTTACCATTCTCAACCGAAGACAAGCACATAGTGGATTTCAAAGTTGGTAGGGAAAGTAGTGGTCATCGTATTTGATGTATCCCTTTTCCATGTAAATTACCATTTTGAAATTTTGTAAAGATCCATGGAGTTCCACCATTTGAGAACTACAATTATATTAAATAAAGTTGAGCTTTTATCCAATTATTTTATATTCTTATTTGTTTCTATTTTAAAATTGAATTTTTATAATGATAATTTTGAAATAAATAAATCAATGAACAATCATTTTTATTAAAATAATAAGGCATTTACTTTAAGAATAATCAATTTCAAAAAGGAATGTCAACAACAATCTCGAGGACGATAAGTCTTGGTGTGTGAAGCATTATTAGCCTTCCCCGAGCAGTGGTTTGGTGACTTTACCTCCACAACAGTTTGTTGTTTATTTCCAACATGATTGGTGGGTTTTTCATCCCCGGAAGAGATAATATGTTGTTCCCTATTCGATTCATCTTTCCCTAGATGAGGTGTTCATGTTTTTTCATTTCCTAGTTTGTGTATTAATGAATGAACCCTGGATTATCTTGGAACCTTTATTTGGTCTCCAGATCCCCAACACTTTATTTGTGTGTTGCGTATCCCTGACAGTTTCCCCCTGCATGAGTATACAGATCCGATTGATATTTTGGTACCTTGAAATTGGTTTATTTCTCAATCTCCAAGAAGAGTCTGATGTCTATTGCTTTCCTTCTGAGGAAGTTTTTGCTGATATTTGTATCCTCATGTGGCCTTTGATTTGTCCTGGCAGATTGTTGTATCCCCAATGAAGCCCCACAGAGATGTCTTTTTGGATGTAATCCCCTGTAGATCGTCTGGTTCTCCCCACTCAGAGTTTTACCTCTTATTATGACTTGAGACCCCGGCGAAATTCCATTTTCTGATAGAAGACTTCTTCCTTCATGCATTATTTGGTTCTGAGCAGTATTGGTGGTATCCCCTGCAAGGTTGTCTCCCATTAGATATGGTGTTGACTTAAAATTCCCCGTAGTGATGACTTGTTTCTCTAATAGGATCCTCAATAGATCCTTTTTTGTCCGCAACATTTTAGGTTGGACGCATGTTTTCCATGCCTCTTCCCAACCAGAGTTGATTGGAATATTATTTTCAGTATGATTTATATCCTCGGTGATTTATTTTCATCCCTAGCAGGTTCTCCAGTTGTTGTTTCCATCTTGTTAAGATTAACCGAGTATCTGGTTGTGATGATTCAAATATTCGTTATTTGTATCCTTTGTGCTCGTTTGTCAGCATAATGATATACATACTCATGCATATACATGCATGAATCCCAACATCAGATATTTCATTGTGCATTTTTATCACATTGACCTTTCTTCTGATCCCCTGCTTTGGTGACATTATTTCCCCATGCAGATTTGGTGTGTATGTCCTCCTTCAATTGTAGAGTGTCAGCCCCTTTAAGCAAAAAAGTTTATCCTTTCTCCTTCCCCACTGAGTTATTTCCTCGTGGATGACTGTTATTTTTTGTTTCCTCCATGGAACCACTCCCCTTGAGTTATACCCTCATTGGGTTGAGTCTTGTTTGACCGTTTCTTTCTAGTTCTTACCTAGATAGATCTTTTGGCCCCCCAAGAGTTTATTACCTAGTAACTGGTAATATTCTTCTTGATGTTGAGTACTTTACCTGTGTTAATTTACCTAGTAACTGGTAAAAGGTAATTTACTTCTTTGGTTTTCTCTGGCGGATTCATTTTTTTGTTTCCTCAGCAAGTTTATCCTTGATATGTTCATCTTAACCGATGACATATATTCTCTCTTTGGTATTCTACCCAATAAAAGGTAGTTGTAATTCCTTCTTTCCCTAGAGAGTTTATCCTTGATATGTTCATCTTAACCGATGACGAATATTCTTCCTGTTTGGTGTTCTGCCCAGTGACCGATAGTTATAATTCCTATTTATGGTATTTTTCCTAGTAAATGGTAGATATAAATCCCATTCTCCCCTCTGAGTCTATACTTGATATGTTCATCTTAAGCGATGAAGGATATTCTTTCTTTGGTATTCTACCCAGTAAAAGGTAGTTGTAATTCCTTCTTTTCCCAGGGAGTTTATCCTTGATATGTTCATCTTAACCGATGACAGATATTCTTCCAGTTTGGTGTTCTACCCAGTGATCAGTAGTTGTAATTCCTATTTACGATATTCTGCCTATTAAATGGTAGATATAAATCATATTCTCCCCTCTATGTCTATCCTTGATATGTTCATTTTAACCGGTGACGAATTTTCTCTTTCTATGGTATTCTACCCAATTACCGGTAGTTGTAATTCCTATTTTCCCCGGCAGTCTATCCTTGATATGTTCACTTTAACCAATGACAAATATTCTTCCTTTGAGTTTATCCTTGATATGATCATCTTAATTGGTGATGTATACCCTCTCTTTGGTCTTCTGCCCAATAACAGGTAGTTATAAATCCTATTTGATTTCTTTTTCCCAGTAGGTCATTCTTACCCAGTAATCGGTAATGAATATGCCTCATTTTTCTCAGCGAGTCTTCCTTGATATGTTTACCTTACCCGGTAATGGATGTCCCTCTGTTCGAGTGTATTATCTTCTTACCCAGTAACCGATAGTATATAATATATCTCTTTTTACTCTTGTGTTGAATTTTTTCTTCCCTAGTTGAGTTTGGTTTTGAATTTCTTTGAGAAATTGAATTCCTTTTCGCGTTTGAACATTTCAGCCTCGCCCTGATTCACGCATTTCCCTAGCGGGTGTTTCTTGCTGTATTGGTGTTATACCAATACATGCAGATTTCCTTTTTCCACAACCGAGTCTTTCCACTGATTTATTTCATGGAAAAAACCCTCATGTCTCTAGCATTTTTTAAGTCGTAGCTTGGCCTATGCATAACTTTTCTCCCTAGAGTCTTTGTTTCCCCAGTAAGTTTTCCTTATGGAATACATTATGCTCCTGTGGACTTTTGGTCTCTCCGTATTCTTTTCCTTTATGGCAATATATCTCCCACAAAGATTATTTTCACATTCATATCATATGCATCATGAGGTCTCTTAGGGACCAAAATTTGTTTCTAGATGTTTCTTATTTAAGTACATTCTAATGAGTTGATACGAAGATTTTAACCTTCACATCCTCATCTAGAATATCCTTAAATAGGGGAAGCTGTAAGACCCCAATTTTGACCCTAAGATCCGTCATGATATCTCATCATTTGCATTGGCTTTGGGATCACACACTTGGCATCCTCCTCACCCCTAATTCATTGGGTTTGCATTGGGAGATATCACCAAGCACATTTGATTGTATCATACTTTGTTTTTATTTGTTTACTAACCAAAATGCCAAAAATATGTCTATGTGTAGCTTTGTTTCTTTTGTAGGTAGTGTGTGTGTCCACCTGTGCCTCATCAAGCTCACAACTAGGGTTTGAGACCCTCAATGCAAGGGATCAATCAAGGAAATATTCATAATGGTTCTAAGTATCATATATGGATCCCCATACTCTTAATTTATCATTTTGATCAAGAATTCATCAAGATTTTGAAGCTTGTTTGCCTTGGAAGCCCTAATTCATCTAAGTATCTTGTGTAACTTCCTCAGCAAGCTTCTTCATCAATTGGTCAAAGATATCAAAGATTAATTTATTATATATCATATTATGCATATTTGATTCTCCATGATTCCCAAATATCAAAGGAACTTCAAGTTTGCAAGTTGGTTCAAAGAAGTTGACCAAAGAAAGTCAACTAGTTAAATCTAAGGTCCCCTAGACCCTATCTCCTACAATTTTTATCATATGAAAATTATTCCAAGATAAAAGTTACTCTTTATGACATTCCAAACAACTTTCATAATGATATCAAGAGCTAAGTTTGTTTGGAAAGTCATTTTTTACGGTGAAAGATTATAGGTCATTTTGTCTGTGCCCTAGTTAGAATGTCAACTTCTAAGAACCATAACTTGCTCAATTTTCATGATATGAAGTCCATCAAAGTTTCATGATCAATTTGAAGATGTCTTATCTAACTTTTATTCTTTTATAAATGTCAAATTCTACTTTCAAGCGCATGTGCCAAGAGGAAACATTCTAGGTCATTTTGGGCCATTACCATTGAACAAGCAATTTTCCTCAACTTCTAAAATTCATAACTCCCTCAGGAAAGATTAAAATGGTGTCAAGTATGTGACCAAATTGAATAGGAATGAAATATATACAACTTTTATGAAGTAACCATTTTCATTTGAAGCTCATAGCAAAAGGTATTCAAGGTGGGAGAAGTGGTCATTTGACTTTATACTTAGAAAATTTCCAACCATGTTTGATTTCTTCAACTTACACCTCAAAATTCATCATGATCAAAGTTCCAAATGGAAACTTCGTCAACAAAAAATTTTCTCCCCTTAATGTTAGCTTTCCAAAACATCCAAGATCATGGCATTTGGATCATTTTTGAGTGACTTGCGCATGGTTACTTTGCATGGCTTGTTTTGACAACTTTTGAACTCAATTTTCAAATACCATTGCATGGCTTCATGTTATGATCTCAACATGTTTTGTGCACGAATTTGGACTCAATGCAATCATCATTTGGGCCTAAATGCATGCCTATGCACCCATGCACACAAGTTACTAAATTTGGCCAAATTTTCAAAAGGTGTGGAAAGCAATGTGTAGGCTATAAATACATGCCCTTGTTGATCAGAAAATGGATCCCTCTTGCTCAAGCTTTGCCCTGCTGCTTCCATAACCTCCATTATAGGATAAACTTGAAGATTTAATTTGAAATCGAGTTTAAATTCTCATTCTGTTTTGGAATTGAAACTCCAAGAATCCAAGCCTTTCAATCATCCATTCCACGTCCTGCAAGTTGTTAGAGTCAAGCCAAGGCAAATTGGAAGCAAGATAAAGCTCAATTGAAGCAAATCGAAGGTGAATTTTTAGATTTTTCTCTTCTTTGATTCTCCCTCAATTCTCCACTATTTTGCTTGTTCATTGGTTGTCTGAAGACCTACCAATGTAGGCAGCAAGATTGAGTTGCTTTGAGGCTAAATCGAAGCAACTCAGATCATGCACCTCAAATTTCAAATCCACGTATCTTTTAATATACTTGGAATTGGGAGAAATTGAGGTCAGATTCGAGCTCCTGAGCATTTTTCCTTTCGATTAGTGTATTCATTTTCCATTTTTATGGAATTTGGCGGTGGACCAGTCCGGTGAGGTCCACCGGAGAAGAAGACCGGAGTTATGACTCTGGTGGTGCGTTGGCGCCTCCCCAAGCATTTAATCTTGTTCAAATGTTTTAATCCTGGCCTTCGCATCTGATTACCAAGCGTGTACACGTGTTGACTATGGTGCATGATGGAGTGCACGTTGTGGCCATCAGATCTGCCACCTCAATTAATGTGCGAGATCTGATGACCCGTGTTTTTTTAATTTTCTTTTTATTTTCTGATTTTATGTTTAATCCTCTTATTTTATTTTATTCATAGAAATTTCATTTTTAATCCAAAAATATGGGACTTTCACCAAAAATCTTTAAATATTTTTCTCTTTCATATTCCGAGTTAAAACCATTTTTTGGATTAATTTTGATATTTCTTGTGAATTAAATGATTTTGGACTTGTTTTTAAATATTTTAAAATACTTTTGACTTTCCAAAAATTCTAATTTTTTTTGTCTAAGGTCCTTTGACCTTGTTTGAACTAGGATAAATCCCTTGGCCATTTATTTGGTATTTTTAAGGGATTTGAGGTTTTGTTCATTTAAAAATGTATTTTTATTCATTTTAAAATTGATTATTAATTGAATAATTGTTTAAAAATTGTGTTGAGCCATTTAACTGATCTTGTGATGTTTGACTTTCTATTTGGCCTTGGTCATGGTTGATTTGATTTTTGTTTGACCAATACTATTGGATTTAGGGGGTTGATGAAATGTACATTTCATCCCCCAAAATGAATGGATAGTATTGATCAGATGAAATTCCTCCTATGATAATTTGGGTTTCTATTTCCCATTCTCTCTTCATCGTCATCCCTATTCTTCACCAATCCATGATTGACCAATGAATTCTCTTCATGTCTAATACCAGTTGATTCATTAATGACCTTGTGTCAGATGAATCAACATGAGCCTGATTGAGATAGGTCCCTCCCATTTTTTTAGTGTGTGGTATGTTTTAGGAGTTTGATTCTTTGTACCAAATCTCTAACATGCATTAACACCTATATTTTTATTGCCCGACCTCAGATATTTGTGCCTTCTACATAAGTCTGATTGTGATTGCTTAACATAGAACTAAATTTTCCCCAAAAAGGCATATCATTCTTGTAAGTGAGATTGTAAGTCTCCCATTTTTCATGACATTGAATGAAAACTTGACCTTTTTTCCTTTCATGAGGGCTAGTGGCATACTTGTTAATTTATCCAAGTTGGAGCCCTTCTCATGGATGATGTCTTGGTTCATGTATTCGTACTTGTGAATGAATGGTTGAGTGTTCTACAAGGAATGCCTTAAACAATTGAAATCTTCACTAACCTTTGACTAACTTCTTATTAATTTTGCTTTACTTTCAAGTCATTTACTTAATGCAATTTAAATTTCAGTACCTTTATCATTCATTGCCATTTACATTTCATGCAACTTGTTTATGTTTCACGCCCTTTTCACTTTGCTCATTTGAGCCATATCTTGTGATTGTATATATTGTTTTCTTGTGACTTTGTTTTGCTTGTGGTTTTAGGACCTTAAAATACCTAATAGCAACAAAAACCCTAAAAAAACATCTTGGTGGACTGTTGGACTTGATTCAAACTTTTGGACTTAGAATAAGCAACTTCCATATGCTTTAAGGACTTGGCCAATGCCACTATTTGAGACTGAGTTATTCCTGACCGTGCCTTTCATCGGATGCAAGCCTTTAGTGTTCATGGTTCATCTGTTACATTGTCTCTATGCTTCACAGATATGTTATATTGTTATTGTTGTTGATGTCTGATGATTGTTTCTAAAAATTTGCCAAGGAATATTTTCATTTGATACATTGGAAGACATTGAATACCGCTAGCTATTGGAGTGCTTGTTTGGATGTTATGGCTATCTTTATTTGATACCCTGGTCTTCATATGGTTTGCTTGGATATTTCTTATGCCTGTTACTTGCTAAAGTCCAAAGGAAAATGGGTTTCTATCTGACATTCTTGTCTTGTGGATTGCATCCCATTGGTCAGATCTTTTCAACTCTTAACTTTTAATTTTTGTCTAGGATAGTCCCTTCATCTCCTCCCACTTCTTAAATTTCAAAATCTCTCCCTTTTTTCAAGACTTTCTTTATTTGTGTTTTTTTTCAACTTAGACATGTTTTAATTATTAGAAACTTTGGCCTTATGCCAATGAATTTTCAAACTTTTTCTTAAATCAAACTTATGAATGGACTTTACCATATTGAATTTAATTTCAAAAAGACAAAAAGAACTAACAACTTCATTCAAATCTTTGACCTTTTGTGCCTTTTCTTTTAAACTTTTGATTAAAATCATCTCACCCACTACTTTGAAATTTTTACCACGAACTACGGGGTTTTGATCTCTCATTTTTTATGTTGGTACGTAGGCATAAGACCTAAAGTCTTGTCAAACACAAAAATATAATTAATGAATTATTTCTCATCCACTCACTCTGTATTTTTTACCAAACATCATTTTGACCAAAACACTTGCACACAAAAATGGCTCCCTAGGAGTACCTATGACACCTTAGGTGCTAACACCTTCCCTCTGTGTAACCAACCCCCTTACCTGTAGTCTCTAACATTTTATTAGTTTTGATTTGAAAACTTCTTATCTTTGAGTTTTTTCGTACTTTTTCCCCTTTTCCTTTGGAAACAATAAAAGCACGGTGGCGACTCTGGTTTTTTTGACGTCAAGTTTATCCATAGCTTGATGATCATGAATTTACCGCTACACTTTTACTTATCGTTGCTTTTATTTTGATATTTAAAAATACTAACACAATTTTCTTCTTAAGTAACAAAACTCGAAAGGAACTGCAACTTTTTAATACCATAATTCACCCTCCTTCTTATGCCTGAAGTCGCTTGTCCAACAAGTGGCATCGGAGCCCAACTCCTGTTAAAGACTAATTGTCCTAGGAGGAAAAATAACTTCAAATTATTCACGAAACAAACCCTTATCTTTTAATGGAAAAGGGTATTTGAAAATGATTTTTTTAACAGAAGGGATGAATCGTGGTATTTGGAAGGTTGTTCCGAAAGGTCAATTTGTTCCTACACACCATGTCTATGGTTTTGCAGTAAACAAACCTGAAAATGATTAGACCAAAGATGATAAATAAAATGTGTAGTGAAACGTGAAGGAAAAAAACTGTTATCACTAGCGCTCTCGGTCTTTATGAATTTTTGCAAAATTGTCACTACAAGATGTCATACCCTAATTTTGTCTGGGAATTTTAAATTCATTTGATACATGTCATATCGTACCCTAAATTTTGACCATCCTCTTTGTCCTTACTACTAACTTAGGTTGTAAGTCACTAACGTATTCAGATTCCCATACAGGTCACCAGGTCAACTCCAATGACCTGAAAAAACAAAGGAGGACCATTTTGACTTTTCTAAACCATTGATCCCATTTCTGGATAACTAATAGGTTAACATTGTCATCAGATAATGAAGATTATTTGGTTTCTTTAGGGTTATTTAGGTTTTAAATATTTTTTAGGGAGGGTATTAGGGCTAATTGAGCTTAGACTAACATTTGTAAATCTTTTCAAATTTTATTAAATAAAATATCAAGATTGTTAGTTTAGGTCTCTATTGTTAAAATTTCTTAGATTAATTTGGTATAAGCAAGGTTAAATTGAATTTCATTAATGATTAGATTAATAAAGTGGTGATTAATTAGGGTTATTAAGTTATGTAGTTTTTAAATTAATTATATTAATATTATCAAACGGTTTAAACACCGGTTAATCAATTAAATTGATTCATGATATTAATTAAATTAGTTGTTTTTTTATATAATTTAATTATTAGTATAATTAGATTAATAGGTATAATTGGATTTATAATTAAATTATTAGATTAATTAAGTTAATTAGAATATTAATCAATGTAATTGATGGTATCTTTTACTGATTTTAGTTTTTGTTTTAATTGATTTTTTTTGAAATTGGTCAAGGTATTGACCTAGCCTGGTCCAAGCCCATTGGGTTAAGCAAGTAACCCAAAGCCCTTTTCAACTAGGTCAAACAAGACCAAATATCCATCACTTGAACTGGGTCAAATGCAACCCCTGTTCATTCCCAGCATCCCCAACATCCCCATTCGAAAAACCCTAATTCTTGCAAACAGAAAATATAAATGGAGCAAGCATTGAATCAAATATTTCCCTTTTCATTATAAAATACATTACAAAAATCATATTAGAGGTAATTCGGACCATATACATTACAATTATAAACCCTAAATCTATTTCTAACCTAAATCAATCTAATTATAATCAGATTAAAAATTAACTAAACAAAATCAATCTAATTAAATTAAAAACCTAAAAAAAATCTATAAATACATAGAATTTCATATGAGAAGGGGGATCCCGAATTTGTTGCTGCTACAACCAAAGCCTCACCAAAGCTCCAATTTTCTTGATACTTAGGGTTTTACACCGAAACCCTAAGCATCTGAGCTTAGCTTCCATATGACCCCGCATCAAAGAAACATAACAAAGAAGTTAAAGGGAGAAGAGAAGGCAACCAAATTGAAAAAGGAAAAGCAATTCAGAATTTACCTCTTAACCGGAATACTCCTCGATTCCGTAGGTTGGTGGAATTTTGCTTGCTTGCTTATTTATTGATTGTTTGATGTTGCTGCTTGTATGATAATTGGGGTTTAAATTTAGGGATTAGGATTTGGATAGATTGAGTTACGACTTATAATTTAGAGTGATAAATGGTGGTTTTGATGTTTGATTAGGGTTCAGGGACTCGAGATTCATGGTTTGGAGAGGATTTGGGATTGATCTGGGTAATTCTTGGTAGGTTTGGGGATTGGAGGAGCGAAGGTCATAGGTATATGATGAACACGATGAAGATCTAGGTATGATTTAGGGTTAAGGTTCATATGATGAACCCTAGGGTTCATCTAGGTAAGGTGAAAGAATTAGGGTTCTTAGGGTTTGAACTTGTTAGGAAATGTGATTGGGCCTAACTCATCCTTATAAAACTGGTTTGTAGGGTGAGGATCATCCTCACTTATAAAGACATGTTCAGGCCATACATTGTCCGATATTAGACTCTTAACACACCCCCTCACACCCAAAACTGGACATCTTGAGTATGGGAATAAATGATGGGTGGCCAGATAGCGGAAACCTCATTGTAGGTGGCCCACCGGATCTTTAAACCAGACTCTGATACCACATGAGGAAATCATCATAGTTTGACGTAAAGTTATGAGGAGTAGCCATGACTATCGGATCTGGAACAGTTTCCCTATGGAGAGTGGAGTGGTGGGAAAATTGTCGAGATAGGTTGTCGGACGTGCTGTCATGTGTGGAGGTTTCTACCGGTGAAAAGTGGGGAACAACTGGATCGAAGGAGGCGCTTTTTTCGGTAGGTTACCGAACAATTTTAAAAATTGAGAGGCAAACCGAAGTGATGACACGGTTTACAAAAAAAAATCTCACCGGAAGATAATGGGTCAACCGGGTAAAGAACGATGAAGAAAGAATTGTATTTTAGCAGGCTCTAGATACCATGTTGAAATAAAAGAGACTAAGAGAAAATATTTTTATTACCGGTAACATGATCCGACGCACCGGAATTAAGGATCCAAGGTCCAAGAGAAGATGATTGAGAAAAGAAAGCAGAGGGAAGGTGTTAGCACCCAAAGTATCCTAGGTACTCCTAGGGAGACCTTTTTTATGTGTGTATGTGTTTTGGTATAAAAGATGTTTGCAATAAATAGAGTGTGGGGATGAGAAAAGAATTCATTAATTATATTTTTTGTGTTTGACAAGACCTTCAGACTTGTGCCTACGTACCAACATAGAAATGAAGGATCAAAACCTCGTAGTTCGTGGTATCAATTTCAAAGTGAGTGGATTGCCTTTAACAAAATTTTAAATTTAAGAGAGGCACAAAGGGCCTTAAAGAGTTTGAATGAGTGTTAGTTCTTTTTGTCTTTTGAAATTTTAAGTCAATATGGTTAGATTCATTTACAAGTATAGTTTAAGAAAAGAGTTTAAAAATGCAATGGCATAAGGCCAAAGTTTCTAGTTTGAAATAAAGTCTAAGTTTGAAAATCACAAGCAAAGAAGATTTGAAATTGGGGGGGATTTGAAATTTAAGAAATGGGAGGAGATGAAAAGACTAACCCTAAGCAACAATTTAAAAGTTAAGAGTTGAAAAGATCTGACCAATGGGATGCAATCCAATAGACAAGAATGTCATATAGAAATCCACTTTTCCTTTGGACTTTAAAATCAATCAATATCAATAAGCAAGCAAGATGAAGATCAATGCATCAAATAAAGAGAGCCACATCCAAGCAAGTAACTTCATAGTCTTCTTCTTAAGATCCCATGTATCAGATGACATACTCCTTGAATGGCTCAGAATAAGGCATTAGACACAGGTTCAAAGTCACATTTGCATCAAGACCATGTATCAGATGAACTCAGAGGGATCTCAATACTTACATCAGATGAAAGTTCAATTCATAATTACTTGGTTTCAGAAAGTTGGCATTGACTAAGTCCTTTTGCATAGAGAGTGTTGCCTAATTCTAAGTCCAAGGCTCAGATCAAATCCAACAGTCCACACAAACATTTTTAAGAGTTTTTGTTGTTTATTATGTACTTTAAGGTCCTAAGACCACGATCACAAATAAGATACACAAACACAATATATGGCTCAAGTGAGCAAAGTGAAAATGACATAAGCATAAACAAGTCAAATGATATGTAAAATGGAAAATGATAAATGGCTTGAATTTAAATTGCATAACGTAAATGGGTTGAAATTAAAAGTTAGTCAAATGTTAGTTGATTAGAAGTTAGTGTAGTTTTGCTTTTTTTATTGTTTAAGTCATTCTTGAAGGAGAAGAGTGATCCAAAACGCAGCGGAGAGAAGGATGAAAATAAATCATCGGGGATATCAAACCCTATCCCAAAGCTACACTCGCTGGGGATACAAAGAAGATGTATTCAGGAGCAGCGAAAGAAGAGAATCAAACAGAGAACTCAACTCTGATGGGGATTAGGTGGTTAAATATCAGTAAGATCCTCCGGGGAAGAAACTCTACTGGGGAAGCTTATCAAGGAATGATGTAAAACTCCATGGGGGACAACCACCAATTAGATGTACACCAATCAAAACACTTCCTTTTATCTTCCGGAGGGGAAACTCTGCAAAGGGGAATAATAGCATTTTGCTCCACTGAGGAAGAAAATAAACATCTTCACCACCAGCTCTCAATGCTAGAAGAAAACTTCAGACCCGGAGAAGATACAAACATCAAACTCTGATCTGGAAACCCCACTGGGGACAAGCTGCAAATGTTCTTGAGGGAACTACCCTGGCTGGGGAAATTGGAAATGCTTCCTTCGTCCATAAGCGACATACCGGGGATACCTCTTCTTCAAAATAAATGAAATAGGAAATAAGCCCTTCATCAACTGCACTGGGCAACTTCCTGCTGAGGAAATAAATATCTGGAAAGATAGCTCTGCAGGGAACACATGCTTACTCCGCTAGAGATTCTTACTCAGGCTGGGGAAGACAGCCTTCCTCGTGAGTAGACAATCAGGACAATGAGACAAGGAAAAATTCTCAACTCAAAGCATATCAACTTTTATCAATCTATAAGGGATTTTAGGTCAGTCCACATAAGGGATGACAACCATATAAAACACAAATGCTAGTACCTGATAAAGAGGGATACACATCTCTAAAATATCGAGGCAAAAACGGGAACAGAAGGGGTCATTCACAAACAAACCACTGCCATCAAGGAGAATCTCTCATACCAGACTCTCTGGGAAGTTAATGATGTGCTATTCTTTCTGCGCTCGCTGGGGAGACATCTTGAAAGCTGATGAAGAGGATATAAGGAGCGAGAATGCCAGAATATGAACAAATTTCTTACCCTTTGGTGATCATACTATCCTTAGGAAAGCACTGAGGACATCCCACTTATCCTTTCAATCATTGTGAATGTTCACTTTGTTTAAAAACAGTTTATTCATGAAACTTTATTTGTTTAAAACAATGATATTCATTAATTAAAATATGCAAACATTTGTTAAACAGAAACAAATAAGAGTGCAAAGAATTGGATAAAGGCAAAATTTATTTAAGAGAATGGTAGTCCGCAAATGGCGAGACTCCATGGATCTTTACAAATTTGAAATTGGTGATATACATGGAAAAGGACTACATTGAACATAATGATCGTTTCTCCACCAACTTTGAATCCACTGTATTCGAAACTTTAGTTGATGATGACTGAACGAGAGTCTTGTACAGATGATAGTTATAGAGCAAAGTCTTGTCAGGATGTAGTTACTTGCCAAATCCCTAATTTTTTCCTAGATTGCCCCAGGGTGAGATACTCAATCTAGCGGGATATATATATTCATTTTTTTTATGTCTCTAACTTTTTCCTGGATCGCCCTTTCGGGTTTTCAATCCACCGAGACGCTCATTTTTGCCTAAGCCTCCCTTTCGGGTTTTCAACTTAGCGAGCTATTCTGTTTTTATTTTTAGGCAAAGTATTTCTTGACTGCATCTGAATTCACAGGACGAGTGAAATCCTCCCAATCCATAGTTGTGAGCAACAGAGCACCGCCTGAAAAGGCTCTCTTAACAACGTATGGACCTTCATAGTTTGGAGTCCACTTGCCCCTGGAATCGGGCGCGAAAGACAAGACTTTCTTGAGCACGAGGTCACCTTTTCGAAACACATGAGGCTTGACCTTCTTATCAAAGGCTTTATTCATCCTTTGTTGATATAACTGACCATGGCACATGGCAGTTAACCTCTTCTCTTCAATCAAATTCAGCTGGTCATGACGACTCTGAACCCATTCAGCCTCACTCAACTTGGCTTCCATCAAGACTCTCATTGATGGGATCTCGACCTCTACGGGGAGCACAGCCTCCATGCCGTACACAAGGGAGAAAGGGGTTACCCCTGTTGAAGTGCGGACGGATGTACGATAGCCATGCAAAGCAAATGGAAGCATCTCATGCCAATCTTTGTAAGTAACAACCATCTTCTGAATAATCTTCTTAAGGTTCTTGTTAGCAGCTTCAACATCCCCATTCATCTTAGGTCTATAGGGAAAAGAATTATGATGCGCAATCTTAAACTTGCTCCACAGCTCTTTCATCATCTTATTGTTCAAGTTAGATCCATTATCAGTAATGATCTTGTCCGGCACACCATATCGGCATATGAGTTGGTTCTTGATAAACCTCACGACCACCTTCCTAGTCACATTTGCATACGATGTCGCTTCAACCCACTTTGTGAAGTAATCAATGGCTACGAGAATAAAACGGTGACCGTTCGATGCCTTAGGCTCAACCATGCCAATCATGTCAATTCCCCACATGGAGAAAGGCCATGGTGAGGAAATAACATTCAGAAGTGTTGGGGGAACATGAATCTTGTCCACATAAATCTGACACTTGTGGCCTCTCTTCACGAACTTGCAGCAGTCAGACTCCATTGTCAGCCAATAGTAGCCTGCCCTCAACATCTTTTTCGCCATGGCATGTCCATTGGAATGAGTACCAAATAAACCCTGATGGACTTCAGTCATCAACAGGTCTGCTTCGTGTCTATCCACGCATCTGAGCAGAACCATGTCAAAATTCCTCTTGTAAAGCACATCACCATTAAGGTAGAAACTGCCAGATAATCTCCTCAAAGTCTTCTTATCTTTAACAGATGCCCCAGGCGGGTAAATCTGACTTTGGAGGAAACATTTAATATCAAAATACCACGGCTTCTCATCTTTTACTTCCTCAACTGAAATCATGGAAGCGAGCGTAGCGAGAGCATCCGCCATCTGATTCTCATCTCGAGGAATATGATGGATGTCAACCTTAGTAAAGAAAGTTGAAATCCTCCTCCCATTCACCCTTAATCTGATTAACAACAAGGGCCGAATCACCATAAACATCAAGATGTTTGATCCTAAGATCAATACATTCTTCCAAACCCATGATACAAGCCTCATATTCCGCCATATTATTCATGCATTTGAAAGTTAGCCTTCCTGTAAAAGGAAAATGTGTGCCTTGAGGAGTAATAATCACTGCCCTAATACCATTTCCATACTGATTGACAGCACCATCAAACACCATACCCCATCGGGAACCAGGCTCTGGCCCTTCATCGAGCGTAGGCTCATCACAATATTTCATTTTCAAATACAGAATCTCCTCATCAGGGAAGTCATATTGCACAAACTGATAATCTTCAATTGGTTGATGTGCCAAATGATCAACCAAGATACTACCTTTAATGGCTTTTTGAGATCGGTACTCAATATCGTACTCAGGTAACAGCATCTGCCAACGGGCAATCCTCCCAGTTAAAGAAGGCTTCTCAAAGATATACTTGATCGGATCCATTTTGGATATCAACCAAGTTGTATGATTCAACATATACATGCGTAAGCGCTTAGCAGCCCAAGCCAAAGCACAACATGTCTTCTCAAGCATTGAGTACCGAGACTCACAGTCGGTGAACTTCTTACTCAAGTAGTATATTGCATATTCTTTCTTTCCTGATTCATCTTGCTGACCAAAGACACAACCCATGGAATCATCAAGCACATGCAAGTACATAATCAATGGTCTTCCTTCAACAGGCGGAGACAGAATCGGAGGCTCGGACAGATACTCTTTGATACTATCAAAGGACTTTTGGCAATCCTCGGTCCAATGATGACACTGATCTTTCCGGAGGAGCTTGAATATAGGCGCACATGTGGCAGTCATGTAGGATATAAATCTCGAAATTTAATTCAAGTGGCCAAGAAAACCTCGGACTTACTTCTCAGTTTTGGGCGCAGGCATCTCTTGTATTGCTTTGACCTTGGCAGGATCAACCTCAATACCTCTCTCGCTGATAATAAAGCCCAATAATTTTCTGGAACGGACTCCAAATGTACATTTGTTCGGATTCAAGCGGAGTTTGTACTTCCTCAAACACTGGAAAAGCTTCAACAAATGTTCTACATGTTCAACTTCCGTTTTCGAATTTGCAATCATATCATCGACATATACCTCAATCTCCTTGTGCATCATGTCATGGAACAAGGTAGTCATAGCACGTTGATACATGGCTCTGGCGTTCTTCAGACCGAAGGGCATCACTCGATAACAGAATGTTCCCCAAGGTGTGATGAATGTTGTCTTCTCCATATCCTCGGGTACCATTTTAATCTGATTATAACCGGAATATCCATCCATAAATGCAAAGACATTGAACTTAGCCGTATTGTCTACCAACATATCAATGTGTGGTAGAGAGAAATCATCTTTTGGACTAGCTTTATTCAAGTCACGGTAATCCACGCACATTCGGACTTTTCCATCTTTCTTAGGTACAAGCACAATATTGGCCACCAATTGAGGATATGTAGAAGTCACCAAAAACCCCGTATCAATTTGCTTCTGAACTTCTTCTTTAATCTTCACTGCCATATCAGGATGAGTTCTTCTGAGCTTTTGCTTCACAGGCACACACTCAGGCTTCAACGACAAGAAATGTTGCACGATATCAGTATCTAGACCAGGCATGTCTTCATACGACCAGGCGAAGACGTTGACATATTCTCGTAGCAACTCAATCAACCCCTTCTTAACAGACTCTTCAAGGAGTGCCCCAATCTTCACTTCACGAATGTGATCTTCAGACCCCAAGTTAATTGTTTCCAGATTCTCAAGATGTGGCTGAATGATATTCTCCTCATGCTCAAGCAGACGGGTAATCTCATCAGGAATCTCTTTAACATCATCTTCTTCTGCCTCAAATACAGGGAACTCAAAGTTGGGAGATGGTGTTGGATCATTATGTTCAATGGGTTTGATTAACCTGCATAATGATTTTGAGTATAAAAGAGATTTCAGAATTCAATCAAGGCAAATCATTATGCAGATGAAAAGATTGATCTTATTTTCTTTTTAGGGTTTTATGGTGATCACCAATTTCAAGCAAAAAGCAAAAAGGAAAAATAATTTGAGAAAACAAACATTTAACATGCGATTATTGAATGAATATCATTGTATTAATCAATTATGTACACAATGTCTTCACTTCTCCTTTTGGCGTAGGAGAAGGGTTTTTAAACAAAATGAACACATTACGTTGACTTATGGATAACTGTTGGAACATCAACAGCGACCCAATTATTGTAGATCTCTCCAGGTATGACAAAGTTATCAAGGTCTTCCTCTTCATCTTCTTCAACGATGGCAGCAACTTCCTGATCTTCAACGGTGTGGATGAAACCTCCACTCTGAAACAACCCAAGATCATTAGAAACACCAGAAGAATACCCTATACCAGCCCGGGACTTATTATCTTCCATCTTTATCATTTTCCCCAAACCATTAGTTGACCATGCTCGATGGCCAATTTCGCGTCATTATAGGAGACAAATAAAGAAAGTCCTTTCCTAGAAGGCTCAGCAATAGATAAGGCTTGGAACAGAGTTCCAACCTCATCCTCAGCATCAATGTAGGAAAAGGAAGATAAATGGCTGACCAAGAGAGCCTTCTCTCCCCCTATCACCACCGACTTCTTGTTCTTAACGAACTTCAACTTTTGGTGTAGGGTGGATGTCACGGCACCTGCCTCATGAATCCATGGTCTACCAAGTAAACAGCTGTACGATGGATGTATGTCCATAACTTGGAAAGTGATCTGGAAATCACTAGGTCCAATCTTGATCGGGAGGTCTAATTCACCAATCACGGTTTTACGCGATCCATCAAAAGCTTTTACTACCACTCCACGTTGCCTCATGGGAGGCCCCTAATATGAAAGTTTGGAAAGAGTGGAATTTGGTAATACATTAAGGGATGACCCTGTGTCCACCACCACATTGGACAGGGCGTCGTCTTTACAGTCCATAGAGATATGTAGAGCCAAATTGTGGTATTTTCCCTCCTCGGGAAGATCATCATCACAGAAGCTCAAATTGTTGCAGGCAGTTATATTTGCAACGATGCTATCAAATTGTTCAATTGTGACATCGTGATCCACGTATGCCACGTCCAACACCCTCTGCAACGCTTCACGGTGTGGCTCTGAATTCATCAACAAAGATAGGACATATATCTTTGATGGAGTTTGAAGCAACTACTCCATAACATTGTACTCACTCCTCATGATGAGCCTTAGCATCTTATCACCATCCTCTCTTAACATGCCAGACTGGCCAACCAGGATAGGAGCTTTATCATCTTTGACAACAACAGGGTCAACACCCTTCACAACAGGAGTAGAATGATTCGAAGAAGAAGTCCCCACAGGACCGGCAGGACTAACAACATCTTTCTTCACGACGTCTTCATGGGATTTCGGCAGAGCCGAGAAAACACGACCACTACGGGTCACTCCACTAACGTCAGAAATGCTTACTACAGAGGTTGAAGGTAACGACACCTCCTTCCCATCTTCCAGCATAACAGCATTATAATGGTACAAGACCGCTTTGTCTGACACATACGGGACAGGGCCCGCTGGCTTAATCACAAGAGTTGGCACCACTTTCTTCTTGTTGCCATCATACTTAATAACAACAGGATCTGGAATCCTGAATATGGGAGTGATAACATCCACTTCATCCTCATTACGATTCTGAAGTATCTCGATCATCCCTTGGTCTAGCATCTCTTGGATGTCCTTTCTCACTTGATGGCATCCTCTTTCATTGACAGTGCACACATGGCACCTATCATGATCGTGCTCATAATGATTGTGTTCACACAATAACCTATGCATCTCTACCAAGGACTGCCTTATGTCGTTGATATGAAGGACTTTATATTTGCCAGGACAACCCTGAACCATATTGACAGCTGCCTTCCCATGCTCGGGCAATGGGTTCTTCTTGACATTCGGGCCTACATCCTCAAAAAATAGTATCCCGTTCCTCACAAGGTCTTGCACCTTGGTCTTCAACGGAAAAAAACTCTCCACATCATATCCGGGAGCACCGGAATGATACACACAGTGAAGTTCGGGCTTGTACCACCATTGGGGATTGGCTGACACAACAGGAGGATCTCGCGGAGTTATCAACTTCCTATCAATTAAGGAAGGAAACAATTCAGCATAGGTCATAGGAATCAGGTCAAAAGTCACCCTCTTCCTCTCATAGTTGCTGGTGTTGTTGTTATTATTGTTGCGAGGCTGGTAAGCTCGCTGTTGTTGACGAGGTTGTTGTTGTGGTTGTTGAACTTCTCTGAAAGCAGGTTCTATATGAGCCACCTGGTGTTGGTTGACAGTTGGTCGTACTTCCTTCCTCCTTATAGAGGGCCTTCTCTTGATATGGGAAGAAACAACATGAGTCTCCCCTTCTTTCTTCCTGGAAAATCCTCCATACTTCTTTGCCGAATTATCATCACGGGACAACCGTCCTTCACGGACTCCCTCTTCTAGTCTCATCCCCATATTTACCATTTCGGTAAAGTCCGAGGGAGCACTAGCAATCATGCGCTCATAGTAGAAAGAGCTCAAAGTCTTTAGAAAGATCTTTGCCATCTCCTTCTCCTCCAAGGGTGGCACTATCTGAGCTGCCAATTCCCGCCCCCTCTGGGCGTATTCCTTGAAGGTTTCTTTGACTTTTTGGGGCATCGCCCTCAACTGATCTCTGTCTGGAGCCATGTCCACATTGTATTTATACTGCTTCACGAAAGCCTCTCCGAGATCATTAAAAGTGCGGATGCTTGCACTCTCTAGCCCCATATAACAACGGAGCGCAACACCTGTCAGGTTATCCTGAAAGTACTGAATCAGCAGTTGATCATTATCTGTCTGGGTTGACATCTTGTGAGCATACATCACAAGACGACTGAGTGGACATGCGTTTCCCTTATACTTCTCAAAGTCAGGCACTTTGAATTTGACTGGGATTTTCACGTTGGGCACTAAGCACAGTTCAGCAGCACTCTTGCCAAATAGATCTTTGCCTCTCAGCGTCTTCAGTTCCTTGTGCAGCTCAAGGAATTGGTCCTTCATCTCTTCCATCTTCTCATAAACGCCCGGGCCTTCAGATGGCTCGGAATGATAAATGGTTCTTCAACACGCGACAAAGTGTGCACAACGGGAGGTGGAACAGACATGACCGGGCTAGATGCCGGCAAAGAAGAAAAAGTGGGAGCGAAACCCTCTGGTACAAAATTAGGTGGCATTCCCCAAGGGAATCCAGCTAGTAGACTAGGAGGGAAGTGGGCGGTGGCAGCAGGCACTGTTGAGGTAACCACTTCAGATATGACTGTCCTCGCGGGAGGAGTTGCAGGAGTAGGAGAAGCTTGACTCTGAGCGGAAAGAACTGACTCCATCATCGCAGTCAGTCTGGCAATCTCCTCTTTTAGATCCCGGTTCTCTTGCTCAAGGTGTTCCATGATCTTCTGATGATTTGCTTGGGTGTTGTACTGGTGCGTTAACTTGTCTTCAAAATAAATGAAGAGCAAAGAGTTAGACCACTGTATCGAGGAGCTCGGAACCAAAACCTGCTTATGCATATGATGCATTCAATGCTCGTGCATATGATTTGTTTTTATCAGAGGAACTTTATAAAGGTCTATCTGCAAATGTTTTGAAAATACTGAACTTTTAAGACATATGTGGAATACTCATAGCAATATAATATTTGGAAACTTTTTACACCGAAGAAGTAGTAGAGTCTCGGTAACCAAATACAATAAAAGATAAAAAAGGAGAATAAACATCCTATGGAGCCCTAGAAGCAATCGTCCAAAGCCTTCGAGATCGGGAGATACGTCGCACGAAGCCTCTTCACCTCTCTCTCATAAGCTACTTCCATGTCGGCCTTCTCCTTGGCGAGCTGATCATATCTCTTCTTCCAAAACCTAGACGAATGAGGAAGGAGAGAAGTAACCACATCATCAGGCTCATCAATAACCTGATGCTCTAGAAACTCGATCACTGCACCCTTATCGTTGAGCTGCTGAAGAAGCTCCTCACGCTCACGAACCCAAGCACGCGAACGGTCATCATCTCTCAACTCCTCTACTATTTGATTAGGGAGGGTTGAAGGCCCAACCATAATCATAGGGGTAGGCCTCGGATACTCGTACGGCATGAGGTACTCGAGGGCTCTCTTCCTTACCCAAGAAGTGTAAGGCTCCAAAGCAACGCAGTTCTTCGAACCAAGCTCATTCCTCCCTTTCCTATGAACCTTGCGCCAGGCGCGAACCATCCTATCCTTCTAGTTTTTGGGATCTTTACCCTCTTGAAATAACAAGCTTTCCATCGAAATGTTGTTAGGTTTATCCTTTAAGGGGAACCCAAGCTGACGGCGAGCCAAAGTAGGGTTGTAGTTAATTCCACCACATGTACCAAGAAGAGGTACATTGGAGAACTCACCACAAGAATCAATACACTAAACTCCATCATAAACACGATTATACCAAGAGATATCATCATTAGTGAGAGACATAAGTCTCGTGGACCACCGTAGACATCCCTTGTTCTCCTTGAAGGCAAGCGTCTGAGGCAAGTGCGAAATAAACCACTTGTACAACAGAGGCAGACAACACACAATGAAACCACCACCCTTTGCATTCCTCATATGCAAAGAGAAATAAGTGTCACCCAATAGAGTCGGAACAGGATTAAGAGAAGAGAAAATCCTAATAGCGTTCACATCCACGAAGTTGTCGATGTTGGGGAATAACACTAGCCCATAGATGAGGAGTACAAATATGGCTTCAAAAGCTTCCTTACTCATGGCCTTCCCAAAAAAGTAGCTTTGGCAATCAAAAAATCAGATGGGAGACCTTGAATTCCACCCTTGGTAGTCATATTGGCAACAATGTCAGATACCTCCAAGTGAAGCATGTTAGCAATCTCTTGAGAAGACGAAATCTTCTCCAATCCACTGAACGACAATTGGTCCAAAATAGGTATACCCACATGATAAGCATACTCCTCTAGTGTAGGCAAAAGCTGGAAATCCGGAAAAGTGAAGCACCGATACAGAGGATCGTAGAACTGCACCAACACACTCATCAGACCCTCATCCACCTTGGTAGAGAGAATAGATAGAAGCTTCCCATGGAGAGCTTTGAAATCCAAGGGCTCTAATACATAAGATGTCAGACGCCTTAACTCTTTCAAGTCAGGTTGTCTAAAACTATACTTCTTAGTATTCCTTCTTTGCTTATCCATGTCTGAAAATTTGCAAATAGACCTTTTAAGTTCCTTGTGAAATCTTTATTGTTGATGACATGAATGCGAATGAATGTATGGATGCATGGATGCAACAAACACACTCAAGGATCAAGCAAGTCACACCACACAAAGGTCACGGGATGGCTCAAGTTATCGTCAATATCAATCATCCATTTTGGTGGATTATGGTTTACACGTTATCAACACCCAAGCTCCATTGATATTGAGGATATACTAGAACGGATCGATCGCGAATCACGGGTTTGTTGTAAGTCACGAGCATGGAGTCTCGGTTAAGAACCACCCAACGGGAGTGTACTATGATTAAACCTGACAATCATGGTCTAAAAGGTTCCCATAGTCATCATACCATCTTTCAGATACTATCGGATAAAACGACTACTCGTCTTCCAAAAATATTCTCAAGAGGGACTCTTATGAGTGTAGTATCGCGTAACAATCGCCTCAAGTTTTACACTTGAACGACCTTCGCACTACGCCCTAAAATAGGCTAAGATGGGCTAGGTATCTAAGGTCCTTGGTTTCTAGGGTTCCTATTAGAAAGAGTAATGCCTAACCACGACTACTCGTGTGACATTAGTGATCCCAACAAGACCTCCACCAAGTGAATGGACTTGCAAGTTAACTTGTTAAGGAATAACTCCACACAAGTCAACTAGACTATGCCATTAACTTATCATAAGTGCACTCGAGTTTAGGTATAGAACTCGTCTCACAAGAAACCACCAAGCATACAAGCAATATATATATATCAAGCAATTCATACATTACAAACAATACATTCATCCCAAATTTGCACAAAAATATGTCACAAATAAACATAAACATACAACACATACAAGCGAAAAGTAGGCTAAACCCACGGGGCTTGTTAATTTATTCCCCAGCAGAGTCGCCACTTTTTTGTAGCAGGGTTTTCGTTACTTTTAGATTTATTGACTAAACCAAAAGTCAACATACAATTCGAGTCGCCACCGCACTTTTATTTGTCCAAAGGAAAGGCTAAAAAGAGAACTAAAGCCAAGTAAGAAGTTTTTCAAATCAAAAACTAATAAAAATGTCAGAGATCTAGGTAAGGGGGTTGGTTATGAAATGGGAAGGTTTTACGCATCCAGAACATCTTTAGTACTCTAAGGGAACCTCTTTTTGCAAATATGTGTTGTAGGTTGGTATTTGTGAAAAGATTTGTGCAAAAGATTGGAGGGATGAGAAGAGAATAGATTATATTTACAAATTTTGTTGTTTGAATGGATGAACCCATTGCCTACGTACCATCACAAAGAACGATCAAAACCTCGTAGTTCGGGGTAAAAATCTCAAAGATTGGTGAATTCATTTTATCAAAAGCCTTAAGGTATTTTGTTATCAAAGGGAGAAAACTCAACCTAAACCAACAATCCACCATGTGAGGAAGGCTTCAACATACTAGTGAGGGGTTAACCCTATAATAAGCATGGAAGACTTATAATCCAACACTAAGGATGAGGTGAGATTTACATCAACCACCATGATAACTCAAACCTATGACTAATGTTTTGAAAAGGTTTTAACAAGTGGCCATTGGAACCACAAAAACAACTTGAAATGGATTGTATTTACAAATTATATTTATTTAAAAAATGAAGTCAAAGTTGAATTAAATTTTATTTACAATGAGTATTTATGAAAATGGTTTTGAAAAGTCAAAGGCATAAGGCCTAGGTTTCTAATTTGAAACAAAGTCAAATTTTTGAAAATGATTTTTGGCTTGGTTAGAGTGGGGAGAAGAAGAGAAGGGCTATTCCTAAATCATACAAAGATAAGAGGGGAAAGAAAAACCCTTGGAGTTCCTTTTCTTGAAGTCATAGAGATGACTCAAGATGCTCCTTTCCTTTGGACTTAGCACACAAACAAGCAATCAATAATTTGAATTCAAGCTCCTAGGATCTCCATTTGGCTTGGCTCTTAACTTGGCTACTCATGACAATGGTCCTCTTTTCACAATCTTAAGATGGGATTCCTATCACACAAAAGCAAACATCAAAAAGCTCATAACACAATAAAGGGAATGGACAAAGAATAAGTTTGATGAGAAGTCCTTTGAGGTCAACTTTGAATTTTAGCATTCTAAAGGCATGAGGCCTAGTTGCTCTTCAACAAATTTTGCATTCTAAAGGCATGAGTCCTAGTTGCTCTTGAACTCCTTTAAGCATGGGTAAATCCTAATTATAAGTCCTTTCTCCTTTTGCATTTGGTTCACATCACAACAAACACAAACAACACAAATAGCAATATATTTATATACAATTATGGGCTCAAATGAGCAAAGGAAAAATGACATAAACATAAAATATATGCTCAAGTGAGCAAAGATGAAAATCAATATGAATAATGAGAAAGAAATAAATGACATTAAAAGTAAATGGCAAGAAATTAAAATCTCAAATTAAAGTTAGTAATTAGTAAGGTTATGTTAGCTTGTCATAAGACAATGTAGCGCTATGTTAAGCAATCGTAAGTGGACTAATATAGTAGTCACACCTATCTGAGGTCGGTCAATAAGAATATAGGCAAAGAACACAAGTTAGAGATCATGACTAGTAAGCGAAGCTCCATAAACTTGCCATGCCAAACAAAAGGGGAAGGGCCTTGTATTGACTTTTGGTTATTTGCTTGACCAAAAAGCAACCTATCTTGGACACAAAACAACTCACTTGATCATGGATCAAGTTAAGTTTGGTTTGGATCAAAGAAGGTTAAACTTCTCATTTGTCAAGACCAACCTCAAGACTTTAACTCATTGGCCATTGATGGAAAGAAATGGATGAAGATGAAAGGGAAGGGGTAAGAAGTCAACAAACAATCCCAATTGATCAAGGGATAACTCATCCTTGATCAAATTCATTCATCTTTCTAAGTGATGGTCCTTAAGGACCTTCAAACCACAAGATTCAATGAATTTGATCAAAGTTGAATCAATTCAACCTCAATCAACACCAAACAGAAGAGAAATGAAGATAACAAGTCACGAAATCAAAGATATTTTTTAGCATTTTTTGAATTAAAATAAAATACAAATAAAAAATAAATAAATAAGGTTGAACCTCAAATTCAATTCAAAGCAACTTCAACAAGTCCAATTAAATTCTCATAGGTTCAACATAGTCAAACATACTTTGACTAATTTTCTCACAAATTTTTGAAATCAGAAAGTAATTAAAAATAATTAAAAACAAATAAAAAATAGCATAATATGAATTAAAATCTCAAATAATCTCAAAACAATCAAGAAATTATTGAGACTATTTTTCATTGACTTATCATGATCCATAGATGCTATGAAAATATTTTTGGATTTTTTAAAAGTCAGAATGTATTTTAAAATGAATTAAAACCATTACAAACCAAGTAATTCATAAAAAATATCAAATGAAGTCACAAAAATAATTAAAAATCATAATATGAAACTAGATTTTTCAAGCAAATTTTGGAGTTGGTCTCATATTTTTATGACTTCAAATGAATTTTTAATGAATTTTTGAAAATGAAATGAATTAACAGAAAATAAATGGAAAATGAAAATAAGCGAAAAAACCACAGCCATCTGATCCACATTCATTAATTAACGTGGCATTTGGCACGACCCAGATCTAAGGGAACACGGTGTACATAAGTCAAGCGCGCCACAACATGAATTAAAATAAGTAAGTAACACGGACGCATGAGATTAGATCCTGAACACAAGATCCAAAGGTCAGGAGTATGCACACGTGGTGGTGGTGGAAACCACCATCTTCTCCGACGAAACAACCAATTCCGGCCACCAGTTCCAGGAAAATAAATCTTAATGAAAATTAAAAACAATGCCATGGAAATGAAGCTCGTGTGATGGAGATCATCACTGTACCAATGGATCTCCCTCACTCTTCCTATATTGAGAGAAATGTGAAGGAGAAAATCATGGTATTCATACTGATTGCTCATGAAATGAAGAATTGAAAGCATCAACAGCTTGCTTCAAGTGTGAGGACTTCAGAAAACCACAGAAACACAAGGATACTACATTGAATTAAGAGTTCTAGATCCAAAAAGTTTGAGATGATACCTCTGAATTGATGAACTTCTGGCCACGAACTCTCCAAGATCCTTGCTCCTCTTTGATCTATGAATGTAATGGAAGTGATAGGCTAAGGAATTTTGCTTTAAAACTCAACTAATGATGCTGAATTTCAAGCTCAAAAATTGAAGAAAAGTGATTAATTCCTTTAGTGATGGCTATGTTTTCACTTTTACATCACTTGGGATCTCCAAAAGGTTAGCAAATGAATGAGAGGAAGCCTCTATTTATAACTGAATGCATCAGCTGATCATGCTTTGTTCATGTGCATGGCAAATGGAATTTGAATTACATGGGCATGTGTAAGCGTGTGGAAGGCCCAATGATGAATGCAGAAGCTTGCTGAGATCAAGGGAAGGGCAATTGGTCGTGTGCATTGGACTGAAACATGCTTGCAATTCAAGTTACACCATAAAATATTAAAATGCACCTAAGTGAAAAGAATTTCTAATATCCCAAATGGTGAATCCAAAAAACTAATGTGAGTAATGGTTGGAAAACCCTTGAAATAAAGAACAAAAGTCATGTTGGGAAAAAAATCATTTGGCAGGTGAAAATTGATGAAAACTGGCTGTGAAAATCCAAGTACAAAACATGTTCAAATCATTTTGAAAAAGTTCACCAAAGCCAAGCTTAATCAAACCCCTTTGTCCTCATGATAAATGCTTCAAATGAAACAACCTAAAACATAAAAGTTGTACATCCTTTCAATATAGTCAATCTAGACTCCAATTTTACATCATTTTGATTTTCTATGACAAAGTTATGGGCATTTAAAGTTGGGTACTTTTTCAAATTCAATGAATTAGGTCCAAGATGACCTATAATGTTTTGCATTATCACATGTATTTCTTTTAGTATTACGAAATTTTGTCCAACATAACATTTGAATTAGACATCTCAAGATTTACAATTCATTTGGTCTCACCTCAAAATAATAAAAACTAAGGAAGTTATGCCCTTGGTAAGTTGACCCAAAATTAGGGTTTCAGTCAAAATGACCTATAATGTTTTGAAATTAATGGTAACCTTCCATGTTTCAAATGGATTTTTGATGAACATGAAAGTTGTTCATATGGTTGTTAGGAAATTTTTTTATTTTTGGGTCATATTCATTTGACAAACATATGAAACGTTATATCCCATTGAACTTCAGCTTAGTCAGATGACTTGACTGGTCAACTTTTCAAGGCCAAACTTCCAATCTTGATGAATAAATGATTGACGAGCCTCAAATAGGCTCATATATTCATAAAATGATGAATGAAAGAACTTCCCTTGATTAAATTTGATCAGAGGTTGAGATTGCTTCATGGACAAGGAACAGTCAAAGTACAATGAAATTAGGGTTTCCTTGGGGAACAATCTTCAAGCCCCTTGCGTTATCTTGATCAAATTGGAAAATTGAGATACTTGGGAGACATATATGATGATTAAGAGCTTTGTGGACCATTGCCATACTTTTTCTCATCTTCATCTAGTCAATGCATTGGGCTTAGGAGCCTCCTAGGAGCATTGTGGAGCACATGATCACTTGAGCTTCAAAACAAAGAGAGTTAGTGACATATTTTTCTGCTTTTGGTTAGTAATAAAATAAGAAAAGCAATAATATTCAATACAAGCATGCTTGGTGGTCTCAAAACACTCAAACAAGTCCCACCCCTAGGGTTAAGGAACCAAACATGCTATGATCCTTGAGGCAATGCACTTGTGCAACAACATGATGCCATGAGGGATCTTAGGGTCAAAATTAGGGTCTTACAGAATCATTACCTCTTGTGGAGATTGTAACCTTTGAATCTACGGAGCGATCACGAACATTGAACGATGACAACGCCTCTACTCAGTCCACACGAACGGATTCCTTCAATCTCAGTGCTAGCTGCTACGAATGAAGGCTTTGAGTGAGAGAGAGAGAGAGAAACGAAATTGCAACTACACACATGCTTCTGCACAAAGGTTCTATTTATAGAACCACTTGTGTGGGCTGCAAGCTAAAAAGCCCACTTAAGTGTATGTGGCCCATATCTTATAATATGCCAAAATCACTTAAGCGTGTGGTACCTTACCATATTTCGTATTATACTTAAGTACACCGTACCTTACAATGTTCTACCATTCACTTAAGTGCACCGTACCTTACGGTGTTCCTTAGTTACTCTATCTCTCATCAATCCTTCCTTTTGTGTGTGACCCTGTAGGTTTTCGCAGCATTGGCAATTATATTAAATCACGTATTTAACATAATAAACGGTGAGCGATATCTAGCAACACATCACTGCTACCCAAGACACGAAAATGTCATGTGATTTGACAAATCCTTTTGTGATAATACTTATGTGTACAATTACCCTTTTGCCCTTATGTCTATATTGAGCACAAGGCATAGACCGTGTCATCCTTGTCCAGTTCAATATTCGGTCCATAGACATTTATCCTGTTACACAGGATGAGCAAATTCCATCTAGGTCACTCATGTCCTTCATCATGCTTCGTTGAGTACCCATCAACTGTCTTTATGGTCATCCAGTTACGGATAATGTTTGATCAACAATAAGGCACTCGACTCTACATCTAGGGTCCATAGTGGTTCCAGGTCGAAGGGTGGTATACACCATTATCACCATGAGAATAATTTATGACACTTTGCATAACATTCTATATAGTATTCTCATAGCGAGTCAATCCAGTATAAATATTACTCTTAATATTCATACCTATGTTTAAGACTTG
The DNA here is from genome assembly GCF_024323335.1 of Lathyrus oleraceus. NCBI lineage: Eukaryota > Viridiplantae > Streptophyta > Magnoliopsida > Fabales > Fabaceae > Lathyrus > Lathyrus oleraceus. Next base: position 169,713,316 of record NC_066582.1, read on the forward strand.
ATAACTCCTTATCCATGATCCATGAGATGTGATCATCAGTCTATATACATAATAGTCTTAATGCTTTCATGTTATCCCACTTCACAATAAAGCTCGACTACAGATACTTTAAGAATAATGTCCTTATGTTTAATGTGATCTCATGATTAAGTCACACTTGATACATTAAACGAACAAGCTATTCTAGGGACTTTATTAAACAAACATAATAAAGAAAAAGCCTTTTATTATTAATAAATAATTCGATACAAGTACCAATAGTATTCTCCTCTAGGGCTTACACCAACAATTCTTTGGAGAACACTCAACCCTATATTCACAAGCATGGATCCTTGAACCAAGACATCTTCCAAAGGAAGGAAAAAATTCCAAGCTTCCACACAATACCATGAAAGGGGGGAGACTTACAATGTCACTTACCAGAATGCTATGCTTTTGGGTTAAAATTTAGCATTATGTTAAGCAATCTTAATTGGACTTATGTAGAAGTCACAACTATCTGCGGTCGGGCAACAATTTTTTTGGTGTTAATGCATGTTAGAGATATGGTATAATGAACCATACTCCTAAAACATATCACACACAAAAAGAAAATGACCAAAAGGGTGAACCTAATCTCATCCATACTTGTATTAGTTCAAGAACCAACTAGCCTTAGGATATTGAGATGTCATTGGCCAATGAGGGGAGTGGGATAGAAAGGGATTGAAAATGAAGAGGGAGGGGAAAAGAAACAAACACAAATTGGTCATGGGAGGAATTTTATTAAATTAAAATCATTCATTCATTTTTGGAGATGAAATATACATTTCATCAATCCCTTAAATCCAATGATTTTAATCCAACAAAAGTCAAATCAACCTTGACCAAGGCCCAAACACAATATTCAAACCTCACAAGTCAATAAAAATGGCTCAACACAATTTATTTCCAATTAAACAAATTAAAAATCAATTAAAAATGCATTAAATCAAATTATGTTTTATCAAAAACCTAAAACCTCTTCAAAACACCAAATAAATGGCCAAGAGATTTATCATAGGTCAAACAAGGTCAAAGGACCTTGGAGAATTTTTTTCACTATTTTTGAAAAGTCAGAAGTATTTTTAAACAATTAAAAATATGCACACAAAAAATTAAATCATGAAAAATATCAATATTGATCCAAAAAATAATTTTAATTCAGAAAATGAAAGGGGAAAATATTTGAATTTTTTTGGTGAAAGTCCCATATTTTTTGGATCAATAATGAAATTAATATGAATTAATGAAAATAAAGCAATTAAAATGAAAATTCAGAAATTTAAAAATATGTGGACCATCTGATCTCCCTCATTAATTGAGGTGGCAGATCAGATGGATCAGGTCGTGCTTTCCGCATGTTCCCTAATCAAATGTCCCACACGCGTGGTAAACACTTTGGGTGGCTGAGATTAGAATGTGGGACTCAGATCAAAGGGTTCTAGATAAGCCAGCACACAACCGGAGCCCTGGCTCCGGTCATCTTCTCCCGGTGAGGACCACTGGACTGGTCCAAGTTCAACTCAAAGAAAAAGGAAAATGAGTACACTATTTTGAAGGAAAAATGCTCAGGAGCTCAAGTCTGGCCTCAATTTTTTCTAACTCAAAGTACATGAGAAGATACAGGGAGTTGAATTTTGAGGATCATGAACTGAGTTGCTTCGATTTGACCTCAAAGAAACTCAATCTTCTTGCCTATATCGGTAGGACTTCAAACAACCAAAAATCAACAAGAATAGTGGAGAATTGAGTGAGAATTGAATAGATGAAAAATCTGAAAATTCACCTTCAATGGAGCTTCAGATTGGCACAATCTTGCTTTCAATTATGCTTGGCCTTGCTTCAGATGCTTGGTGGAAGATAAATGGATCAAAGAAAGGGATGGACTCTTGGAGTTTCAATCTCAAAATAGTTGGAGATTTGAAACTCGATTTTCAAAGAAAATCTTCAAGCTTATCCTTCAATGGTGAGGGTTTGGGGTTTCTAAATCAAAGCTTGGGCATGGGGTCCTCAATTCTGAGCAAGAGAGGTTCTATTTATAGCCATAGAGAATGATATTTGCACACTTCCAATTTTGGCAAAAATTTGAAAATCTTCTTTGCATGGTTGCATGGGAGTGCATGAGGCCCATGAAATGATGCCATCTGATCCATAAACCATTGTGCAATGTACTAAAATCAACTTGGAAGCTCATGCAAGTGTGAATGGAAATTGGACCTTGAAAATATCTAAATGGTGTTTCAACTTTCACCCATGTGGAAGTACCTCATACTTTGTACAAATGAGATGATTTTAGACTTTTTGGAAAGGTGAGATCAAGGGGAACAACTTTAATGTTGGACACTTTTTCATTTGAATCTCGGATCATGTTGAAATTTGAGGTGGAAGTTTGGGAAATCAAACATATTAAAAAATTTCTAAGTACCAAGCCATATGTTCACTTCTTCCACCTTAAATAACTTTTTCTATGGATTTAAAATGAGAAACATTCCTTCATCAAAGTTCTATATCTTTCAAACCTTTTCAATCTGGTCATAAATTTGGACCCATTTGGATTTGGCATGAAGTAGTTATGCATTTTAGAAGTTGGGGAAAATCACTTGTTCAATGGTATTGGCCCAAAAAGACCTATAATGTTTTCACTTGGCACATTAATTTCCAATTTGAATTTTCACTTCCTTCAAACATCAAAGTTGAAGTATACATCTTGAAATTGATCATGAAATTTTAATGGCTTTCATCTCATAAAAAATGAGCAAGTTATGATCTTAGGAAGTTGACCTTCAAATTAAGATTTAGACAAAATGACCTATAATCTTTCACCATAAAAAATGACTTTCCAAGCAAACCTAGATCTTGACCTCAACATGAAAGTTGTTTGGAATATTATTTAGAGTAAACTTTCTCTTAGAATAATTTTCATATGACAAAAATTGTAGGAGATAGGGTCTAGGGAACCCCAGTTTTGACCAGTTGATTTCCTCTGATCAACCACCATGAACCATCTTGCTAGCTTGACATTCTCTTGACTTTTGGGACTAATGGAGGATCATATATGAATAAGATGATGAAATTTGGAATATCCCTTGAAATATTTGATTAATTTCTAAAGAAACTTGTTGAAGAAGTCACATAAGATACCCAAATGAATTAGGGTTTCCAAGGCAAACCAACTCCAAACTCTTGATGATTTCTTGATCAAAATAACATGTGAAGATCATGGGGATCCATATATGATAATTAGAGCCAATATAGACCAATTCTTGATTGGGCTCATTGCAATGAGGATCTTAAACCCTAGATATGATCTTGATAGATCATATGTGAGCATACACACTACCTACCAAATAGTTAAACTATACAATGACATATTTTTGGTATTTTGGTTAGTAAACAAAGAAAAATGAAGTATGATACAATCAAATATGCTTGGGATCTCTCCCAATGCAAACCCAATGAATAAGGGGTAAGGAGGATGCCAAGTTGTGATCCCAATGCTAATGCATATGATGAGATAACATGAGGGATCTTATGGTCAAAATTGGGGTCTTACAACTGCCCCTATTTAAGGACATTCTAGCTGAGGAGATGAAGGTTAAAATCTTCGTATCGACTCAGTAGAATGGGCTTAAATAAGAACATAGAAACAAATTTTGGTCCCTAAGAGACCTCATGATGCATATGATATTAATGCTAAAAATAACTTTTGTGGGGAAAATTTTGCCACAAGAGAAAAGAATCCGGAGAGACTGAAAGTCCGCAAGAGCATAATGCATTCCACAAGGAAAATTCACTGGGGAGACAGAGACTTTGGGGGATAAAAGGTTGTGCGTAGGCCAGTCTACGACTTAAAATTGCTGGGGGACATAAGAGATTCCATGAAAATAAATCAATGGAAAGACTCAGTCGGGGATGGAAAGAACACCTGCAGGGGAAACGAGTAGATCAGAACAAAGCTGAAATAATCGAACCAAGTAGGAAAAAGCGATCTCACTAAGGAAATACGCACTCAAACTCAACTGGGGAAGAGATGATTTTCAACACAAGAGTAATTGAAATGTATTATCCACTACCAGCGACTGGGTAAGGGGATAACAAATCTGACAAGGAGGACATCCGTTACCGATTAAGGTAAGCATATCAAGGATGACTCGCCGAGGGAAACATGAGGTGCGTTCATTACCAGTTACTAGGTAAGAATAACCTGTCGAGGAAAAACCAAAATAAGATTTACAACTACCGGTTATTGGGCAGAAGACCAAAGAGAGAGAATATTTGTCACTGGTTAAAGTGAACATATCAAGGATAGAATCAAAGGGAAGAATATCCGTCATCGGTTAGGATGAAGATATCAAGTATAAACTGTCGGAAAAAGTGAGGACTACATCTATCAGTTACTAAATATAATACCGAAAAGAGAATATCCGTCATCGGTTAAGATGAACATATGAAGGATAGACTCAGAGGGGAGAAATAGGAATTATATCTATTGGTTACTGGATAGAATATCAAAAAGAGAATATTCGTCATTGGTTAAGATGAACATATCAAGGATAGACTCCGAGGGGAAGCAGGATTTACAACCACCGGTTACTGGGCAGAAGACCGCAAAGAGAAGGAAACCTGTCATCGGTTAGGATGAAAATATCAAGGATTAACCCTCTGGGGAAGGAAATAGGGATTACAACTACCTTTTTTACTGGGTAGTGTAGCGGTAAATTCATGACCATCAAGCTATGGATATGCTAGATGTCAGTTAAACCAGAGTCGCCACCGCGCTTATATTGTTTCCAAGGGAAAAGGGAAAAGTACGAATAAAACCCAAAGATAAGAAGTTTTCAAATCAAAACTAATAAAATGCCAGAGATTACAAGTAAGGGGGTTGGTTACACAGAGGGAAGGTGTTAGCACCCAAAGTGTCCTAGGTACTTCTAGGGAACCCTTTTTTGTGTGAATATGTATTTTTGTACAAAATGATGTTTGCAATAAATAGAGTGGGGGTGTAAGATCCTGAAATTTTAACCGAGATATTAGTAATATTTAGATTATATAAAATTTTATGGATATATATTTTCTTTGAGTATTTATAAAATAACTAGAGAAAATGAACTTCATTAAAATTAAAAAGTCGTTCAAATATTCCTAGCGGAAAGATCCATGTCCGCAATTCTAAACGAGTTTAAAAGTGCAAAGACTTATTGATATAAATAGTGTACCATCACATTTTATTTATTACATAAAGTACTAATATTTTGGAAAACCATGTTTGTCCCCGTGCACGCTTCAAGAAACGTATTCAATAATTCCTTTTTCCTTCGGTACCTAAAATCATAATTATAAAGGGTCAATTTCCTTATCCATATTGATTCATAATCACCATAAGCAAATATCACAAAATAATAACAAAACTTCACCAATTCAAAATATAATTATTAGTCCTTTCATCTAAAATGTTTTTTTTATATCATATGAAATGCAATATGACTCTGGTGACTACATGACACACACAAATGATCCGGATAAATAAAGCCCATTCCAATGGGAAACTTCCACACAGGGTCCTACCACAAAGGCCGAAAGCGTCAAACTTGCCACAAAGGTCGAAAGCGTCAATCTTGTCAGAAAGGCTACTGCCAATAAAGGCCGAAAGCGTCAACTTGTCACAAAGGCTTAACACAATAACACCTCTATACATCCTATATGATGCATGTCTTAATAATATAATAAGCCATTCTCCAAAAGTACAGGTGATCAGAGACTACCAAAAACTAGTCCTTATCATTATCTATTTTTATTTTCCTTTGATTTTTATAAACTAGTCATCAATAGAGAGATATAATCTTCACAAGTTTTAAGACAATATAATTATATTCATAATGTCTATATATTTTGTGACAATATAGTTATATTTATAATATCTATAAATTTTGTGATAACATTATTATATAGGTATCAACTTAATAATATACTGCATATAATTTTTTTCCCAAAATATGTGGTGGACAAAATAAAGAATAAATAAACATGCAGCAATCCAAATCAATACCACCAAGATCGAAATGAAACTTCGCACTTAAATAATATACTTCATTCTTATAGATAAATAATTAATAAAACTATCATCACAAGACATATAATATGGATTCTTTTTTTTATTGATTCGTTTTAGTAGAATTTGTAAAATTTCTATAACCAAATTAATAATAATAATTAAGCCATATTTTCTCACACATTTGTTTTTGGTACAAATTGTTTTACTACATCTACTGTACCTCTATGTTCAATCATTTCTCCCTGTCTATTTTATTTTGAGAAGGTTAATATTATCATGGATTAAGGTATGATGTCTTTGAATGAGTTCCATTTTTATTAAAGACAAATGAAGAAATCTAACTAGATCATGAGAAAAATGAATAGCTCTTACATTACCATACTGGAAAATTTTATATGCATACTAAATTTTAATTGTTTATCAATATATAAAAACATACATGTATCCATTAACATATGGTATCTCATAAACAAGTTACATAGCTAATCAAATGCAAGATAAAAATATATTGAAAACATAATCAATTAAATTTAAAATAAGATCAACAACATACAACTAATACATGAATCAAATGAATATATATATAGTTAGATAATAATACCTCTTTTTGTTTATTTTGATTTTTTTATTAGATAAATATTTCACTATCATTTTATAATATTGTCCTATGTAGCGTGAGTGTATGGGGAAAAAGCCCTTACCTTGTGTGCTTTCTAACTTTGAACGATCAAGTGCTTAGTGCTCCCTTTTATTAAGAATTTTCGTATAAATGCCCAAGATAAGTGGTAGTAAAAAGAGAGTGATGATTTTGTTTGTGTATATTTTTATTTCACATATGAGATGAGATGAGTTTGTGAGTATTTATAGAAGTGGAAGTTGGGAAATAAGAGGAATATGAGTGGCTCCTAATAAAAGAAACACTAGAGAAAACTAATCAATTAATTATAAGTTTTAGGATAGTGGAATGTGTATAGTATCATTTTATTAAATTAATTCAATATTAATTTATTCTAACTATTCAATTTCAGGTGCTCATAACACACTTATCTAGAATTGATCATTCTCACTCAAATGATATTTCACATTACTTTTCTATACACATGTTATGTATCCTTTTGTTTTCCCCACTCATAATTATCATAATTCATATAATAGCATATGCACTACTTAATTCCTTAAAACTTAAATTAGAGAATAATAAGACACATATTCTTTTATTTTAGACTTATTGAATATATTAATTCAAACTTAATTTATGAAATGCTACTAACAATACCACATATATTTTTAAATTCTAGATTATTTATTTTTTCTTAAACTAATAAATTATTTATTATTTATTATAGTCACACTAGATTGACTAATTTAAATAAATGTATAAAACATAAGATTTTACTTATTTAAATAAAATAGAGAATTACAAAATTAACTATCTTAAGTGAATAAAATATTTGATATCATTAACTGATAATTTAGTTAAAATAGAGAGTGTAATAAACCGCTAAATCAATCTCTTAAAAAAATATATGGTTCTAATTATTTAATTAATCAAATAGGATATTATGATTAACCATTTAAATAAAATAAATAACTAAATAACTAGATGAGTCTAGTTAATTACTTAAAATAGATGGTGTTACAATACTTACCCCCTTAAAATAGTTTCGTCCTCAAAACTAAACAGTCGTAAAAAGATCTGGATATAACCTCATCATTTGATCCTCTCGATCCCATGTAGCATCACCGGTCTTCTGGTTCCAGATTATCCTGACCAATGGAATTTCCTTACCTCTCAACAATCTAGTTGAACGGTCACCAATACTTATTGGCGGGACCTTAAACGATAAATTATCCTTCAACTGAATGTCAACTGGTGTGATAACGTGTGAAGAATCTGCCATATACTTTCTTAATTGGGACACATGAAATACACTGTGAAGGTTGGCCAAATTTGGAGGTAAAACAATCTCGTATGCTACAGGGCTTACACGCTTAAGGATCTGGAAAGGTCCAATAAACTTAGGGCTAAGTTTCTTTGACTTTAGTTCCCTACCTATACCAGTCGTAGGCGTCACCCTTAAAAATACATGATCGCCATCCTGAAATTCCAAAGGTCTCCTCCGCTGGTCTTCATAACTCTTATGTCTGCTCTGGGATGTCTTCATTCTTTCTTAAATGAACCTGACTTTCTCAATTGTTTGTTGGACTAATTCAGGTCCTACTAAAATGTTTTCACCATCCTTATACCAACATAATGGAGTCTGACATTTGCATCCATATAATGTCTCATATGGTGCCATTCCAATGCTTGCATGATAATTGTTATTGTAGGTGAATTCAATAAGTGGTAACAAACTGTCCCAGCTCCCCCGATCATCTAAGACACATGCCCTCAACATGTCTTCTAAGTTCTGAATAGTTCTCTCAGTCTGTCCATCTGTCTGAGGATGATAAGCAGAACTCAGTCTTAGTTTTGTACCCAAAGCCTCTTGCAATTCTCTCCAAAAGTGGGAAGTAAACTTCGGATCTCTATCAGACACAATACTAGAAGGTACTCCATGTAGTTTGACAATCTCTGCAATATATATCTCTGCGAGTTTGGCGACATTATAATTGGCTCGCACTAGTATAAAATGAGTTGATTTTGTCAATCTGTCAATAATTACCCATATAGCGTCAAACTTTCTTTGAGTCTCGGTAACGCCTCAACAAAGTCCATAAAAATGTCATCCCACTTCCATTGTGGCACATCTAGAGATTATAATAATCCAGTTGGCTTTTGGTGTTCTACTTTAGCTTTCTGGCATGTCAAACACGAAGCCACATACTCAGCCACATGTTTTTTCATTCCTGGCCACCAAAATCTATGTTTCAAGTCTTGATACATTTTGGTCACACCGGGATGAATGCTCAGATTACTCTTGTGGGCTTCATCCAAAAATAGTCTTTCTCAAATCTGTATTATTAGGAACATATACACGCTCATTGCATCGCAAGACATTGTCTGATCCTACTTTGACCTTTGGTGCCTTGCCAATCTCAATCAACTTTCTCTTCTCTTGGATTTCTTTGTCAGCTCCGTGGAGGGCCACGATCTCATTCATCAATTCATTCTCAATAGTGATCATTCCGCAATGCACTTTATTGGTTGAGGAATTCAAGTTCAAATCTAAATCTCGAAACTTCTCTAACAATTCCAATCCTTTCATTGTGATACTCGAGAGGTGAACTCACTTTCTGCTCAAAGCATCAACCACTACATATGCCTTTTATAGCGGTAAATTCATGATCATCAAGATATGGATAAGCAAGACATCAATAAAGCCAGAGTCGCCACCGCGCTTTTATTGTTTTCAAGGGAAAGGGAAAAGTACGAACAAAACCCAAAAGTAAGAAATTTTCAAATCAAAACTAATAAAATGTTAGACATTACAGGTAAGGGGGTTGGTTACACAGAGGGAAGGTGTTAGCACCCAAAGTGTCCTAGGTACTCATAGGGAGCCCTTTTTTGTGAGCATATGTATTTTATACAAAAGTGATGTTTACAAACAAAAAAGGAGGACATGATCTGGAAGAAAAAATGGTCCACCCTCAACCATCACCAAAATAAAAAAAGGAGGACATGATCTGGAAGAAAAAATGGCGTAGAGCACGAATCTGACCTCAATATATAAAAAGATATGAGGAGTTGAATTTTGAGGTGTGGCAACTAAGTTGCTTCGATTTGACCTCAAAGCAACTCAATCTTCTTGCCTACATTGATAGGACTTCAGACAACCAAAGATCCAGAGATCTAATGAGAATTGAGTGAGAATCGAAGAGATGAAGTTTTTTGAAATTTACCTTCAATGTTGTGCAGAACTGGATCTTGCTTGCTTCAACCTTGATTTTATCACACTTGAGAAGCTTGCAGGAGAGGTTTGGCAATGGTACAAAGCTTTGGATCCTGGAGTTCTTGAATCTCCAAAAAGTGAGATTCAAACTCAATTTTCAAGTTGAAAATTATCAGGTTTTCCATTGAAATATGAGGGTTTGAATTGGGGGGCAAAGCTGGCACGCAAGGTGTCTTTGAATTGAGCTCCAAGGGCCTGTATTTATAGCAATTGGGACTGATATTTGCACACTTGAAAATTGCTAATTTTGGACATTTCATGCACAAGCTTGCATGGGCGTATACAGACCCATGAAGAAATCCAATTTGGTCCACTTGCATCTGTTCTGAAGTTCAAATCATGCTTGGATGTCAAGGTAAAGTGAAATGTGATTTTTGGCATTTGATTTCTTCCAATCATGCAGCTCTGTTAAAGCCATGCGCAAACCTAGCAAACTTTGTCCAAAATACATTAAATTGGGTTCTTTGGAAATCTTAGATCAAGGGGAACAAGTTTGATGTTGAACACTTTTTCATTTGGAACTTGGATCATGGTGAAATTGGAGGTGGAAGTTTGGAAATTTCAACATGTTGAAAACTTTTCTGTGTCAAGCCATATATCTCAATATTCCAACTTGCTTAACTTTTTATGTGAGCTTCAAATGAGAAAAGTGTCTTCATTAAAGTTGTAGCTCCTTCAAAGACCTTAAAAAGGGTCACAATTTTCATGTCATTTGGCTTTAGAATGATTGAGTTATGCATTTTTGAAGTTTGAAAAAATCACTTGTTCAATGGTATAGGTCAAAAATGACCTATAATGTATCCTCATATCAGATGCTCATAAAAGTTGAATTAGCTCTCACTCTAAACATAAAAGTTTAAGTATAAATATTGAATTTAATTGTGAAACCTGGATATATTTCATCTCATAAAAATTGAGCAAGTTATGGCCTTTGGAAGTTGACTTTCAAATTAGGGTTTAGACAAAATGACCTATAATGTTTCAATATAGAAAATGATTTTCCAAGCAAAACTAGCTCTAGGTCTCAACATGAAAGTTGTTTGAAATGTCATTTAGAGTAACGTTTATATTGGGATATTTTTCATATGGAGAAAATTGTAGGAGATAGGGTCTAGGGAGACCCAGTTTTGATTAGATGAATTCATCTGGCCAACCACCATCAACCAACTTGCTAACCTTCAAGCCTCTTTACTTTATAGGCTCATGGTATATCATATATGCATAAGATGATGAATTTTGAAGTGTCCCTTGATAAAATTGATCAAATGTTGAGATAGCTTGTTAGAGAAGTTACTTAAGATACCCAGTCAAACTAGGGTTTCCAAGGCAAGTCACTTCCAAACTCTTGAAGAATGCTTGATCAATATAACATGTAGAGATCATTGGGACTCATATATGATGCTTTGGGACATTGTGGATTAATCCATGGTTGTGCTTTTAGCCATGAGGGTCTCAAACCCTAGGTGTGAACTTGATAAATTTTGATGATCATGCCCTACCTACAAAAGAGTTAGGCAAATACAAAGACATAATTTGGGTATTTTGGTTAGTAAAAATGATAAAATACAAGTATGATACAATCACATGGTGCTTGGTGATCTCTCCCAAAACAAACCCAATGAAAGAGGGGTAAGGAGGATGCCAAGGTATGATCCCAATGCTAATGCTTATGATGAAATTGCATGAGGGATCTTAGGGTCAAAATTGGGGTTTTACAACTGCCCCTATTTAAGGACATTTTAACTGAGGAAATGAAGGTTAAAATCTTCGTATCGACTCAGTAGAATGGGCTTAAATAACAACATATAGAAACAAATTTTAGTCCCTAAGAGACCTCATGATGCATACGATGCGAAAGTAAAACCAAATTCTCTGTAGGAAAATATTGCCACAAAGGAAAAGAAATCAGAGAGACCGAAAATCCACAGGAGTATAATCCATTCCGTAAGGAAAACTCACTAGGGAAGTAGATACTCTGTGGGGATAAAAAATTTATGCGTAGGTCAGGCTACGACTTAAAACTACTTGGGGACTAGAGGAATTCCATAAGGAATGGAAAGACTCAGTCGGGGAAACAAAACATCTGCAGAGGAATACCAATAGATCAGGATAAAACTGAAGTACTTGAATCATGCAGGAAAAGCGATTTCACTAAGGAAATACGCGCTTAACTCAACTAGGAAGAAATAAACTTCGACGCAAGAGGAGCAAAAATCCAGTATCACCTACCTGCTACTGGGTAAGGAGATAATAAAGATCTGACAGAGAGGACATCCGTCATCGGTTAGGATAAACATATCAAGGATGACTCGCTGGGAACCTCCAAGGGGATATTCATTACTGGTTACTGAATAAGAATAGCCTTGCTAGGGAAACTGCAGAAAAATAGGATTTACAACTATCAGTTATTGGGCAGGAGACCAAAGATGAGAGTATCTGTCATCGGTTAGGATGAACATATCAAGGATAAACTCAACAGGGAAGAAAATCCGTCATCGGTTAAGATGAACATATCAAGGATAGACTTGCCTGGGAATTGTCAAGGAGGATATCCGTCACCGGTTAGGATGAACATATCAAGGATAAACCAACTGAGCAAAAAGTAGGAATTACATCTATCGAATGCTAGATAGAAGACCATCAAAGAGAAAATCCATCATCGGTTAGGATGAACATATCAAGGATAGACTCTGGTAGGAGAAAAAATAGGAATTACAGCTATCGGTTACTGGATAGAATACCAAGAGAGAGTAACTGTCACTGGTTAAAGTGAACATATCAAGGATCAACTCTGCAAAAGCAGGATTTACAACTACCGGCTACTGGGTAGAAGACCGCAAAGAGAAGGAAACCCGTCATCGGTTAGGATGAACATATCAAGGAGTAACTCTCCGGGGAACAAAATAGGGATTACAACTATCTTTTTACTGGGTAGAATACCAAGGATGAGAATATCCGCCATCGATTAGGATGAACATATCCAAGATAGACTCAGGCAGGGGAGAGAAAGATATTCGTCACCGGTTAGGATGAACATATCAAGGATATATTTCCAGAAAAATGAATCCACTAGGGACTCTACTGAGGAGAAAAACAGGGATACTCTTGCCGGGTATTGGGCAAGAAGTAACAAACTGCAAACTAAGAAGAATATTACAAGTTACTGGGTAATAAACTCTTAGGAGACTCAAAGCATCTATCTAGGCAAGAGCTAGAAAGAAACGGTCAATCAAGACTCAACCCAGTGAGGATATATCTCAAGGGGAATGGTTCCATCCAGATAATCAACTGGGGAGGAAACTGAAATAATGATCATCCATGAGGAAAGAACTCAGTGGGGAAAGGAGAAAGTTTAAAGTCTTTCTGCTTAAGGGGCTGACACTCTACAATTTTAGGGAGGACAAACACCAAATTTGTATGGAGATAAAGTACCACCATAACAGAGATTAAGAATCTCAGACAATGATTAAGCAAATATGATGATGCAAATATGCAATTATGAAATTACATGATATGTATATGTATATGTATATATGATGATTATGCTGACAAAACGACCACAAAGGATACAAAGGTGTCACAAAATTTGAATCACTGGTACAATCCTCGGTCAATCCACCAAAAGAGGGAGACAATTGCCAGAGAATGGAGAGAGATCAACATCCCAAAGGTTCAAACTTAGCTGAGGAAGGAGGAGATCTACTGGGGAAAGGAAACGTTATCGAATCTGCAAGGAATTTTAGGTCAACACCATATCAAATGGGAGATAACCATACAGAAGATAAACACAAATAGCTGCTCAGAAACCAGGAGGAAACTCTGAATGGGAGCGAGTCAGATGGCAACTAGGGGGAGAAACCAATGTGACCGACTGGGGAAACCAACCCTGCCGAGGAATACACAAAAAAAATATGCTGGGGACTGCAAAAACTCTGTCGAGGATACGAACTCCGCAGGGCACCGAATCAACCAACTTAGCTTGGAAAAGTACAGAAGCTCCGCTGGGGATCAAACACTCCGCAGGGGAACTGGATCAACAAACTTGGCTAGGGATTCCCGAAGAGTTAACTGTTTGGGGAACCTATGATGCTCCACACTTAAGACTTGCTGTACTTCGGAATGCTGTTGATGTTTCTTTTTAATTGCAGTGAAAAAAAAATCTTGCTTTTATAGGTTTAAGAAAAAATGATTTTGATTAAAATTTTAATTTCAAAAATGATCATAATAAAATTTAAAACTATTGGCTAAAGTAAATAAGAGTGGAAATAATTGGATAAAAGCTCAACTTTATTTAATAGAATGGTAGACTGTAAATGACAAGACTCCATAGATCTTTACAAAGTTGAAAATGGTAATTTACATGGAAAAGGGTTACATTGAATACAAATAACCACTAATCCTTCCACCAACTCTTGATATCCGTTGTGCTTTTGACCGCTAACGGGAATGATGAATCGACGTCAACCCTTGTGCTCAACAAAATCTTTCCAACACTGGAAAATCGGTGGATTGCAGTTACTTGCCATAATCCCTCATTTTTGCATAAGTTGCCCCAAGGTGGGGTACTCAACTTATCAGGAAATTCTTTCTATTTTAGGTCTCTAACTTTTTCCTAGATCGCCCTTTCGGGTTTTCAATCCACCGAGACACTCCTTTTTTTCCTAAGCCGCCCTTTCCGGTTTTCAACTTAGCGAGCCGTTCTTTTATTTTTTAGGCGAAGTATTTCTTGACTGCATCTGCGTTCACAGGACGAGTGAACTCTTCACCATCCATAGTTGTAAGAATCAAAGCACCGCCTGAAAAGCCTCTCTTGACAACATATGTGACTTCATAGTTAGGAGTCCATTTGCCCCTAGAATCTGGTTTGAACGATAAAATCTTCTTGAGCACAAGGTCACCTTCTCTGAACACCCGAGGTCCGACCTTCTTATCAAAAGCTTTCTTCATCCTCTGCTGATATAACTGACCATGACACATGGCAGTTAATCTCTTCTCTTCTATCAAATTCAACTGATCAAACCTAGTTTGACCCCATTCAGCCTCAGTCAACTTGGCTTCCATGAGCACACACAATGAAGGAATCTCAACCTCTACGGGGAGAACTACTTTCATACCATAAACAAGAGAGAAAGGGGTTGCCCCTGTTGAAGTGCGGATGGATGTATGATACCCGTGCAAAGCAAATGGGAGCATCTCATGCCAATCCTGATATGTCACGACCATTTTCTGAATGATCTCCTTGATGTTCTTATTTGCAGCTTCAACAGCCCCATTCATCTTGGGTCTGTAGGGAGAAGAATTATGATGTGCAATCTTGAGGTCCTTGCAAAGAGCTTCCATCATATTATTGTTCAAGTTTGATCCATTATCAGTAATGATCTTACTTGGCACACCATAACGACATATGATATGATTCTTGATAAACCTCATAATAACTTGCTTGGTTACACTTGCATATGATGTCGCTTCAACCCATTTTGTGAAGTAGTCAATTGCCACTAAAATGAAACGATGTCCATTCGAAGCTTTGGGCTCAATCATCCCAATCATATCGATCCCCCACATGGAGAAGGGCCATGGGGAGGAAATAACATTCAACAGTGTCAGAGGAACATGAATCTTATCTGCATATATTTGACACTTGTGGCACTTCTTCACAAACTTACAACAATCAGATTCCATTGTCTGCCAATAGTAACCTGCTCCCAACATCTTCTTCGCCATTGCATGTCCATTAGAATGAGTACCAAAGGAACCTTCATGAACTTCAGTCATCAACAAGTCTGCTTCGTGTCTATCCACGCATCTGAGCAGAACCATGTCGAAGTTTCTCTTGTACAGTACATCACCATTCAATTAAAAGTTGTCGGCTAACCTTCTCAAAGTCTTCTTATCTTTCAAAGATGCCCCAGACGGGTAAATCTGAATTTGAAGGAAACACTTGATATCAAAATACCACGGCTTTTCATCTTTGACTTCCTCAACAACAAACAGATGAGCTGGTCTATCAAGACGTATTACAGACAAATTGGGAACCTCGTTCCAAAACTTCACTATGATCATTGATGCCAACGTTGTAAGAGCATCTTCCATCCGGTTTTCATCTCAAGGGATATGATGAAACTCAACCTTTATAAAGAAAGTTGAAATCCTCCTCGCATAATCTCTATATGGTATTAAACCGGGTTGATTCGTCTCCCATTCACCTCTCATTTGATTCACAACCAAAGCGGATCTCCGAAGACATCTAAGTGCTTGATTCTGAGATCAATGGCCTCTTCGAGCCCCATAATGCAAGCTTCATATTATGCCATATTGTTTGTACACTTGAAAGTAAATCTAGCTGTAAATGGTAGATGCATGCCTTGAGGAGTAATAATCACTGCCCCAATGCCATTTCCATATTGGTTAATAGCTCCATCAAATACCATGCCCCAATGTGAACCAGGTTCTGGCCCTTCTTCAAGCAATGGTTCATCATAATCTTTCATTTTACAGTACAAGATCTCTTTATCAGGAAAATCATACTGCACTGACTGGTAATCTTCAATTGGTTGGTGAGCCAAATGGTCAACCAAGATATTACCTTTGATTGCTTTCTGAGATCGTTATTCGATATCATACTCTGATTACAACATCTTCCAACGGGAAATTCTCCCAGTTAAAGCAGGCTTCTCAAATATATACTTGATTGGATCCATTTTGGATATCAACCAAGTGGTATGATTCAACATATACTGACGTAGACGCTTAGCAGCCCAAGCCAATGCGCAATAAGTTTTCTCAAGCATAGAATACCGAGTGTCACAGTCGGTGAGTTTCTTACTGAGGTAGTAAATTGCAAATTCTTTCTTTCCAGTCTCATCTTACTGGCCAAGAACACAACCCATACTATCTTCGAGCACAGTCAAATACATGATCAATGATCTTCCTTCAATAGGTGGAGACAAAATCGGAGGCTCAAGCAGATATTCCTTGATACTGTCAAAAGCTTTCTGGCAGTCTTTGGTCCAATCACAAGACTGATCTTTCCTAAGAAGCTTGAATATAGGCGCGCATGTGGCAGTCATGTGTGAAATGAAACTTGAGATATAATTCAAGCGGCCGAGAAAACCTCTGATTTGCTTCTCAGTTTTGGGCGCGGGCATCTCTTGTATTGCTTTGACCTTGGCAGGATCAACTTCAATACCCCTCTCGCTAACAATAAAGCCCAACAACTTACCAGAACGAACACCAAAAGTACACTTATTGGGATTCAAGCGGAGTTTATACTTCCTCAAATGCTGGAATAGCTTCAACAAATGCTCAATATGTTCCTCTTCATCAATCGATTTAGCAATCATGTCATCGACATAAACTTCAATCTCTTTATGCATCATATCATGAAAAAGAGTAGTCATTGCTCTCTGGTAAGTTGCACCAGCATCCTTTAAACCAAAAGGCATCACTTTATAACAGAATGTTCCCCAAGGTGTAATGAATATGGTCTTATCCATATCTTCGGGTTCCATCTTGATCTGATTATATGCGGAAAATCCATCCATGAACGGAAAGACTTTGAACTTAGCAGTATTGTCTACCAACATGTCAATGTGTGGTAGAGGGAAATCATCTTTTGGACTGGCTTTATTCAAATCTCTATAGTCAACACACATGCGGACTTTTCCATCTTTCTTCGGCACATGCACAATATTGGCCATGCATTGCGGATACTCAGTGGTCACAAGGAAACCGACATCAATCTACTTTTGCACCTCTTCTTTGATCTTCACAGCCATATCAGGATGTGTTCTTCTCAATTTCTGCTTGACTGGCAGGCATTCTGGCTTCAACGGCAATCTATGCTCCACAATCTCAGAATCCAAACCAGGCATGTCTTGATAGGACCAAGCAAATACTTCTGAATATTCTCTAAGAAGATCAACCAACCTCTTCTTGACATCTGGATATAGTCGAGACCCAATCTTGACTTCCTTCACATCATCCTCGGAACCCAAGTTGAGTAGCTCAATTTGCTCATCGAACGACTGAATGGTCTTTTCATCATGCTCAAGAAAACGAGATAGTTCATCACTCATTTCTTCATCACTTTCTTCCTCGGCCTCAAACACAAGGAATTCAAAATTTGGAGAAGGAGAAGGATCATTCTATTCAATGGGGTTAGAAACCAACTTGCATGATGATTTGATACTTTCATTTTAGAGAAGTGAATTTGGGACCAAATATTATGTATATGGATAATTATATTGTTTATTTATGTTTTTTCTGATTACCATTTTCGGAATAAAGCAAAAAGTAAAAACAAACATCATAGATGTGGATAGAATAGAATTAATTTTATTAATGATCAATTTGAAAATGCCCAACGATGTTCACTTCTCCCTTAGGCATAGGAGAAGGATTTTGAAAACATATAAAAGCAATTACTTAGATCGATGCAAAATAACAGGAACATCAACAGCAGTCCAATTGTTGCAAGCCTTTCCATGCGTCACAAAATTGGTGCAGTTTTCCCCTTCGTCATCCTCTAGCACAGCAGCTAAGTGTTGTTCATTGCCATGAATGAACCCTCCTCTACGGAAGCTAAGTTGCATATCTTCTGACCTTGTAGTTGATGACCCTCGCTGAAAACCCAGTCCGGTTCTGCCTTTGTTGTCGGAGACCTCTACCATGCGCCCCCACTGATCAACATTGCCTTCTTCAACAATCTTCTTTGCATCTTTCAATGAGGACATAGGTGCCCCAACTCTCTTTTCAGCAACAATAGATAAAGCTTGGAACGGGGTTCCAACCTCATCCTCAGCTTCAACATAAGAGAAATACGACATGTGGCTAACCAACAATGCCTTTTCCCCACCAACAATGACAAGCTTGCTATTCTTCACAAATTTGAGCTTCTGATGCAATGTGGAGGTAACAGCTCCCGCCTCATGGATCCATGGCCTTCCCAATAAACAACTGTAGGTCGGGCGGATATCCATTACTTGAAAAGTAATTTGAAAATCATTCGGACCTATCTTCACTGGAAGGTCCACTTCACCAATAACTATTTTGCGTGAACCATCGAAAGCTTTGATGATTACACCGCTATACCTCATGGGCGCTCCTTGATATGATAGCTTTGACAGAGTTGACTTCGGCAACACATTCAGTGATGACCCGGTGTCAACAAGCACATTTGACAAAGTATCATCTTTGCAATTCATGGAAATATGCAAAGCCAGATTATGATTCCTACCCTCCCGAGGGAGTTCTTCATCACAGAAGCTGAGATTGTTGCAGGAAGTGATGTTAGCTACTATATGATCAAATTGATCCACCGTAACATCATGTTCCACAAACGCTTGCTCAAGAACTTTCTGCAGTGCTTCTTAGTGAGCTTCTGAGTTCATAAGCAGAGACAATACTGAAATCTTTGAGGGGGTTTGGAGTAACTGCTCCACCACATTAAACTCACTTTTCTTTATTAATCGAAGTACCTCATCATCATCGTTAGTCTTCAAATCGCTAGATTCACCAGACTTACCCTTTGAAGCACTAGTCGCTACAGTAGGCACTTCGACCTTCTTACCAACTGTTGAATTGTCTACATCTTTTGGGAACACCGGCCCAAACACACGACCACTGCGGGTCACCTTGGTAACATCAGCAATGCTTACTACAGAGCTGGTTGTAGGCAACGAGACCTCTTGACCATCCTTCATCATTGTTGCATTTTACTGATACGGAACAACTTTATCAGATGAATACGAGACTGGACCCGCTAACCATATAACCAACGGCGATATTGATCTGTTGTTGACGTTGTTACTGTTACTGCTGTCGTATTGAATCACCAATCTCTCTGGTTGCTTAAGAATGGGCACTATGACATTCACATCATTATCTACATGACGGGATTGAATAATTTGGATCATGCCTTCATCCATCAGCCGTTGGATGTCCCTTTTCACAACCTCTCGGGTTGACACTACAGATAACACAACCATCATGGTCGTGTTCACAATCACTCACCATACAAATGTCCTTATGCATCTGCACCAAGGATCTCCGGATGAAATGAACATCAAACACTTTAAACTCTCCAGGACAACTGTCCACCATATTAACAGAAGAATTCCCATGAGCGGGTAGTGGATTTGCTTTCACATTTGACGCACGGTCCTCGAAAGACACCATTCCACTCTTTATCAGCTTCTGAACCTCATACTTGAGCGGATATCAATTTTCAATATCATGTCCAGGTGCTCCTTGATGAAAAGCACATCGGAGTTCAAGCTTATGCCACCATGGAAGTGGTTCTGGAATTTGCGATGGGTTTCTCGGTTGGAGTAGGTTCTTGAGAACCAAAGACGGGTATAGTTCAGCGTACGTCATAGGAATCAGGTCAAAAGATACCTTCTTCCTCTCAAAGTTTTGTTGATGGTGATTGTTGGTATTGTTGTTGTTGTTGTAATTGTTTGCTCGTTGTTGTGGATGTTGTTGTTGATGTGGTTGTTGTTGAATTGGAATTGATTGATTATTAGAAAATACTGGAATGACTGAAGATACTTGATGATGGTGTTGACGGGGTGGTTGATTCCTTCTGATATGAGGCCTCCTCTGCCTCCCACTGGTTATTGCATTAGCTTCGCTATCTTTCTTCTTCCCAAAACTGTTGTCATATCTCTTACTTGATGATGCTTCATCTTTTGACAAACGTCCTTCTCGGATACCTTCCTCAAGCCTTATCCCCATGTTTACCATTTCGGTAAAGTCACTAGGGGCACTAGCAATCATAAGTTCATAATAAAATGAACTCAGGGTCTTCAAAAAGATTTTTGTCATCTCTTTCTCCTCTAGCGGATGAGTGATATGAGCAGCCAATTCTCTCCACCTTTGCGCGTACTCTTTGAATGTCTCTTTATCCTTCTGAGGCATAGACCTCAGCTGGTCTCTATCAGGCTCCATATCCATATTGTACTTATACTATTTGACGAAAGCCTCTCCCAAGTCGTTGAAAGTGAGAATGCTTGCACTGTCCAACCCCATATACCAACGGAGCGCAGCACCGGTCAAACTGTCTTGGAAATAGTGAATCAACAGTTGATCGTTGTCAGTTAGGGTAGACATCTTGCGGGCATACATCACTAGATGACTGAGCGGACATGTGTTCCCTCTGTACTTTTCAAAGTCAGGCCCTTTGAATTTCACCAGAATCTTCACATTCGGCACCAGACATAACTTAACAACACTCTTCCCAATCAAATCCTTCCCTCTCAACATCTTCAACTCCTTGTGCAGCTCAAGAAACTGATCTTTCATTTTGTCCATTTTCTCGTAAACATTCGGACCCTCAAACGGCTCGGAATGATAAATGGTGTCCTCTACACGAGGTAAGGTATGCACAATGGGAGGTGGCACAGACATGACCGGGCTAGATGTTGGCATGGAAGAAAAAGTAGGCGCAAAGCCTTTAGGCATGAAGTTAGACGGCATTCCCCACGGGAATCTGGCAGGCATGGTAGGTGCAAAGGGAGCAGTAGTAGAAGGCATGGTAGAGGTAGTCACCTCTGTAATAACAGTCCTCTGAGGAGGAGGAGTTGTGGGTGTTGGAGAAGATTGGCTCTGAGCAGCCAACACTGACTCCATCAGGACAGTCAGTCGAACGATCTCGTCCTTCAACTCTATGTTCTCTTGCTCCAAATGTTCCATGATTCTCAGATGATTAGTCTGAGTGTTGTACCGATGAGTCAGCTTGGCTGAAGCACAGAAGAAACACCAATGAGACATCTGGCGAAAGAGAAACCTGCTTATGCAAATGATGCATGAAATGGAATACTTGTTTGTTTATTTTTATTTTCAAGGAACTTACTATATCATTTACAAATATATACTTAATAATAATGGCAACAATTTGATATGACCATAAAAGTTTCTTTTCATTTATATAATTGGAAGGACTACACTTAGTACATTTTCAGAAACCAAAAAATAAAATACAAGAGAGTAGGAGACTAGTCATCCTAAGGATCCCTAACAACAACGTCAGAAGATCTGGCTACAGGCGCGTACTTCCTTCGAATGCGCCGAATCTCGATCTCGAAAGAAGCCTTCATCTGAGTCTTCTCGAGGACAAGCTAGTCAACAATCTTCTTCCAAGCAACGGAAGGCTGAGGCATGCTAGAAGATGAAACCTCTGGCTCTCTCTGTCTCTTCATTACTCGGTCTTCAAGTATCTGAATAAGTGCATCTTTGTCCTTAGACTCCAACTGCAACTCTTGATGCCTCTTGCTCAAAGCACGGAAACACTCTTCCCACATATCCTTCTCTTGCTTCATCTTGGCGAGTGCGTCTTACAACTCCTCTACATCTTGGTTAGGGAGAGTTAATGGCTCAACCACAACCATAGATATAGGTCTCTCACAGGGATAAGGCATCTTCAACTCCAAAGCTCTCTTCTTCACCCAAAGAGTGTAAGCTTCCAAAGCTACACAATTGCACGGACCAAGCTCGGATCTTCCTTTCCTATGCACATTATACCAAGCATGCACAATCTTCTGCTTCAAATGTTGGGGATCTTTACCCTCTTGATAGAAAAGACCTTCTAACAAAGTGTTATTAGGTTTGTCTTTCAAGGGGAACCCAAGTTGACGACGAGCCAAAGCAGGGTTGTAGTTAATTTCTCCTTGTGTACAAATGAGAGGCACATTAGAGAATTCACCACAATAATCAATAATCTCCAAATTGCCCAAAGAAGGATCATACCAAACTATATCATCATTAGTGAGATACATAAGTCTCTGAGACCACCGTAGACATTGTTTGTTCTCCACAAAAGAAGGTGTCTGAGGCAAGTGCAAAATAAACCACTTGTACAGAAGAGGAATGCAACAGACAATAGTTCCACCACCCTTAGAATTCTTTATATGCAAGGAGAAATACATATCACCCAACAAAGTAGGCACATGATTCCCAATCAAGAAAAGTATAATGGCGTTAACATCAACAAAACCGTCAATGTTAGGGAACAAAGCTAATCCATAAATGAGCAACATAAAGATAGCTTCAAAAGCGTCTACACTACCGGCTTGAGAAAAAGCAGTAGCTTCCTGGATGAGAAAATCAGATGGCAACCCAAATAAACCTCCTTTCTTCACCCAATGAGCCTCTATCTCAAACTTCTTCAAGTGAAGAGCTTCAGCAATAAGATGAGATTTGGGAATCTCTTCCAATCCACTAAAAGGTACCCTACTTGAAACAGGTGTAGCACCTCAAATTTGCACCCATCATTGTACATACATTCTCATATTAGGTCATAACATAACATGGTCCACTGCATAGCATTGCATTGTCCCTTTTGCCTCAAGTGCAAGCCAATCAAGAAATTAGGTCAAACTGATCAGGAGGTCAGTCAGTCAAGCAAGCAAGTACAAATTCCATCGAGCCAAGGCCCTAGGGTTGGTCTAACATGTTCACATGACTTGGGGATCCATTTGAAGTGTTTTGGTCAAGGATTGGATGTTCAGAAGTCATCAGTCAATGCACAGTCAGTCAGAAACCCTAAAAGTCAACTGTTGGTCAACTGTCCATTTAATCAGTGATTTGATGATGGAATTTGGTTTGAGAGAGCTTATTCATGTCCATATAGTCCTCATATATCATGTCAAACACCATCATGGAAGAATTTGAAGCCAGATCAGAAATTTCCAAAAATGGAAGCTGGACCTGTAATTGAAACCTGCCCAAAATGGAAAGTCTTGATCCTCAAACTTACATCATGATACAAGCTTCAAATGAATTTTTGCCCAACATGAAAGTTGAAGATCTTGTTCTCCCATTTCCAAAAAGTCCAAGAACACTCAATTCCCATGTATGGTTGGCAAGTTATGATCAAATCATTTTCAGAAATTCTTGAACTTCAAAAGGCCATATCTCTCAAACCATTTGGCCAATTTGGGTGGGGTTTCTTCCTACAAGTCACATTTGATCCCCTCTTTCCAAAATGTAACTTTCATGTGCCAAAACTTCACCAATCAAAATGGCATTTTTGGACTTGCCTTAATTAATTTCAAGTGAGTGAAATTTTGACTTTTCAAAATAATCATTTTTAAACCATTTGGCCATTTGAAATAGTTCAGAAATCATGTTTTGGTCATGTTACCAAGTCCTTTTTGTGCAGTACATGTTGCCATTCCTAAGTTGCTTGAAATTTGGACAAAAGTACAATTTTCAACAACCCTATCCCACATATCCATGAACTTGATTTTGTACCACAACATAGCAGATTTTTTCATCATTTTTCTGTCATGTTACAAACCCCTAGCAGCTGCAAACCAACACAGAAAATCACTCATTCTCTCAAACTTCATTTTTTGGCCATTTCTCAAAATCTGTCAAAAACTCCAAAGAGACTAAGCCTTGCCTTGCCTAAAACAACATTCATACAACATTGTGAACCTGTTTCAACCATCATGCTGCAGCTGTAAAGCCATGTTCATGGACTGTTTTGGAAGAGCTTCATTAATGGCAGAAGCTATTTAGAGCCAGACCAAGCCATTTCAAGCCAAACATCAATCATCATTCATCATTTGAAGACCTAAGGAGCATCTGTTTTAGGCCAAAAACACCAAACAACAACTGTTTCTCCGTTTGCTTCAAAAATAAGTAAGATTTTGACCCTCTCTATTTCAAAAATCATGAGATGTTTCTGGTAGGTCTCTCCATGCTGAGTCTCGTGGTGTGTTTGTTTTTGAAAATGATTGACTATTGCTCGAGTTATGCTGAAAACAAGTTTGATGTTGATTTATGTTTATGCTCGATTCATGGATATGGCTATGTTTTAATGAAAATCAATGCTGGATTCTTGTTGTTGGTTGTTAGATGATCATGTCTGTGTATTCAATTGAATTTTCTGGAAAAAATTGTTGAGCACGATTTGGGATGGTGATGAACAGTGGTGAAACCCTATTTCCAAACCCAGAATTCATGTTGCTGCTCGTGTTTGGCTGTTGAACATTTTTTGCTTGCGTGAACGTACCGTTGCATGGACAGGCATCCAATCCGCGCCTGCCACCTCCTTAAGTGAAACGGTGCGTTTCACTTAAGGGAGCCCTTAATTACCGTTATGCCACCGGTTCCTCTTTTTTAACCCATTTAAATAATTTCATTTCAATTTTTATTCCATTTTATGCACCCAACTCACAAAAATCATAACTTGTTCATTTTAAATCCAAAATTCATGGGACTTGTTGCATTGTGTTCATATGGTTCCTTAGTTTTTTATCATGATTTTTTCTGATTTTTTGGATGAGTAGATTTTAAATGGCATTAGGGTTTGTGACATGTATGCATATTTTGTACACTTTGCCAAAACATTTGTGAAATGGTGATACTTTATCCAATGGCTCCCAAATTTTTTGTGCTCAAACTAGACACACCCATGGTGATTTTGGTGTAGAGTTTGTGAATTTATCATTTGTGGTTTGTGAGTTATGATTTTTTGAATTAGGGTGTGACAATTTGTGTCACACCATTGATGTCCAACTTGATGATTTTTGATACCATGCTTCTTGACCTCCAATTGATCTGATTTTTTTGCATGAACCTACTCTTGTATGTCTAGTTGACTTGTGAATTTTCTTGGAATTATTTGTGGCATTTCCTAATTGTTTGAGATTTTCTCCCTTGCTTGGTCATATGTTGACTTTTTGTGACACTTGTTCCCATTTCATTTGTGAAATTCTGATACTTTATTAGATGGACATGAAATTTTACATGAGATAACTAGACATCCTCATCTTTGCCATGGTTTTAGTCCCATTCTTTTATCATACACCATCTCTGATTTATGATTTTTCTAAGTTGATGCATGTTTGGTTGACTTCTTTGAGCATGTTCAAAATTGCTCTGACTTTCTGATTTTCATTGACTGCCTTCCACTTGTCCAAATGAGATGAAATTTGACAAGCTTACCATGCTGTTGGTTGTGATTGGTCATGATTTATTTGGTGATTTTTGGAAATGTTTGAGATTGATTTTGAGTTAAGTCTTGCTGTTGACTTCTATGAGCTTCTAAATGCCATGTTTTGACCTAATTTGCTCATGAAATGATGATGATGATGATTGATATGAATGTGAACCCAATTGGTTGTGTTTCTTAATTGTTTGAACATGATTTTGGATGCTTGCCCTTTGCTGTTTTGACTTTCTCATTCCTTTTTGACCCTAGGCTTGCCCTAGTGGTCCTGGTACTCACTTTTGAGCTTATGTTTTTCAGGTTGAACACCAAATGACCAATGAGATCAATTTCTTTTGATTGAGCTTGCTTGAATATCATTGTCTAACTTGTTTGTTTTGTAGGTGGCTTGACTCATATGATTTGAGTCTTGTGCTTGGCACAGTTCATTATCTATTTTGACTGTTGTTTCCCAATTCCTTTTGCTTTGACTTGTGAACTGTGTACTGATTAGTTTGACTGTTTCAGGTACTTTAGTTGCTTTTAGTTCCTTGTGAACTTTGCTTTGCTTTGCTTGATAAGCAATTTGCATTGAGGTATATTTCTAATCTTCATGTAGTCTGGAAGACCTGGCCTGTTACTTGGCTAGGCAACTGTCTGAAGTCCTCATTAAGAGGCAATGTTTGTGGATGTTTAATTTTGTCCTTGCATAGAGTCAAAGACCTCCTAAGTGAAGAGGCAATTGGCAGACACAAGGGATATGCAATCTATCCCCTGCTATTCTGTGTGTCATCTGTTTTGCTCACACCACTGTGTTGATGCATTACAGATAAAAACCCAAGATCTTGTACGATTGTACAGTTGAGTCAGTTTCAAATGTGTAGAAGGGTTCCCACTTTCTGAACCCACACATTCTTGTCTTAAGCTCTCCCAGGCCAGGGATAAGAGCTGTGAAGTATTATCTTCACTCACCTTTCATCTGCTTCACCTTAGCCCCTCAATGGCAAGGTTAAGAGCAACATTCACCCAGTTCCAGAGGTTTGTTTGTTGAGGTTGATATGACCCCTCGACTAAAACCTAACCCTTGTTTGAGCCACTTGCTTGTGTATAGTGTGTGCTATCTGTGCTTGTATGTTTGTTTGACTTGCTTCCTGTGCAAGTTAGGGTTAGTTTAGACTTGCTTCCTGTGCAAGTTAGGGTTAGTTTAGACTTGCTTCCTGTGCAAGTTAGGTTTTGCTTGGCTTGCTTCCTGTGCAAGTTAAGTGTGTGTGTGGCTTGCTTCCTGTGCAAGTCATGGTTAGGATAGGCTGGCTCCCTGTGCCAGTTAGCTAGAAACCTTAACTTAGGGATGATTTTGCATGATAACATCTAGGCTCGAGTCGAAGTCTCCCTAGTGTTGTGTCTCCCTCTGTTATCTGGTTAGGCTAGTCCTTTATCCCTGCGTAGGGGAACTACGTCGCCCTGATCCTCATACCAGATGAGGTACGTAGGCAGGAGATGAGCTGATCTCTCCGGGCGCCTGTGTCTTTGTTTTGTCTTGTTGTGTGCTTGGAAGCTGATGTAAGTCCATCGAGTGGCATTTGGGTTCCAGTGTGGTTTTGTTGGTTCGGATGCTGATGTAAGTCCAGTGATTGGCGTTCAGGCTCCATGTTTGCCTTCTTGTGTGTGTTTTGGTTCGGATGCTGATGTAAGCCCAGTGATTGGCATTCAGGCTCCACGTTTGCCTTTGCCAGTGTTTGTTTGTGTGCGTGTTAGCCGAGCTACGAATGCTCTGATTCTCCTTCGTTCAAAGGAGATACGTATGCATAGGATGCGATATCCTAGCGAGCATGTGTCATTTCCCCAGTCCGAACTACTTCGACTCTGATGTCTATGCCTGATAGACTAAGTAGGCCCAGGATGCGACATCCTGCCGAGTCAGTTTCAGTTTTGTTTTCTTGTGTCTCTTTCAGCCAGTGTGTGTGTGTTTGAGCAGTGTTTTAGCAACCATTTATCCTTCCTTTTGTGCGTGGATCCCGTAGAGTACTACGGATGCATAGGGGTGCTAATACCTTCCCTTCGCATAACCGACTCCCGAACCCATTCTCTTTGGTCGCGAGACCATGTTCTTTCCAGGTTTACTCTGAGCGTTTCCTTTCCCTCTTTTGGGATAAATAACGCACGGTGGCGGCTCTGTTGTTCTTGTTTTCCCGCCGGTTTTTCGCGTGATGCGACAACAGGTATCCCCAAGATATGGGCATACTCCTCCAATGTAGGCACAAGCTGATAATCTGGGAAAGTGAAACAACGGTAGAGAGGATCATAGAACTGCACTAACACATTCAAGAGTCCTTCAACCACATCAGCAGACAAGATAGACAAAAGCTTCCCATGACGTTATTTGAAGTCCAAGGGATCTAATACAAAAGATGCTAGCTTCTTAACTCTTTCAAGTCGGGACATCTGAAACTGTACTTCTTAGTGTTCCTTCGTCCACAATCCATGGTCTGAAAATATTAGCAAATAATACCTCAGTTCCTTGAAATTTTCATGTGATGAATGTTATGATGCGCATGAATGCATGAATGCAACAATCACAAATAAGGGATCACACATAAGGCAAGCAAACAAAGGTCAAGGAATGAATCAAGTCATTGTCAAGATCAATCACCCATTTTGGTGGATTATGGTTTACACCTTATCAACACCCAAGTTCCATCGATATTGACAAGACTTGATTGGATCAACCAAGAATCAAGGGTTTGTTGTGTGTCACGAGCATGGAGTCTGGGTAAGAACCATCCAAAAGGAGTGAACTAAGGATAAAAACCTGTAGATCATGTTCTAAAAAGTTCCCAGAGTCTTAATTCCATCTATCGGATATTACAGGTTAAGATGACTGACTCATCGACCCATAACATTGTCAAGAGAAACTCGTCTGAATGTAGTATCGCGTAACAACTGTTATAAAGTCTACACTTGAACAGTCTCCGGACTACGTCCTAAATAGGCCAAGAGGGGTAAATTTTCTACGGTCCTCAGCTTCTCGGACCCAAATTAGAGATAGTAATGCCTAACCATAAATACTTGTGTGACATTTCCAAATCCAAAAGAGTCTCCACTGAGCAGATGGATCTCAAGCCAACTTGTTAAGGACTACTCCATAAAGTCGAACATGACTATACCATCCTCCTATCTTAATTGCACTCGAGTTCAGTTAGAACTCATCTCACCACTCAGAGATCACCAAGCACAATAAACAAATTATATCATACAAACAAATATACATATATCACATATATACAATTATATACACACAAAAAAGTAGGCTAAACCCACTGGAGACTACTCCCTAGCAGAGTCTCCACTTAATTTCTGTAGCGATAAATTCATGATCATCAAGCTATGGATAAGCAAGACATCAATAAAACCAGAGTCGCCACTGCACTTTTATTGTTTCCAAGGGAAAAGGGAAAAGTACGAACAAAACCCAAAAGTAAGACGTTTTCAAATCAGAACTAATAAAATGTCAGAGATTACAAATAAAGGGGGTTGGTTACACAGAGGGAAGGTGTTAGCACCCAAAGTGTCCTAGGTACTCCTAGGGATCCTTTTTTTGTGTGCATATGTATTTTGTACGAAAGTGATGTTTACAAACAAATAGAATGGGGGGATGAGAAAATAATTCATTAATTATATTTTTGTGTTTGACAAGACCTTAGGACTTGTGCCTATGTACCAACATAAAAATGACGGATCAAAACCTCGTAGTTCGTGATATAAATTTCAAAGTGGATGCATTGCTTTTAATTGAAAATTAAGTTTGAAAGGCACAAAGGCCTAGAAATGGTTTGAATGAGTTATTTCGTTCTGGATTTTTTGAAAGTTTAGGTCAAGTATAATTAAGTTTATTTACAAGTTTGATTAAGAAAAGAAGTTTAAAAAAGCAATGGCATAAGGCCAAAGTTTCTAGTTTGAAAAGTGGTCAAAGTTTAAAATAAAACTATTGCAAACAAAGAACATTTTTTCAAATGGAGGGAGAGATTTGAAATTAAAGAAATGGGGAGGAGATGAAGAGACTAATCCTATGTACAAAATTAAAAGTCAAGAGTTGAAAGGATTTGACCAATGGGTAGCAATCCAATAGACCAGAGTGTCTTATAGAAACCCCAAATTCCCTTGGATACTACAATCAAGCAACAAATAATGCATACAATATTATCTTGAAGAGAAAGGCATCAAATAAAGATAGCCCCATCCATGCCTTAGCCATTCCATAATCTCTTTCAAATTAGCCCATGTAGTAGATGAATTCCACCAGTCATAGGTTCAAAATAATAGCTTCATAATGACCATGTTGCAGATGAACTCAGAGGGATCTTCAATGATGTATTAGATGAAGTTTCAAATTGCAAGCACTTGTTTACACAAACCCACTTATCACAAGCATGGATCCTT
Organism: Lathyrus oleraceus; assembly: GCF_024323335.1. NCBI lineage: Eukaryota > Viridiplantae > Streptophyta > Magnoliopsida > Fabales > Fabaceae > Lathyrus > Lathyrus oleraceus. The sequence goes on from NC_066582.1 coordinate 169,743,656, forward strand.
GAACCAAGACATCTTCCAAAGGAAGGAAAAAAGGCCAAGTTTCCACACAATACCATGAAAGAGAGGAGACTTACAATCTCACTAACTAGAATGCTATGCCTTTTGTGTCAAAAATTTAGCGCTATATTAAGCAATCGTGATTGGACTTATGTAGAAGTCACAACTATTTGAGGTTGGGCAGTAGAATTTTGGTGTTAATGCATGTTTGAGACATAGTATAATGGACTATGCTCATGAAACACACCATACAGAAAAAGAATATGCGAAAGGGGTGGCCTAATCTCATCCCTACTTGTGTTGATTTTACAATCAACTAGCCTTAGGATTTAGAGATATCCTAGGTCAAATGAGATGAATGCATAAAGAAAGGGAAGTAGATGAAGAGGGAGGGGAATGGATCAAAACTCAAATTGATCAAAGGAGGACTTTTACCAAGTTAATATCATTCATTCATTTTGGGAGATGGAATGTACATTCCATCAATCCCCTAAATCCAATGATATTAACCTAGCAAAGTCAAATCAACCTTGACCAAGGCCCAATAACACAAGTCAAACATACACAAACCATCACAAGAGGTCAAAACAATTATTTGGCATTTATTCAATTTAAAAATACTAAAATAATACATTTAAATTAAATATGGTTTGTCAAATTCCTAAAATCTCATCAAAACACCAAAGAAATGGCCATGAGATTTATCATAGGTCAAACAAGGTCAGAGGACCTTGGAAAAAAATTTCAGAATTTTTAAAGACTTAAAAGTATTTTTAAACAATTAATAATAATCAAAAAATCAATTAAACCATGAAAAATATTAATAATGATCCAAAATATAATTTTAATTCAGAATATGTAAGAGGAATTTATTTTAAAAAAATTGGTGAAACTCTCATATTTTTTGGATCAATATTAAAATTAATATGAATTAATGAAAATCAAATGAATTAAAACAAAAAAAAATGTGAGCCACTTGATCTCCCTCATTAATTGAGGTGGCAGATCAAGTGGACACAACTGCGCGTTCCATGATGGAACCTAGTTAGCGCGCCACACGCGTGGTAATCAAAACCAACGCCTAAGATTAAAACAATTTGAATGGATCCTGTGGCTGGGAGACGTGCCAACACACCACCGGAGCCAGAGCTCCGGTCTTCTTCTTCGGTGGACCTCACCGGGCTGGTACACCCTCAACCATCACCAAAATAAAATAAAAAAGGAGGATATGATCTGGAAGAAAAAATGGTGTAGAGCACGAATCTGACCTCAATTTCAACTAACTCCAAATATATAAAAAGATATGAGGAGTTGAATTTTGAGGTGTGACAACTAAGTTGCTTCGATTTGACCTCAAAGCAACTCAATTTTCTTGCATATATTGGTAGGACTTCAGACAATCAAAGATCCAATTGAATTGATGTGAATTGAGTGAGAACCGAAGAGATGAAGTTTTCTGAAATTTACCATCAATGTTGTGCATAACTGAATCTTGCTTGCTTCAACCTTGATTTGATCACACTTGAGAAGCTTGCAGGAGAGGTTTGGCAATGGTACAAAGCTTTGGATCCTGGAGTTCTTGAATCTCTAAACAGTGAGATTCAAACTCAATTTTCAAGTTGAAAATTATCAGGTTTTCCATTGAAATGTGAGGGTTTGAATTGGGGGGCAAAGTTGGCGCGCAAGGTGTCTTTGAATTGAGCTTCAAGGGCCTGTATTTATAGCAATTGGGACTGATATTTGCACACTTGAAAAATTGCTAATTTTGGACATTTCATGCACAAGCTTGCATGGGCGTGTACAGACCCATGAAGCAATCCAATTTAGTCCACTTGTATCTGTTCTGAAGTTCAAATCATGCTTGGATGTCAAGGCAAAGTGAAATGTGATTTTTGGCATTTGATTTCTTCCAATCATGCATCTCTGTTAAAGCCATGCGCAAACCTAACAAACTTTGTCCAAAATGCATGAAATTAGGTTCTTTGGAAAGTTTAGATCAAGGGGAACAAGTTTGATGTTGAACACTTTTTCATTTGGAACTTGGATCACGGTGAATTTGGAGGTGGGAGTTTGGAAATTTCAACATGTTGAAACATTTTCTAAGTGTCAAGCCATATATCTCAATATTCCACCTTGCTTAACTTTTTATGTGAGCTTCAAATGAGAAAACTGTCTTCCCAAGTTGTATCTCTTTCAAAGACCTTCAAAATGGTCACCAATTTCATGTCATTTGGATTTAGAATGATAGAGTTATGCATTTTTGAAGTTTGGAAAAGTCACTTGTTCAATGGTATAGGTCAAAAATGACCTATAATGTATCCTCATATCACATGCTCATAAAAGTTGAATTAGCTCACCCTCTAAACATCAAAGTTGAAGTAGACATCTTGAATTTGACTGTGAAACTTGGAAATCTTTCATCTCATAAAACTTGAGCAAGTTATGGCCTTGGGAAGTTGAATTTCAAATTAGGGTTTAGACAAAATGACCTATAATGTTTCAACATAGAAAATGATTTTCCCAGCAAAACTAGCTCTAGTTCTCAACATGAAAGTTGTTTGTAATGTCATTTAGAGTAACTTTTCACTTGGAATCATTTTCATATGGTGCAAATTGTAGGAGATAGGGTCTAGGGAGACCCAGTTTTGATCAGATGAATTCATCTGGCCAACCACCATCAACCAACTTGCTAACCTTCAATTATCTTGACTTTATAGGCTCATGGTAGATCATATATGCATAAGATGATTAATTTTGAAGTGTCCCTTTATAAAATTGATCAAATGGTGAGATAGCTTGTTGGAGAAGTTACTTAAGATACGTAGTCAAACTAGGGTGTCCAAGGCAAATCACTTCCAAACTCTTGAAGAATTCTTGATCAATATAACATGTCGAGATCATTGGGACTTATATATGATGCTTTGAGACATTGTGGATCAATCCTTGGTTGTACTTTTAGCCATGAGGATCTCAAACCCTAGGTGTGAACTTGATAAATTTTGATGATCATGCCCTACCTACAAAAGAGTTAGGCAAATACAAAGACATATTTTTGGTATTTTAGTTAGTAAAAATGATAAAATACAAGTATGATACAATCATATGGTGCTTGGTGATCTCTCCCAAAACAAACCTAATGAAAGAGGGGTAAGGAGGATGCCAAGGTATGATCCCAATGCTAATGTTTATGATGAAATTGCATGAGGGATCTTGGGGTCAAAATTGGGGTCTTACACCTTTCCTGGGTGATATTGAAAAGTGAACTCATAATCCTTGATGAATTCCATCCACCTTCTCTGCCTTATGTTAAGCTCCTTCTGGTCAAACAAATATTTCAAACTCTTATGATCACTGAATACTTCAAGGCTACAACCGTATAGGTAATGTCTCCAGATCTTTAGTGCAAATACTATGGCCGTAAGCTCCAAATCATGTATGGGATAATTCTTCTCATGAGTTTTCAGCTGTCTCGAAGCATAAGCCACAACTTGTTTATGTTGCATGAGCACACATCCCAATCCTTGGTAGGAAGCATCACAATAAACTTCATAAGGTTTTCCTAATTGTGGAAGTACTAAGACTGGTGACATGGTCAATTTCTCCTTCATTTGTTGGAAACTCTTCTCACACTGCTCCGTCCATGCAAAAATATGGTTCTTTCGAGTGAGTTGTGCCAGCGGTGCTACAATCTTTGTGAATCCTTCGATGAATCTTCGGTAGTATCCTGCCAATCCAACAAAGCTTCTAATTTCAGTGGTTGTTTTTGGTCGTTCCCAAGAAACTACAGCTTCAACCTTGGATGGGTCGACTGCAATACCTTCTTTGGAGATTACATGGCCTAAGAACTTCACCTCCTCCAACCAGAACGCACACTTTTCCAAATTGGCGTACAATTGTTTCTCTTTCAATACTTGCAACACTAGGCCCAAATGGTTTTCATGTTCTTGCTTGCTCTGGGAGTATATAAGGATATCATCGATGAAAACCACGACAAATTTGTCTAAGAATGGATGAAAGATACGACTCATATAATCCATGAAAATTGTTGGTGCATTGGTAACACCGAAGGGCATCACCAAATACTCATAATGTCCATATTGCATTCTAAATGTTGTCCTGGGTATATCTTCTTCCTTCACTCGAATTTGATGATATGCCGACTTTAGATCAATTTTGGAGAATATTACAGCACCTCTCAGTTGGTCCATTAAGTCATCAATGCGTGAAAATGGATATCTATTTTTTATTGTGACTTTATTAAGTTGTCGATAGTCAATACACAATCTCGACTTTCCATCCTTCTTCTTCACCAATAGTACAGGAGCTCCCCATGGTGAGACACTTGGTCGGATGAATTTCTTTGACAATAGGTCCTCTAATTGATTTTTCAGCTCTGACATCTCAGATGGAGCCATTCTATATGGGGCAATATGAATAGGTCCAGTTCATGGAACCACATCAATAGAAAATTCAATGTCACGTATTGGAGGTAACCCTGGCACGTCTGATGGGAAAACTTCCGGGAAATCTCATACCACCGGGATCTCAGAAATTTCTACTTCTGGTCTCATGTTGATAGAGTTTAAGAATACATACTTCTGGATTCCTCCCTTTAAATAAATTTTCAATCGGTTGATATTGAGGAATCGGGAAACATCAGGGTCTGGAAAGATTATAGACTTTTGAGCACAATCCAAAACAACGTGATGACTAGATAACCAGTCCATCCCAAGGATCACTCCCAGATGTTTGAGAGGAATGCAAATCAAGTCGACTTTAAGTTTCATGCCCAAGATATTCAAGGGCCATTGTAAACAAGCTTCATTCAAGATTACAGATTCAGCAGACGGTATGGTGACTACCAAATCAAAAGGTAGTACAGTAACATGTAATTTTATAGAATTCACACAATCCACAAAGATGAAAGAATGTGTAGCTCCAGAATCAAATAACACAACAAATCGTTTATTTGAGATTTCACACTCACCTTGGACTAATCCTGAGGCATTTGATGCTTCTTCTCCTCCAATGTGATAGATGTGTCCCTTAGCAGTAAGGTGGGGGATGTCATTATTGTTATTGGTGGATGGTATGTGATCTCTTCTTGGTGCTCTACAATCCTTAGCAAAGTGTCTTGGTTGCTGACAGAGATAACAAAGTCTTGCTCTTTCTGGGCACTGAGTACTCACATGCCACTCCTTATTGCAATGGTAGCATCGAATAGTACCTAAATTTTGCAGCTTCTGACCTCCCTTGAAATGTCCTCGAGGTTGGTCCCTACCATTCCTTTGGGGTTGGGTGTATGGTTGTTGATGCTTTCCTCTATTATTGTGATATTGATGTCCCTGTTTGAAAAAGTCTTAGTGAGAGAAAATTCTCAACAAATTTATAGAATAACTCTTTTTTTCACCTGGGGTCTTAACAGTCCTCCAGCAACCCCTCTATGCAGACGTCCTTGTTTCATTCGTTCCACCTTCTTACATTTCTCCACTAGAGCTTGGAACTGATGAATATCCAAGGGCTCCACGGACTCCTTAATTTCATATCTGAGTCCCTGTTCGAATCTCTCACACTTATAATTCTCATCCACATTGTCACAGAAATAGCAGAAATGTTTGGCTAGGGAGTCAAATTTGTCAGCATACTCAGCTATAGTCATGCTGCCTTGGTAAAGCTTAAGGAATTGGGCCTCTTTCTCCGATCTAGCACTTGATGAGAAATACTTGTCCAAATTTTTTTGCTTGAAAGCATCCTAGCTCAATGCTTCATTATTACTCTCCATTAGCTGTTTCGCACCTCGCCACCAAGATTCAGCCTCTTCCCTAAGCAAAAAGGTTACGTATTCCACCTTCTTAGCATCCTCACAATGGAGTATTTCGAAGATCTTCTCCATCTCCTGTATCCATATATCAGCTTTATCTAGGCCATGTTCTCCATTGAATTTTGATGGATGTTGTCGATTAAAATCAGTCAGTCCTCTTGCAGCAGCAACAACCTCCTCTCTCTGATCCCTTAGTGCCTCACGTTGAGCTCGAATTGCAGCTTGTTGAGCATAATTTGCTGCTTGTTGAACACTAGTTGCAGACTGTTGGGCCATAGCCTTGGCCATCGCATGTATTGCCTGAATGGTGCTTTCCATGTCAGGAATTGGTTGGGGATTTTGTTGAATGGTAGGAGCTCTTCGTGGAGGCATCATAGCTTCCTACAATTGCACTTGCATTAAAAGGATTTTCAAGATCTCATTCCAACGCTTGGGTTAGAAATATCGGGGTGTCTAAAGTAATCTTTTAGGTGTAAAAGTCTATTTTACAACCTCTTCCAAAAATAAAGATTCACAACATTAACTTAACATATTAAAATTAAAATAAGTAATTCATGCATAACAATCTTCATAATCATGCGACATACAAGATCATCCCACCTAAAACGTTTGTCCATGGATTATTGCTATGATACCAATTGTAACATCCTGGAATTTTATCCGAGATATTAGTAATATTTAGATTATTTAAAATTTTATGGATATATATATATTTTCTTTGAGTATTTATAAAATAACTAGAGAAAGTGAACTTAATTAAAATTAAGAAGTTGTTCAAATATTCCTAGCGGAAAGATCCATGTCCGCAATTCTAAACGAGTTTAAAAGTGCAAAGACTTATTGAAATATAAATAGTGTACCGTCATATTTTATTTATTACATAAAATACTAATAGTTTGGAAAACCTTGTTTTCCCTCGTGCACGCTTCAAGAAATGTATTCAATAATTCCTTTTTCCTTCTGTACCTAAAATCATAATTGTAAAGGGTCAATTTCCTTATCCATATTGATTCATACTCACCATAAGAAAATATCACAAAATAATAACAAAACTTCACCAATTCAAAATATAATTATTAGTCCTTTCATCTAAAATGTTTTTTTTTATATCATATGAAATGCAATATGACTCTAGTGACTACATGACACACACAAATGATCCGGATAAATAAAGCCTATTCCAATGGGAAACTGCCACACAGGCTCCTGCCACAAAGGCCGAAAAGCGTCAAACTTGCCACAAAGGCCGAAAGCGTCAATCTTGCCACAAAGGCTACTGCCACAAAGGCCAAAAGCGTCAACTTGCCACAAAGGCTTAACACAATGACACCTCTATACATCTTATATGATGCATGTCTTAATAATATAATAAGTCATTCTCCAAAAGTACAGGTGACCAGAGACTACCAAAAACTAGTCCTTATCATTATCTATTTTTATTTTCCTTTGATTTTTATAAACTAGTCATCAATAGAGAGATATAATCTTCACAAGTTTTAGGACAATATAATTATATTCATAATGTCTATACATTTTGTGACAATATAGTTATATTTATAATATCTATAAATTTTGTGATAACATTATTATATAGGTATCAACTTAATAATATACTACATATAACTTTTTCCCCAAAATATATGGTGGACAAAATAAAGAATAAATAAACATGCAGCAATCCAAATCAATACCACCAAGATTGAAATGAAACTTCGCACTTAAATAATATACTTCATTCTTATAGATAAATAATTAATAAAACTATCATCATAGAACATATAATATGAATTCTTTTTTTTATTTACTCGTTTTAGTAGAAATTGTAAAATTTCTATCACCAAATTAATAATAATAATTAAGCCATATTTTCTCACACATTTGTTTTTGGTACAAATTATTTTACTACATCTACTCTACCTTTATGTTCAATCATTTCTCCCTGTCTATTTCATTTTGAGAAGGTTAATATTATCATGGATTAAGGTATGATGTCTTGGAATGAGTTCCATTTTTATTAAAGACAAATGAAGAAATCTAACTAGATCATGAGAAAAATGAATAACTCTTACATTACCATACTGGAAAACTTTATATGCATACTAAATTTTATTTTTTTATCAATATATGAAAATGTGCATGTATCCATTAACATATGGTATCTCATAAACAAGTTACATAGCTAATCAAATGCAAGATAAAAATATATTGAGAACATAATCAATTAAATTTAAAATAAGATCAACAACATACAACTAATACATGAATCAAATGAATATAGTGCTCCCTTTTATTAAGAATTTCCGTAGAAATGCCCAAGATAAGCGGTAGTAAAAAGAGAGTGATGATTTTGTTTGTGTTTTTTTTATTTCACGTGTGAGATGAGATGAGTTTGTGAGTATTTATACAAGTGGAAGTTGGGAAATAAGAGGAATATGAGTGGCTCCTAATAAAAGAAGCACTAGAGAAAACTAATCAATTAATTATAAGTTTTAGGATAGTGGAATGTGTATAGTATCATTTTATTAAATTAATTCAATATTACTTTATTCTAACTATTCAATTCCTAGTGCTCATAACACACTTATCTAGAATTGATCATTCTCACTCAAATGATATTTCACATTACTTTTCTATACACATGTTATGTATCCTTTTGTTTTCCCCACTCATAATTATCATAATTCATATAATAGCATATGCACTACTTAATTCCTTAAAACTTAAATTAGAAAATAATAAGACACATATTCTTTTATTTTAGACTTATTGAATATATTAATTCAAACTTAATTTATGAAATGCTACTAACAATAACACATATATTTTTAAATATTAGATTATTTATTTTTCTTTAAACTAATAAATTATTTATTATTTATTATAGTCACATTAGATTGACTCATTTAAATAAATGTATAAAATATAAAATTTTACTTATTTAAATAAAATAGAGAATTACAATCCTTGCTAAATTAACTATCTTAAGTGAATAAAATATTTGATTTCATTATCACTTAAAAAAATATATGGTTCTAATTATTTAATTAATCAAATAGGATATTATGATTAACCATTTAAATAAAATAAATAACTAAATAACTAGATGAGTCTAGTTAGTTACTTAAAATAGAGGGTGTTACAGGGGGGATGAGAAAAGAATTCATTAATTATGTTTTTGTTTTTGACAAGACCTTCGAACTTGTGCCTACGTACCAACATAAAATGAGGGATCAAAACCTCGTAGTTCGTGGTAACAATTTCAAAGTGGATGCATTGCTTTTAACAAAAATTTAAGTTTTAACAAAGGCACAAAAGGCCTAAAAAGTTTTGAATGAGTGTTAGTTCTTTTTGTCTTTTGAAATTTTAAGTCAAGTATAGTTAAGTTCATTTACAAATTTGATTAAGAAAAGAGTTTAAAAGTTCAATGGCATAAGACCAAAGTTTCTAATTTGCAATATGGTCTAAGTTTAGAAATCACAAACAAATAAGATTTTGAAAGAGGGGGAGATTTGAAATTAAAGAAGTAGGGAAGATATGAAGAGACTAATCCTAAGCAAAAATTTAAAAGTTAAGAGTTGAAAAGATCTAACTAATGGGTTGCAATCCAATAGACAAGAATGTCATATAGAAACCCAAATTTCCCTTGGACTTTAGAATCAAGCAATATCAATACACAAATAGCAAGATGAAGAGCAAGGCGTCAAATAAAGATAGCCACATCCAAACTTATCAACTCCATGATCTTCTTCATAATCTTCCGTTTATCAGATGAATTCAAAGATAGGCACTAGGCACAGGTTCAAAGTAACAACTTCAATAAGACCATGTATCAGATGAACTCAGATGGGATCACAATACTTGCTTCAGATGAAGTTTCAAATCACAAGCACTTGGTTTTATGAAAGTTGGCATTGGCCAAGTCCTTTTGCATATGGAATGTTGCCTAATTCTAAGTCCAAAGTCTCAGAGCAAACCAACAGTCCACACAAAATGTCTTTTAGGGTTTTTTGTTGTTATTATGTACATTAAGGTCAAAAGACCACAAACACAAATAAGTATATACAATCACAAAATAATCACAAGATATGGCTCAAATGAGCAAAGTGAAAATGACATTAAAGTAAACAAGTAAAATGGTATGAATAATGGCAAATGAATAAAGGCTAAAAATTAAAGTGCATAAAAGTAAATAGCTTGAAATTAAATGTTAGTTGTTAGTTGATTAGAAGTTAGTATTGCTTTTGCTTGTTTAAGTCATTCTTTGGAGAACACTCAACCCACTATTCACAAGCATGGATCCTTGAACCAAGACATCTTCCAAAGGAAGGAAAAAATGTCAAGTTTCCATACAATACCATGAAAGGGGAGAGACTTACAATCTCACTTACTAGAATGTTATGCCTTTTATGTCAACAATTTATCAGTATGTTAAGCAATCGTAATTGGACTTATATAGAAGTTACAACTATTTGAGGTCGGGCAATAGAAATTTTAGTGTTAATGCATGTTAGAGACATGGTATTATGAACCATGCTCCTAAAACATACCACACTTAAAAATAATATGCAAAAGGGTGGATCTAATCTCATCCACACTCATGTTGATTTTACAATCAACTAGCCTTAGGATATGAAGATATCATAGGTCCATGAAATGAATGAGGGGAGAATGGGATTGAGATGAAGAGGGAGGGGAAATGGAATCAACACAAATTGGTCAAAGGAGGACTTTTATCAAATTAAAATCATTCATTCATTTTTGGAGATAAAATGTACATTTCATCCATCCCCTAAATCCAATGATTTTAACTCAACAAAGTCAAATCAACATTGACCAAGGCCCAACAACACAAGTCAAAACTCAACAAGTCAAATAGAAGCTCAACACAATTTATTTTGCAATTAAACAATTAAAATCAATTAAATAATGCATTAAATCAAATTATGGTTTGTCAAATTCCTAAAACCTCATCAAAAGACCAAAAAAATGGCCATGAGGTTTATCATAAGTCAAACAAGGTCAAAGGACCTTGGAGAAAAAATTCATAATTTTTGGAAACTTAAAAGTATTTTTAAACAATTAAAAATATTCACAAAATCAATTAAATCATGGAAAATATTAATAATGATCCAAAAAATAATTTTAATTCAGAAAATGAAAGAGGGATTTATTTTAAAAAAAATTGGTGAAACTCTCATATTTTTTGGATCAATATTAAAATTAATATGAATTAATGAAAATAAACCAAATAAAATGAAAATTAGAAAATAAGAAAAAATGTGGACCACTTGATCTCCCTCATTATTGAGGTGGCAGATCAAGTGGTTGCTAGCACGCATTCCACCATGGGCATGAGTCAGCGTGCAACACAAGTGGTAATCAATTTCAACGTGCGAGATTAGAACATTTCAAATGGATCATGTGGTTCTGATGAGTGTCAACGCATCACCGGAGCCAAAGCTCCGGTCTCCTTCTCTGGTGAGCTTCACCAGACTGTTCACTCACAACTATCACCAAAATTAAAAATAAGGACATGAATTTAAAGTAAAAATGATCAGGAGCTCGAATCTGACCTCAATTTATCCTAACTCCAAGTATATTGAAAGATACAAGGAGTTGAAATTTAAGGTGCTCGATTTGAGTTGCTTCGATTTGACCTCAAAGCAACTCAATCTTGTCGCCTACATTGGTAGGAATTAAGACAACCAAAGATCCAAGAGAATTATGAAGAACTGAGTGAGAATCGAAGAGATGAAAAATTCTGGAAAATACCTTCAATGCAGGTTTGTACTCAATTGATCTTGCTCTTGCTTGCTCAGGACACTTGATATAGTAGAATTGAATGGACAAAAGGCTCAGGAACCTTGGAGATTTGAATCTCAAAACAGTGAGATTCAAACTCAATTTTCAATGGAAATTATCAAGATTATCCTTTGAAATGAGAGGGTTTGGAGGTTTGGAATCAAAGCTGGCATGCAGGGTCCTTGTTTCTGAGCATAGATGGCTCTATTTATAGCAAAACCAATTGATATTTGCACACTTGAAATGGAATCCAAAAATAGCAATGTACATTGCATGGGTGCATGGGCGTGTAACAGGCCCATATAATCACTTCTTCTGATCCATAATTGAATACAAGCATTGATGAGATCATGTTGGAATGTTATGCATTGGTGTATGGAATGTTCAAGTTCAATTTGTGCCAAATGATCACTCATGTTCAAGCCATGTGCAACCCATTCAAATCTTGTCCAAAATGGATGAATTTGGACTTTTTGGAAAGGTTAGATCAATAGGAACAACTCTCATGTTGAACATTTTTTCATTTGAAGCTTGTATCATGATGAAGTTTGAGGTGGAAGTTGGGAAAATCAAACATGTCAAAAAAAATTCTAAGTGTCAAGCCACATGTGCACTTATTCCACCTTGGCCAACTTTTTATGTGAGCTTCAAATGAGAAATGTTCCTTCATCAAAGTTGTATCTATTTCAAAGGCCTTCAAAATGGTCACAAATTTGATCTCATTTGGATTTAATATGAAGGAGTTCTGCATTTTTGAAGTTGAGGAAAATCACTTGTTCAATGACATTGGTCCAAAATGACTTATAATGTATCCTCATATCACATGCACAAAAAAGTTGAATTTGTTCTTCCTCAAAACATGAAAGTTTAAGTAGGAATCTTGAATTTGATTTTGAAACTTGTAAATATTTCATCTCATAAAAAATGAGCAAGTTATGGTCTTGGGAAGTTGACCTCCAAATTACACAAAATGACCTATAATCTTTCACCATAAAAAATGACTTTCCAAGCAAAACTAGATCTAGACCTCAACATGAAAGTTGTTTGGAATGTAATTTAGAGTAACTTTAATATTGGAATCATTTTCATATGACATGAATTGTAGGGGATAGGGTGTAGGGAACCCCAGTTTTGATCAGATGAGTTCCTCTGGTCAACCACCATCAACCAACTTGCTAACTTGCAATTCTCTTGACTTTTGGGACTCATGGAGGATCATATATGCATAATATGATTAAATTTGAAGTATCCCTTGAAATATTTGATCAATTGGTGAAGAAGCTTGTTGAGGAAGTTACACAAGATACCTAGATGAATTAGGGTTTACAAGGCAAACCAACTCCAAACTCTTGGTGATTTCTTGATCAAAATAACATGTGAAGACCATGGGGATTCATATATGATGCTTAGAGACATATTAAACCAATTTTGATTGAGCTCCTTGCCTTGAGGGTCTTAAACCCTAGATGTGAGCTTGATAGATCAAAGGTGAGCACATGCCCTACCTACAAAAGAGTTAGTATACAAAGACATATTTTTGGTTTTTTGGTTAGTAAAGATGATAAAATACAAAGTAAGATACAATAAAATGTGCTTGGTGATCTCTCCCAATGCTAACCCAATGAATGAAAGGCTAAGGAGGATGCTGTTGAAAGAGTATATCTTCGGCAAATATTTTTGTATCGTATCCACAGAGATTGGTTGATATTACCGCCGTTCTATAATTCAAATGTTATAAGTTTAGAAAGTAACAGGGTTGTTTTGTTTGGAAAAATATCTTGTTAATAAATGTTAACAAAACTATTAAGTGGTTTTAGACAAATATAAAAGCTTGGCAAGATTGGAGTTCACTATTTCAAATATCTATGATTCCCTATGATAAATAATTAGATTCAAGATTATTGATGACGTTCAAATATCCTCTCAAAGTCATTTATGTCTAAATGATATCGTGATAGTTACTATATTGATCCTTAGACGATCTCTCCACCTAACTATCAATATAGTAACCTTGAATGTTCAATATCAAAGAATAGTAATGAATAAATCTATCTCTACAACTTATTCACTACTTGAAAATCTGTTTTATGTCTAAACTCGAGTAGTCTCTCTCGACAACTACTCAAATCTGGTTTTCAACTTAAAGCAAAAACAGTAATCAATACATCAACAATCTCTATCTCATATATAAATCAAAGTTAATACATAGATAGATGAGAATAGCTACTACCTCCAATCTTGACAAAAGGGAGTTTAGCTCCTCATCACCATTGTTACAAAGCAGAAAGTTTTAGTAGAAAAACTCTGTTTTTCTCTCTTCAAAAACTCTCCCAATATCAATGTGTAATGTTAAGGAATGAATGCCTAGAATAATGTATTTTCTCTCCTAAAAGAGTTGACATTTCCTCAATTGCTCATTTCCATCCAAAGCAAAAAAGCTATCCCAAGGCAAACACCAAAATGGCAAAACCAGCTGGCCTTCAAAACAGCACTTTTGACCCAAAAATCAGTTTGCTGGATTCGCAGGGTTCGCGGGGCGAACTTTGTTCGCGGGGCGAACTGGTCCTGTCATGCAGTTCGCGGGGCGAACTTTGTTCGCGGGGCGAACTGAAGCTGCCTCAGTTTCCTTGTTTTGCAAGCTTCATCCAAAATCTTCCATATTATGATGCTGCAATCCAAAGCTTTCTCATCCAAAAATTCTACAAAACTAACAAATATGTGAAATAACTATTCAAAACAAAATAAATTAAACCTAATTGCATTTATACAAAATAGTGAGAATAAAAGTGTGTAATTACATCAAAACTTGGTAAAAGGGACCAATAAAATGGTATAAAAAGTAGTACTAATTGGTCCCTAACAACTCTCCCCAACTTAGCATTTTGTTTGTCCCTAAACAAAAGTTTCCACCCTTACAATCAAAGCAATGACACAAAAGATTGAAACAAGGATTTACCAAGAACATTCAAATGGTTCAAAAGTGTTTGGCATTTTCTCAATTCACCTATCTCAATTCTAGACAAAATATGAATAAGGGAAATGGTAAAGTGCAAAAATCATTCCAAGGAATTCAAAGCCATATATGTCAAAATTGAATCAAGCTTACACACACATCATAATAATGATGAATAACATGAAGGGTTACTTTCACTCATCCAAGCAATTAAATCAACAACAACTCAAATCATGCGGTTATCACAACAAGTACCAAATCATGTGAAAAATGAGAATCAAGAGGTCTTTCAAAGGTTGTAATGTGGCTTAGGTTACAAGAAAGGATATGATTAAGACAATTCAACCAAATTGCCTATCCTAAGGGAGCATTCCCAAAGATTCACTCTACACAATTTCCCTTTCTTTGATCCCTATCTTTTTCTTTTTCTTTTTCTTTTCAAATCCACACAACCATGAGCATTTCCTTTGCTTTTCTTTTTCTAATTTTTTCTATGCTTTATGGTTTCAAGGGCGATTTCTTTTTCTTGTTTCTTTTCATATTTTTACCCTTTCATAGAAACTCACTTTTCCAAGTTTCTAATCAACTTTTCACTTTACTCTCCCCAACTTTAGATTCCAAAACCAAATTCATTCAATAATGCTCCCTACTTAGACATAAGCAAAAGGCAAAATTTTGCAAACAACTCGGTTTGAGGTTTCAACTGATACGAAAGAAATTAGGATTCATTTATTCCACAATTTCAATTGATTTTACAATGATCAATCAAATGAATCCTAAATTAAGCTCAAAGGGGGTTAACTAAGGATTATTCCTCACAAGGTTAGTTGATTCAAACTTTTTGGTCAAGTGGTTTTTCTCACAAACAATGCCTCTATCATTTTCAAAAATTTCACACAAAAATGGATTGATGCATGATTTAGCATGATAAGAATGAGTTAAAACAATGCTCGGTTTCCCACTTTTTAGTGTACAATGGAAAGTCTCCTCACAACTGGCTAAGTCCTATTTTGATTCAAAAATGACATATACTTCAATGAATTTATGACATGGAATTTGCACACACCATCAAACTACTCATGTTAAGTCTAGAAAGCGATAAAGTGTACCTTGAAATGCCGACACTAATTCTTATCATCACCACTCGAAGTGTCCTATGCTTCTTTTTTTGCGATCATTTCTCGGTTGCTTAAAGCTTGACTTATGAGTAAGAACAATTAAACAAAAATGTTGGCAAACCAATATTTGATTAAAACACACTTAAATTTCAAAAAGTATTCATGCAATTATCAAGACACACTCTAAAATTCAACAAACTCCTCAATCTTCCTTCAACTCATCGCCATGGCTTACACCACCTCCTGCACCCCCCAAAATTTTGGCCTGCCCTCAGGCCACTTAGCATAATCAACAAAATCCTCTTAAGAAAGGAATGGAAAGGGGAAGTTTTGAAATTTGGAGGTTTGGATGTGGAGTAGCGAGGTTGTTGAAAGAATCTCCTAAGTTCGTGAAAATAGGAATGAAACAAAAATGATATAAAACAAAAGTTTTTTTTTTTTTTTTTTTTTTTTTTTTTTTTTTTTTTTTTTCAGTTCGCGGGGCGAATTTTGTTCGCGGGGCGAACTGAAGGAAATTTCAAAAAAAATTAGTTCTGTTTTTTACTGTTCGCGGGGCGAACTGGTCCTGTCATGCAGTTCGCGGGGCGAACTTTGTTCGCGGGGCGAACTGTAAAAACCAGAACCCAATTTTTTTCAAAATTTAACACAGCAAAAACTCACACAGCAGAAAAAAAATTAAAATACAAACTTACAACGTTGGGTTGCCTCCCAACAAGCGCTTTGTTTAACGTCGTTTGAGCTTGACGGTCCACTGATTAGCCCGGTTTAAATAGAGACACGACATCCACATCACGATTTATGTCGCCACCATGGTAAACTTTGAGTCTTTGACCATTTACGGTCCAACTCTCGTGTGACTTTGGATCCTCGATTACAATGGCTCCATAATTCCGTACTTCCTTGACAACGAACGGTCCTGACCCTTTTGGCTTCAGCTTACCCGGTAATAACTTGAACCTTGATTTGAAAAGCAGTACCATTTGTCCGACATGAAACTCCTTGCGACGGGCCTTTCCATCATGGTATTTTTCTTCAATTGCATCATTTCGGAATGAATCATGTTTGTCATGTGGATGCTTCATAGCTTTAAAAAGATTAAAGGTCACCTCTTCGTCTTGCACTCTTACCTTCATTAGTCCATCATCTACGTCAATCATCATCCGAGTTGTTTTCATAAAAGGTCTTCCAAGAGTTAGGGGCACATCACGGTCCTCATCCATCTCCACTATTACGAAATCTACCGGAAACAAGAATTTGTCCACCTTCACTAACATGTCTTTAGCAATTCCGTATGGTAAAGTGGTAGACTTGTCGGCTAGTTGTAAAGTCATTCTCGTCGATTTAATCTCAACATTCCCTAATCTTTTAACAATGGAGAGAGGGATTAAATTTATACTAGAGCCCAAGTCAATCAAACCATTTCCAGTGTATGTGCTTCCAATGGTCACCGGTAGAACAACCCGGCCCGGATCGGACTCCTTCCTTGGGAGAGTCTTTTGGATGATAGCACTACACCGTGCATCAAGCAGTATGGTCTCGTCTTCCACGTGTCTCCTTTTCTTTGTAAGAATGTCCTTCATGAACTTGGCATACCGTGGCATTTGTTCTAATGCATCAGCAAATGGAATATTGATTTGAAGCTGCTTGAAGATGTCCATAAACCGTGCATAGTGTCTAGCGTTATCCTTCTTTGATGGTGCGTGTGGATATGGTAGATGTTGAACTGGAATGACATTCACTCCTTTGTCTCCTTTTTTCTTATTTCTTGGTTCGATTTCCTTATTCATTTCCGCTTCACACCGCTGCTCTTCCATTAGTTGTTGGTTCTGCTGTTTTCGCGGCGCGAAGGGAGATCGCGGCGCGAACTGAGCAGTTTCTACCACTTTCTTCTTCCCACAAGCCACATCCTCATTTTCCAGCACAGCATCCATATCATTCTCAACTGTAATTTCCTCACCTTTTTTACTTGTCAACTCTCTACCGCTTCTAGTAAAAATTGCTTTGCAATGCTCCTTTGGATTAGTTTGAGTATTAGCGGAGAAAGAAGATCCTGCAGTTTGTTCCGACAGCTGTTTCGCAAGTTGACCTATTTGATTTTCCAAATTCTTGATTGCTGCTTCATTACTCTTCTGATTTGCCATGGAAGCTTGCATGAATTGTTGAAGAGTGTCCTCTAGCTTGGAACTTCCTCCTTGCGATTGTTGGCCTTGAGAATTGGGGTGTTGATAAGGACTTTGCTGCTGAAAATTTTGATTGTTGAACCTTGTTGGTTGGTAACCTTGATTGTTCCTTTGATAGCCTTGATTTTGATTGTTCACATAGCTCACTTCTTCTAGCGGAGGGCAAAAACCAGTAGGATGATCTCCTTGGCATAACTCGCAACATGCTACTTGATGTCGAACTTGAGAACTTTGAATCTCCTTCATTTGCTGTGGAAGCTTGGCCATTTGTTGAGTGAGAAGCTCCACTTGTTGAGAGAGCAACTTGTTTTGAGCAAGGATGGCATCATTGGTATTTAATTCTAGAACTCCAGGCTTACGTTGCGAAGGACTACGATCATGTTGACCTTGATGATCATTTCGGGCCATCCGTTCAATAATGACTTTAGCTTCTTCCGCAGTTTTTGATATAAGCGACCCACCCGCGGTGGCGTCCAGAAGTGTCTTATGGGTTGATTGGAGACCATTCAAAAAGATATGGATTTGAGTAAGCTCATCAAAACCATGTCCCTTACACTTCCTCAACATTGATTTGAATCTCTCCCAAGCTTCATTTAGAGATTCGTTTCCTCCTTGAGTGAATACCGCTATAGCCGTCTTGGCTTCCATGAATCGGGATTGAGGGAAGTATCTTTCTAAGAACTTTTCTTCTAATAGATTCCAATCCGTCATCACTCTTGATTCTTGATCAAGGTACCACTCCTTTGCTTTTCCCACTAATGAGTGTGGGAACATTCTCTTGAATAACGTCTCTTCACCCGCCTCGTCTATTCCCGTAGAACCCGCAATCTCATAGAATTTGATGAGATGGGTATACGGATCTTCGTGATCCATTCCGGTGAATGGAGTTGCATAGAGAAGTTGGAGGATTCCGGTCTTCATCTCCGTATTTCTTCCTCCACGGGCAAATTGAGCATTCCTTCTTGGACTATTAGCGGACATTTCGGTACGATTATCCTCCGCCATGTTTCCTTCACAAGCTTCTACAACCACTTCTTCGATTGGAACAAGTGCGGAAGTAGATGCTTCTTCTCTCCGGTTCCTCTCTTCGGCTAGTTTCCTTCTTCTTCGTGATTTGCTATTGAGCTTCCGAAGTGTTCTTTCAATTTCAGGATCGAATTGAAGTTGCTCCTCGGTCACTTTTCCTTGCATGCACTAGAATCTACAAAACTAACAAGCCAAGTGAAACAAAAGAGGGATAACAATAAAAGTAACAAAACTTAAAACAAAGAATTATTGCAATGCTTGTAATATCGACACCAATCCCCGGCAACGGCGCCAATTTGTTGAAAGAGTATATCTTCGGCAAATATTTTTGTATCGTATCCACAGAGATTGGTTGATATTACCGCCGTTCTATAATTCAAATGTTATAAGTTTAGAAAGTAACAGGGTTGTTTTGTTTGGAAAAATATCTTGTTAATAAATGTTAACAAAACTATTAAGTGGTTTTAGACAAATATAAAAGCTTGGCAAGATTGGAGTTCACTATTTCAAATATCTATGATTCCCTATGATAAATAATTAGATTCAAGATTATTGATGACGTTCAAATATCCTCTCAAAGTCATTTATGTCTAAATGATATCGTGATAGTTACTATATTGATCCTTAGACGATCTCTCCACCTAACTATCAATATAGTAACCTTGAATGTTCAATATCAAAGAATAGTAATGAATAAATCTATCTCTACAACTTATTCACTACTTGAAAATCTGTTTTATGTCTAAACTCGAGTAGTCTCTCTCGACAACTACTCAAATCTGGTTTTCAACTTAAAGCAAAAACAGTAATCAATACATCAACAATCTCTATCTCATATATAAATCAAAGTTAATACATAGATAGATGAGAATAGCTACTACCTCCAATCTTGACAAAAGGGAGTTTAGCTCCTCATCACCATTGTTACAAAGCAGAAAGTTTTAGTAGAAAAACTCTGTTTTTCTCTCTTCAAAAACTCTCCCAATATCAATGTGTAATGTTAAGGAATGAATGCCTAGAATAATGTATTTTCTCTCCTAAAAGAGTTGACATTTCCTCAATTGCTCATTTCCATCCAAAGCAAAAAAGCTATCCCAAGGCAAACACCAAAATGGCAAAACCAGCTGGCCTTCAAAACAGCACTTTTGACCCAAAAATCAGTTTGCTGGATTCGCAGGGTTCGCGGGGCGAACTTTGTTCGCGGGGCGAACTGGTCCTGTCATGCAGTTCGCGGGGCGAACTTTGTTCGCGGGGCGAACTGAAGCTGCCTCAGTTTCCTTGTTTTGCAAGCTTCATCCAAAATCTTCCATATTATGATGCTGCAATCCAAAGCTTTCTCATCCAAAAATTCTACAAAACTAACAAATATGTGAAATAACTATTCAAAACAAAATAAATTAAACCTAATTGCATTTATACAAAATAGTGAGAATAAAAGTGTGTAATTACATCAAAACTTGGTAAAAGGGACCAATAAAATGGTATAAAAAGTAGTACTAATTGGTCCCTAACAGATGCCAAGGTGTGATCCCAATGCCAATGCATATGATGAGAATAGCATGAGGGATCTTAGGGTCAAAATCGGGGTCTTATAGGTAGAATACCAAAAAAAGAGAATATTTGTCACCGATTAAGATGAACATATCAAGGATAGACTCAAAGCAGGGGAAGAAAATATTCATCACCGGTTAGGATGAACATATCAAGGATAGACTTCCTAGGGAAACGTGAAAATGAGTCCGCTCGGGAAAAATGGGTTACTTTTGTCAGGTATTGTGGCAAAAGTGAAATACTCACAAATTGAGAAGAATATTACCATTTACTAGGTAATAGACTCTCAGGGGACCCGAAGCATCTGTCTAGGTAAGATCTAGAAAGAAACGGTCAATCAAAGACTCGACCCAATGAGGATATAGCTCAGGGGGAATGGTTCCATCCAGACAACCAACTGAGGAGGAAATTGAAATAATGATCATCCACGAGGAAATAACTCAGTGGGGAATGAGAAAGGTTAAATTATTTTTGCTTAAGGGGCTGATACTCTACAATTGAAAGAGGACAGACACACCATATCTGTGTGGGGTAGGATACCACCATAGTAGAGGATTGGAGAAATAACGAATCACCAAGTGTAATAATGTAATAATGAAATTTATGAATATATATATATATATATATATATATATATATATATATATATATATATATATATATATGATTATGCTGACAAAACGATCACAAAGGATACAAATGTCACCGATCTGAATCATCAATACAACACTCAACCAATCTCAATAGGAGGGAATCAACCGGAGAAAGAGAGGCGAAGGATGAATGCAAACTATCCATCTCAAAGGCTCAACCATGGCTGGGGAAAGATGTCGGATCTGCTGGGAATCTGAATTGTCAACTCTGCGAAGAATTTTAGGTCAACACCATATCAAATGGGAGATAACCTTGTAGAGGACCAATCAAGTGTCCTAGAATTAGTGCTAAATGAAATTTGCTGGAGACTTGAGGCGAAACAAGAATCTGCTGAGACAACGTGCCTACAACTCGAGGGAGGCATTCACAAACTCAGCTGGGGAAACCAACAAAACTCGGATGGTGATGCTAAAATGCTGCTGGAGAGGACACAAAACTCACACCAACTGCTTGGGGAGAACCAACAGTGCTTCGTCTTTAGGGCTTACCTTTTTTCAGACTGCTATTGATATTCCTTAAATGAAATCGATTTAAAAAGTAACTTCTTTTATTATTTTAAGAAAACATGATGTTGCTTTAAGATTTAATTTCAAAATGATCATCATAAAATTTAAATCTATTTGGTTGTAATAAGTAAGAGTAGAAACAATTGGATAAAAGCTCAACTTTATTTAATAGAATGGTAGTCTGTAAATGACAAGACTCCATAGATCTTTAAAAAAGTTGAAAAATGGTAATTTACATGGAAAAGGGCTACATTGAATACAATGATCACTAATCCTTCTACCAACTTTGATATCCACTATGCTCTTGGCTTCGGTTGAAGACGAATCAGAACTAAAGGTTGTGCTCAAGAATGTATTCGAGACTGAATATCAATAGGATGCAGTTACTTGCCATAATCCCTAATTTTTGCATAAATTGCCCCAAGGTGGGGTACTCAATTTTTCGGGATAATTTTTTTGTTTTATGTCTCTAACTTTTGCCTGGATCACCCTTTCGGGTTTTTAATCCACCGAGACGCTCATTTTTGCCTAAGTCGCCCTTTCGGGTTTTCAACTTAGCGAGCTGTTCTTTTCTTTTTTTTAGGCGAAGTATTTCTTGACTGCATCGGCGTTCACAGAACGAGTGAACTCTTCACCATCCATAGTTGTAAGAATTAAAGCACCGCCTGAAAAGGCTCTTTTAACAACATATGGCCCTTCATAATTAGGAGTCCATATTCCCCTAGAATCTGGTTTGAAAGATAGAATCTTCTTGAGCACAAGGTCACCTTCTCTTAATACACGAGGTTTGACCTTCTTATAAAATGCTTTCTTTATTCTCTGCTGATATAACTGACCATGACACATGGCAGTTAATCTCTTCTCTTCAATCAAATTCAGCTGATCAAACCTGGTCTGACACCATTCAGCCTCGGTCAACTTGGCTTCCATCAAAACACACAATGATGGGATCTCAACCTCTACTAGGAGCACAACTTCCATGCCATAAACGAGTGAGAAATGGGTTTACCCTGTTGAAGTGTGGATGGATGTACGATACCCGTGCAAAGCAAATGGGAGTATCTCATGCCAATCTTTGTACGTTACAACTATCTTCTGAATGATCTTCTTAATGTTCTTGTTTGCAGCTTCAATATCCCCATTCATCTTTGGTCTGTAGGGAGAAGAATTATGATCTGCAATCTTGAAATCTTTGCAAAGAGCTTCCACCATTTTATTGTTCAAATTAGATCCATTATCAGTAATGATCTTACTTGGCACACCCTACCGGCATATAATCTGATTCTTGATAAACCTCACAACAAATTGCTTGGTTACATTTGCATATGATGTTGCTTCAACCCACTTTGTGAAGTAATCAATAGCCATCAAAATGAAACGATGTCCGTTCAAAGCTTTGGGCTCAATCATGCCAATCACTTCAATTCCCCACATGGAGAAGGGCCATGGAGAGGAAATGACAATCAACAGTGTCGGGGGAACATGAATCTTATCTGCATAAATTTGACACTTGTGGCATTTCTTCACAAATTTGGAACAGTCAGATTCCATTGTCAACCAATAGTAACTTGCTCTCAACATCTTCTTAGACATAGCATATCCATTGCAATGAGTACCAAAGGAACCTGCATGGACTTCAGTCATCAATAAGTCTGCTTCGTGTCTATCCACGCATCTGAGCAGAACCATATCGAAGTTTATCTTGTACAATACATCACCATTCAGGTAGAAGTTGTCGACTAATCTTCTCAAAGTCTTCTTATCTTTCAAAGATGCCCCAGGCGGGTAAATCTGACTTTGGAGAAAACACTTGATATCAAAATACCACAGCTTTTCATCTTTGATCTCTTCAACAGCAAACACGTGAGTTGGCCTATCAAGACGCATCACAATCAAATTGGGAACTTCATTCCAATACTTCACCATAATCATTTAAGCCAATGTTGCAAGTGCATCTTCCATCCGGTTTTCATCTCGAGGGATATGATGAAACTCAACCTTTATAAATAAAGTTGAAATCCTCCTCGCATAATCTCTATATGGTATCAAACCGGGTTCATTCGTCTCCCAATCACCTTTGATATGATTTACAACCAAAATTGAATCTCCATAGACGTCTAAATACTTGATTCTGAGATCAATGGCCTCTTCAAGCCCCATAATGCAAGCTTCATATTCATCCATATTATTCGTACACTTGAAAGTCAATCTAGCTGTAAATGGAAAATGTGTGCCTTGAGGAGTAATGATCACTACCCCAATGCCATTACCATACTGATTAATAGCTCCATCAAATACCATGCCCCAACGGGAAACAGGTTCTGTCCCTTCTTCAAGCAATGGTTCATCGTAATCTTTCATTTTACAGTACAAGATCTCTTCATTAGGAAAATCATACTACATTGACTGATAGTCTTCGATCGATTGGTGAGCCAAATGGTCAGCCAAGACACTACCTTTAATAGCTTTTTGAGATCGGTATTCAATATCATACTCTGATAACAACATCTGCCAACGGGAATCCTCCCAATTAAAGCAGGCTTCTCAAAAATATACTTGATTGGATCCATTTTGGATATCAACCAAGTGGTATGATTCAACATATGCTGATGCAGATGCTTAGCAGCCCAAGCCAATGCGCAACAATTCTTTTCAAGCATAAAATACCAAGTCTCACAGTCGGTGAATTTCTTACTGAGGTAGTAAATAGCATATTCTTTCTTTCCAGTTTCATCTTGCTGACCAAGAACACAACCCATACTTTCATCAAGCACAATCAAATACATGATCAATGGTCTTCCTTCCATAGGCGGAGACAGAATCGGAGGCGTAAGCAGATACTCTTTGATATTGTCAAAAGCTTTCAGGAAATCTTCGGTCCAATCACAAGACTGGTCTTTTCGAAGAAGCTTGAATATAGGCGCACATGTGACAGTCATGTGTGAAATGAATCTTGAGATATAATTCAAGCGGCCGAGAAAACCTCTTACTTGCTTCTCAGTTTTGGGTGCAGGCATTTCTTGTATTACTTTGACCTTGGCAGGATCAACTTCAATACCCTTCTCACTGACAAAAAAGCCCAACAACTTACCAGAACGAACACCAAAAGTACATTTATTGGGATTCAAATGGAGTTTAAACTTCCTCAAACGCTGGAATAGCCTCAACAAATGCTCAACTTGCTTTTCTTCATCGCTGGATTTGGAAATCATATCATCAATATAGACTTCGATTTCTTTATGCATCATATCAGGAAAAAGAGTGGTCATAACTCTCTGGTAGGTTGTACCAGCATTCTTTAAACCGAAAGGCATCACTCTATAACAGAATGTTCCCTAGGGTGTAATGAATATGGTCTTCTCCATATCTTCGGGTGCCATTTTCATTTGATTATAACCGGAAAATTCATCCATAAATGAAAAGACTTTGAATTTAGCTGTATTGTCTACCAACATATCAATGTGTGACAGAGGGAAATCATCTTTCAGACTAGCTTTGTTTAAATCCCTATAATCAACACACATACGGACCTTTCCCTCCTTCTTTGGAACATGCACAATATTGGCCACCCACTGCGGATACTCTGCAGTAACAAGAAAATTGGCATAGATCTGCTTTTGCACTTCTTCTTTGATCTTCACTGCCATATCAGGATGAGTCCTCCTCAATTTCTGCTTGACTGGCGGGCATTCTGGCTTCAACGGCAGTCTATGCTCCACAATCTCAGAATCCAAACCAGGCATGTCTTGATAGGACCAAGCAAACACATCTGAATACTCACGAAGAAGATCAATCAACCCCTTCTTAACTTCTGGACATAGTTGAGACCCAATCTTGACTTCCTTCACATCATCCTCGGAACCTAAGTTGACTAACTCAATCTTCTCTTCGAACGTCTAAATGGCTTTTTCCTCGTGCTCAAGTAGACGAGACAATTCATTGGACATTTCTTTATCACCTTCTTCCTCAGCCTCAAACACAGGGAATTCAAAGTTTGGAGAAGGAGTAGGATCATTGTATTCAATGGGTTTAGAAACCAACCTGCATAATGATTTGATATTTTTATTTTAGAGAAGTGGATTGTGACCAAATATTATGCAGATGGGCAATTATTATACATTTAATCATGTTTTATGTGATTACCATTTTCAGAAAAGCGAAAAGTAAAAATAAAACATCATAGATGTGGGTGAATAGAATTGCATTTTATTTACGATCAATTTGAAATATGCCCAATTGTTGCATAGGAGAAGGATTTTCAAAAATAATAAAAGCAATTACTTAGAGCGATGAACAATAACAGGAACATCGACAGCGATCCAATTGTTGCAGGCTTTTCCATGCGTCACAAAATTGGTGCAGTCTTCATCTTCATCCCCCTTGATCACTGCAGTTGAGTGTTGTTCATTACCAGGAATTAACCCTCTACTACGGAAACTAGGTTGCACATCTTCAACATTGATCACAGATGACCCTTGTTGGAATCCCAAATCGATTTGGTTCTTGTTTTCGGCGACCTCTACCATCCGGCCCCACTGATCTGAACTGCCATCTCTAACAATCTTCTGAGCATTTTTAAAAGAGGACATAGGTGCCCCAACTCTCTTTTCTTCAGCAATAGATAGAGCTTGGAATGGAGTTCCAATCTCATCTTCAGCTTCCACATATGAGAAAGACGACAGATGACTTACTAACAGCGCTTTTTCTCCGCCCACAATGACGAGCTTACCATTCTTCATAAATTTGAACTTCTAATGTAGAAGGGAAGTTACAGCTCCAACTTAATGTATTCATGGCCTTCCAAACAAGCAGCTATAGGCCGGGTGGATGTCCATTACTTGGAAAGTAATTTGGAAATCACTCAGACCTATCTTCACTGGAAGGACCACCTCACCGATCACAGTCTTATGAGAACCATCAAAAGCTTTGACGATCACGCCACTGTATCTCATCGGAGCTCCTTGATATGATAATCTGGACAAGGTTGATTTGGGGAGTACATTCAGAGAAGAATCGGTAACCAACACACTGGACAATGCATCCTCCTTACAATTCATCGATATATGCAATGTTAGGTTGTGATTTCTGCCTCCCTCGGGAACTTCTTCTTCACAAAAGCTCAAGTTATTGCAGGAAGTGGTGTTAGCCATGATATGGTCAAACTGATCCACTATTACATCATGTTCAACATATGCTTGCTCCAATACTCTCTGCAGTGCTTCTCTGTGCGCTTCAGAATTCATGAGCAGAGACAACACTGAAATTTTGGAAGGAGTTTGGAGCAGCTGCTCCACCATATTGAATTCACTCTTCTTAATCAAACGCAGTACCTCATCATCATCATTAGGCTTCAAATTGTTGGATTCACCAGACTGACACTTTGGAGCACTAACTGGATTTGCTGCAGGTACCTCAACTTTCTTACCAACATCTTCTACCTCTTTTGGGAAAACATGACCAAAAACACGACCACTATGGGTCACCTTCGTAACATCAACAATGTTCACAATAGAATTGGCCGTAGGCAACTGAACCTCTTGACTATTCTCCAACATAGTAGCGTTATACTGGTACGAAACAACTATATCGGATGCATACGGGACAGGGCCCGCTAACCGTATTACCATCGGCGATATCGATCTGTTAGTGTTGTTGCTGTCAAACTGAATTACCACCCACTCAGGGGTCTTAAATACCGGCACTATCACGTTCATATCATTTATATCCCTCAACTGCTGAATCTGGATTACATTCTCATCCATCAACTTCTGGATATCTCTGTTGACAACTGAACACCCACGGGGGTTTACACTACAAATCGCACAACCGACATGGTCATGCTCACAATCACTAATAGTACACAGGGTCTTATGCATCTCTACCAAGGGCCGATGGATAAGTCGCACATCAAACACTCGGAAACTTCCTGGACAACCATCTACCATATTGACAGAGGAATTACCATGAGCAGGCAATGGGTTTGCTTTCACATTAGGTGCGCGGTCCTCAAAGGACACCATCCCACTTTTTACTAGCTTCTGTACCTCATACTTCAACCGGTAGCAGTTTTCAATGTCATGGCCGAGAGCTCCTTGATGAAAGGCACAATGGAGTTCAGGCTCATGGGAGTGGTTTTGGGATTTGCGGCGGATTTCTTGGTTGGTGAAGGTTCTTGAGAACCAAAGACGGATATCATTCAGCATAGGACATAGGAATAGGGTCAAAAGAGACTTTCTTCCTCTCAAAATTCTGTTGTTGTTGTTGATTATTGTTGGTGTTGTTGGTGTTGTTGTTGTAGTTGTTTGTTCTTTGTTGTGGTTGTTATTGACGTTGTTGTTGAACTGGCATGGACTGATTGTTAGAAAATACTGGAATAACAGATGATACTTGATGATGATGTTGACGTGGTTGCGTATTTTTTCTGACATGAGGCCTCCTATGCCTTCCAACTGATAATGCATTGGTTTCGCCTTCCTTCTTTCTAGCGAAACTGCTACCATACTTATTTCTTGACGATACCTCTTCCTTAAACAATCGTCCCTCACGGACACCTTATTCTAACCTCATCTCCATGTTTACCATTTCAAGAAAATCATTGGGGGCACTAGCAATCATGCGTCGTAATAAAACGAACTCAGGGTCTTAAGGAAAATCTTTGTCATTTCTTTTTCTTCCAACGGAGGGTTGATCTAAGCGGCAAGCTCTCTCAACCTCTGGGCGTACTCTTTAAACGTCTCTTTATCCTTCTGAGACATAGACCTCAGCTGGTCTCTATCAGCTGCCATGTCCATATTATACTTATACTTCTTTACAAAAGCCTCACCCAAATCATTGAATGTGCGAACACTTGCACTATCCAATCCCATGTACCACCTTAGAGCGGCACCAGTTAAATTATCTTGAAAGTAGTGAATTAATAACTGATCATTATCAAGTGGACAAGTATTTCCCTTATACTTTTCAAAGTCAGGGACTTTGAACTTCATCGGGATTTTGACATTTGGCACTAAGCAGGGTTCAACAACACTCTTACCAAACAGATCTTTTCCTCTAAAGGTCTTTAACTCCTTTCGTAGCTCAAGGAATTGGCCTTTCATCTCATCCATCTTCTCATAAACATCCGGACCCTCAGACGGCTTGGAATGGTAGATGGTGTCCTCAACACGAGGCAGAGTGTGAACAACTGGAGGCGGAACAGACATGACCGGGCTAGATGTCGGCATGGAAGCAAAAGTAGGCGCAAACCCTTCGAGCACAAAGTTTGGCGGCATCCCCCACGAGAATCCAGCATGCATAGTAGGAGCAAACTGAGTGGCATGCATGGTTGAAGTAACAACTTCTGAAATGACAGTCCTCTAAGGAGGAGGAGTCGCGGGTGTTGGAGAAGATTTACTATGAGTAGCTAGCACAGACTCCATCATGGTAGTCAAACGAGCAATCTCGTCCTTCAACTCTCGGTTCTCTTGTTCCAAATGTTCCATGATTCTCAGTTGATTGGCGCGAGTGTTATATCAGTGAGTCATCTTGGCTGAAGCACAAAATAATAATCAATAAGACATCTGACGGAAGAAAAACCTGTTATGCAAATGATGCATGAAATGCAATGTTTTGTTTGTTTTTATTTTCAAGGAACATACTATTTTATTTGCAAATATATAATAACAATAATAACAATTTGATTGACCATAAAAATCTCGTTTATTCGTATAATTTAGAAGGACTACACCGAGTACAATTTCAGAAACTAAAATACAAATATAAGAGAAAAGGAAACTAATCATCCTAAGGATCCTCTAACAACAGTGTCAGATGATCTAGCTGTTGGCGCGTACTTCCTTCGGATGCGTTAGATCTCGGACTCAAAAGAGGTCTTCATCTGAGCCTTCTCGAGGAAAAACTGATCAACAATCTTCTTCCAAGCACCGGAAGGTTGAGGCATACTAGAGGAAGATGGACCCTCTGGGTCTCTCTGTCTCTTCACTACTCGGTCTTCAAAAAGTTTGATAAGCGCATCTTTGTCCTTAGACTCAAGCTACAAGTCCTCATGCTTTCTGCTCAAAGCATGGAACCGCTCTTCCCACATATCCTTCTCTTGCTTCATCTTGGCGAGTGCGTCTTCCAACTCCTCTACATCTTGGTTAGGGAGAGTCAATGGCTCAACCACAACCATAGACATAGGTCTTTCACAAGCATACGGCATCTTCAACTCCAAAGCTCTCTTCTTCACCCAAGAAGTGTAAGCTTCTAAAGCTACACAGTTGCACAGACCAAGCTCGGATCTTCCTTTCCTATGCACATTATGCCAAGCATGTATCATCTTATTCTTCAAATGTTGGGGATCTTTACCCTCTTGATAGAAAAGACCTTCTAACTGAGTGTTTTTAGGCTTGTCTCTCAAAGGGAACCCAAGTTGACGACGAGCCAAAGCAGGGTTGTAGTTAATTCCTCCTTGTGTACCAATGAGAGGCACATTAAAGAATTCACCACAACTATCAATAATATCCAAGATACTCAATGCGGATTCATACCAAACTATATCATCACTAGTGAGGGACATATGTCTCTAAGACCACCGTAGACATTGTTTGTTCTCCACAAAAGCAGGCGTCTGAGGCAAGTGCGAAATAAACAACTTGTACAAAAGAGGAACACAACACACAATAGTTCCACCACCTTTAGAATTTCTTAAATGCAAAGATAAGTACATATCACCCAACAAAGTAGGCATTAGATTCCCAATCAAGAAGATCCTAAAGGAGTTAACATCAACAAAACCGTCAATGTTATGGAACAAAGCTAAACCATAGATGAGCAACATAAAGATGGCTTTGAAAGCATCCACACTACCATCTTGAGCAAAGGCAGTAGATTTCCCAATAAGGAACTCAAAAGTCAACCCAAACATTCCTCTTTTCTTCACCCAATGAGCCTCAATCTCAGACCTCTTCATATGAAGAGCTTCAACTATAAGATGAGATCTGGGAATCTCCTCCAATCCACTAAAAGGCACTTTGTTAGAAACAGGTATTCCCAAGAGATGGGCATACTTCTCTAACGTAGGCATAAGCTGATAATTGGGAAAAGTGAAGCAATGGTACAGAGGGTCACAAAAATGAACCAACACACTCAAGAGCCCTTCAACTACATCAGCAGATAACACAGATAGAAGCTTCCCATGACGTTGCTTGAAGTCCAAGGGATATAATACAAAAGACGATAGCTTCCTTAACTCTTTCAAATCGGGACATCTGAAACTGTACTTCTTAGTGTTCCTTCATCCATGATCCATGGTCTGAAAATATTTGCAAATAAAACCTCAGTTCCTTGAAGCTATCTTTGTGTGATGAATGTTATGATGCGCATGAATGCATGAATGCAACAATCAAAAATAAGGGTTCATACACAAGGCAAACAAACAAAGGTCAAGGGATGAATCAAGTCATTGTCAAGATCAATCATCCACTTTGGTGGATTATGGTTTTCACCTTATCAACATCCAAGTTCCATTGATATTGACAAGACTTGATTGGATCAACCAAGAATCAAGGGTTTATTGTGAGTCACGAGCACAGAGTCAAGTTAAGAACCATCCCAAAGGAGTGTACTAAGGATAAAAACATGTAGATCATGTTCTAAAAAGTTCCCAGAGTCTTAATTCCATCTATCGGATATTACAAGTTAGGATGATTGACTCATCAACCCATAATATTCTCAAGAGAAACTCGTCTTAGTGTAGTATCGTGTGACAACTGTTATCAAGTCTACACTTGAACAGTCTCCGCACTACGTCCTAAATAGGCCAAGAGGGGTTAGATGCTCTACGGTCCTCAACTTCTCGAACCCCAAATTAGAGAAAGTAATGCCTAACCACAAATAACTTGTGTGACATTCATAACTCCAAAAGGGTCTCCACTGAGTAGATGGGTCTCAATCCAACTTGTTAAGGACTACTCCACATAATTCGAACATGACTATACCATCCTCCTAACTTAATTGCACTCAAGTTTGAGTTAGAACTTATCTCACCACTCACAGAGCACCAAGCACAACAAGCAGATTATATCATACAAACAAATATACATACATCAAACATACAAATATATACACACAAAAAAGTAGGCTAAACCCACCGGAGACTACTCCCCATTAGAGTCGTCACTTAATTTCTGTAGCGGTAAATTCATGACCATTAAGCTATGAATAAACTTAACGTCAATATAACCAGAGTCGCCACCGCACTTTTATTGTTTCCAAGGGAAAAGGGAAAAGGGAAAGTACGAACAAAACCCAAAGATAAGAAGTTTTCAAATCAAAACTAATACAATGCCAGAGATTACAGGTAACGGGGTTGGTACACATAGGGAATG
The DNA here is from genome assembly GCF_024323335.1 of Lathyrus oleraceus. Lineage (NCBI taxonomy): Eukaryota > Viridiplantae > Streptophyta > Magnoliopsida > Fabales > Fabaceae > Lathyrus > Lathyrus oleraceus. Next base: position 169,775,631 of record NC_066582.1, read on the forward strand.
TGTTAGCATCCAAGGTGTCCTAGGTACTCCTAGGGAGCCCTTTTTATGTGTGTATTTGTTTTGGTATAAAATATGTTTGCAATAAATAGAGTGTGGGGATGAGAAAAGAATTCATTAATTATATTTTTTGTGTTTCACAAGACCTTCGGACTTGTTCCTACGTACCAACATAGAAATGAGGGATCAAAACCTCGTAGTTTGTGGTATCAATTTCAAAGTGAGTGGATTGCTTTTAACAAAAGTTTAAATTTAAGAGAGGCACAAAGGGCCTAAAAGAGTTTGAATGAGTGTTAGTTCTTTTTGTCTTTTGAAATTTTAAGTCAATATGGTTAGATTCATTTACAAGTTTAGTTTAAGAAAAGAGTTTAAAAATGCAATGGCATAAGGCCAAAGTTTCTAGTTTGAAATAAAGTTTAAGTTTGAAAATCACAAGCAAAGAAGATTTGAAAGGGGGGAGAGATTTGAAATTTAAGAAATGGGAGGATATGAAGAGACTAATGCTAAGCAACAATTTAAAAGTTAAGAGTTGAAAAGATCTGACCAATGGGATGGAATCCAATAGACAAAAATGTCATACAGAAACCCATTTTTCCTTTGGACTTTAAAATCAAACAATATCAATAAGCAAGCAAGATGAAGAGCAAGGTATCAAATAAAGATAGCCACATCCAAGCAAGCAACTTCATAGTCTTCTTTTTAAGCTCCCATGTATCAGATGACATACTCCTTGAATGGCTCAGAATAAGGCACTAGATACAGGTTCAAAGTCACATTTGCATCAAGATCATATAGCAGATGAACTCAGAGGGATCTCAATACTTGCATCAGATGAAAGTTCAATTCACAGTGACTTGGTTTCAGAAAAGTTGGCATTGGCCAAGTCCTTTTGCATAAGGAGTGTTGCCTAATTCTAAGTCCAAGGCTTAGATCAAAACCAACAGTTCACACAAACATTTTTTAAGAGTTTTTGTTGTTTATTATTTACTTTAAGGTCCTAAGACCACAATCACAAATAAGATACACAAACACAATATATGGCTCAAGTGAGCAAAGTGAAAATGACATAAGCATAAACAAGTCAAATGATATGTATAATGGCAAATGATAAATGGCTTGAATTTAAATTGCATAAATTAAATGGCTTGAAATTAAAAGTTAGTCAAATGTTAGTTGATTATAAGTTAGTGGAGTTTTGCTTTTTTAATTGTTTAAGTCATTCTTTGGAGAACACTCAACCCTCTATTCACAAGCATGGATCCTTGAACCAAGACATCTTCCAAAGGAAGGAAAAAAGGTCAAGTTTCCACACAATACCATGAAAGGGGGAGACTTACAATCTCACTTACTAGAATTCTATGCTTTTGGGTCAAAATTTAGCACTATGTTAAGCAATCGTAATTGGACTTATGTAGAAGTCACAACTATCTGAGGCCGGACAATAATTTTTTTAGTGTTAATGCATGTTAGAGATATGGTATAATGAACCATACTCCTAAAACATACAACACACAAAAAGAAAATGATCAAAAGGGTGGACCTAATCTCATCCATACTTGTATTGGTTCATGAACCAACTAGCCTTAGGATATTGAGATGTCATTGGTAAATGAGAGGAGTGGGATAGAAAGGGATTAAAGATGAAGAGGGAGGGGAAATGAGACAAACACAAATTGGTCATGGGAGGAATTTTATCAAATTAAAATCATTCATTCATTTTGGGAGATGAAAATATACATTTCATTAATCCCCTAAATCCAATAATTTTAATCCAACAAAAGTAAAATCAACCTTGACCAAGGCCCTAACACAATATTCAAACCTCACAAGTCAATAAAAATGGCTCAACATAATTTATTTTCAATTAAACAAAATAAAAATCAATTAAAAATGCATTAAATCAAATTATGTTTTATCAAAAACCTAAAACCTCTTCAAAACACCAAATAAATGTCCAAGAGATTTATCATAGGTCAAACAAGGTCAAAGGACCTTGGAGAAAAAATTTCACTATTTTTGAAAAGTCAGAAGTATTTTTAAACAATTAAAAATATGCACAAAAACAATTAAATCATGAAAAATATCAATATTGATCCAAAAAATAATTTTAATTCAGAAAATGAAAGAGGAAAATATTTAAAAAAATTTGGTGAAAGTCCCATATTTTTTGGATCAATAATGAAATTAATATAAATTAATGAAAATAAAGCAATTAAAATGAAAATTCAGAAATTTAAAAATATGTGGACCATCTGATCTCCCTCGTTAATTGAGGTGCCAGATCAGATGGATCAGGGCGTGCTTTCCACATGTTCCCTAGTCAAATGTCTCACACGCGTGGTAAACACTTTGGGTGGTTGAGATTAGAACGTGGGACTCACATCAAAGGGTTATGGACAAGCCAGCACACCACCGGAGCCCTGGCTCCGGTCATCTTCCCTTGTGAGGACCACCGGACTGGTCCAAGTTCAACTCAAAGAAAAATGGAAAATGAGTACACTATTTTGAAGGAAAAATGCTCAGGAGCTTAAATCTGGCCTCAATTTTGTCTAACTCCAAGTATATGAGAAGATACAGGGAGTTGAATTTTGAGGATCATGAACTGAGTTGCTTCGATTTGACCTCAAAGCAACTCAATCTTCTTGCCTACATTGGTAGGACTTCAGACAACCAAAAATCAACAAGAATAGTGGAGAATTGAATGAGAATCGAAGAGATGAAAAATATGAAAATTCACCTTCAATGGAGCTTTAGATTGGCACGATCTTGCTTTCAATTATGCTTGGCCTTGCTTCAGATGCTTGATGGAAGAGAAATGGATCAAGGAAAGGGATGGACTCTTGGAGTTTCAATCTCAAAACAGTTGGAGATTTGAAACTCGATTTTCAAAGAAAATCTTCAAGCCTATCCTTCAATGGTGAGGGTTTGGGGTTTCTAAATCAAAGCTTGGGCATGAGGTCTTCAATTCTGAGCAAGAGAGGTTCTATTTATACCCATAGAGAATGATATTTGCACACTTCCAATTTTGGCAAAAATTTGAAAATCTTCTTTGCATGTTTGCATGGGCGTGCATGAGTCCCATGAAATGATGTCATCTGATCCATAAACCAATGTGAAATGTACTGAAATCAACTTGGAATCTCATGCAAGTGTGAATGGAAATTGGACCTTGAAAAATCCAAATGGTGCTTCAACTTTCACCCATGCTGAACTACCTCATAATTTGTCCAAATGAGATGATTTTGGACTTTTTGGAAAGCTAAGATCAAGGGGAACAACTTTTATGTTGGACACTTTTTCATTTGAAGCTTGAATCATGATGAATTTTGAGGTGCAAGTTTGGGAAATCAAACATATTAAAAAAATTCTAAGTACCAAGCCATATGTTCACCTCTTCCACCTTAAGTAACTTTTTCTATGGATTTCAAATGAGAAATGTTACTTCATAAACGTTCTAGCTCTTTCAAACCTCTTAAATGTGGTCACAAATTTGGCCCCATTTGGATTTGGCATGAAGGAGTTATGCATTTTAGAAGTTGGGGAAAATCACTTGTTCAATGGTATTGGCCTAAAATGACCTATAATGTTTTCACTTGGCACATGCATTTGCAAGTTGAATTTGCAATTACTACAAACATAAAAGTTGAAGTAGACATCTTGAAATTTATCATGAAATTTGAATGGGTTTCATCTCATAAAAAATGAGCAAGGTATGATCTTGGGAAGTTGACCTCCAAATTAAGGTTTAGACAAAATGACATATAATCTTTCACCATAAACAATGATTTTCCAAGAAAAACTAGCTCTTGACCTCAACATGAAATTTGTTTGGAATGTCATTTAGAGTAACGTTGCAGAATCATTTTCATATGACAAAAATTGTAGGAGATAAGGTCTATGGAACCCCAGTTTTGACCAGTTGATTTCCTCTTATCAACCACCATGAACCATCTTGCTAGCTTGACAATCTATTGAGTTTTGGGACTCATGAAGGATCATATATGCATAAGATGATGAAATTGGGAATATCCCTTGAAATATTTGATCAATTTCTAAAGAAACTTATTGAAGAAGTCACATAAGATACCCAGATGAAATAGGGTTTCCAAGACAAACAAACTCCAAACTCTTGATGATTTATTGATCAAAATAACATGTTAAGATCATGGGGATCCATATATGATAATTAGAGCCAATGTAGACCAATACTTGATTGGGATCCTTGCAATGAGGATTTAAACCCTAGATATGAGCTTGATAGATCATAGGTGAGCATACACACTACCTAGAAAAGAGTTAAACTATAAAATGACATATTTTTGGTATTTTGGTTAGTAAACAAAGAAAAATGAAGTATGATACAATCAAATGTGCTTGGTGATCTCTCCCAATGCAAACCCAATGAATGAGGGGTAAGGAGGATGCCAAGTTGTGATCCCAATGCTAATGCATATGATGAGATAACATGGGGGATCTTAGGGTCAAAATTGGGGTCTTACACAATGGTATTCTCTATCAAACATCTTTCCCTCATACACCTCAACAAAACGGGGTAGTCGAACGCAAAAATTTTCATCTTGTAGAAACCACTCTGACCCTACTTCTCCATGGTAATGTTCCACTTCGGTTTGTGGGGGATGTTGTGCTAACTACATGTTACCTTATAAACCACATGCCCTCATATGTCCTTAACAATAAAATCCCTAATTCAATCCTTTTTCCTAATTCCCCACTTCACCCAATTCCTCCCCGAGTCTTCGAGTCCACATGTTTTATGCACAATCTCTCTCTTGGTCTTGATAAACTATCAGCTCGATCACTAAAGTGTGTCTTTCTTGGTTATCATCGATCCCAAAAAGGTTATCGTTGTTATTCACATACTCTACAATAATACCTCGTATTTGCTGATGTTACCTTCTTCTAGTTGGTTATGTAAGAACAAAGTTGGTTCTACAATGTATCTCTAAGATTTTGATGATAACAAAGGATGAAACAAAAATGGTACCCTAACGAAATTTTTACTAAGTGTGCAGGACTTTGATCAAACAATCAGATAGATAAATCATCAGGTACATAATCCAGCGTTAGACGCTACTCAGAGAATACGCGACCAGAAGGTTCTGACACTGATCAAACACAAGCACTAGCAAAACGAAAGAAGTCAGAAACTCTGATAAAGAAGAATGAATCCAGACATCTGAAGACGCACGATCTGAAGAAGTCAAGATTAAAGAGAAACTCTGATTCAATCAGATAGAAGTACCCTCTAAAGATGAACATTGCTAAACAAGACTCTGGATACAGGATTCGCTGACTCAGAAAGCGTAACCGTGAAGAAATCTGCATTTAGAAAGAAACTATTTCTAGAAGGAAGTTATGACGCACCCAAAACTGTTTTGGAAAGAAACAATGAGAGTAATGACATTAATCATTCTTCAATGTCCAAAATTCTGTCATCACCCAACGGTCCTCTCAAACTCATATATAATGGATGGAGTGTCGCTCAAGAAAAACGCCTGAGACACACAAGAATACAAAATTCTCCATCATCTTCTTTCACTCTCTCACGAGCTGCTGCTCTTACGTGAAAAACTCTGGCTATTATTTTTATAATATTTGCTTATTGTTAGAAGCACTGTGCATTACCAATCATTTTATTACTGAGATATTTCCTCAAGTGACTCTGTGAAGTCTGAATACTTGAGAGGGCTAAGGGATTAATTCTCTTAGACGGTTGTTTGTGTAATCTTTCAAGATTAGTGGATTAAGACCTTTTTGAAGGCGAAATCACCTTGGCCGGGTGGACTGGAGTAGCTTTGAATTTCAAGCGGACCAGTATAAAATTATGTGTCAAACTTTTTATTCTGCGTGTGTCTAAGTTATTGAAAAAGTTTTTTTTTCCAAACAATTCAAACCCCCCTTTCTTTTTTTTCTCTACCTTCAATTGGTATCAGAGCTTCGGCTCTGTTATTGATTTTCTAATCAAACACTTAACAGTGTAGAGAGATCCAGCGTGAGAAAAACACTATAGCCAACACCAATGAAAGAGATAGTTACAATGCTAAACCGCCAATCTTTGATGGAGAAAATTTTGATTATTGGAAAGATAGAATTGAAATTTTCTTTCTGGGCTATGATGCTGATCTATGGGACCTAGTCACAATTGGCTACACTCTTCCTGTGTCTGACACTGACGTTGCCATTTCCAGAAGCAAAATGACAGATGATCAGAAGCGCGACTTCAAAAACCATCACAAAGCCGGAACGATACTGCTGAATGCCATTTCCTACAATGAATATGAAAAGATCACCAACAGGGAAACAGCTAAAGAAATACTTGACTCCCTGAGGATGACTCACGAAGGAAATTCTCAAGTCAAAGAGACAAAGGCTCTGGCTCTAATTCAGAAGTATGAAGAATTCAAGATGGAGGAAGATGAAGCTGTAGAGGTAATGTTTTCTAGATTTCAAATTGTAATTGCAGGACTCAAAGTTCTGGACAAGAGATACACAACTACAGATTATGTCAAAAAGATAGTCAGAAGCTTGCCAAAAAGGTGGAGACCCATGGTCACAACATTAAAGCTATCAAAAGATCTGAACAATATCAGCCTTAAGGAACTCGTCAGTTCACTCAGAAGTCACGAGATAGAACTTGAGGAAGATGAGCCTGAAAAGAAGATCAAGTCTATAGCACTGAAGTCCATATCTAAAAGACGCAAGCCAGAAAGGAACAAAGCCTTCCAAGTTGAAGAGGAAGACAATGACGACTCTGAAAAGAAAGACTCTAACGATGAAGAAGAGTTATCCCTTTTGACCAGAAGAGTAAAACAACTCTGGAGAAAAAGGAATAAAAACTTCAGAAGACCAAGACCCAAGGGAGATCGCTTAGAACCAACCTCCAGAGGTAAGTCGAACAAAGAAATAACATGCTATGAATGTAAGGAAATAGGTCATTACAGAAACGAATGTCCAAAGCTGAAGAAAGAGAGCTCCAGAAGAGAAAGCTTCTAGAAAAGCTCATTCAAAACCAAAAAGGGACTAATGGCCACCTGGGACGACAGTGAATCTGATTCCTCTGAATCAGACTCTGAAGAGCAGGCAAATGTTGCATTCATGGCTATCACCTTTGAAAATTCATCAGATAGAGAATCTGATCCTGAAGAGGTATTTTCTGATCTTTCTCGCTCTGACCTTGAATCATGCCTTTCTGAAAATCTAAACTCATATCAGAAACTTAAACAAAAATTTAAGGCTTTAAAAGGAGTTCTTTAAAGAACCATCAAAGAATGTGATAAGCTTGAGATGACTGCTTAAGAATTAAAAGATGGAAATCAAACTTTGATAAAAGAGAGAGACTCCACAAATAAACAATCTTTAAAATTTGAAGAAGCACTATCTCAAGCCCCACAAACTTCTAACACAATAATATATGAATATGAAAAATCTTTTCAAAAGTTTCTGAAAAATGGGATAGAAAAAAGCAGAATGGCGTCCATGATTTATGGAGTGAGTCAGAATAATAAAAGAGGAATAGGGTATGTCCCTAGTGAAGATAGGTCTTCTAAAGATGAGAAACCTAAATCTCCTTTTTCTTATCACTACACACATACACAAGCACAACATTTTGATAATGCTAGAAAACCCAAAGTTCTAAGAAACTCTGAGAAAAATAATCACAAAGGACCCAAAAGATTCTGGGTACCAAAGGATAAGATTGTTTATGTTGCAGATATCTTATGCAGTAGAGTCAAGACACCAATCATGGTTCCTGGACTCTGGATGCTCGTGACACATGACGGGAAGAAAGTATATATTCCAAAGTCTGGAACTTAAAGATGCTGGCTTCGTAGGTTTTGGAGGAAATCAGAAAGGAAGAATCAGAGGCTCTGGAACTATTGGTAATGGAACCCTTTGATCGGAAAAATAGCAAGTGTACTATTTTTACCGATGTAGTAATAAGGAGTTTTATTTCCAAGTATCGATCTCGGGGATTACGTAGGAAATACTTATTTAACTTTGATTCTATCAGAACAAAAATATAATGGTTTGGTTGTTTTAGGAATTTCAGCAATAAACACAAAAGACAGTAAAAATGTAATTGATTAAGTTAAAGCATGCTAGGGGAAGTGGTTGATTTAACCAGTTCTGAATTCAGTCAAGATTTCCTTAATACATATGACACATTCAATTACCTAACCTCAGAATGTTCTTCCTTAAGTCCGTAAGGAAGAAACTATTAAACTACCAATTCTTACTCAAATATCCATTCAATTAATCATTGGTTTTAATCATAAACAATATCAAGGTTTGCGGTGGTTTACAAAAGTTACTAGTCCTAGATGATGCAATCATAAACCTAATTGTGTGAAAACCCTAACAATCACAATCCTGTTATTGATAGTCATAGATCAATTTGTATTTGTCCGATACAAATGCATAATAACATCACACAATTGAATTGAAATAAGTAACATAGTAATAAGGAAATCATTTGTTCAAATTCATAACATACGATCAAATCAGGACCACCCCCCTAACATAGGGGGTTTAGCCTCTCATAGTAGGAAACGAACTCATAGTATGAAAATTAGACATTACAAAGAACTAGGAGATTTGGATCTTCAATGGTCGGAACCCTTGAATCTCTCCGTCTTCGAATCCTCCGTAGTAGCTATCTTCTCAATGTCGTGTTTTCTTTCGTACGTCAAAAAGTGTTTTCTCCTTTCCCTTCCAAGCCTTCTAATAGCTTCAGATGAATCCCCTCCAAGCAAAAGGTACAAACTACCCTTAATGAGCAGAATAGGTTCACAAAGCAAAAGTTTAGGTTTCCAAGCCGCGCCCAACAACACGGGCCGTGTGTGTACACACAGGTGCCCGTGTGTGCTCTCCAAAATGGGCATCTTCAAATCAAGCTACAGAGGCAACAACACGGGCCGTGTTCCTCCACACGGGTGCCCGTGTTAATGCACTGTTTTAAACAACACGGTCGTGTGTCACCACACGGGTGCCCGTGTTGATCTCTGTTTTTCTTCTCCCATTTTGCTTTGCCTGACCAACAACACGGGCAGTGTTGTAGCACACGGGTGCCCGTATTGACCTGCTGTCTCTTCATATTTTTGCCTTTCTGAGTATCCATAACTTCACTATTAATGCTTTTAAACCTGTGCAATGGCCTGTAACAATAACACTACCAAACGAAGCGTAAAAGAGATCTTTTTGACATAAACTTGTAATCAAATGCAATGCGATACCAAACCAATAAAACATGATAAATGACTCTGAAGCAACTATAAACAAACATAAATCTTACCAAAGTGATGAAAATATGTCAGATTAACGGTGGGAATTCAATGGAAATGGTGACCGATCACCCTTCCCTCTATATCTGATGTTCTCTATGTAGAAGGATTAATGCATAACCTGTTACCAATAAGTCAATTAAGTGATAACGGTTATGATGTAATCTTCAAACAAAAAACATGTAAAGCAATTAATCAGAATAATGGAACAGTTATATTCACTGGCAAGAGGAAAAACAATATTTACAAAATAAATATTTCAGACCTAAAAGATCAAAATGTAAAAGGTCTGATGTCTGTTCATGAAGAGCAATGGGTATAGCATAGACGCTTGGGCCATATTAGCATGAGAAAACTCTCTCAACTAAATAAACTCGAGTTAGTCAGAGTCCTACCTAAACTAAAGTATTCTTCAGAAGCTCTATGTGAGGCATTTCAGAAAGGTAAATTTTCGAAAACATCTTTTAAAAAGAAAAATATTGTTTCTACCTCTAAGCCTCTGGAACTTCTTCATATTGACTTGTTTGGGCATGTTAAGACAGCGTCAGTCAATGGAAAGAAGTATGGACTAGTTATTGTTGATGATTTTAGTCGCTGGACATGGGTAAAGTTTATAAAGCACAAGAATGAGTCTCACTCTGTATTCACTAGCTTCTATTCCAAAGTGCAAAACGAATTTGACTCTAAAATCATCAGAGTCAGAAGTGATCATGGTGGCGAAAATTCGAGAATAAATTTTTTGAGGAACTATTTGATTCTAATGGAATATCCCATGATTTCTCTTGTCCTATAACTCCACAACAAAATGGAGTTGTAGAGAGGAAGAATAGGACACTCCAAGAGATGGCCAGAACCATGATCAATGAAACAAATGTGGCTAAGCACTTTTGGGCTGAAGCAGTAAATACAGCATGTTATATTCAGAATAGAAACTCCATAAGACCTATTTAGGAAAAGACTCCCTATGAACTGTGTAAGGGAAGAAAACCCAACATTTCTTATTTCCATCCTTTTGGATGCTCTTGTTTTATTCTCAATACTAAAGAACATCTGAACAAGTTTGATTCAAAAGCACAAAAAGGTATTATGTTAGGATACTCAAAACGCTTTAAAGGATACAGAGTATACAACACAGAAACCAAAATTGTGGAAGAGTCAATACATGTTAGATTTGATGATAAGCTTGACCCTGAAAAGTCAAAGCTAGTTGAGAAACTTGCAGATTTGGAGATCACTCTTGCAGGTTCTGACGAAAAGACTAAAGCACCAAAAGTATCTGATAGATAAAGGCCAGATGAAACTGAAGCCTCAACTATCCAGAAAAGATCAAGAAGTCACCCCAACATCTCTGAAGATTTGATTCTCGGAAACAAGTATGAACCTGTCAGAACTAGGCCAACATTCAAAGTTTCTAAAGAAACTCCTCTAGGATTAGTATCTCTAATCGAACCTACTTCCTGTGATGAAGCACTTCAAGACAATGATTGGGTTCTGGCTATGAAAGAAGAGCTAGATCAATTCTCAAAGAATGACGTCTGGGATCTCATCCCAAAGCCTAAAGGAATTCACATTATCGGAACCAGATGGGTGTTCAGAAACAAACTGAACGAAAAGGGAGAAGTAGTCATAAACAAAGCACGACTGGTGGCACAGGGGTACAGTCAACAAGAAGGCATTGACTACAACAAGACCTTTGCCCCAGTCGCCAGGTTAGAATCTATTCGCTTACTTGTTTCGTTTGTTGTGAATCATTCAATCAAACTATATCAAATGGATGTCAATAGTGCATTCCTTAATGGTTATATATCAGAAGAAGTTTATGTCAATCAACCTCTAGGTTTTTAAAACTCTAAATGTCCAGAACATGTTTTTAAACTTAAGAAATCACTGTATGGTTTAAAACAAGCTCCTAGAGCTTGGTGTGAAAGACTAAGTAACTTTCTTCTGGAACATAATTTTATTAGAGGAAAGGTTGACTCTACACTCTTCTGTAAAAACATTATAAATGATCTCATGATATGCCAGATATATGTTGATGACATTATTTTTTTTTCACCTAACCCCTATATATGTTAAGAATTCTCTGAGCTAATGCAGGTCGAATTTGAAATGAGCTTGATGTAAGAACTAAAGTTCTTTCTAGGAATTCAAATCAATCAAGCTTCAGAAGCTACCTACATTTATCAAAGTAAGTACATAAAAGACATTCTGAAGAAATTTGAAATGGCTGAATGCAAACCTGCTAAGACACCAATGCATCCAACCTGCATTCTGGAGAAAGAAGAAATTAGCCAGAAGGTTTGTCAGAAGCTCTATAGTGTATGATAGGCTCTATTCTCTATCTAATGGCTACTCGCACTGATATTTTATTTAGTGTATGTCTCTGTGCCAGATTCCAATCAGATCCCAGGGAATCTCATTTAACAACTGTTAAAAGAATCCTCAGGTATCTGAAAGGAACCCCTAACCTTTGCCTGATGTATGAGAAAACATCAGAGTATAGGCTCTCTGGTTATTGTGATGTAGATTATACAGGGGACAGAATGGAACGTAAAAGTACATCTGGGAACTGTCAGTTCTTGGGAAATAATCTTATATCTTGGGCCAACAAAAGGCAATCAACCATAGCTTTGTGCACTGCAAAAGCAGAATATATATCAGCGTCACTCTGCACTACTCAAATGCTCTGGATGAAAAATCAACTTGAAGACCTTCTGATCTTTGAGAGTAACATTCCTATTTTTTGTGATAATACTGTTGTCATTTGTTTAAGTAAGAATCCTATTATGCATTCCAGAGCCAAGCACATAGAAATAAAACATCACTTCCTTAGAGACTATGTTCAAAAAGGGGCAATTTCATTAAAATTTATTGATACAGACCATCAATGGGCTGACATCTTTACTAAACCCCTCGCTGGAGACAGATTCTCTTTTATCTTAAAATATTTAAACATTCAAATTTGTCCAGAATAAATGTGCTTCTCTGAAATAATAGAATAAGACTCTGAATTAAAACATCTGGTATCTGGATCGGACTCTGGTGCTTCTACCAGTTAGGAGTCATCTGAATCAGAAATCCTCAGGACCCAACCCTTTAGTATTCCTGAAGATCAGATAAAATAACATGTAGAGCCTCATGCGTCTGACCTTGAAACTTCTAGACATCTGTCTAGCAGAAATCAAGAGACAAACTCTTGAAATCTCCTCGAGCAATGTGCTGATTTGGGGATTAGACCTCCATCATGGGCTGTAATCATTCTCCTCCAAATGTGCAACTTGATTAACGTGTTGCATTTAATTATTTAACATCTAAACTACTTCTAATGATGTCGTTTTACATGTATCTATGTGGGTATAAATTCTTTTCACACATTACAATCTCACACTTTACACTCACGCCTACACTAAACCCTCTCTCTCTCTCTCTCTCGCTCTCTCTCTCTCAGTTCTTCATCATTTTCTTCAACAAGTTCTTCGTTCAACCTTCATCTTCAACATTGTTCTTCATGGATGCTCAACAACAATTCGTCTACAACTTCTCTCAACAGATGAACTCAATGGAACAGACACCCATTTCTTCTCTTCCCCAAACAACTCCCATATACACCTCATCTGAAACACCCCCCTCAACCACCAGAACCTCTAACCCACCTTCTCTAAGATTCAACCTTGCTACCACCACACTACCTGTTTCTGAAGCAGAAATTCTGAATGAAACTACCTCACATTCTTCATCATCCTCACCATAATCCCCACCATACTATATCCTTTCCTCTGACAACGAACCCTCTGACCCCCAATCCCCAACTCTAGCTCAGCTCCACGCTCGTTCTCTGGCTTCTCAACAGCCATCACAAACTAAACCTGAACCAGAAGTCACTTCTCCACCCCCTGAACAACTAAATCCAACTACATCTGAACAGCCTCAAACACCACCACCTGCACAACAACCAAACCCACCTCCTGAACAACCAATCCACTCACCATCTGAACCTCAACCAAATCCACAACCTGAACAAACAACATTATCCCCCTCTACCATTCCTACACCACCAACTTTCGTTGACTCCAGCACTCCCATTCTAAACCTTGATGCCACCAATCCACCCTCTCCATCCTCCCCAACCTCTGCCCCTGAACCAGAAATTTCCTTCCCTACCCTAGAAGAAGCAATAAATGTTTTTGCAGAGTCTTCAGTAGAGAAGATCAAGTCTCTGACTATCAACTCTGGCATCAGTGATGATCCCTCTGTAGTAAGGATCCACTGGAACAGAGTGATCAGTTGGATGATCTTTGAAGCCTTCAAACTAAAAGGCCTCTCTGAACAAGTCCGTAACGACTTCATCAGAGATGCTGGTATAAGGCTCCAAGGTCACCTTGCCAAAGAGGTTGAGGAATAGGCTAGGAAGGAAGCAAAAGAGAAAGTTCGCTTGGAAGAAGAACAGAGGATCAAAGAAGCTGAAGAAAAGGATGTTGTTGAAGCTGATGTTGCGGCTGCTGCTGAGGCTGAGGAAAAAGCTAAAGCCGAAGCTGAAAAAGCATCACGTGTTGCTGTAGAGGAAGCTGCCAAGGCCAGGGCTAATGTTTTGACTCAGGGGGAGCAATCCAACTCTAGGTTTGCCCCTCTGGTCTTCAAGGCTCTGGAGGAATTGCAAAAGGAACAACAAGTGGTTCGAGCTAGGTTGGATCAACAGGATTCCGTCAACATTAACATTCAGAACATGTTGTCTCAGCTTCTCCAAGGTATGCCTCCTCCCCCAAACCCTTAGGCACCTAGGCTATTTTGATTGTTGTTTTGCCTCTGATATTTTTACCTTCTGATCTATGTTTGTTTTGCTACATGTGTGTACCTGTTTTCTCTTTATGAATATCCAATTCCTGCCTATGTTTTTCTATGTCTTTTTGATTCTGACAAAAAGGGGGAGAACTAAAACAGCTCTGGTGGAAACATAACTAAAACCTCTCAAGGCACTGCAAACATTAATAAATATTAATAAACTGATGACTAAAGATATGCAGGAAAATAGCTAAGGCACTAAACCAAGGAAGGTCCGGTAAGAACTTCTGTTAAATTTAATGATCTAACTCAGGGGGAGTCCCCTTTCTTTATCTTCTCTGAGATTTTTTCTTACTGTTTCATCTCTACTCTGTCTTGTTTTGTCATTATCAAAAAGGGGGAGATTGTAAGAACAAAGTTGGTTCTACAATGTATCTCTAAGATTTTGATGATAACAAAGGATGAAACAAAAATGATACTGATCAATGCATTTTGATGCATATTCTTCTATATTTATACTTATGCATTTCCATGTTTTAGTTTGGTTATTTTTCCCTTTTAATGTGTTTTTATAATTTATCTTATTTTTACACTTATTTGTTTTTCACAGTTTATTTTCAGCATTAGTAGTCTGCACAAATAAATCCATAACTGGAGCTAGGAGTATCGAATCGAGGCGTGCTACCAGATGTTAGAAATCTAAGAGAAAGAGCTACAACTTTCATGAAGAAGTCAGAAGCTAATTCGGACTGTAGCATGGTTGAAAAATCCGTTGAAGCCTTCAGCACTAGATTTATATTTTGTGTTGGGTTATTTAGTTTGGGTCTGGGTTATGTTTTGATCAAATTAGGTTTATTCTACTTTTCCTATAACCTAAGCAGCCGAAAACAATACACGGGATCACTATTGATGAAAATTTGAAAGCTTGTACGAATTCCATGGAGAACTAATCCCTCTTATTCGATATGTCGTACTTCAGGTTCCAAAACTTGAGATTATTATAATGTTAATTTTAGTTTAATTCCTTTCAATGATATTTTGTGTTCTTGTATGCTTAATTCGATTGCATGAAATATATTGATTCAATTTGGTTGATTGTATGATCCTAACATAGGCACGTCACGTTTTCTTAATTCGTTTTTGTGTCTGATCAATCATGTTTGCTTAATCCATGAAAACTTATCCCGTTTGCTTAATTCGGACAATAGGATCATACATCTCACAAACTTCACCGCGTTTGTCATTGAGTTTGTATCCAAATAGGAATAGACAATCCGCTTAGGGTATTAAAATTATATTAATCGATGATAGTAGGAACTGAATCGGTAGATTGAATTATTTCATAATCACTTATTTCATAACAGCTTATTTCAAGAATTGCTTTTAATAATCACTTTTTCTTAATCGAACACCAAACCAAATAACCCCCCCCCCCCACCCCCCTTAATTCGATTTACCTTTGGATAATAATAATCAAGAATCCTTGTGAGAACGATATCCGAGTTAAAACTGTCGTCGTACTACGTTTTTGAAAAACACTCGTTTTGACCCGCGCGCGACATCGAATTAAATTGGCGCTGTTGCGGGGGATTCTTGATTATATTAATCGTTTTTAGAGTCATAGGTTTAGTGTCTATGCGTCTAGGTCCTAGTTTCCTCACGGTTCTTCCCAACTCGCGTTTTAGAGTATAAAAAGTGAAAAAAAATCGGTATTTGGGAAAATTGCGTCCGATTGAAAATTTGTTCCGACAGTCTTGAAAATTTGTTCCAAACCCTCTCATTTCAAAGGATAATCTAGATAATTTCCATCGGAAATTGAGTTTGAATCTCATTGTTTTGAGATTCAAATATCCAAGGATCCTGAGCCTTTTGTCCATTCAATTCTACTCTATCAAGTGTTCTCAGAAAGAGCAAGCAAGAACAAGATCAATCGAGCACAGACCTGCATTGAAGGTATTTTCCAGAATTTTTCATCTCTTTGATTCTCACTCAATTCTCCATAATTCTCTTGGATCTTTGATTGTTTAAAGTCCTACCAATGTAGGCAACAAGATTGAGTTGCTTTGAGGTCAAATCGAAGCAACTCAGATCGTGCACCTCAAATTTCAACTCCTTGTATCTTTCAATATACTTGAAGTTAGGATAAATTGAGGCCAGATTCGAGCTCCTGAGCATTTTTACTTTAAATTCATGTCCTCATTTTTAATTTTGGTGATGGTTGTGAGTGAACCAGTCCGGTGAAGCTCACCGGAGAAGGAGACCGGAGCTTTGGCTCCGGTGATGCGTTGGCGCTCATCATAACCACATGATCCATTTGAAATGTTCTAATCTCGCGCGTTGAACTGATTACCACTTGTGTTGCACGCTGACTCATGACCATGGTGGAATGCATGTTAGCAGCCACTTGATCTGCCACCTCAATTAATGAGGGAGATCAAGTGGTCCATGTTTTTTCTTATTTTCTGATTTTCATTTTATTTGGTTTATTTTCATTAATTCATATTAATTTTAATATTGATCCAAAAAATATGAGAGTTTCACCAAAAAGATTTAAATAAATTCCTCTTACATTTTGTGAACTAAATTATTTTTTGGATCATTATTACTATTTTTCATGATTTAATTGATTTTGTGAATATTTTTAATTGTTTAAAAATACTTTTAAGTTTCCAAAAATTATGAATTTTTCTCTCCAAGATCCTTTGACCTATGATAAATCTCATGGTCATTTCTTTGGTGTTTTGATGAGGTTTTAGGATTTTGATAAACCATAATTTAATTTAATGCATATTTTAATTGATTTTAATTGTTTAAATGCTAAATAAATTGTGTTGAGCTTCTAATATTGACTTGTTGAAATGGACTTGTGTTGTTGGGCCTTGGTCAAGGTTAATTTGACTTGGTTGAGTTAAAATCATTGGATTTAGGGGATTGATGAAATAAACATTTCATCTCGCAAAATAAATGAATGATTTTAATTTGGTAAAAATCCTCCTTTGACCAATTTGTGTTGATTCCATTTCCCCTCCCTCTTCATCTCAATCCCCTTCTTTATTCATTCATGTCATGGACCTATGATATTTCTATATCCTAAGACTAGTTGATTGCAAAATCAACATAAGTATGGATGAGATTATATCCGCCTCTTTTGCATATTCTTTTTGTGTGTGGTGTATTTTAGGAGCATAGTTCATTATACTATGTCTCTAAAATGCATTAACACCAAAATTTCTATTGCCTGACCTCAAATAGTTGTGACTTCTACATAAGTCCAATTACGATTGCTTAACATAGCGCTAAATTGTTGACACAAAAGGCATATCATTCTAGTAAGTGAGATTGTAAGTCTCCCCTCTTTCATGGTATTTTGTGGAAACTTGGCCTTTTCTTCTTCCTTTGGAAGATGTCTTGGTTCAAGGATCCACGCTTGTGAATAGTGGGTTGAGTGTTCTCCAAAGGATGACTTAAACAAAAGCAAAAGGAATACTAACTTCTAATCAACTAACAACTAACAACTAACATTTAATTTCAAGTCATTTATTTTTATGCACTTTAATTTTAAGTCTTTATTCATTTGCCATTATTCATACCATTCAACTTGTTTACTTTAATGTCATTTTCATTTTGCTCATTTGAGCTTTATTTTGTGATTATATTGTGATTGTATATACTTGTTTGTTTTTGTGGTCTTTTGACCCTAATATACATAATAACAAAAAAAACCTAAAAGACATTTGTGTGGACTGTTGGATTTGATCTGAGACATTGGACTTAGAATTAGGCAACACTCCCTATGCAAAAGGACTTGGCCAATGCCAACTTTCATGAAACCAAGTGCTTGTGAATTAAAACATCATCTGAAGCAAGTATTGTGATCCCATTTGAGTTCATCTGCTACATGGTCTTATTGAAGTTGTTACTTTGAACATGTGCCTAGTGCCTATCCTTGAATTCATTTGATACATGGAAGATTATGAAGAAGATCATGGAGTTGCTAAGCTTGGATGTGACTATCTTTATTTAATGCATTGCTCTTCATCTTGCTATTTGTGTATTGATATTGCTTGATTCTAAAGTCCAATGGAAATTTGGTTTTCTATATGACATTCTTGTCTATTGGATTGCAGCCCGTTGGTCAGATCTTTTCAACTCTTAACTTTTAAATTTTTGCTTAGGATTAGTCTTTTCATCTCTTTCCCACTTCTTTAATTTCAAATCTCTCCCCTCTTTAAAAATCTTCCTTGTTTGGGATTTCTAAACTTAGACCATATTGCAAATTAGAAACTTTGGCCTTATGCCATTGAATTTTTAAACTATTTTCTTAAATCAAATTTGTAAATGAACTTAACTATACTTGACTTAAAATTTCAAAATACAAAAAGAACTAACACTCATTCAAAAAATTTTAGGCCTTTTATGCCTTTGTTAAAACTTAAATTTTTGTTAAAAGCAATGCATCCATTTTGAAATTGTTACCACGAACTACGAGGTTTTGATCCCTCATTTTTATGTTGGTACGTAGGCATAAGTCTGAAGGTCTTGTCAAACACAAAAATATAATTAATGAATTCTTTTCTCATCCCTCCACTCTATTTATTGCAAACATCATTTTGTACAAAAATACATATGCACACAAGAAAGGGCTCCCTAGGACACTTTGGGTGCTAATACCTTCCCTCTGTGTAATCAACCCCCTTACTTGTAATCTCTGGCATTTTACTAGTTTTAATTTGAAAACTTCTTATCTTTGGGTTTTGTTCGTACTTTTCCCTTTTCCCTTGGAAACAATAAAAGCGCGGTGGCGACTCTGGTTTTATTGACGTTAAGTTTATTCATAGCTTAATGGTCATGAATTTACCGCTACACTTTGCATAAATTTATCTCCAATTTTCAAGTCATATTTTTTCTTCTTTATTTAGGTAGACTTTTAATTTTTGTATATTAATTTTTTTTACATTATTATTCTTATCGCACTTAATTAGTACCTTAATCATCACCATTTTGCATGGAAACTTCATCGATTCAAATCAAGAGTTTAAAGTGTTCTTGAACCTCCATGAGCAAAAGTGATTAAATATGATTTAATTTTTTTTATTTACTTAATTTTATTTGCATTATTATTCTTGCTACACTTAATTAATATCTTAATCATCACCATTTTGCATGGAAACTCTATTGATTCAAAATCAAGAGTTTAAAGTGTTCTTGAACCTACATAAGCAAAAGTGATTAAATGTGATTTAACTTTTGTTTACTTAATTTTCTTTGCATTATTATTCTTGTGACACTTAATTAGTATCTTAATCATCATTATTTTACATTGAAACTCCATTGATTCAAAATCAAGAGTATAAAGTGTTCTTGAACTTCCATGAACAAAAGTGATTCAATATGATTTAATTTTTGTTTATTTAATTTTATTTTCATTATTATGCTTATTACACTTAATTAGTATATTAATCACCATTATTTTCTATGAAAATTCTATTGATTAAAAATCAAGAGTTTAAAGTGTTCTTGAACCTCCATAAACAAAAAGGGTAAAATGCAAAGTGATATTTGTTTTACATAAATAATGTATCCAATAGCTTCCCAACATCACCCCAAGCATGAATTCATGGTTTGTTTGTCATCAGGGTGGATAAAATGATCGAATCAAGCAAATATATTTACTACATATTTTTCTTTCGATTTTTTGTTGTTTATTTGCTGATTCTAAATATATCATTGTGTTCGTGAGATCGAGTAGAAAAAATTTCATTAGTGTTTTTACGTTTCCGTTGGAAAAACTCTCTTCCATTTTTCTTGTTACGAGAATAGTAACCAAATGTGAGGTTGGGAAAGATGAAGTATTCCCCACACCTCCTAATTGCTCAATGCACCCCTATGAGGCTCCCTCCTTGACCTAGAGTATTTTTCTAGCTACACCCCCAATTTTCAGTCTGTTTTAGTCTTTTTATCTTTTTTTTATTATTTTCTTATTTATTTATTTATTTATATTTGTTTGTTCTTTTATTTTCTTTAGTTTTTTTAATTATTTTACCTCTTGTATTGATAATATTCCCCTCCCTTTTAATATTTCAATTTTTTAATTAACATTGCTTTATTTTTTAGTTTATTGTATTGTATTTTTAGTTTACGCATAATTGTTAACCCAAAAAGATAAAATGACTCTTAAAATTAACCTTTCAAAAAATACTAAAAATCAAAGGTGCTTGATCAACATTAAGTACATTTTCAAAATCACACCAAAACCTTTCCAAACCAAAATCAATTGCTTAACATCCATTAACCTTCACAAATAAAATAAATCCTTTCAAAAATTCATCTTGGTCAATACCAAACCCTCTTCTTTAATAAGCACCTCAAGTCATTTCTCAAACCATTTCATTTCCGTATCACAAACAAAACGTTTGATTCATCGTCAAGTTCATTTTCCCAAATCAAAATTTAAAAACACTTAATTCTTATTAAACATTTGTCAATAAAGATGGAAAATATGATGGATACCACGGGCTCTAGAGACTGGGATATGAGATGGATATCTCACCCATCCAAATTCTTGCATCACTCAAAAGTTTCCATGCAAAATTTTCAAACCTTTTCTCAATCAAAAAACTTAAAACATCTAAAAATATCAAACCTTTTTGTTAATAAGATGGAAAAGGAACGTGGTAGATACCACTAGCTCTTGAGGCTAGGATTCCATATGGATATCTCTCCTATCCAAGCTCTCTCCATCATTCAAAATACATTTAACACATTAAAATCTTTTCTCGCTGCCACGCGATTGATTCTCAAAGTCTTTTCATAAATGAAAGGTATTTTGTCTCAAGACTATGCAAAAAAGAATATTTCGTTCACTTGAATGTGTGAGTAAGTTAGCGATGTTGCCCGCGAATATCGATCTGTAAATTCATTAGGTCGTGATGCAAACTTTCCCTTCTTCACTTGTTTTGGGTAGAAAACAATGTTTTTCCGTCGATTGACACAAAGTAGTTTTTTCTAAAATTGATCAACAAAGAAACATTTTCTACCCAAAACTACGTAGCCTCGAGTTTTCCATAGCACCTAAAGATACATAGGAGCGAGATTCAAAGTCTCGTCAGACACCTTAATAAAAAAATAAACCTTTTTTCCCTTTTTTTCCCCTCTTATTAATCCGAGAAGCCTAACACTTTTAAGCTAACACTAACATGCACAACTAACCAAACGGTTCCCCTTGAGTACAACGGACGTGAAAGGTGTTAATACCTTCTCGTTGCGTAACCGACTCCCAAACCCTGATTTGGTTGCGAAAACCAATATCATTGTCTTTCTTTTAGGGGTTTTATTGATGTTTTACTTTTCCCTTTTTGGGAATAAATAAAGTTCGGTGGCGACTTTGTTTAGTCCATCCCGCGAGCATGCGATTGCACTTTGTGAGCATTATGTTCTTATTTTTCGAGGTTTGACAGATAGCAAATCTGATGGGGACTCCTCCCTAAGTGAGTCAAGCCTAGTTTGGTGTGTTTATGTTCCTTTTGATTGCTTTACTTGTTTTCCTTTTATTTATATTATGATTTTGTTATCTTTATATTGTTATATAATATGTTGTATGGTTCCACTATGATGTGGTTTTTGATTAATACTTTGAATGCAAAAACCTTTTAGGAAAGACTCTCTACCCGAGTCTAGAGTGAAAACATAAGATGGGACAATGGTTGAAGATCGGTAAGTATTTTCCATAAGCAGAAAACATTCTTGCGAATCCATGACTCTGAGAACCTGTCTCTAACTGAAGTTGATGGTTGCATAGTGTAGATTCTCGAGGTGGATACCTTGTAAGGGTCGGTACGAGAACCTCACCCAGAATAGATTTCCTTGAAAGAGTTGACGGCTGACAAGTATTTTCTATAAGCGAAAAACATTCTTATGGACCTATGACTCTGGGGTCCTTTGTAAAAACCCTAGACCATTCCTGGTGAGAACCCTTTCATGGAAGAGCAATCAAATTCATCTGTTATCTCAGACCTTTAAACCCATGTATCAAAAAAAACAAAAAATATGCATGGCATCACATTGTATTCATTCATATATCATCACATTTGCATTCATCATCATGCATTGTATATCATTAAAAAAAGGAAAAAACTCATCCATCCTTTGTCCATGACCAGCAAGGTGATTCCCGACACACACTTAGAACAAAGAACCATGTCTCAGAAGGTGATGGAGGGGCTAAAAATAGGTCATGAAGCATTGAAAGAAGAGGTAGACATTTTAAAGAGTCAGATAGGATGTGTCTTGGAAACCCTACAAGCCTTGTTAAGAAAAGAGGGCCACCATGTACCCATTGCTACAACAGAGGGGTCTAATGCTCTACATCCATCCAGTGTTAACCTAAGTCAAGGGAACCTCCATCTGGAAACTCCTCATTAAATGAAATATGGCCCTCCCTCAGGATGTCATCTTCAACCATTGACTACCAAATTGGAACATCAACGTCCTTTGGATATTCCTCCTCAAAATTGTTGAAGTCAGGGTCAGGACAAGAATCAGAATTAGAACAAGGGGAACAAAGATCACATCGAACCGATTCCGATGCCCTGTAGTAAGCTTTACCTGCATATGATCCAAAAATTATTTGTTGACTCCTCGAGCTCTCACGTCTAGGCCCACACCATACCCGCCATGGTACAATCCAAATGTAACACTTGAGTTCCATAAAGGGGCCTAAGGACACGATCTAGATACTTGTTTTGCGCTAGAATCCTTGGTATGATATCTGATTAACAACAAGAGCCTAATCTTATAAAAAGACCATCTGAGGGTCAAGTGCGAATTTCGTACCGGAATAGTGGGGAACTCCATTGAGGAATGCAAGAGTTTTAAGCTCAAGTTGCAAAAGTTGGCTGACATAAAGTCACCAGCACTCACGGAAGAAGGCTCAGGTGCAAATGTTTTGATTTTCGAGCCAAATAATGAGAAAGGCAAGGGACCTCTAAACCCCCTTAAGGTTTTGTTCCATAAGGAAAAGGTTGAGGATGTCACTAACGAGATACCATTGTTTCCTTGTGAGAGCATTGCGATACCACGATGGAATTCCAATGTCATGACGCACGCCACCAGAAGCAAAGGAGAAGTGGGATATGGATCAAAAAGGGTTATTCCCATCGATAAGGTTGAAGGAAAAGAACTTGAAGACCGGTATGCCAACTTGGACAAGTTTGCTGACCCCAATCTTCAAATGGTTAAAAATGAGCAACTTGTAATGCCAAGTGTACCCTGTCAGTAGCCACTACTTATCAGACCTCAGTGCAAGTGATAGTGGCCAAGACCACAAGATCAACTGGCTAAAGCTCTAAAGCATCATAGATAACAAATGTCACATCAACATCCACACTAACATCAGTATACTCTACAACAGCAACGCTAGTACACTCAAAGTCCAAAGAGATATTTTGATCCTCTTCCAAATACATATAGTCATATACTTCAATACTTGATCAACTATGGACTAATAGTATCGAAGGAGTTGAATCCAGTGCCTTTTCCGTACCCACTCGGCTTTGACTCTAACGCCCAATGTGTTTTCCACGGTGCGCACCAGGACATTCAGCTGAAGACTGCAAAGCACTCAAGAGTAAGTTACACAATTTAATTGATTCTAAAGTGATTTTTTTTACGCCTCAAGGCCTTAGAATCAACAACAATTCTTCACCAGTTCATGCAGGTCCATCAGACAATGTTGTAGAAGAAATTGCATACAGTAGGTGATGAGTTGATTATCATACTAGTCTCAATGAACATGGCGAGCTCCGAATCTGAAGAGGGCTAACCCAGTAGTGAATCAAGCACCAGAGATCTTCCTCTGCACTAGAAATCATTTGGTTGTTTTATTATTTGCATTTGTATCTTCTTTGTCTGTTAAATGCTACTTGTTTTCAAACTTTATTATTCCTTTTTAATGGTAATATTAATGGAGTGATCGTGCATTTTTTGAATTAACCCATTTGTATTCACTCTTGATATTTTCCCTTCATTCATGCAAAAAAAATCAACTCTTATCCCATTCACTTTTTTATCAAACTCTTATTTAAGAAAATATTTGAGGGAGGGTGATGAAAAGAAAATACCGAAATTATTGTGGTATGCTTTCTAGCAGAATTTTGCCGATGATGTAAGGCATTGTTTCAAATCCTCAAACACCAAAGAGATAAGGAGTTAATCCCTGGACAACCACTTTGAGCATAGAAGTTGGTTTTTCTTTCGGAGCTAAAAACCCTTAATCTTAATCAGGGGCATGGTAGTTTGTTCATTTAATCTGACTTTGCACTCAAATTGCAAGAGGAAACATATCACATGAGGATAACCACACACTTCGCACACATCTTAAAGTGTCGAAGAAGACATGAAAAATCCAAAAATTTATAGTGGTTGTTCCTCATCAACCAATAACATGGAAGTCACAATATTTCATAAAAAAGAAAAAAAAGAAAAGAAAGAAAAAGCCCGCTAAGTCGAACACCACAAAAGACGACTTAGACAAAAGTTAGGACATCCCGATGGACCGAAAGCTTCAAAGAAGAAGTCCAGGAAAATCAGGGGTCAAAATAAAAAGTCAACCAAAAGAGGTCATTCAAATACTCAACAAAAACAAAATAAAGTGACTGCCATTTCAAGAAAATCTCATCTTGAATCATCATATTTACCATCACACATTCGAATCCTCTTGGAAGTTGAATGTGTGTGTGTTGAATTAACTGAACGTAGGAATGGAGATCATCATGAAGAAGAGGTGGGATAAAATTAAAATTTGAGCCTTATATCCTTTTATTCAAAAAAACGTGAACCAGACCACGTTACAACCCTTGAAAGACCTAATTGAGATATGGTTTATTCTGAAACCATGTTATAGCAATGTTGTATTAACCTAACTCCAAAGATCTTTCCTAATCATTTGTATTGATCACATCATCTTTCATAATGTTAATGGCTAGATTAACATTGTGTTCTGATAACTGACTCGTTCACTGTGTATCACCATTATTTCAATAATGATTGGTTTCAAATTTTGCATTTACATTGCATTAAAATTACCATTTTTGAATGAACAATTTTATTTGTAAGATAGCGTTTAACATCAAGGAATTCCAACAATGTACATTCATCTGAGGCACTTGATCACGTGAAAGAAGTCCAGTCAGGGGAAAATCACTTTGAGCGTCGGTCAATCCGAGCCAACCACCCAAGAGTCGGTTAGTCGAAAGTAATTCACTTCAAGACTTAGATTTGGGAAAGCTACCACCAAGAGCTCAATGATTCCAACTATCTAAATTTAGGTCAAACAGAAGTCTCCCTGTCCAAGAATTGGTTAATCAGGGGCATACAACTGCAAGATTCAAACATTGGGGCAAGCTACCCCAAGGTCACATTATGGCAAGTTGCTTCCAAACTCCTTTTGAGGTGAATATCTTCAAAGACCCACCAGACTAGGGCAAGATGAGCCATAGATGGGAAGTTCTCTCCATACCTTCAAGCTGCTCAAGCAAACTTTGCTATCGTCAACAACTATTGAGTTCAAGACGAGTGTTGAGGAATCATACTATTACCCCATCCAATAATCCTTTGCCTTCTGACAAGAATCTTTGCTGCAAAAGAAACCTTCCATGAATTACCCACCACAAGGGAATCTTTGGAAACCTTTAAGTCATTGCATAATCATTCTCATGCATTAATCATGTCTCTTAGCTCTAGTGTTAAGTCATGCATATCATCTCATTCATCTAGCATATGCTCATATCATGAAAAATAAAAAAATCATAAACCAATTATCGTCTGGTAAATAATTTGAAAGTCAGTTCTCATCTAACAAACGGTTTTTAAAGTCAGTTCCCGTCTGACAATCAGTTTTTAAAACCAGTTCTTGTCTGGTATCCTATTTTTTACTCCAAATCCTGTTTGGTAGTCAGTTTTCTTTTCAAAAACAGTTCTTGTCTGATAGCCCATTTTTTTAAGTCAGTTCTCGCATGACAATAAATTAAAAGAAACTAGTTCTCGTCTAGTAGACTATATGAAAGTCGGCTCTCGTATGACAAACATAAGACAAAACACCAATTCTCGTCTAGTAATCTATCCTTCGAGTCCAATTCTCATCTGGAAATTCATTGTCTCAAGTCCAATTGTTATTTGGCGCCCTTAAACCCTTGTTCGATTTTCGCAGGCATCTCCCAAAGTCCAGTTGTTATCTAGCACCCTTGAACCATATTCTGGTTTTCATTGGCATAAAGTCCAGCTTTGTCTAGCATATTCATAAATTATACTTTGTTTTTCCTAATGTTTCCTAGAAAGTTGTCAGTTTGACTCTTTCATTGGAAGGAATTACCCAAAAGATTGGGTGATTATCTCGTAAGAAAACTCCAATATATTTTGTGTGGAGGATCTTCTCGTAAGAAGACTCCTGATCCTATTTTATGGATTATTTTCTTGTAAGAAAACTCCAATATATTTTTGTATGGATGATCTTCTCGTAAGAAGACTCTCGATCCTTTTAGTATGGATGATCTTCTCTTAAGAAGACTTTCGATCATGTTTGTTGGATGGTTTTCTCATAAGAAAACTCCAATTTATTTTGTATGGATGATCTTCTCGTAAGAAGACTCTCGATCTTTTTGTTTGGATGGAATCCCTGTTAGGAATCTCCAAAATCTTTGATTTGATGAATTTCTTGTGAGAAATCTCCAGAACTGCCAGACATATTCTAAGGTGTCGCCAGGTCATGTATGAACCTATTGATAAAACTCACTTTTAATATTCCCCAATATATTTCTCTAGCAGGATTGTTATCCCAAGTGAGTCTTCTTCCATTGTCCATTCTACTTATCATCCATCATAAAATATCCTACTAGGGTTCATCTCATATCACACCATAATCCTAACAAACCAAAAACAAAAAAGAATGCTTCGTTTATTCATAACATCTCATATCATTTCATCAAGGGACAAAATTTGGGTCCTTTAGTACTTAACTATCTCCCATCACGATCATATGAAGAATGACATTTTTATATTCTCTGGTTGAAGATATTTAAATAGGGGAGCTGTCATACCTCAATTTTGTCAGGGTATTTTAAATTCATCTGATACATGTTCATTTTTCAAGTTTTGTATTTTTATCCATATACATTTTTATCATTAAAAAAATCACCAGAATCATGCATATATGGATTATAGTAAAAAAGTCAACATAAAGTCAACATTTTATATGTTGAAGAAATTGACTAAAATTGCATTTCTTTCATTATGTATTTTGAAAAATAAATTCAAGATCATTTGATTTATCATCAAAATATCCATTTGAATTTTATTAATCATTTTCATGCATCATAAAACAAAAATCGATGTTTCTAAAGGTCCAAAATATCTCTCATTTCATACATCATTATTCAATGCATATATTACATCATTATTCCATGCATATATTACATCATTATTCACCATTTAATTAAAATAATTTTTTAGAAGTCACTCTCACTCTTTGCATAATTTCTAAACTATCCTTTTAGAGCCTATAAATAAAATCAATCTCATTCATAAACCTCACCAAGAATCACTCACAAGAATAAGTCAAAACTTTGCACAAATTTCTCTCCAACTTTCAAATCACTTTTTTTTCTTCTTTATTTAGGTAGACTTTTAATTTTTATGTATTTAATTTTCTTTGCATTATTATTCTTGTTGCACTTAATTAGTATTATAATCATCACCATTTTGCATGGAAACTCCATTAATTCAAAATCAGGAGTTTAAAATGTTATTGAACCACCATGAACAAAATTGATTAAATGTGATTTAACTTTTTGTTTATTTAATTTTCTTTGCATTATTATTTTTGCTACACTTAATTAGTATCTTAATCATCACCATTTTGCATGGAAACTCAATTGATTCAAAATCAAGAGTTTAAAGTGTTCTTAAACCTTCATGAACAAAAGTGATTCAATATGATTTAATTTTCATTTATTTAATTTTATTTGAATCATTATGCTTATTGCACTTAATTAGTCTATCAATCACCAGTATTTTGTATGAAAACTCCATTGATTCAAAATCAAGAGTTTAAAGTGTTCTTGAACCTCCATGAATAAAAAGGGTAAAATGCAAAGTGATGTTTGTTTTACATAAATAATGTATCTAATAGTTTCCCAACATCATTCCGAGCATGAATACATAGTTCATTTGTCATGAGGGTGTATAAGATAATCGAACCAAACAAATATATGTTGCTGCATTTTTGTTGATTTTTGATTTTTTTTTTTGTTGTTTATTTGTTGATTCTAAATATATCATTATGTTTGTGAGATCAAGTAGATAAATTTTCATTATTTATTTACTTAATTCCGTGAAAAATTGAGAAAGTTATGATGTTTTTACGTTTTCGTTTGGGAAGATGAAGTATCCCCCACACCCCCTAATTGCTAAATGCACCCCTGCAAGACTCCCTCCTTTAAGCCTAAAACATTTTTCTAGCTACACCCTCAATTTTCACCATGTTTTTGTCTTTTGTATATTTTTTTATTTATTGTTTTCTTATTATTGATTGATTTATTTATTTTTGTTTGATCTTTTATTTTCTTTAGTTTTTTTGATTTTTTTTACCTCTTGTATTGATAGTGTTTCCTCTCCCTTTTACTATTTATTTTATCTTTTTTTATTTTTATTATTGCTTTATTTTTTAGTTTATTTTATTGTAGTTTTAGTTGACGCATAATTGTTAATCCAAAAAGATAAAATGACTCTTAAAATTAACCTTTCAAAAAATACTAAAAATCAAATGTGTTTGATCAAAATTAAGTACATTTTTCAAAATCACACCAAAACCTTTCCAAACCAAAATTAATCGCTTAACATCCATTAACTTTCACAAATAAAATCAATCCTTTCAAAAATTCAAATTGGTCAACACCAAGCTCTTTTCTTTATTAAGCACCTCAAGCCATTTCTCAAACCATTTCATTTTCGTATCACAAACAAAATGGTTGATCCAACGTCAAGTTCATTTTCCCAAATAAAAATTCAAAAACAATTAATTCTTATTAAACACTTTTTAATAAAGATGGAAAAGGAACATGATGGATACCACGAGCTCTAGAGACTAGGATACAAGATGTATATCTCCCCATCCAAGTTCTCGCCATCACTCAAAACTTTCCATGCGACTTCTTCAAACCTTTTCTCAGACAAAAAACTTAAAACATCTAAAAATATCAAACCCTTTTGTAAATAAGATGAAAAAGGAATGTGGTGGATACCACTAGCTCCTGAGGTTAGGATTCAATATGGATATGTCTCATCCAATCTCCTGCCATCATACAAAATACATCCAACACATAAACGAAAGGTATTTTAACTCAAGATGATGCAAAAATAATGTTTTGTTCACTTGAACGTGTGAGTAAGCTAGCGACGTTTCCCGTGAATGTTGATTTGTAAATCCATTCGGTCGTGATGCAAATGTTCCCTTCTTCACTTCTTTTGGGTAGCAAACAATGTTTTTTGTCAATTGACACAAAGTAGATTTTTCTAAAATCGACAAAAAAAGAAACATTTTCTACCAAAAACTACGTAGCCTTGAGTTCTCCATCGCACTCGGAGATACGTAGGAGCAAGATTCAAAGTCTTGTCAAGTGTTAGGGACCAATTATCACTACTTTTCATATATTATTATTGGTTCCTTTTACCATTTTCTTATTGAATTACACACTTTTATTCTCACAATTTAGTAAATATGCAATTAAGTTTATTTTAATTATGTTTTGATTAGATATTTCACTTGTTTGTTAGTTTTGTAGAAATTTTGGACAAGAGAGCATTGGATTGCATGAGAAAATTTTAGAAGGAGTTTGATGGGCATTTTGGAAGCATTTGAAGAACAAAGCTTAGAAGAAATGGTGTGAAGGAAGCTTGCAAGACAAAGAAGTTGAACTTCCTTCAGTTCGCGCCGCGATCCTTGTTGGCGCCGCGAACCCTGCGAAGACAGCAAGCTCCTTAATTATTTTGGGCCACTTGTTATGTTTGTAGCCCAACTTAAGTGTGCCAGTTTTAGAACATTTTGAGATCACTTTTCTGTTTTAGACCAAAATGAGATATTTAGGGAAAGTTTGAACTCTTTTAACACACAATGGGAGAAAAGGAGAAATTATTCACAAGTTTTGGAGAAGAAAAACAGAGGCTATTTTGTGTATTCCATTTTGCTGTCAAGCATGGTGATGAGGAGCTAAACCCCACTTTGTCAAGATTAGAGGTAGTAGCTATCCCTTATTGATTATGTATTCCTATTGAATCTTGTATGTGACAAAAGATTATTGATGTAATGATTGATATTTTCACCCTATTTTGAATATTCAGATTTGAGTTATTGTTGAGAAAGATTATTCAAGTCTTGACTTAAAATATGCTTTCAAGTAGTGAATAAATTGTAGAAATAGATTTATACACTACTCTTCTTTTGTATCAAACATTAAAGATTGTTATATTAATAGTTAGGTGGAGAAATCGTCTAAAGATTAATATAATGATTATCATAATCTCATTTAGAAATAAATGTTATTGAGAGGATACTTGAATATCATCAATAATCTTGAATCCATATAGTTGTCATTAAGGAGACATAAGAAATTGGGATAGTGAACTCCAATCTTGACAAGCCTTTTATATTTGATTAAAACTAATTTCATTGTCTTAGTGTCATTTTAATTAAGAGATAACTATTCACTCAAAAACAACTTGGTTACTTTTCAAACTTACAACAAGTAAAATTATAGAACGGCGGTAATATCAACCAATCTCTGTGGATACGATATAAAAATATTTGCCGGAAATATGCTTTTCAACACAAGCACCCTAATAAAAAATAAACCTTTTTGTCCATTCTTTCCCCCTCTTATTAACTCGAGAAGCCTAACATTTTAAGCTAACACTAACATGCACAACTAACCAAACGGTTCCCGTTGAGTACAATTGACGTGAGGGATGCTAATACTTTCCCTTTGCGTAACCGACTCCCGAACGTTGATTTGGTTGTGATGACCAATATCATTGTCTTTGTTTTAGGGATTTTATCAATATTTTTCCTTTACCTCTTTGGGAATA
This sequence comes from Lathyrus oleraceus, assembly GCF_024323335.1. NCBI lineage: Eukaryota > Viridiplantae > Streptophyta > Magnoliopsida > Fabales > Fabaceae > Lathyrus > Lathyrus oleraceus. The sequence continues at coordinate 169,806,842 of NC_066582.1, forward strand.
AATAAAGTTCGGTGGGTACTCTGTTTAGCCCATCCCGCGAGCGTGCGATTATGCTTCATGAGCGATGTGTTCTCATTTTTTGAGGTACGACATAAGACTGTAAAAAAATGAGGGGTATCCTCCAAATTACCTATGAAGGAACAACTGAGGTAAGGATAGAAATGTTGGGTACATTTACTCATAAGTATGAACTTTTCATAATGAAATCTAAAGAGAACATAAATTAGATGCAAACATAATTTATTCATATTGTGAGTCATTTGAGAACTTTATGCAAAACGTTTTCAAATGAGGAATTGGTTGTGAAATTTATTAGATGCCTAAATCGGAGTTGACAACCTAAATTCACTGTGATTTATGAATCTATGGGTTTAACAACCATGGAAAAACACGCACACACACACATACATACACACACACATACACACACACACACACACACACACACATTCTTTTTGGTAAATTGCAGGAACATGAGATGGAGCTGGAAAGACTTGTTGATGACGAAGAAGATGGCAAAAAAATGAGGGAAATATTTCACTAAAGACTACTAACATAAAATATATGGAATCAAAAGATGAAGACTGTCAAATAGAGATTAACAAATACATGAAACTTGTGTTTCAAAAATTCAAGGAGTTCCTAAGGCACTAAAAACAAATTTTCTATTGTGCGAAAGAAAGGGCCCATAAAACCAAATTGCCCTCAAAATCAAAGAAGATCCAAGAAACCATGAAAAGAAGTTTAGAGAGCCTACATATCTTGGGGTGACAATTATGTGAAATCCTCTAACAAGGAAGAAGCAGAAAAGTGTCTTGACACACCGCAAGTGTATGACTGTGTGAAGTAGTAAAAAGAGTTATCGGACCATATAGACCAAAGGTTGATTACCGAATTTTGTTCTATCGGTGTTATCTAGAGTGACCGAAAATATGTGTTTTTTAAAACAACTTAAATTAAAAAGCATTTTTGGAAAAATATATTAAATAAAAATCACTTAAAATACTCTAAGACAAATAGGACTTATGGTTCATAGTCCACACTCTGATACATTCATATGATTCTTTCACTTCTATTACGAGAATTCTAACACAGCTATGGAAAATAGATAGATGTGGACAACACCTGCTTTTGTCGGCATGTTGTTATATCTATGGAAAATAATTTGTCCGATTTCTCAAGATACACCAGTATCCTATGAGAAGACAAAGGCGGAGATGCACAAGCCGTAGAAGTTGACACCCCCGCATCAACTGTGCTAGAAACGAAAGATGCCTATGATGATAAATTTTTTCCCTCATAACTAATTCATACTACGCAACTCTTTCGTGCTTCAATCTATCTATGTTATCAGTCATAATTCCTGTAAGTAAACCACACAAGCATTATACAGTCACCTACGTCTATAGGGCATCAACCCAATCAAAGGAAATTCACTTTAAGTAGTCAAAGGTACTCAATAGTCTTATCTAAATTCTCACAGTTCAATGCCTTTTTTTTCCTAATATTACTTGTGAACTTCGATCTAGGCCCCCCCTGAACCTGAGTCCCCTCTCACTTTCACTCAAACACTTTTCCTAGTGTTTGTCCAATTACATAAATATATGAAGTGATAAATTATAGTTACCAAACATATATTATATTCTTCTAACTTAGAAAGATAACCCTAGAATAGAGTATTACAAACCCAAAACCAGAGACTCAATGAAAATGTCAAAACTCCAAGCTTCTAAATACAAGGTCTTAGTCTTAACATAAGGTAACTGATTAAAATTTATGCTTGGTTTATGAGCTCATCTGTTAATAGCTTTGTTTGGTTTAGAGGACCTGCCTGTGTAAAATCTCTTATCTATTTTAAAGAGGTTTGTGGGCATTTCCTTTAAAGCTCTAGACATTTTGTTAGTGGAACTCTCAAGATCAAATTCTTGGAGATAGGAGTAGGTCAAGTGGTTAGGTCAAACCTGTATGAATCTTGGTGTGACTTCTCTATCTCTATTTCTTTATTTTTTGTCATTTTGTTTTCTTTCCTCTCTATTTCTTTCCTTTCTATTTTTTGCTACTTTATATTTATACTAATATAAATTGTTTTTTAAAGTAAAATATTTTTCAAATTATTCACGAATTTTGAATATTACAATCCCCCCATTGGGTTTAGAGTCACTTTTCATGATGTTTTATGACATATTTTTAGAAGTTAGAAGTTCATTATAAATCTCTAGCGTGGGTGTTCAAGGGTGTGACAAATGGATGATGATTCTTGATACGAGTTATTATATTCCTATAGGACACAATGTGATATTTGTCTTATTGTCCCATAACATTAACATCAAATTCTTTGCGCTTGTGTTATCTCCATCTAGGTCAGCGAATAGACATAAACTTATTGCAGTTGGTTTTGTCAACAAAAGTCACTTGGTTCTATTGAAGTTGAAGGCTAATTGTCCATTGTCTATCGTCACTAACTGTTGGAGAGAAATGTAGTGAAGGTGCAAGTGAATGGGAAATAATGTATGCAGGGTGTATAAGGCATTAGGAAAACAAAGTTAGAAAGTCAACCTAATTGGGATTGCATCGACACTTATGTATGGTTAGGATTTCACTAACATTTTTGTATGGTTTGGATAATCACTAATACATAAAATCAACCTAAATTAAAATATTTATACATGTCCCTACCATAATCTGAAGGCAACATTATCGGCATACCTGGTCATTAATGTAAGGTCGGAAAGCCCTCCAGGGAATCCCTCATCTGCAGGATCATCCCAATCATCACTTCTATAGCCTAATCAGACACGTTTACACGCGTGTTTAGCTCAACAAAATCGGTCACAACATCTTCTTCCTCCTCATCGTCACCTTTAGAGCGACCAACTCTACCTCTTCTACGGCGGATAGTACGTGGCCCGCAAGTCTCCTTGATCCTCCTCTGGTGATAACCGATGTGAGCTAATTTACTCGTCATAGTGCACTATTGACCATCACCATCATATGCTCCGTCTCCACAAGAACTCTCTGCAACATTTCTAACATGTGTGTCGCTTAGTCTAGCTATGATTTTACCATCTCTTCCTCGTTGTCTCACTAAAAACAAAAAAAAAAAACTACCTAATTTTCTAAAAGATCTGGTGTCACTCCTACAAAACTACCGCATTTTTCAAAAAATCTGATGTCTCCCATGCATTTTCACCATATTTTTAAAAAAGTCGATATAAACCAAATCATTTATACCAAAATTTTAGAAAAACTTTGTACTTACATACAAATTTATAGTGGACTTGTTGAAAATTTTGATAAAACACAATATTTGTGATACCGGTCTTTTAAAAATTCAGTAAAACTGCATAAATATATGCATTTGTGGCAGATATTTTATGCAAAATTTTTAATAAAAACTTAAATAGTTAAAAAAAATACTTACTTGTAAATATTCGAATAATTCGACACAAAAAATAAATGATACAATATTTTTTGAAAAATTTAAAATGTTTAGTTTACTTTTATAATTTAACTTTTCTTTATTAAAAGAATATTTTGGTCAAATTATCAAAAGCGTACGGGTGCTATGCACACTATAGGAGATGCTTGGTATAATCAATAAAAAAAACTAACCCTGCAAAGCCCATCAAGGTTGAGCCCTGCTGGAGGGCTTGGGCAAACTCACAACTTAGGTTCTTTTAGACTTAATAGGTTGGCCCTTTATTTTTTATTTTTCTTATTAGACAACCAACACTTGTTTCACAGACTAACTATCTCTTTTTTCCTAGTATGTAATCCTTTTTATAATACTACATTCCTCTCTAAATAATTAATTTGTTAAATTATTTAAAAAAATTGAATGGTATTAAATTAATAAATAGTAAATATTTTAAAAATTATACTCCCTCCAGCCTTATTTATAAGCAAAAGTTTTTTAAAAAATTTGGCCTTAAATATAAGTAAATGTCAACAAATCTAATTGCATTTAATGCATTTAATTGCATTTTAATTAAGGATATATTAATAATTGTGTTATGTCTTTTACATAAAATCAAGAAAATTAAATGCACTTAATTACCATTATTAATAAACGTGAAAAATATATTTTTTCTTATATATCAGGCCGGAATAGTACTTTAGAAGATATAATTAGTTTATCTTACCATCCTAGGATTATTATTAATTACCGAAAAAAAAACTATAAAATAATTAAAGATATATTAGAAAATAAATAGTTAACAATATAAAAAATTTAACGAGGTCTTATAAAGTACAAAAAATTTCAATTTAGGACAAACAATCTACTATTGTAGTAGGCTTTTTTCCTCTTAGCTTTCCCTTTTGTTTTAACAACAATTTAGATTTAACCCTATATAAACCTCTTAAGGATAACATTAATTAGGACTTAGTAGCCCCATTAATACCCGACAACTATGGTCGCATGACCGTAATCCCACCTTAATATAGAACAAGCTAGGAAACAGATCTTCGTCCTCCATAACTGTACTTGCTATTTTTTAACTCTAAAGGTCAAAACAAATCTATAGAAAAACTATTATTTTTCTACACAAATTTGACTTTAACTAGCACTTCTCGTGGTACTTATAATTAAAACAAGTGGAACTTGAAGAAAAAACAACTTATATTAAGCACTCCACAATAGAATTAACCTTAATTTCATTTCATTGCAATAATATTTATGATTGACTATACTCCAACACTCCCACACAAACACATGGAGGTTGAAGTGAAGCTACCTTGAGTTTGTTTATGAAGCCAATGAAGAGATTGGTTGGATGTGGTTTTGTTAACATACCAGTGATTTAGGAATGAACTGAGACATTTTTAATATGCAGCTAGCTTGCTTGCTACCACTCTTTCACGAAAAAAATGGATATCAAGTTATATGTGTTTTATTCTAGCATGTAGAATCAGATTGTGAGATAACATAATTGCACCGAGGCTATCACATAGTAACATAGGCATTAAGTAACCAATATGAAGTTTAGATAAGAATGATTCAAGCCATAATAAATCAGAAGTTGTGTAAGTCAAAGCTCGATATTCTGCTTATGCGCTTGAGCATGCCACAAGAGATTGCTTCTTTGAGTTCCACGATACCAAGTTAGGTCCAAAAGAAACACAAGATCCTGAAGTTGATCTTCGATCATCAGGGTCACTTCCCCAATCTGAATCATTATAAAATCTTAGTGAAAACTTATGCTAAGGATTGGATGGTGTAAGTGTCAAACCATGAGTGACAATCACACTTAGAGATCGTATAACACCTTTGACAACACTCTAATGCATCTCAAGAGGATTTTCCATGAATTGGAAGTCTTTGTTAACACAAAAAGAGATGCTAAATCGTGTAACAGTGACATATTTTAAATCTTCAATTGTGGATCTATATTGGGAAGGACCTGATAAGGAGTCATTGTCATGTTTGCTCTACTTACAATGGCTAAACATAGGTGTGTTCTACCCCCTTTGTTCTACTCGTGTCACCATGATGAAGAGGTAGGTCATATTAAGTGTGGTCATGACCATGATGATGGCAACAAGAACGATGTGGACGAGGAGGAACACGAGGAGAGGTAACCGACTATATATGTATTATTTTAATCAATAAGTTGTTAAAACTGTTAACATATATTTCATATTGTTCATTGCCTTTATTTATGTATTTTTTTAGGTTTAATTTTCCATTGATTTATTTTCAAATTGAAGTTTATGCTAAGTTACAGGTTTTTTATTTATTAAAATTATGAGGGTGGTGGATTACTCCATATTCTTTAAACGTGTAACTCCATGTCCGTTGTGTTATATTAATTCATGGATATTATGCATGGAAGCTTCAATGCACTTTATGCCTAATTAGTTTGAATCAACACAAGGAAGAAAATCCAAATGTTACTAGTTATTTGCTTGTATGTTTAAGTCTGAATTGATTCTTGTTGTGAATTATGCTTAGAAAAATGGTGAACTGAGAAACAGTTTGAGAAATATAAAATACTTGTTCTATAGAATCCTCTTTATAAAGAGTATCACAATCATGTTTTCTTTTACAAAAGTTTTGTCACACATCTTGTTTTATTTTACTTGTTAATGTGATGTTACTACTCCTTGCCTTAATTTTGCTTCAGATGAATTGAGTCTAGTTGTTTTTGTTGCACGAGCATAGTCAAACAAGTGCTAGTGTGACTATGTTTTATGTCTCATGAGTATGTCCACGTTTTTTCAATTTGCTTATTTTGCTTATTTTGTGATTCAAATGAAGAAAGGATCTTCTGTACTAGTTTTTACAAGATTTTGACACTTATGGATTTTAGTTTTCATTATAATTTCTTGAATATATGATTTTATTTTCATGATGGCAACTGAATGAAACAATACATAAAACATTTTTCACAAGATTAGTTTCAATATACATATGTCTAACTTTATGGTGTGATTGTTCATAGTAGCAAGACTTTCTTATTTTGTGTTTACATTGTGATTTTGGATGATACGTGGTAAGGTTTTTAAGACTCAAAGGAGCTCAACTACTGACATATTATTTTGAAGCTTTCATAGGAGATATTTTATTAATTAACATGTTTTTGTCGATGTTATGATCTTGCTTAAATCAAGCATAATCATTAGATTAATATAAATCCAAATTAAGACTAATGTTTATTGTAAAACATAATGAGTTTTTGCTTTTCCAAGTGCCAAGAAGTCTCGCAAAGTTATTTATAATATTTTGTATAGTTCTTTCATCGTGAGATGATAATTCAAGGCATTTCAGATTTTGCGTGAGTTTTTGTTGAAACTCAAATGGAGTTTGGATGAATTGAATCTCTGATTCATCTTCATTTATATTGTATTCATTTCAAGATCAAACTTTACACAAGAGAGAGGCAATCTATATATAGACTTAGAGAAAAGTTGGTTAGGAGATAACAAACTATATTCTTCGTAACCACTTTTCTAACTGAATTTTTACCACTATATTAATTATAGTAACTAACTCAACTAATTCATTTTACTTCATCATTCATAATACTCTCCCTCAAGTTTAGGGGGTGGAAAATCCACTTTAAGCTTGATATGAAGGTCATGAAACGTTACAGAGCCAAGAAGCTTCGTAAGCACATCTGCAATTTGAAAGGCAGCCGGAACATGTTAAACCACAAGCTTTAAGGAGGCAGCATGTTCACGAAAAAAGTGAATATCAAGTTCCATATGTTTTGTGTGTGCATGGAGGATCGGGTTGTAAGAGAGATGAGTTGCACTCAAATTGTCACATAGAACCATGGGAGGAAGAAATGGCATGAGAAGCTCAGTGAATAGTGACTCAAGCCACATGAGTTTTGAAGTTGAATGAGCTAACACATGGTACGCAACTTCTACGCTTGACTTGGCGATGATGGATTATTTATTTGAACTCCAAGACACCTAGTTTGGTTTAAAGAAGATGTACGAGCCAAATGTAAATCTTCTATCATCCACATCACTGGCCCAATCATTATCATTGTATTCACAAAGGCAACGTGTGTGCAAAGGATTGGAAAGAACAAGATTGAGATCAAAATGGATAGTTCCATTGAGGTACCTATGAATGCGCTTAATTGTTGTCCAATGGAAAGTGAGAGGGGAGGCCATGAATTGACATGCCTTATTGACACTAAATGTTATATCAAGGCGTATTAAAGTGACATACTGTCATGCCCAAACAATGGACCTGTAGTGACAAGGATATGAAAACACATCTAAGCGAAACTTGCTGAGCTTCAGGGTGTTAAGCATAGGGGTGAGAGCTTCATATGCATTAGGAATATGCGCACGAAGTAGACGATCTTTAATATATTTAGATTAACACAACACCATGGATCCTTGGGCATGATGAATGACTTCATTGTCAAGAAAATACTCAGGTTTTCCCAATTTCTTCAAAGCAAACTTATGATGTAGTTTATCAATGAGATCATGAATGAGGACTGAGGAATATCCAATGAGAAGAATATCACCAACATACACAAGAGCATATAGCACAATTCCTTAATGGGAATAAACACACAAGGAATTGTCACACTTGTTTGACATAAATCCAAACTGAAAGAGGGTCTGGTGCAGTTTCTCATACCACTGCCTATGAGCCTGCTTGAGTACATATGCGACCTTATACAATTTGAAAACTTGAGAAGCCAGCGGGTTGGATCACGAACACTTCTTCTTGTAAGGTCTCATTCAAAAATGCCTTATTGATGTCCACCTATAGAAGCTCTCATTTATGAGTGATAGCCAAAGTTAACACAACCCTAATTGTAGTAGGATTCACAATAATAGAGAATGTTTCATTGTAATCAAATGATGGTTGTTGATGAAAACCTTTAGCAACCAAGCGAGCCTTATACGTGTTAATATTTCCATCAGAGTATTCTTTGACTTTGAATATCCTTTGCAACCCACATCTTTCCTATGTGCGGGAAGTATGGTGGGGGACTAGGTCTTATTAGAATGCAAAACATTATACTCAACTCCCATGGCTTTGGTCCACTAAGGATTAGCAAAGGCTTCTTTTACTCAAGTAAGCTTAGCGACGGAAAGGAATTCTTTAGGCTTATAGTAACCGATTCCGATCCTATTAAGAATAGGAAGATGGTTCACAATGTGCTCATGTGTAGAGGAATCAGTTACATTAGGGATAGAGATAGGGGGTGAGTCTTTTGAATAATGAGGTGATACATGTGGAGAGATATCAAAGGGGGCCATTGCAAGTGTAGGGTAATAGTTATGTTTGCACCTTGTTGGATATTTACAGGTGATAACTCCCATGAGACCTCATCATGGACTGGTTCATCACTTGAGGTGAGACATGTGGAGAGAGATCAATGCAGGCCATTACAGGTGTAAGGGTGATAGGTTTGTCTGCACCTTGTTGGATATTTACAGGTGACAACTCTTATGATACCTCATCATGTACTGGTTCATTACTTGAGCTAGTAGGCGTATTAGGGTTAGATGCATGAATGCCAAGCATTGAATGTGCATGACTGTCAAAGAAAGTGTAACAATTCATATATATATTTATTATGTTTTATTTATTTACTTATCAAATACGTTTCGTATAGGTAATTTGTGTTTCTTATGCAGTGTTGGATATATGAGTATTTCTCGTCCATTTTTGACAATCGTGTTCGTGGTCATATCACTGATAGCTCCCTAGAGGCCACCAAAAAGAGGTACAAACATTATCATTCAGGCGTTCTTTAGAATTACAGGCAGAGAATCTATGCTTTGACCGTAGGTGATGTCATATGGAAATCATATGTATACCATAGAGTGCATCTGGAGTTCGATGACATAGCCCTTTTTCGGGTTATCTACGATGGGAGAGTTCTCTGTCTAGATATTTCCCTAAGTGGTATATGTGCCAATTTTGGTATGTCCAGGCCATTTCTAGACCATTCCCTACCGTGCCATATAGGGACATTGATAGATGCTTTATGTCTAACATTGTCACCAGTGTCATTGTTATTAGAGAGAATGCAATGGTGGTGCAGTTCTCTAGATATTGTATGGATGGTTACTAAGAGTGGTTACTTAGATGATGTTGGACCTTCCCAAGATTGAGGACCTTTAGATGACGTGTCATAACATCTACCTGGTATGACTGGCCAGTAGCGATAGTAAATGAGAGCATTTCTTTCATATAATCTTGTTAGAACAAGATCTGTTCATGCCCTTAAAAGGTTTTAATGATAACAAAGTCTTTCAAGAACAATAGGGTTTGCTTATAGTTGTTCAAGTGTGCAGGTTATGAAGTCAAACTATATCAAGGTTTCAAAACTGTATCAAGGTCTTGACCCAACTTCTGATGACAACTCAACTTACCTTAATGAACTGTAAGACTAAAGGAAGAGCTTACAAACCTCAACCTAAGGTCTGTCAAACTCAGGGGGGGGGGGGGGGGGGGGGGCTTACAAACCTCTGACCCTGATGCTAGAATTTGTTGATTAAAATTATAGGATTCAATTAACATAGATAAAGAGTTAAGGGGAGCTAACAAACCTCATCTTAATGGACTATCAGAGTTAGGGGGAGCTTGCAAACCTCACCTTAATGGAATGTCTAACTTAAGGGGAGCTTACAAACCTCAGACTCTAATGTTAGAATATGTTAATTAAATCATCAACCATCGTTCCTAAATACATTTGTTTGTCATCATCAAAAAAGGGGAGATTGTTGGAACAAGATTTGTTCATGCCCTTAAAAGGTTTTGATGCTAACAAAGTATTTAAAAAACAATAGGGTTTGCTAATAGTTGTTCAAGTGTGCAGGTTCTGAAGTCAAACTATATCAAGGCTTCAAGCCTATCAAAAGACCCAGTTCCGTAAAGAAGTGATTCAGATTCTGATTGATCAGAATTTGTAGTTGTTCATCAGCACCTAAAGGCTTCAGACTCTGGTATCGACCTAGCTTCTGATGACATCTAAGCTTCTAAAAGACTGAAGAGCATTTGATCCGTACACTGTACCAAATCAGTCTTGTCTTATCAAAGCCTCAAAAGTATGGACAAAGTCTACTAGGGTTTCATTTTTTAAGGCTCAAGAAATATAGATGTGACATCTTTAGTATGCTCTACCTGTTGGACAAAGCTTCAAACCAGATGCTAGTTTCCAATGTCTCTCTTGGCATACTTATTCACCAAGCTTGCCCTTTATAATTTAAATCTTCCAACGACTATTTTCCTAGTCCTATAAAAGGAAGTTAAATGATGTAAAGAAGGTGAAGATAATTGATCAAGTTGATCAATATGGGTTCATTGACTATGGTTGAAAACTATGCATATGCTAAAGATTCAAATATTGTGGAAGTCTTTGAATAAGCTTTAAAAATAACCACATATCACAAAGAGGATCTGATACAAGCAAGAACACTTTTGTATATCTGTTAGCTTGTACAATAGGGTCTTAAGATTTCTTATCATTGTTAATCTTAGAAATATTAAAGACATCAGAATCTGTTTTGTAACTATGCATCACTGATAAAAGTATTAAGTGCATTTGTAATTACTATCATAAACCACTATTTATAATATGTAAGAAGTCTCTTGCTGAGTTCTTGAGCAAGGAAGTCTTTTTCTGATGATTGAGCAATTAAATCTCTTTTTGATGATTGAGCATTAAAGTCTCATGCTTGAGGGTAGAGTAAGAAGTCTCTTCCTGGATAGATTGTGCATTAAAGTCTCATGCTTGAGGGAAGAGCAAGAAGTCTCTTTCTAGATAAATTGAGCATTGAAGTCTAATTCTTAAGGGAAGAGCAAGAAGTCTCTTTCTGGATAGATTGAGCATTGAAGTCTTGTGCTTAAGGGTAGAATAAGAAGCCTCTTTCAATGATTGATTGACCATGAAGTCTCTTTGTGTGGGATTGAGCAGGAAGTCCTGAATGGGTTGTTCAGGAAATGAAGTCTCTTGCTTGAGGGCTTGAGCTGAAGTCTCTTTCTAGTTTGATTGAGCAAATTGTAATCTAATTGATTATAGTGAAAATATCTTATGCTGCAAGGGGACATGACTACTCTCGCTTTGAGAGGAACCATGATATATTGTGTGTCTCTCTATTTACTTCTAAATTTGCAAAAAAACTCTGAAGTCAGACTCTAATCTGATTCAGACTCTTACTTGGATCAAAATCTAAGCTTGACATCTCAGGTTCTGAACAAGTTTAAGAAAAAGAAGTAAATATCCATTTACACAATTCAACCCCCCTTCTTGTGTATATTTTTCTCACCTTGAACTGGTATCAAAGTCTGGTTGTGCTCTGTCACTTAATAGTGAAACATAAAGATACGGTCAGAAAAGTTATTCAATTAGCGATTCAGCTTTCTTTGAAGTTTCCTTCGTTAGTCAAAGAATGCAAACTACATAAGGTAAAGAAATATGAGCTAAAGAAATCAAGAAAACTTGTTTCTACTCTAAGTAATTTGTTTTGTGAGTATGAAAGTATTTTTAATCTTTAAGACTGACTCATGGAACAAGTGTGCTTGTTGAAGAAATCATGGAACCTTTTCTGCTTTAAGTCATTTACTTTGTAAGTATGAAAGGATTATTTCATCATTAAGACTAACTTGTGAGGGAAATGTACTTGTTGCAAGAATCAGGATTTAATCTTGATCTGCTTGTTTAAAAGGAATATTTATCAAACTTCTAGATCCTGAAAAGTCAGAAAACTAGAAGAGGATTATGATGAAGAAGATTTTAATGAGGACTCTGATGATGAGGAAATGTCTTTCATCATTAAGAGATTTCTATAGTTGACCAAGAGAAATAAGAGATTCTTTGGTAGAAGATCTAACTTCAAAGGTCCCAATTTCAGAAATAGGGAAGATGACTAGAAGATGAACTTGATGATAAAGAAGATTTTGACAGAGAAGTTGAAGAAGCCAACCATGTACTGATGGCTCACACGTTCTATGATTCAGAATCCTAGTCAGGTCCTGGCTCTGAATCTGATAAGAAAATAAGGTATATTCAAACCTATCTTATTCTGATCTTATTCATGATTTCATGAGCCATTGTCAAGATAAGGCAATACAAATAAAGGTTGTTAAGAAACAACTTGATTTTCTTAAAGAAGAATTAAATTCTTCTAAAGAAACTGTTAAGACATTGGAAAGAAATCTAGTTGCTCAAATGAAAAAAAAGTATTCCAAGAAACCTTTAAATGAGAAAGATATGGCTCTCCAAGATTTATTTAGAATAGGTCTCAACAGAACTAAGATTGCATCCATGATCTATGGAAGAAGCAAGAGGAAAGGATAAGGTCTGGGCTATCATGAAAAATGTTTTAATTTCAAAACCCTGTCATGGAAGAAACCCTTAGAACCACCTTCTTCAATCTATGCTAATAAAGGGGTTAATGAATATAGTGTGTGTGTTGCTGAAAGGATCAAAGTTCTGAACCTATCAGAGTCAATAATAGAAAAGTCAAAGGTTCTGATTAATATAGTTACGAAGACCTCAAGGTCAAACTTTTTGTAAAAGTTAGAACCTGAGATCTCAAAGTTAGTGGTTTTTATTAAACCATACACTATGATCTAAAGGTCAAAAGGTCAAAGAAATTTAGAACCTAACACCTTCATGTCAAAGATTGAAAGAAAACTACTACCTCCGTTTTTATTATAAGTTGCTTTGGGAAAATATTTTGTACCACAACATAAGTCTTTTTATAATATCAATGAATCATTAGTGTTATTTTTCCTATTATACTGTAGCGGTAAATTCATGATCATTAAGCTATGGATAAGCTCGACATCAATAAAACCAGAGTCGCCACCGCGCTTTTATTGTTTCCAAGGGAAAATGGAAAAGTACGAACAAAACCCAAAAGTAAGAAGTTTTCAAATCAAAACTAATAAAATGTCAGAGATTACAGGTAAGGGGGTTGGTTACACAGAGGGAAGGTGTTAGCACCCAAAGTGTCCTAGGTACTCCTAGGGAGCCCTTTTTGTGTGCATATGTATTTTGGACAAAGTGATGTTTACAAACAAATAGAATGGAGGGATGAGAAAAGAATTCATTAATTATATTTTTGTGTTTGACAAGACCTTCGGACTTGTGCCTACGTACCAACATAAAAATGAGGGATCAAAACCGCGTAGTTTGTTATATAAATTTCAAAGTGGATGCATTGTTTTTAACAAAAATTAAGTTTGAAAGGCACAAAGGCCTAAAAATGGTTTGAATGAATTAGTTCTTTTTGGCTCTTTGAAGGTTTAGGCCAAGTATAATTAAGTTTATTTACAAGTTTGATTAAGAAAAGAAGTTTAAAAATGCAATGGCATAAGGCCAAAGTTTCTAGTTTACAAAGTGGTCTAAGTTTAGAACATAACTAGTTCAAGCAAAGAAGAATTTTTAAAAAGAGGGAGAGATTTTGAAATTAAAGAAATGAGGAGGAGATGAAGAGACTAATACTATACACAATATTAAAAGTAATGAGTTTAAAATATCTAACCAATGAGTAGCAATCCAATAGACAAGAATGTCTTATAAAAACCCCAAATTCCCTTGGATATAGAATCAAGCCACAAACAATGCATACAATATTATCTTGAAGAGCAAGGCATCAAATAAAGATAGCCCCATCTAAGCCTTAGCCACTCTATCATGTCTTTCAAGTTTTCCCATGTAGCAGATGAATCATGTAAGACCCTAATTTTGACCCTAAGATCCCTCATGGCATCATGTTATTGCACAAGTGCATTGCCTCAAGGATCATAGCATGTTTGGCTCCTTAACCCTGGGGTTAGGGACTTGTGTGACGGGTTTTGAGACCACCAAGCATACTTGCATTGTATATTATTTCTTTTCTTATTTTAATTGCTAACCAAAAGCACAAAAAATATGTCACTAACTCTTTTTGTTTTGATACTCAAGTGATCATGTACTCCCATGCTCCTTGGAGGTTCCTAAGCCCAATGAAATGGCTAGATGAAGATGAGAAAAATCATGGCAATGGTCCAAAAAGCTCCTAATCACCATATATGTCTCCCAAGTATCTCAATTTTCCAATTTGATCAATATAACCCAAAGGGCTTGAGGATTGTTTCCCAAGGAAACCCTAATTCAACTGTGCCTTGTCCATGAAGCAACCTCAACCTATGATCAAATTTAATCAAGGTAAGTTCTTTCATTAATTATTTTATGCATATATGATCCTATTTGAGGATCCTCAATCATTTATTCATCAAGATTGGAAGTTTGGCCTTGAAAAGTTGACCAGTCAAGTCATCTAACTAAACTGACGTTCACTGAGATATAACTTCTTATGTGTTTGGCAAATGAAGATGACCCCAAGATATAAAATGTTCTTAAGAACCATATGAACAACTTTCATGTTAATCACAAATCCATTTAAAACTTGGAAGGTCATCATTAATTTCAAAACATTATAGGTCATTTTGACTGAAACCCTAATTTTGGGTCAACTTACCAAGGTCATAACTTCCTTATTTTTTATTATTTTAAGGTGAGACCAAATTAATTGGAAAGCCTGAGATGTATACTTAAAATTTTATGTTGGACAAAATTTCATAATCCTAAAATAAATACATGTGATAATACAAAACATTATAGGTCATATTGGACCTAAGTCATTGAATTTGAAAAAGTACCTAACTTTAAACGCCCATAACTTTGTCATAGAAAACCCAAATGATGAAACATTTGAGTCTAATTTGATCATGTTGAAAAGATCTACAACTTTTATGTTAGAGGATTTTCCATTTGAAGCTTTCATCATGCAAACAAAGGGGTTTGAATAGGCATGCTTTTGGTGAAAATTTTCAAAGGTGACTTAAACATGTTTTGTACTTGGATCTTTCAGGCCAATTTTCATTAATTTCCAAATGCCAAATGGATTTTTTTCCCAACATGACTTTTATTCCTTATTTCAAGGGCTTTCCAACCATTACTCACAATGCTATTTTGGATTTACCATGTGTGGGTTTCAGAGACCTCTTTCTTTATGTTCATTTTGGCATTTCATGATGAAACTTAATGTGCAAGACAGTTCCCTCCAAATTACACGTCCAATTCCATTTCAAATGAACTCAGCATGGTTTTGCACCCATCATTGGGCCTCACATGCGCCTGTACAGGCCCATGCATCCAATTTCCATTTGCCATGCACACGAGTGAAGCATGATGTACAACCCTCTTCAGCTATAAATAAAGCTTCCTTCTCATTCATTCATCAGCCTTTTGGAGATCTGAAACACTGCAACACTGAAATCCTAACCAATACCAAAGGAATTTTCCATATTTTTTTCCTTACTTTCAAGCTTGAAATTCAACATCATTAGTTGATTTTCAAAGCTCAATTCCTTAGCCTTTCATCTCAACTGCATCCCTAGAACAAAGAGGAATCAACATCTTGAAGAATTCGTGGCCTTAAGAGCTCCAATTCAGAGGTATAACTTCAAACTTTTTGGATCTAGAACTTGCAATTCAATGTAGTATTCTCTTATTTGTGTGTTTTTCTGAAGTCCTCACACTTGAGGCAAGCCAATGGTGGTTTCAATTTTCCCTTTCGAGCACTTTCAGTTTGAACACCATGATCTTCTACTTCACATTCCTCTCAATATAGGAAGAGTGAGGAAGTTCCATGGATATAGTGTTGATCTCCATCATAAGAGCGTCATTTCCATGACCTTGTTTTTTATTTTCATGAAGTTTTTATTTCTTGCAAGTGGTGGCCAGATTCTGGTAGCTCACCGGAGAAGATGGTGGTTTCCACCACCATCACCACGTGTGCATCTTTCTAACCATTGGATTGCTTTGTCACGTTTTAATCCTGATCTTTCATTTTGCTTACTTCATTTAATACGTGTTGTTGCGCGTTTGACTTATGTCCACCATGCGCCCTCAAATCTGGGCCTTTAATTCCTGCCTCGTCAATTAATGAACCTGATCCTGTGGCTGCGCTTTATCTATTATTTCTATTTTCTTTTAATTTCAGTTAATTCCTTGTATTTTCAAAAATTCGTAAAAAATTTATTTGAAGTCATAAAAATATGAGACCAATTCCAAAAAATTTCTTGAAAAATCTAGTTTCATATTTTGATTTTTAATTATTTTTGTGACTTCATTTAATATTTTTTGTGAATTATTTGGTTTTTAATAGTTTTAATTCATTTTAAAATACTTTCTGATATTTGAAAAATCCCAAAATGTTTTCCTAGCATTTATGGATCATGATAAGTCAGTGAAAAATAGTCTCATCAATTTCTTATTTGATTTGAGATTTATTTGAGATTTTAATCCATTTTGTGCTATTTTTAATTGTCTTTAATTATTTTTAAATACTTTCTGATTTCCAAAATTATTGAGAAAATTAGTCAAAGTTTTTTTGACCATGTTAGACCTATAAGAATTTAATTGGACTTGTTGAAGTTGATTTGAATTGAATTTGAGGTTTGACCTTATTTATTTATTTTTTATTTGCATTTTATTTTAATTCAAAAAAATACCAAAAAATTATGGTTGACTTGTTGACTTCTAATCTTCATTTCTTTTCTGTTTGGTGTTGATTGATGTTGGTTTGATCCATATTTGATCAATTGGATTTGATACTTGTATTGTTTTTCCCTCCCTTTCATCTTCATCCCTTTCTTTTCATTAATGGCTAATGAGTTAATGTCTTATGGTTGGTCTTGACAAATGAGAGGTTTAACCTGCTTTGATCCAAACCAAACTCAACTTGATCCATGATCAAATGAGTTATTTTGTGTCCAAGATAGGTTGCTTCTTGGTCAAGCAAATAACCTAAAGTCCATACAAGGCCCTTCCCTTTTTGTTTTGGCATGGAAAGTTTATGGAGTTTGGCTTACTAGTCATGATCTCTAACTTGTGTTATTTGCCTATATTTTTATTGACCGGCCTCAGATAGGTGTGACTACTACATTTGTCCACTTACGATTGCTTAACATAGCGCTACATTGTCTTATGATAAGCTAACATAATTTCCACTAATTACTAACTTTAATTTGAGCATTTAATTTCTCGTCATTTACTTTCAATGCCATTTATTTCTTGCTCATTATTCATATTGATTTTCCCTTTGCTCACTTGAGCACATATTTTATGCTTATGTCATTTTTCTTTTGCTCATTTGAGCTCATTATTGTATATACATATATTGTTGTCTTGTGTTTTTTGTGTGTGTTTGTTTTGTGTGAACCAAATTGCAAAAGGAGAAAGGACTTAGAATTATGACCTACCTATGCTTAAAGGAGTTCAAGAGCAACTAGGCCTCATGCCTTTTGAATGCTAAACTTGTTGAAGAGGAACTAGGCCTCATGCCTTTAGAATGCTAAATTTCAAAGCTGACTTTAAAGGACTTTTCATATAAACTTATTCTTTGTCCATTCCCCTTATTGTGTTTATGAACTTTTTGATGTTTGCTCTTGTGTGATAGGGATCTTACTTTGAGTTTGTGAAAAGAGGACCATTGTCATGAGTAGCCAAGTTAAGAGAGACAAGCCAAATGGAGATCCTAGGAGCTTGAATCCAAATTGTTTGATTGGTTGATTATTTACTAAGTCCAAAGGAAATGAGCATCTTGAATCATCTTTATGATTTCAAGAAAAGGAACTCCAAGGGTTTATCTCTCCTCTCTTATCTTCGTTTGCTTTAGGACTAGCCCTTATCTTCTTCTCCCCACTCTAACCAAGCCAAAATCTTTTTTTCTTCAAACTTTGACATTGTTTCAAAACTAGAAACCTAGGCCTTATGCCTTTGACTTTTCAAAACCATTTTCATCAATACTCATTGTGAATAAACCTTAATCCAACTTTGACTTTATTTTGTAAATAAATCTAACTTGTAAATGTAACTCACTTCAAGTTGTTTTTGTGGTTCCAATGGCCACCTTTTTAAAAAAAAATCATAAACATTAGTCATAGGTTTGAGTTATCATAGTGGTTGATGTAAATCTCACCTCATCCTTAGTGATTGGATTATAAGTCTTCCATACTTATTATAGGGTTAACCCCTCACTAGTATGTTGAACCTTTCCTCACATGGTGGATTGTTGGTTTAGGTTGAGTTTTCTCCCTTTGATAACAAAAGATCTTAAGACTTTTGGTCGAATCAATTCACCAATATTTGAGATTTTTACCCCGAACTACGAGGTTTTGATCCTCCTTTGTGATGGTACGTAGGCAATGGGTTCATCCATTCAAACAACAAAATTTTTAAATATAATCTATTCTCTTCTCATCCCCCCAATCTTTTGCATAAATCTTTTCACAAATACCAACCTATAACACATGTTTGCAAAAAGGGTTCCATTAGAGTATTAAGGATGTTTTGGGTGCGTAAAACCTTCCCATTTCATAACCAACCCCCTTACCCAGATCTCTGACATTTTTATTAGTTTTTGATTTGAAAAACTTCTTACTTGGCTTTTGTTCGCTTTTTAGCCTTTCCTTTGGACAAATAAAAGTGCGGTGGTGACTCGAATTGTATGTTTACTTTTGGTTTAGTCAATAAACCTAAAGGTAACAAAAACCCCGCTACAAATCCCACAAGTCAAAGATTCAAAATAACAGCTTCACAATGATCATGTTGCAGATGAACTCAAAGGGATCTTCAATGATGTATCAGATGAAATTTCAAATTTGCAAGCACTTGGTTACATGAAAGTTGGCATTGGCCAAATCCTTTAGCATAGGAATGTTGACTAAATTCTAAGTCCAGTTGTCCAAGATCAAGTCAACAGTCCACACAAAAGTTTTTTAGGGTTTTTGTTGTTATTATGTACATTAATGGTCAAAGACACACAAACAAACAAAAATATACACAAGCAAGATATATCACACAATATGGTCCAAATGGACAAAGTGAAAATAGCATTAACATAAACAATTAGAATGGTATGAATAATGGCAAATGAATATGGACTTGAAATTAAATGGAATTAAAGTATATGGCTTGAAATTAAATGTTAGTTGTTAATGAGTTAGAAGTTAGTATTGTTTTGCTTTTGCTTTTCATTTTAAGTCATTCTTTGGAGAACACTCAACCCACTTATCACAAGCATGAATCCTTGAGCCAAGACATCTTCCAAAGGAAGGAAAAAAGGCCAAGTTTCCACACAATACCATGAAAGAGGGGAGACTTGTTGGTGTAAGCCCTAGAGGCCAATACTTTTGGTACTTGTGTCGAATTATTTATTAATAATTAAAAGGCTTTTTCTTTATTATGTTTGTTTAATAAAGTCCCTAGAATAGCTAGTCCGTTTAATGTATCAAGTGTGACTTAATAATGAGATCACATTAAACATAAGGACACTATTCTTAAATTATCCGTAGTCGAGCTTTATTATGAAGTGGGATAACATTAAAGCATAAATACTATTATGAATATAGACTGATGATCACATCTCATGGATCATGGATAAGGAGTTATCAAGTCTTAAACATAAGCATGAATATTAAGAGTAATATTTATACTGGATTGACCCGCTATGAGAATACTATATAGAATGTTATGCAAAGTGTCATAACTTATTCTCATGGTGATAATGGTGTATACCACCCTTCGACAAGAAACCACTATGGACCCTAGATGTAGAGTCGAGTGCCTTATTGCTGATCAAACATTATCCGTAACTGGATAACCATAAAGACAGTTGATGGGTACTCCACGAAGCATGCTAAGGGACATGAGTGACCTAGATGGAATTTGCCCATCCTGCGTAACAAGATAAATGTCTATGGGCTCAATATTGAACTGGAGAAGGACGACACGGTCTATGCCTTGTATTCAATATAGACATAAGGGCAAAGGGGTAATTATACACATAAGTATTATCACATAAGGATTTGTCAGATCACATGACATTTTCGTGTCTTGGATAGCAGTGATGTGTTGCTAGATACCGCTCACTGTTTATTATGTTAAATGCGTGATTTAATATAATTGCCAATGTCGCGAAAACCTACAGGGTCACACACAAAAGGATGGATTGATGAGAGATAGAGTAACTAAGGAACACCGTAAGGTACGGTGCACTTAAGTGAATTGTAGAACATCGTAAGGTACGGTGTACTTAAGTAGAATACGAAATATGGTAAGGTACCACGCGCTTAAGTGATTTAGGCATATCATAAAATATGGGCCACATACACTTAAGTGGGCTTCTTAGCTTGCAGCCCACACAAGTGGTTCTATAAATAGAACCCTTGTACAGAAGCATTTAGTGTAGTTGCAATTTCGTTTCTCTCTCTCTCTCACTCAAAGCATTCATTCGTAGCAGCTAACACTAAGATTGAAGGAATCCGTTCGATGGGACTGAGTAGAGGAGTTGTCGTTGTTCAATGTTCGTGATTGCTCCGTAAATCTGCATCAAAGGTTTCAATCGTCACAAGAGGTAACAATTTTATCACTGATCATGCCCATTCGTAAGGATCACTAAAGGATAAAATTTTAAATTCCGTTGCGTTTTGGATCGCTATTCTCCTTCAGTGGTATCAGAGCCACTTACGAAACCATGCATGTGATTGCTGTTTATTTTCTGTATTAATATGATTAAAAGACAGAATGAATCAAAGAATAAAAAAGTAATTAAATTTGGCATCATGTGTGTACGGTTTGGATTATTCATGTTGACTATGCTTCTGAATCTGACATTAGTATGGTGAAGCAGCGATACATCGATCGTCCATAGGTTACACAATTAAGATCGATCAAGTTATATATATGATATAAGTAATCCTAATGCAAAATACGGTATATATGATATGTTGTTTCTGTTTCGTTCATTCAAATACTTAATGGTTGTTTTCCTTTGAGCGATCAATGGTCGTTTGCTTCTTGATCCGACATTAGTATGGTGAAGCAATGACCTGTTGATCAATCATACTGAATCAAAAATCGAGGTGTGTTTGACGGTCTGAAATTGGTGCATTAGGGTTAGTGACGGCACAAGGGTTATGCTGTCAAAGAGTTGTGAATTGAGGGTTTGTTGGATCACGTCTGTTGACTGTTTCAAAGCGCTGATTTTGGCCGCGTGACGTTCGTCATGGGCCTGTGACGGTCGTAACATGCTTTGTGACGGTCGTCACATTCACAGAGTTTGTATTCTCTATTTTTCTGTTTTGTGACCGGACAGCGGACCCCGGCTAACTTTGCGTAGTATGATCGGTCGCCGAAACTTAATTTGGTTTTAATTAATTAAAAGAATTAAAATTAATAATAATAATGTGTTTATTATTATTGTCTTGTGGTGATCGGTTATGGCCTTAGTTTTCCTTTATTTTGTTTTGGGATTTTAAAATACGACCTGCGTGTCGTGCCTCTCTTTTAATCTCTTAATGTAACTTCTTTTCTCATCTCACTCCCTCGTATCCAAAACGAGTTTCTTTTATGTAATGTAATGTTATGAAGAAAGAGAAGCATTAAATATCAAAGGAGGACAACCTTGAAGATCTTGCTTGGAGAAGCTTAGATCGTTATTAGGTTAGCTTAGGTTCTCTCATTGGCTTGGGAGAACAATTGCGCTAGGGGGGCATAACGGTTTCATTATGTATGTTGATGCATGTGAATGAATGTTGATGCATGTGAGAGACGATTTATATGATAAATAAGCCGGTGAGATCAAAATAATTGCAAATGCCCTCAAATTAAATATTAAGTTTATGCTTTCCATGTTTTAGCACTCATCAAGACTAGTATCGGATAATGTAGGTTTCACCTACGTGAGGTGCATGTTCTATATTAGTAAGGTGCGATGAGATAATTGTAATATCCAATTTCTAAAACAATGGGTCAAACTTAACTAAACAAATTATAATAAGATTATATGTGTTTAGAAGCAAGAGTTGGAAATGATCCATGTGATTGTAGCACCTCAAATTTGCACCTATCATTGTACATACATTCTCATATTAGGTCATAACATTTAACATAGTCCACTGCATAGCATTGCATTGTCCTTTGCCCCAAGTGCAAGATCACCAGTCAGATTAGGTCAAACTGGTCAGGAGATCAGTCAATCAAGCAAGCAAGTACAATTTTCATTGAGCCAAGGCCCTAGGGTTGGTCCAACATGTTCACATGACCTTGGGGATCCATTTGAAGTGTTTTGGCCAAGGATTGGATGTTCAGAAGTCTCCAGTCAATGCACAGTTTGCCAGAAACCCTAAAAAAGTCAAACTTGGTCAACTGTGTCTGATTTTATGGTTTTGATGTTTGGATTTGGTTTGAGAGAGCTTATTCATGTCCAAATAGGCCTCATGTATCATGTCAAAGACCATTATTGAAGAATTGGAAGCCAGACAAGAAATTTCCAAAAATAGAAACTGGACCTGTAATTGAAACTTGCCAAAAATGGAAACTTCTTGATCCCAAACTTACATCATGATAAAAGCTTCAAATGAATTTTTTCCCAACATGAAAGTTGAAGATCATGTTCTCCCATTTCCAAAAAGTCCAAGAACACTCAATTCCCATGTATGGTTGGCAAGTTATGATCAATTCATTTTCAAAAATTCTTGAACTTCAAAAGGCCATATCTCTCAAACCATTTGGCCAAATTTGGTGGGGTTTTTTTTCAACAAGTCACATTTGACCTCCTCTTTCCAAAAATGTAACCCTCATGCACCAAAACCTCATGGATCAAAATGGCATTTTTGCACTTACATGTTTTATTTTCAAGTAAGGGTGAAAAGTGAAATTTTCAAATAACCATTTCCATTCTATTTGGCCTTTCAAATAAGGTCTGAAATGTTGTTTATGACTTGTTGCAAGCCCAAATTCGTGGCTTTTGCCCTTACACCTCACCATGTGAACAAAAGTGGTCAATTAGCAAAATGCTTCATTTAAGTTAATCATGTTTAGCATCCACTTATGCAACTTAAAACAGAAGTATATTAACTCATTTTCTGATCATTTTGCAACCCTAGCTGCCTCCAAAATACACAGAATTCTCTCACTCTCTCAAATCTCCATTCTTGGCATTTTTAATTTTTCTGCAAAAACCTCAAGAGAACTCGAGCTATCTTTTGTTGCTTCATCATCTAACCACTATCTTGAGCTCGTTTCCACCTCCATTTCACAACTGGAAGGCCATTTCGTGGACTGTTTTTGCTAAGCTCCTTTAATGGCAAAATTTGATTGAAGCCAAACCAAGCTGTTTCAAGCCAAACCTTCTTCATCATTCATCACTTGGAGGGTTATAGAGCACCTGTTTCAGCAAGGCATCACCAAACAACCACTGTTTCATTCATTTCTTCAAAAACAAGTAAGAACACGAATCTCTAATTTCTCAAAATCATGATATGCAATGTGTAGATTTTGTTACCCTGGTCATTATGAGCTTTGAACCATCAAAAATGATTGAATATTTTGAGAGAAATCTGGATTTTAAAATTCATGTACAAACTTGTTCTTGGCTATTGCTTGCGTGTTGTTTTGATTCAATGAAAATGATGCTTGGATTATGCATGTACATTGCTTGCTGGTCATGTTGGTATCTTCAATTTGTGTTTCTGGGCATTTTGAAATTTCGCGATTTGAAGTGATGAATGTTGCTACACTGTACATAAACCCTAGGTTGTTCTTGAGCTTTTCCCAGATTTTTCTTTCCCACGTGCGTGCATGGTCCTGTAGCTTCATGATAACCAATCAGAACATTTCATGCCCTTGCCCTAAACGCGTCCGTTTTGCTTAAGTGACCCGCTATTTACAAAATTGCCACTGGCGTGGCATGTGACATATTGAAATATGTTGTTTTTTCATTTTAATTTCACTTTTGATCACCAAACTTGTAAAAATCATAAGTTCATCATTTTAAGTCCAATTTGAATGGGATTTTTTGCATTCTTTTCATCATGGTCTCTACTTAATTGTCATATTTTTTCCAGATTTTTATGATGAATGGATTTCATTTGGCATTAGGGTTTGTAACATGTATCCACATTTTGCACATTTTACCAAAACCATTGTGAAATAGTCATGCTTTATCCTTTGACTTTGGAATTTTTTGTGCACAAACTAGACACATCCCTGGTGATTTTGGTATAAAGATCATGAATTTATCTTATCTGGATTTTGAGGTATGATTTTTTGAAGTAGGGTGTGACAATTTGTGTCACACCATTGATGTGCAACTTGTTGATTTTCATAGCCATGCCTATTGACCTCAAAATGGATTGAATTTTTGCATGATTGAGCTTGAGTATGTCTAGTTTATATGTGATTTTTTGTGGATTTGTTTATGGCATTTTCCATTTGATTGAGATTTTTGTCCCCTGTTTGATCATATGTTGACTTTGTGTGACACTTGTGCCCATTTGTTTTGTTAAATGCTCATACTTTATTAGATGGACATGAAATTTGGTATGTGATAACTAGACATCTTAATATTTGACATGGTTTTAGTCCCATTCATTTATCTTATGCCATCTCTGATTTATGAATTTTTCAAGTTGATGCATGTTTGGTTGACTTCTTTGAGCATGTTCAAAATTGCCTTGCCTTTCTGATTTTCATTGGCTGCCTTCCACTTGTCCAAATGAGATGAAATTTGACATGCTTACCATGCTGTGGGTTATGATTGATCATGATTTATTTGGTAATTTTTGGAAATGTTTGAGATTGATTTTGATTCAAGTCTTGCTGTTGACTTCTATGAGCTTCTAAATGCCATGCTTTGACCTAATTTGTTCATGAAATGATGATGATGATTGATATGAATGTGAACCCAATTGGTTTTGTTTCTTGATTGTTTGAACATGATTTTGGATACTTGCCCTTTGCTGTTTTGACTTTTTTCATACCCTTTTGACCCTAGGCTTGTCCTAGTGGTCCTGTTACTCACCTTTGAGCTCATGTTTTCAGGTTGACCAACAAATGACCAATGAGACCAATTCTTTTGATTGAGCTTGCTTGAATATCATTGATTAACTTGTTTGTTTTGTAGGTGGCTTGGCTCACATGCCTTGAGCCTTGTGCCTTGCACGTTCACTTGCTTATGATTAACTGTTGATGTCTGTTTCCTTTTGCTTTGTTTTGAAGTTGCATACTAATGTTTGCTTGACTATTTCAGGTGCTTTTAGTTGCTCAGTTCCTTGTGAACTTTTGCTTTGCTTTGCTTATTAAGCAATTTTCATTGAGGTATACTTCTGATCTTCATGTAGTCTGGAAGACCTGGCCTGTTACTTGGCCAGACAACTGTCTGAAGTCCTCCTTAAGAGGCAATGTTTGTGTATGTTTACAATTTGTCCCTGTACATATTCAAAGACCTCCTAAGTGAAGAGGCAATTGGCAGAACCCAAGGGATATGCAACCTATCCCCTGCTATTCTGTGTGTCATCTACTTTGCTCACACCGCTGTGTTGATGCATTGCAGATACAAACCCAAGATCTTGTACCATTGTACAGTTGAGTCAGTTTCAAATGTGTAGAAGGGTTCCCACTTTCTGAACCCACACATTCTTGTCTTAAGCTCTCCCAGGCCAGGGATAAGAGCTGTGAAGTCTCATCTTCACTCACCTTTCATCTGCTTCACCTTAGCCCCTCAATGGCAAGGTTAAGAGCTAACACTACCCAGTTCCAGTGGTTTGTTTGTTGAGGTTGATATGACCCCTCGACTAAAACCTAGCCTTGATGTTTGAGCCCCTTGTTGGTGTGTTTATTTCATGCTGTATGTGCTTGTGTGGTGTGATTGTATCCCCTAGGTTTGCTAGACCCCGCGTAGTCTCGTTTGCATGTCAATTAAGGTAGCACGGTTCCTTCGTATAGGACTTCCTTTCTTGCTTGAGCTTTCCTAAAACACAAACAAACATTATCCCCTCTTAAGGATACGTTAACTCCTTCTACTACAGGTGAGTAAGTCTCCAAAGGTCGAGCATCAGGTAGATTGCGCAGTGACGTTGTCCACTTAAAAAACACAAACCAACAGGAATAGTTTAGCCGAACTACGGCAACTCTGATTCTCATGTCCAGATGAGATACGTAGGCACGAGATGCGATGTCTTGTCGAGTTTGACTAACAACTAACACTAATTCTTTTCTCTCGCCCTCGTTGCGATTGAGACCTCCCCTTTCTCTTGCCCTAGTTGCAATCGAGACCCTTGCTTCCTGTGCAAGTTAGGTTAGGTGTGGCTTGCTTCCTGTGCAAGTCATGTTTAGGATAGGCTTGCTTCCTGTGCAAGTTAGCTAGAAACCTTAACTTAGGGACGACTTTGCATGACAACATCTAGGCTCGAGTCGTAGTCTCCCTAGTGTTGTGTCTCCCTCTGTTATCTGGTTAGGCTAGTCCTTTTTCCCTGCGTAGGGGAACTACGTCGCCCTGATCCTCATACCAGATGAGGTACGTAGGCAGGAGATGAGCTGATCTCTCCGGGCGCCTTTTTTCTTTTTCCACCCTTTTTCTTTTTCAACCCTTTGTGTCTTAACCACCCTTGTGTGTGTTCTGGTTGGAGTCCGACGTAAGTCCAGCGATTGGCAGTTGGTTTCCTTGGTGTTTGTTGGTTCGGATGCTGATGTAAGTTCAGTGATTGGCATTCAGGCTCCATGTTTGCCTTTGCCTTTGTTTGTTTGCGTGCGTGTCAGCCGAGCTACGAATGCTCTGATTCTCCTTCGTCCAAGGAGATACGTATGCATAGGATGCGACATCCTAGCGAGCATGTGTCGTTTCCCCAGTCCGAACTACTTCGACTCTGATGTCTATGCCTGATAGACTAAGTAGGCCCAGGATGCGATATCCTGCCGAGTCAGTTTCAGTCTTGTCTGTTTTCTTGTGTCTCTTTCAGCCAGTGTGTGTGTGTGTGTGAGCAGTGTTTTAGCAACCATTTATCCTTCCTTTTGTGCGTGGATCCCGTCGAGTACGACGGATGCGTAGGGGTGCTAATACCTTCCCTTCGCATAACTGACTCCCGAACCCATTCTCTTTGGTCGCGAGACCATGTCTTTTCCAGGTTTACTTCGAGCGTTTCCTTTCCCTCTTTTGGGATAAATAACGCACGGTGGCGGCTCTGTTGTTCTTGTTTCCCGCCGGTTTTTTCGCGTAATGCGACAGCTGGCGACTCTGCTGGGGAAACAGAGAAGTTGACCTGTGCTGGTCCGTCTTCCCTAAGCGAGTCTCTCCTAGCGCTCTCTAGGTTAGGGTTTTGGTTGCTTTGTGCTGCTTTATTTATTGCATTCATTTGTATATATTTGCATTTACTGTTTGCATTTATTGTTTGCATTAATGTTTGCATTCATTCATATTCATCTGCTGGTTATGCTGTGTTTCTCTGTTTGGGGTGGGAGTTACTCGAGGTAAAAGGCCCAATACCCAGGCTATGAGTGAAATCTAGGAAACCTAGGAATAGAGTGATTCATGGGAAGCGGGTGGTGTACGCCACTTAGCGGAACATTGATATCACGAGCAGTTCAGACCCTGGTGGGATATTATCGGTGCATACATCGGGTGTGCACAGGATGATATTCTGCGAAAGGTTATTTATGCTGCGTTTCTCTCGACCTTACCTTGGCCTAGATGACACCCGTGAGTGGGGAGGGTTTGATCATTTTAACAGGTACAGTTGGTGACTCTCGGTACTGACGGTGACTATGAATTATGGACATTTATTTTTGGGACGCCGGAGTTCTGTCCGTGGTTTATCAGCGGGTTCCGTTTATTTCGGATCCCCGGGTTGAATTTGAGAGTACCTGTTCAGAGGAGCTGGCTGTCATCCGTTCAGTGGATGTTCCTGTGATGATAGTGATGTAATCTCCAGTTTCGTTTATTTCGGAACTCCCCAAGTCGGATTTATGGTGACTTGGTTCCTCAGATTGGTTTCAAATGCCAGCTCCTCAGATGACTTTGGGGTTTCAGATGGTTCCTCAGATGCCAGTTCCTGCCAGTCTTGGCTCCATCATTTGCATCATGGCATGTTTATTTTCCAAAAAATAATAATGCATGAAAAAACAGAAAAAGTTAACTCGCATACGCATATCCTTTATCAGGATCATTCATGACAAAATAATACCCATATCATGCATATCATGCACATAGCATCCTTGCATTACAGACATGCTTTGGAGGGACTTCTCACTCTGGTTCCTGACTGAGACAGGATTGCTGATTGTCGTCCGCATCGGTACTTAACCAGACTCAATCATCAGAGGATTATGGACCAGGTTCAGACAGAGTTGGCTGAGATGAGGGCAAACATGGACCAGTTTATGACGATGATGCAAGGAGTTGTTCAGGGGCAAGAGGAGCTGCGTGCCTTAGCCCAGAGACTGGAAGCCGTGATTCCACCAGTCCACCGTGCTTCACCAGTGGGTGTACCCGTTCATGAGAATGCTGCTGTCACTATTCTCGTCAATGATCATGCCGTGGGTGATGAATTGAGGGGGATCAGAATCAGTGAACAACCTCTTGCTGCAGAGACTATTAATGTCAGAGCAACCCGCGCTCCGGTTCGCCATCCTGGCTCTTCAAGTTCTTCCAGTTCTAAGAAGCCATCCTCTGGGGCACCCAAAAGGGGAGAAAGTGAAACAAATGCTGTGCACCGTCGAAGGAGTGCAAACAGAGGACCACATCGTCAGGTCGCTGCTGTGACTATCCCAGCTACTCAACCCCAACAGCAGAGAAGGCCAACTCAGCAGTATCAACATCAGCAACATCGTCCTCAACAGCAGGTTTACCAGCCTCACAACAGTAATCAAGCCAATATGGGTAATGAGAGGAAGAGGATCATTTTTGACCCGATCCCTATGTCTTACGCAGAGCTGTATCCCTCGTTGATAGAGCGGAACTTGATTACTCCCAGAGACCCGCCGGCTATACCCGTCAACCCTCGATGGTGGTATAGGCCTGAGCAGCATTGTGTGTATCATTCGGGTGCTCCTGGTCATGACGTGGATAGTTGCTTTCAGTTGAAGATGAAGGTTCAAGACCTCGTGAGGTCAGGTATTTTGAACTTTGAAGACTTGGGTCCCCGTGACAATCAAGCCTGAAGATAACAAGTCCTGGGCTGGCGCCGACTTTTCTTCCGAAGGATTGTTCAAAAAACAGAAGCAGCTGATGCAAAAGATATTGACAGTTGTCATCCCTGGGGGGATCTATCACAATTGGGTCACTGTGGGCGTTCCTACAGTTGTTCATAAGTCAGAGCAATAATCACTTTGTTTAAAAACCCTTCTCCCATGCCAAAAGGAGAAGTGATGACATTGTTGGCAACATTTTGTGCAATGATATTTTCATTCAAACAAATTCATGTTAAACATTTGTTTTTCCATTTGTTTTCCCTTTTCGCTTTTTGCATGAAATTGGTGATCACAAAAGACCCTAAAAACAAGAATAAAAGCAATCTTTTCATCTGCATAACGATTGTCTTGTTTAATTTTCAAAGTGCCTTTTATACTCAAAATCTTTATGCAGGTTGTCTCTTAAACCCATTGAACGTAATGATCGGACGTCATCTCCCAATTTTGAATCCCTGTATTCGAAGCGGACGAAGATGATGTTGAAGGGATTCCTGACGAGATTTCCCGACTTCTTGAGCAAGAAAAGAAGATCACTCAGCTGCATCTCGAGAATCAGCAGAACAGCCAACTAGGGCATTTAAAAAAAGAAAAAAAGTCAATAAAAAAAAAACAAAGAAAGAGAGGGTGCAAAATCAAAAGAAATCAAAAGCAAAATCAAAAGAAAACAAAAGAAAAAATAGCACCCTCAAAGTCCCAAGTTGACTGATGCTGAATTCGATCGAAAGGAAGAGATCAACTGCCATGCGTCATGGTCAGTTATATCAGCAGAGAGTGATGAAAGCATTCGACAAGAAGGTCAAGCCTTGTGTGTTCCGAGGGACCTTGTGCTCAAGAAAGTCTTGTCTTTCGTGCCCGATTCCAGGGGCAAGTGGACTCCAAGCTATGAAGGTCCATATGTTGTCAAGAGAGTCTTTTCAGGCAATGTTTTGACACTTACAACAATGGATGGAGAAGTTCACTCGTCCTGTGAATTCCGATGCAGTCAAGAAATACTTCGCCTAAAACAAAAAAAGCAAAAGCTCGCTAAGTCGAACACCCCAAAGGGTGACTTAGGCAAAAAGGAGCGTCTCGGTGGATTGAAAACCCGAAAGGGCGATCCAGGCAAAAGTTAGAGACATTGAAAAAAGAATTTGCATCCCGCTAGATTGATCACCTCATACTGGGGCAATCTAGGCAAAAATTAGGGATTTGGCAAGTAAATGCATCTTGACAAGACTGTGCTCTATATCTGTCATCCGTCAGGGGTTCTCGATTCGTCGTCGACTGAAGCTCCGAATACATCGAAAATTCGGAATGGTAGAGGAAAGGTCATTATGTTCAATGTAGCCCTCTTCAATATATATCACCGATTTCAAACTTGTACAGATCTATGGAGTCTCGCCCTTTGCAGACTACCATTCCATCACATCAATTTGAGCTTTTATCCAATTATTTGCACTCTTATTTGTTTCAACTCAACGAATGTTTTGCATGTTTTAATTGATAAAGTATCATTGTTTTCAAAATAAACAAATTTTTCAAAAAATTGTTCTTAAACAAAGTGAACATTCACAATGATGGGAGGATACTTAGGAGATCCGCAGTGCTCTCCCGAGGGTGGTATGATTACCAACAGGTAAGACATTTGTTCATGTCTCGAGCATAACTGTATCTTTTTCCCGTCGAACCTCTTTTGGTTTCTCCTCAGCAAGGTTGCTCAGTGCAGTGTTGGTTGAAGTTGTTTATCTTCATGTTCCCGGCAGTACAACATTCTTTCTCCAAGTCCCTGTTAGCCCTATTGTGGGGCATCTCCAGTAGAGGATTGTTCGAGCCCTACCGTGGGGCATTCCCAGCAAGGTTGCTTTTGAAATGTTTTGTGGGGCAGTTCCCCAAGCAGAGTGTTTACTGAAGACGTTAGCGTTCGTCTCTCCAGCAGAGCAGTCTTCTCCTCCCCCCGCAGAATGGTGTTGTTCCCTGATATCCCGGTTTCCAGCAGATAGCGTTGCTCTCTGGTGTTTTTGGCCTTCCCTATGGAAGAAGAGTGGTACCGGGTGGTTGATTCCTGGACCTATGTGTTTACATGTCTGTTTGTCAGCATTCATCATACATTCATCATGCATAATGCATACATGCATAATCATAGCATTTGGATACTCATGTTGCAGCTATTGCCGTGTATCTGTTGATGGTTGTCTCCTGCCATTTGTTGATACAGATCTCTCCAGTAGATCTTCCCTTAGCAGAAGTGGGTGTGTCTGATCTCTCCATGTAGAGCCAACCCCTTAAGCAGAAAGTGTCTACCCGTTCTTGCCATTTCCCCACTGAGATACATCCTCGTGGATGACGGTTGTTTCCGTTCCCTCCCACACATAACGGGATGGGTTTTCCCTATTGAGTTCTTTCCTCATTAGGACGAGTCTTGATTCAGTCTGCCTTTTTGGATCGATCCTAAATTGGCTTTCCGTTGGCTGTCTCCTGTGCTTCCCTGGGGCATAAATGAATAGTCGCTCACTAACCGGCGCTCATTCATCTTATCCTCAGTGGAATTTGTTGGCTTCTACCTACGAACCGGTAGCTGTAAGTCCTTTCTTTACGGTCTTCTACCCGCTACCCGGTAGTTGTAAATCCTTTTTTCTCACTCTGTCTCTCAGCAGATCGTTTGGTGGCCTCTACCTACAACCCGGTAGTTGTAAGTCCTATCTTTGTGGTTTTCTACCCGCTAGCTGGTAGTTACAAAATCCCACTTTCATCCCCTAGCAGAGGTAACCTTTGTGGTTCATTCTGATTATTGGCGGATTTTTCGGTCTTCTACCTACTACCCGGTAGTTGTAAATCCTTTTTCTCACTCTGTCTCTCAGCAGACTGTTTGTGGCTTCTACCTACAAACCGGTAGTTGTAAGTCCTATCTTTGTGGTTTTCTACCTACAAACCGGTAGTTGTAAAATCCCACATTCCTCCCCTTGTTGGAGTTAACCCTGTGTGCTCATCCTATCGATGACTGGTTACTTTTCTGTGGTTTTCTACCTACAAACCGGTAGATGTAATCCCCTCCTTGCAGTTATCAGTATCCGGTTTGCGGTGTTGATATTCTTTTCCCCTCTGGATACTTGCCTTGATCAAGCAGTATTGTCCCCTTTGGGTCTTCCCCTTCTTTTTGGATATTTGCTCCGAGTTAGCAACTTTATCCTCTTTTGATTGGTCATCTTTGCATACCTAGTCCTGGTACCGATGCCTTTCTTTTCGGTCGTTTATCCATTTAACAACCTGCAACCCGGTTATGGATAATTTTCCATGCGAGTGTATTATCTACGTTTTTGACAGCTATAGATAATATATCTCATGCACTCGATTGTTTTCTCCAGCAGAGTTCATCCTACCAATGGATTGGACGAATTCCCGTAGCAGACTGATATCTGCATCCCCAGCTTGAGTCTATCCTACCTGTGGATTGCGTGGGTCGTCCCCGGCGGAGTAACAGATATTCCCCGAAGCAGAGTTTATCACACCTGAGGTTGGTATGAGCCTTATCCCCAAAGAGTTGCCTGGTTTATCTTCCCCAGCGGAGCAGTTATTTCCCCAAGCGGAGTTTATCCTACCTGTGGATTGATTGGGATATCCCCAGCAATTTTACTTTTGTCAGTAGCAAGCTGCTTTATTACTCCCCAGCGAGTTGCCTTGTCCTCCCCTAGCGGAGTTGTATTGATTGGTTCCCCGACAGTTGCCTTGTTCTTCCCCCAGCGGAGTTGTATTGAAGGTTTCTCAGCACAGTCGTCCTGTGTATTCCCCGGCGGAGTTCTCATCATTTTGCATTTTTGCATGTAGTGATCATCGCATCCTCAAATCGCGTAGCATTTCCATTCCATATGGAGCATTACGCCATAGAAAAATTCAAACATATGCATTCATGTGTTCGAAACCCCATCAAACCGTATCCCCTGCAGCGACGGATTTTTGTTCAACCTGTACAACACATTTGCTACAGTTGCTCCAGTCAACATTTGGTGTTGATAATCCCCACAGAGGTTTATTTCCTCATCCGTTGGTGAAAGGAAAGCCTGCTTCTCCCCAGTGAGACCCCCTACAAGTGTTCAGCCTTGCCCTGTCATCTTGTGGATGTCAGTATCCCGTCAGCACCCGCGTGTGTTGTTTCTTTGGTGTCGGTAAACACCATCTTTCGGTGATTTTCAGTCATGCGTAAGTGTCTGGTCTTCTTTGGTGTCGGTAAACACCATCCTTCGGTGATTTCCAGTCATGCGTAAGTGTCTGGTCTTCTTTGGTGTCGGTAAACACCATCCTTCGGTGATTTCCAGTCATGCGTAAGTGTCTGGTCTTCTTTGGTGTCGGTAAACACCATCCTTCGGTGATTTCCAGTCATGCGCAAGTGTCTGGTCTTCTTTGGTGTCGGTAAACACCATCCTTCGGTGATTTCCAGTCATGCGTAAGTGTCTGGTCTTCTTTGGTGTCGGTAAACACCATCCTTCGGTGATTTCCAGTCATGCGTAAGTGTCTGGTCTTCTTTGGTGTCGGTAAACACCATCCTTCGGTGATTTCCAGTCATGCGTAAGTGTCTGGTCTTCTTTGGTGTCGGTAAACACCATCCTTCGGTGATTTCCAGTCATGCGTAAGTGTCTGGTCTTCTTTGGTGTCGGTAAACACCATCTTTCGATGATTTCCAGTCATGCTTAAGTGTCTGGTCTTCTTTTGATGTCGGTAAACATCCTCTTTCGATGTTCATAACGTCGTTATCCCTTCCCTAGTGAAGATTACTCCTCTCCGTTGGTGTCGATAAACGTCGAGTTTTTTCCCGATCATCCGTTGATGATTTGGTTGTGTTCACTCTCCCCAGTAGAGTTTCCTCCTCTCCGTTGGTGTCG
Organism: Lathyrus oleraceus; assembly: GCF_024323335.1. Taxonomy (NCBI): domain Eukaryota; kingdom Viridiplantae; phylum Streptophyta; class Magnoliopsida; order Fabales; family Fabaceae; genus Lathyrus; species Lathyrus oleraceus. The sequence continues at coordinate 169,841,205 of NC_066582.1, forward strand.
ATAAACGTCGAGTTTTTCCTAGTCATCCGATGATGTCTAGTTGTACCCCTCTCCATGCAGAGTTACCTCTCCGTTGGTTTCGATAAACGTCGAGTTTTTCCCGATCATCCGTTGATGATTTGGTTGTGTCCTTCTTCCCTAGTGAAGTATTCCTCCTCTCCGTTGGTGTCGATAAACGTCGAGTTTTTCCTATGCGTCCGTTGGCGTATAGTTGATATCTTTCCCCGCAGGGTCGTCCCCAGTTAATTCTCCTTCTCCGTTGGTGTCGATAAACGTTGAGTCTCCCTTTCGTCCTATGATGTCTGGTTGAGTTTTCTCCTTCTCCGTTTGTGTCGATAAACGTTGAGTCTCCCTTTCGTCCTATGACGTCTGGCTGAGTTTTCTCCTCTCCGTTGGTGTCGATAAACGTCGAGTTTTTCCTATTTGTCCTATGACGTCTAGTTGTACCTGCCCCCACGTGGATTTACCTCTCCGTTGGTCTTGGTAAACGTTGAGTTTTTCCCATCACGTCCGCTGACGTATGGTTGTATATCTCTTTCCATTCATCCGATGATGATTGGTTACCTCTCCGTTGGTTTTGGTAAACGTTGAGTTTTTCCCATTATGTCCGCTGACGTATGGTTGTATATCTCCTTCCATTCATCCGATGATGATTGGTTACCTCTCTGTTGGTTTTGGTAAACGTTGAGTTTTTCCCATTACGTCCGCTGACGTATGGTTGTATATCTCTTTCCATTCATCCGATGATGATTGGTTACCTCTCCGTTGGTCTTGGTAAACGTTGAGTTTTTCCCATTTCGTCCGTTGACGTATGGTTGTATCTCTTCCAGTCATTCATTAATGTCTGGTTACCTCTCCGTTGGTCTTGGTAAACGTTGAGTTTTTCCTAGTTGTCCGTCGGCATCTAGTTGTGATTTTTATTCCCATTCATCATCGTTGTGATGTCTGGATGTGGCCGTATCCTTTGAAAAAAAAAAAAAACCCAGTAATAAGTATCAGGTCCCAGTGGACGTTTCCATTATTGGATCCCTGCATTGTGCAAATTCTACGGTTCTTAGTATTCAATCCCTGTTTACCCTGAAAGTCTGACAGCCGTTGCTATCATCCGTTCGGGTTCCCAGCTGATTGAATAGGGGCAGCTGTAGCACCTCAAATTTGCACCTATCATTGTACATACATTCTCATATTAGGTCATAACATTTAACATAGTCCACTGCATAGCATTGCATTGTCCTTTGCCCCAAGTGCAAGATCACCAGTCAGATTAGGTCAAACTGGTCAGGAGATCAGTCAATCAAGCAAGCAAGTACAATTTTCATTGAGCCAAGGCCCTAGGGTTGGTCCAACATGTTCACATGACCTTGGGGATCCATTTGAAGTGTTTTGGCCAAGGATTGGATGTTCAGAAGTCTCCAGTCAATGCACAGTTTGCCAGAAACCCTAAAAAAGTCAAACTTGGTCAACTGTGTCTGATTTTATGGTTTTGATGTTTGGATTTGGTTTGAGAGAGCTTATTCATGTCCAAATAGGCCTCATGTATCATGTCAAAGACCATTATTGAAGAATTGGAAGCCAGACAAGAAATTTCCAAAAATAGAAACTGGACCTGTAATTGAAACTTGCCAAAAATGGAAACTTCTTGATCCCAAACTTACATCATGATAAAAGCTTCAAATGAATTTTTTCCCAACATGAAAGTTGAAGATCATGTTCTCCCATTTCCAAAAAGTCCAAGAACACTCAATTCCCATGTATGGTTGGCAAGTTATGATCAATTCATTTTCAAAAATTCTTGAACTTCAAAAGGCCATATCTCTCAAACCATTTGGCCAAATTTGGTGGGGTTTTTTTTCAACAAGTCACATTTGACCTCCTCTTTCCAAAAATGTAACCCTCATGCACCAAAACCTCATGGATCAAAATGGCATTTTTGCACTTACATGTTTTATTTTCAAGTAAGGGTGAAAAGTGAAATTTTCAAATAACCATTTCCATTCTATTTGGCCTTTCAAATAAGGTCTGAAATGTTGTTTATGACTTGTTGCAAGCCCAAATTTGTGGCTTTTGCCCTTACACCTCACCATGTGAACAAAAGTGGTCAATTAGCAAAATGCTTCATTTAAGTTAATCATGTTTAGCATCCACTTATGCAACTTAAAACAGAAGTATATTAACTCATTTTCTGATCATTTTGCAACCCTAGCTGCCTCCAAAATACACAGAATTCTCTCACTCTCTCAAATCTCCATTCTTGGCATTTTTAATTTTTCTGCAAAAACCTCAAGAGAACTCGAGCTATCTTTTGTTGCTTCATCATCTAACCACTATCTTGAGCTCGTTTCCACCTCCATTTCACAACTGGAAGGCCATTTCGTGGACTGTTTTTGCTAAGCTCCTTTAATGGCAAAATTTGATTGAAGCCAAACCAAGCTGTTTCAAGCCAAACCTTCTTCATCATTCATCACTTGGAGGGTTATAGAGCACCTGTTTCAGCAAGGCATCACCAAACAACCACTGTTTCATTCATTTCTTCAAAAACAAGTAAGAACACGAATCTCTAATTTCTCAAAATCATGATATGCAATGTGTAGATTTTGTTACCCTGGTCATTATGAGCTTTGAACCATCAAAAATGATTGAATATTTTGAGAGAAATCTGGATTTTAAAATTCATGTACAAACTTGTTCTTGGCTATTGCTTGCGTGTTGTTTTGATTCAATGAAAATGATGCTTGGATTATGCATGTACATTGCTTGCTGGTCATGTTGGTATCTTCAATTTGTGTTTCTGGGCATTTTGAAATTTCGCGATTTGAAGTGATGAATGTTGCTACACTGTACATAAACCCTAGGTTGTTCTTGAGCTTTTCCCAGATTTTTCTTTCCCACGTGCGTGCATGGTCCTGTAGCTTCATGATAACCAATCAGAACATTTCATGCCCTTGCCCTAAACGCGTCCGTTTTGCTTAAGTGACCCGCTATTTACAAAATTGCCACTGGCGTGGCATGTGACATATTGAAATATGTTGTTTTTTCATTTTAATTTCACTTTTGATCACCAAACTTGTAAAAATCATAAGTTCATCATTTTAAGTCCAATTTGAATGGGATTTTTTGCATTCTTTTCATCATGGTCTCTACTTAATTGTCATATTTTTTCCAGATTTTTATGATGAATGGATTTCATTTGGCATTAGGGTTTGTAACATGTATCCACATTTTGCACATTTTACCAAAACCATTGTGAAATAGTCATGCTTTATCCTTTGACTTTGGAATTTTTTGTGCACAAACTAGACATATCCCTGGTGATTTTGGTATAAAGATCATGAATTTATCTTATCTGGATTTTGAGTTATGATTTTTTGAAGTAGGGTGTGACAATTTGTGTCACACCATTGATGTGCAACTTGTTGATTTTCATAGCCATGCCTATTGACCTCAAAATGGATTGAATTTTTGCATGATTGAGCTTGTGTATGTCTATTTTATATGTGATTTTTTGTGGATTTGTTTATGGCATTTCCCATTTGATTGAGATTTTTGTCCCCTGTTTGATCATATGTTGACTTTGTGTGACACTTGTGCCCATTTGTTTTGTTAAATGCTCATACTTTATTAGATGGACATGAAATTTGGTATGTGATAACTAGACATCTTAATATTTGACATGGTTTTAGTCCCATTCATTTATCTTATGCCATCTCTGATTTATGAATTTTTCAAGTTGATGCATGTTTGGTTGACTTCTTTGAGCATGTTCAAAATTGCCTTGCCTTTCTAATTTTCATTGGCTGCCTTCCACTTGTCCAAATGAGACGAAATTTGACATGCTTACCATGCTGTGGGTTATGATTGATCATGGTTTATTTGGTAATTTTTGGAAATGTTTGAGATTGATTTTGATTCAAGTCTTGCTGTTGACTTCTATGAGCTTCTAAATGCCATGCTTTGACCTAATTTGTTCATGAAATGATGATGATGATTGATATGAATGTGAACCCAATTGGTTTTGTTTCTTGATTGTTTGAACATGATTTTGGATACTTGCCCTTTGCTGTTTTGACTTTTTTCATACCCTTTTGATCCTAGGCTTGTCCTAGTGGTCCTGTTACTCACCTTTGAGCTCATGTTTTCAGGTTGACCAACAAATGACCAATGAGACCAATTCTTTTGATTGAGCTTGCTTGAATATCATTGATTAACTTGTTTGTTTTGTAGGTGGCTTGGCTCACATGCCTTGAGCCTTGTGCCTTGCACGTTCACTTGCTTATGATTAACTGTTGATGTCTGTTTCCTTTTGCTTTGTTTTGAAGTTGCATACTAATGTTTGCTTGACTATTTCAGGTGCTTTTAGTTGCTCAGTTCCTTGTGAACTTTTGCTTTGCTTTGCTTATTAAGCAATTTTCATTGAGGTATACTTCTGATCTTCATGTAGTCTGGAAGACCTGGCCTGTTACTTGGCCAGACAACTGTCTGAAGTCCTCCTTAAGAGGCAATGTTTGTGTATGTTTACAATTTGTCCCTGTACATATTCAAAGACCTCCTAAGTGAAGAGGCAATTGGCAGAACCCAAGGGATATGCAACCTATCCCCTGCTATTCTGTGTGTCATCTACTTTGCTCACACCGCTGTGTTGATGCATTGCAGATACAAACCCAAGATCTTGTACCATTGTACAGTTGAGTCAGTTTCAAATGTGTAGAAGGGTTCCCACTTTCTGAACCCACACATTCTTGTCTTAAGCTCTCCCAGGCCAGGGATAAGAGCTGTGAAGTCTCATCTTCACTCACCTTTCATCTGCTTCACCTTAGCCCCTCAATGGCAAGGTTAAGAGCTAACACTACCCAGTTCCAGTGGTTTGTTTGTTGAGGTTGATATGACCCCTCGACTAAAACCTAGCCTTGATGTTTGAGCCCCTTGTTGGTGTGTTTATTTCATGCTGTATGTGCTTGTGTGGTGTGATTGTATCCCCTAGGTTTGCTAGACCCCGCGTAGTCTCGTTTGCATGTCAATTAAGGTAGCACGGTTCCTTCGTATAGGACTTCCTTTCTTGCTTGAGCTTTCCTAAAACACAAACAAACATTATCCCCTCTTAAGGATACGTTAACTCCTTCTACTACAGGTGAGTAAGTCTCCAAAGGTCGAGCATCAGGTAGATTGCGCAGTGACGTTGTCCACTTAAAAAACACAAACCAACAGGAATAGTTTAGCCGAACTACGGCAACTCTGATTCTCATGTCCAGATGAGATACGTAGGCACGAGATGCGATGTCTTGTCGAGTTTGACTAACAACTAACACTAATTCTTTTCTCTCGCCCTCGTTGCGATTGAGACCTCCCCTTTCTCTTGCCCTAGTTGCAATCGAGACCCTTGCTTCCTGTGCAAGTTAGGTTAGGTGTGGCTTGCTTCCTGTGCAAGTCATGTTTAGGATAGGCTTGCTTCCTGTGCAAGTTAGCTAGAAACCTTAACTTAGGGACGACTTTGCATGACAACATCTAGGCTCGAGTCGTAGTCTCCCTAGTGTTGTGTCTCCCTCTGTTATCTGGTTAGGCTAGTCCTTTTTCCCTGCGTAGGGGAACTACGTCGCCCTGATCCTCATACCAGATGAGGTACGTAGGCAGGAGATGAGCTGATCTCTCCGGGCGCCTTTTTTCTTTTTCCGCCCTTTTTCTTTTTCAACCCTTTGTGTCTTAACCACCCTTGTGTGTGTTCTAGTTGGAGTCCGACGTAAGTCCAGCGATTGGCAGTTGGTTTCCTTGGTGTTTGTTGGTTCGGATGCTGATGTAAGTCCAGTGATTGGCATTCAGGCTCCATGTTTGCCTTTGCCTTTGTTTGTTTGCGTGCGTGTCAGCCGAGCTACGAATGCTCTGATTCTCCTTCGTCCAAGGAGATACGTATGCATAGGATGCGACATCCTAGCGAGCATGTGTCGTTTCCCCAGTCCGAACTACTTCGACTCTGATGTCTATGCCTGATAGACTAAGTAGGCCCAGGATGCGATATCCTGCCGAGTCAGTTTCAGTCTTGTCTGTTTTCTTGTGTCTCTTTCAGCCAGTGTGTGTGTGTGTGTGAGCAGTGTTTTAGCAACCATTTATCCTTCCTTTTGTGCGTGGATCCCGTCGAGTACGACGGATGCGTAGGGGTGCTAATACCTTCCCTTCGCATAACTGACTCCCGAACCCATTCTCTTTGGTCGCGAGACCATGTATTTTCCAGGTTTACTTCGAGCGTTTCCTTTCCCTCTTTTGGGATAAATAACGCACGGTGGCGGCTCTGTTGTTCTTGTTTCCCGCCGGTTTTTTCGCGTAATGCGACAGTGATGGATTGAAATAAGGAGTTATTCACCCTACTAAAATATTCGAGAGTTGTATTAGACACAACTGGAAGGAGTTCCTACCTAAATAACCTAGTTTTGTGTAATCCGCCTACACGGACTTAAAACAAAGTGAAACGTGGATCTCGACCCACTAGAAAATCTTCCAACGGGATTTTCCGAATCAAATGGTGAGGGTCATTTGTTTTGAGTAAAATAGTGGGAGCATATTTAATTAAAGGCCTAATTAAATATGTTATTGATACTTATATTTTCATTAATTTCATGTATTTTACCATGACAACAAACACCTCTAACAACATTTTGCGATCAATCCTTAATAAGGAAAAATTTTCTGGGATAAATTTTCTGGATTGGCACCGAAATCTAAGGATTGTCCTTAAACATGATAGAAAGTTGTATGTCTTGGAGAAACCTGTTCCTGAAGAGGAACCTCCTAGTTCTGCACCTAAGGCAGAAAGAGATGCTTATAAGAAGCATGTTGATGATGCCAATGAAACTGCTTGTCTCATGCTTGCTACCATGAACTCAGAGTTGCAAAAGCAACATGAGAACATGGCAGCGTTCAATATGATCGAACACCTGAAGATGCTCTATCAAGAGAAAGCAAGGCATGAAAGGTTTGAAGTTTCAAAAGCCCTTTTTCAAGGCAAGTTAGCTGAGGGAGCCCCTGTAGGTCCCCATGTGCTCAAGATGATTGGGTATGTGGAAAACCTTAAAAGGTTGGGTTTTCCCCTCGGAAAGGAACTTGCGACTGATTTGATCTTGCAATCGTTGCCAGATAGATTCAGTCAATTTGTCCTAAATTTCAATATCAATGATATGGACAAATCTCTTCCTTAGCTGCTAGCCATGTTAAGAACTGCTGAGCAGAATCTGAAGTCAAAAGGGAAGTCCATTCTAATGATCGGAAATGGAAAGAGACAGAACAAAAGACCCACCAAGTAGGGTGATAAAGGGAAAGGCAAGGAAGTTGCCAAACCCAGACCCACTGTTGCTACTTTGAAGCCTAGTGGAGGAATAGCAAAGGCAGGCACCTGCTTCCATTGCGGTAAGACCGAACAATGGAAGAGAAACTGCCCAAAGTACCTGGAAGATATGAAGAATGGAGTGGAGACTTCAACTTCAGGTATTTTTGTTATTGAAATTAATTTATCTACTTCTGCATCATGGGTATTAGATACTGGATGTGGTTCTCACATTTGTACAAATGTGCAGGGGCTAAAAAGGAGTAGAGATTTGGCAAAAGGTGAAGTTGACGTACGAGTTGGCAATGGAGCAAAGGTTGCTGCTTTAGCTGTAGGAACTTATGTATTGACTTTACCTAGTGGTTTAATAATTCAGTTAAAGAACTATTATTATGTACCTGCAATTAGCAGGAATATTATTTCCGTTTCTTGTTTGGACAAGTTTGGTTTTTCATTTATAATAAAGAACAATTGTTGCTCAATTTATTTGAATGATATATTCTATGCTACTGCATAAATGAACAATGGACTATATGTCCTTGATCTTGAAATGCCTATTTATAACATTAATACTAAAAGAATGAAACCTAATGAGTTGAATCCAACTTACCTTTGGCATTGTCGATTAGGCCACATAAATGAGAAACACATTTCCAAACTCCATAAAGATGGACTCTTGGACTCTTTTGGTTATGAATCATATGAGACATGCATATCTTGTTTAATTGGAAAGATGAAAAAGTCTCCATTCATAGGAAAATGTGAAAGAGCTAATGATCTTTTGGCCCTCATACATACTGATGTATGTGGACCACTGAACATACCAGCCAGAGGAGGTTTTCAGTACTTCATCATATTTACTGATGATTTCAATAGATATGGTTATGTGTATTTAATGAACCACAAATCAGAGTCCTTTGAAAAGTTCAAGGAATTCAAGAATGAAGTACAAAACCAACTAGGTAAGAATATTAAAACTTTTCGATTAGATCGAGGTGGTGAGTATTTAAGCCTAGAGTTTGATGACCATCTGAAAGAGTGTGGGATCCTATCCAAACTTACTCCTCCTGGAACACCCCAATGGAATGGTGTATCTGAGAGAAGAAATTGAACCCTGTTAGACATGGTCCGATCCATGATGAGTCACGTTGATCTTCCAAACTCCTTTTGGGGACATGCACTATTGACAGTAGCTTGCACACTTAACCGTGTTCCATCCAAAAAGGTTAAGAAGACACCATATGAGATATGGAGTGGTAAGAAACCACATATGTCTTACATGAAGATTTGGGGTTGCGAAGTTTATGTGAAACGACAAATTTCAACTAAGCTTGAGCCCAAATCTGAAAAATGCTTATTTGTGGGGTATCCTAAAGAAACAAGAGGGTATTACTTTTACACTCCTTCTAAGGGAAAAGTGTTTGTCGCTCGAACTGGAATTTTCCTAGAAAAAGATTTTATTTCCAAAGGAATCAGTGGGAGGAAAGGAGAGATTGAAGAAATTCAAGAATCACAAAGCATTGATACACCTATGGAGGAATTAGAGTAGGAAACACAAGTAGTTGTGGAAGAGCAACCTGCTCAAGTAGAACAAGACCAGTGTAGGTTAGGTAGGATATGTCACCTACCTGAGAGATATGGATATCTCATAACTGATCAAGGTGATGTATTACTCATGGATCAAGATGAGCCTGTGACCTACCAAGAGGCCATAACTGGTCCCGAGTTTGAGAAGTGGCTAGAAGCCATGAAATCTTAAATGGATTCCATGTACACAAACCAGGTTTGGACCTTGGTAGAGCCTCCTGTAGGATTTAACCCTATAGGATGCAAGTGGGTCTTCAAAAAGAAGACTGAGATTGATGGTATGGTACATACCTATAAGGCAAGACTGGTTGCAAAAGGATATAAACAAATTCATGGGGTTGACTATGATGAAACCTTTTCACCAGTTGCAATGATTAAGTCTGTTCGGATTTTACTTGCTATCGCTGCATATCATGATTATGAAATATGGCAGATGGATGTCAAAACTGCTTTCCTTAATGGGAATCTTCTTGAGGACGTGTACATGACACAACCTGAAGGATTTGACATACCTGAAGAAGCCCAAAAGATGTGTAAGTTACAAAGATCAATCTATGGATTGAAGCAAGCTTCCAGAAGGTGGAATCTTCATTTTGATGAAACAGTAAAACAATATGGATTCATCAAGAACGAAGATGAGCCATGTGTCTACAAGAAGGTTAGTGGGAGCATGATCGTTTTCCTGGTAGTATATGTAGATGACATATTACTCATTGGAAACGATGTCCCTACCCTGCAACAAGTAAAGTCTTGGTTGGGGAAATGCTTTTCTATGAAGGACCTAGGTGAAGCAGCCTATATATTAGGAATCAGAATCTATAGAGATAGATCATAAAACTGTTTGGCCTAAGTCAAAGTACATACATAGACAAAGTGCTGAGACGCTTTAATATGCATGACTCCAAGAAAGGATTCATACCTATGCAACATGGTCTGAGTCTATCAAAAACACAATCCCCTTCAACTAAGGAAGAAAGGGATCGCATGAATAAGTTTCCATATGCATCTGCAATAGGATCTATCATGTTATGTACTCGACCAGATGTCTCGTATGCTTTGAGTGCAATGAGTAGGTACCAATTTGATCCTGGTGATGCTTATTGGGTAGCTGTCAAGAATATCCTTAAGTATTTGAGAAGGACTAAGGACTCATTCTTGATATATGGAGGTCAGGAATAGCTGGCTGTAATTGGATACACCGATGCTAGCTTCCAGACAGATAAGGATGACTTTAGATTACAATCTGGTTATGTGTTTTGCTTAAACGGTGGCGTTGTGAGCTGGAAAAGTTCAAAGCAAGATACAGTTGTTGATTCTACAGCCGAGGCCGAGTATATTGCTGCCTCAAGTGCAGCAAAGGAAGTTGTTTGGATCAAAAAGTTCATTAGTGAACTTGGCATGGTTCCTAGCATTATGGATCCCATTGGTCTCTATTGTGATAACAATGGTGCTATCGCACAAGCTAAGGAACCTAGATCTCACCAATGATCCAAACACATACTTAGGCGTTATCACCTCATTCGAGAGATAATAGATAGAGGAGATGTGAAAATATGCAGAGTACCTACACTTGACAATATTTCTGACCCACTGACAAAGCCTCTTGCGCAGCAGAAGCATGATGGCCATACTAGATCTATGGGCATTAGGGGTATGCCTGATTGGCTCTAGTGCTAGTGGGAGATTGTTGGTGTAAGCCCTAGAGGCAAATACTTTTGGTAATTGTATCGAATTATTTATTAATAATTAAAAGGCTTTTTCTTTATTATGTTTGTTTAATAAAGTCCCTAGAATAGCTAGTCCGTTTAATGTATCAAGTGTGACCTAATCATGAGATCATATTAAACATAAGGACACTATTCTTAAAGTATCTGTAGTCGAGCTTTATTATGAAGTGGGATAACATTAAAGCATAAATATTATTATGTATATAGACTGATGATCACATCTCATGGATCATGGATAAGGAGTTATCAAGTCTTAAACATAGGCATGAATATTAAGAGTAATATTTATATTGGATTGACCCTCTATGAGAATACTATATAGAATGTTATGCAAAGTGTCATAAGTTATTCTCATGGTGATAATGGTGTATACAACCCTTCGACCTGAAAACACTATGGACCCTAGTTGTAGAGTCGAGTGCCTTATTGTTGATCAAACATTGTCCGTAACTGGATAACCATAAAGACAGTTGATGGGTACTCCACGAAGCATGCTAAGGGACATGAGTGACCTAGATGGAATTTGCCCATCCTGCGTAACAGGATAAATGTCTATGGGCCCAATATTAAACTGGAGAAGGATGACACGGTCTATGCCTTGTGTTTAATATAGGCATAAGGGCAAAAGGGTAATTATACACATAAGTATTATCATAGAAGGATTTGTCAGATCACATGACATTTTCGTGTCTTGGCTAGCAGTGATGTGTTGCTAGATACCGCTCACTGTTTATTATATTAAATGCGTGATTTAATATAATTGCCAATGCCGCGAAAACCTACAGGGTCACACACAAAAGGACAGATTGATGAGAGATAGAGTAACTAAGGAACACCGTAAGGTACGGTGCACTTAAGTGAATTGTAGAACATCGTAAGGTACGGTGTACTTAAGTAGAATAGGAAAAATTGTAAGGTACCACGCTCTTAAGTGATTTTGGAATATTATAAAACATGGGTCACATACACTTAAGTGGGCTTTTTAGCTTGCAGCCCACACAAGTGGTTCTATATATAGAACCCTTCTGCAGAAGCATTTAGTGCAGTTGCAATTTCGTTTCTCTCTCTCTCTCTCTCTCTCTCTCTCACTCAAAGCCTTCATTTGTAGCAGCTAGCACTGAGATTGAAGGAATCCGTTCATGTGAACTGAGTAGAGGCGTTGTCGTTGTTCAACATTCGTGATCGCTCCGTAGAAGAGGGGAGACTTACAATCTCACTAACTAGAATGTTATGCCTTTTGTGTTAAAAATTTAGCGTCGTGTTAAGCAATCGTAATTGGACTTATGTAAAAGTCACAACTATTTGAGGTCGGGCAATAGAATTTTGGTGTTAATGCATGTTAGAGACATAGTATAATGGACTATGCTCATGAAACATACCACACTCAAAAAGAATATGCAAAAGAGGTGGCCTAATCTCATCCATACTTATGTTGATTTCGGAATCAACTAGCCTTAGGATTTAGAGATATCATAGGCCAAATGGAGTGGATGCATAAAGAAGGGGAATTAGATGAAGAGGGAGGGGAATGGATCATAACTCAAATTGGTCAAAGGAGGACTTTTAACAAGTTAATATCATTCATTCATTTTGGGAGATGGAATGTATATTCCATCAATCCCCTAAATCCAATGATATTAACCTAGCAAAGTCAAATCAACCTTGACCAAGGCCCAACAACACAAGTCAAACTTACACAAACCATCACAAGAGGTCAACACAATTATTTAACATTTATTAAATTTAAAAATACTAAAATAATGCATTTAAATTAAATATGATTTGTCAAATTCCTAAAACCTCATCAAAACACCAAAGAAATGGCCATGCGATTTATCATAGGTCAAACAAGGTCAAAGGACCTTGGAGAAAAAATTTCAGAACTTTTAAAAACTTAAAAGTATTTTTAAACAATTCAAAATAATCACAAAATCAATTAAATCATGAAAAATATTAATAATGATCCAAAAAATAATTTTAATTCAGAATATGAAAGAGGATTTTATTTAAAAAAAAATTTGTGAAATTCTCATATTTTTTGGATCAATATTAAAATTAATATGAACTCATAAAATCAAATGAATTAAAACAAAAATAAAAAAAATAAAAAAAAACGTGGACCACTTGATCTCCCTCATTAATTAAGGCAGATCAAGTGGATGGAAACGCGCGTTCCATGGTGGAACTTAGTCAGCGCGCCACACGCGTGGTAATCAAAATCAACGCCTAAGATTAAAACATTTCAAATGGATCCTGTGGTCTGGAGATGTGCCAACACACTACCGGAGCCAGAGCTTCGGTCTTCTTCTCTAGTGGACCTCACAGGACTGGTCCACCCTCAACCATCACCAAAATAAAAAAGGAGGACATGATCTGAAAGAAAAAATGGCGTAGAGCACGAATCTGACCTCAATTTCAACTAACTCCAAATATATAAAAAGATATGAGGAGTTGAATTTTGAGGTGTGACAACTGAGTTGCTTCGATTTAACCTCAAAACAACTCAATCTTCTTGCCTACATTGGTAGGACTTCAGATAACCAAAGATCCAAGAGAATTTATGAGAATTGAGTGAGAATCTAAGAGAAGAAGTTTTTTGAAATTTACCTTCACTGATGTGCAGAAATGGATCTTGCTTGCTTCAACCTTGATCTGATCACACTTGAGAAGCTTGCAGGAGAGGTTTGACAATGGTATAAAGCTTTGGATCCTGGAGTTTCCGAATCTCCAAACAGTGAGATTCAAACTTAATTTTCAAGTTAAAAATTCTCAGGTTTTCCTTTGAATGGTGAGGGTTTCAATTGGGGGGCAAAGCTGGCGCGCAAGGTGTCTTTGAATTGAGCTTCAAGGGCCTGTATTTATAGCAATTGGGACTGATATTGGCACACTTGAAAAATTGCTAAATTTGGACATTTCATGCACAAGCTTGCATGGGCGTGTACAAGCCCATGAAGCAATCCAATTTGATCCATATACAATCATTCTGAATTTCAAATGAGGCTTGGATGTCAAGGCAATGTGAAATGTGATTTTTGGCATTTGATTTCTTCCAATCATGTAGACCTATTAAAGCCATGCGCAACCCAAGCAAACTTTATCCAAAATGCATGAAATTTGATTCTTTGGAAAGCTTAGATCAAGGGGAACAAATTTTATGTTGGACACTTTTTCATTTGAAACTTGGATCATGGTGAATTTTGAGTTGGAAATTTGGAAATTTCAACATGTTGAAAATTTTTCTAAGTGTCAAGCCATATATCTCAATATTCGACCTTGCTTAACTTCTTATGTGAGCTTCAAATGAGAAAAGTGTCTTCATCAAAGTTGTATCTATTTCAAAGACCTTCAAAATTGTCACCAATTTAATGTCATTTGGATTTATAATGATAGAGTTATGCATTTTTGAAGTTGAGGAAAATCACTTGTTCAATGGTATAGGTCAAAAATGACCTATAATGTATCCTCATATCACATGCTCATAAAAGTTGAACTAGCTCTCACTCCAAACATCAAATTTGAATTAGACATATTTAATTTTATTGTGCAACTTGGAAATCTTTCATCTCATAAAAATTGAGCAAGTTATGGCATTGGGAAGTTGACTTTCAAATTAGGGTTTAGACAAATTGACCTATAATGTTTCAACATAGAAAATGGTTTCCAAGAAAAACTAGATCTAGGTCTCAACATGAATGTTGTTTGGAATGTCATTTAGAGTAACGTTTCTCTTGTAATCATTTCCATATGGTGAAAATTGTAGGAGATAGGGTCTAGGGGGACCCAGTTTTGATTAGATGAATTCATCTGGCCAACCACCATCAACCAACTTGCTAACCTTCAATTCTATTGGATTTCTAGGCTCATGGTAGATCATATATGCATAAGATTATTAATTTTGAAGTGCCCTTTGAGAAATTTTATTAATTGGTGAGATAGCTTGTTGGAGAAGTTATCAAGATACCCAGTCAAACTAGGGTTTCCAAGGCAAATCACTTCCAAGCTCTTGAAGAAAACTTGACCAATATAACATGTAGAAATGATTGGGACTCATATATGATTCTTTGAGACCTTATGGACCAATCCTTGGTTGTGTTCTTAGCCATGAGGGTCTTAAACCCTAGGTGTGAACTTGCTAGATCAATGGTGATCATGCCCTATTTACAAAAGAGTTAGGCAAATACAAAGACATATTTATGGTATTTTGGTTAGTAAAATGATAATATACAAGTATGATACAATCACATGGTTCTTGGTGATCTCTCCCAAAACAAACCCAATGAGAGAGGGGTAAGGAGGATGTCAAGGTGTGATCTCAATGCTAATGCATATGATGAGATTACATGAGGGATCTTAGGGTCAACATTGGGGTCTTACATATACCCTTAAATATTTATTATTCTCTCTCCTTTAAATTATGTCAATTTATCTTTCCAATACTTTTAATGAAGGACAATTTTGTAAAACCCTTCCTAATTTCTCTTTTTCATACCATGATTATTACATTTCTTAATACGTCTGAAAAGTCAAAAATGACTTATAATAAAAAATGGAGGGAGTAATACCTAAGACTTATGGATCTAATATTCTGAAAAGTTCATAAACTAATGTCAAAGTTTATCCAAGACAAAATTTCTATAAAAGGAAACTCTGGAATGGGCCTAGACATGACTTTAATGTAACAACACATATTAAGAAAAATCCTAGAGTAACTAACACAAAAGGACCCATAAGATTATGGGTACCAAAATCTAAAATTGTGTCTGCAGATATGCTAAAAGGAAAGATAATGCATATGTCCTAATGTCTGGACTATGGATGACTATAACCTATAGCAAGAGGAGAGCATATGCTCCAAATTCTAACTCTGAAAGAGGAAGGAAAGTGGGAGTCTGGAGATAAGCAGAGTAAGAGTACTATGGTTACTAGTACTACTAAGCTCTAAGAATGTGTTGAACAATGACCAGGTTCAAAAATAAGAGTGCGTAAGACTGATTCTCATCAGTAACAACATTGTTGGAACCAAAAGTTCTTCAGAAGCTACACTAAGGCATGTCTAAACTCATTTTTTTATCTAGACAACTTTTGTGAATGAGATTTTATTTACTTTATTCTATGTATCTATCTACTTGATGCATAACCATCTTAGATAATATGTATGCGTAAGAATTTTTAGAACAAGTTGAAAATATTTTAACTGTGGCCTTGTTCCTATTCTTTATTCAGAACCAGCATTTTTGAGCTCAAAAAGTTTTGATCAAAAAGTGTTGTTGTTCAAACTCAATTCATTAATGAGTTGTTTTGCTTGTCTTACCCTTTATCTTTTTTAAAGACTTAATTCTTTTCTAAGAAAGAGTTTCTGATCTTATTAAAAAGCTTAATTCTGAATACGGGTATCAAAGACTAATGCTGATCAAAAGTAACTTCATCAAAGCCTTAAATAGTGTCTGATGACACATGGATTTTGAAAAGCATCAAGCTCTAAGACTCAGAAAAAGAATATGGATTACTTTTAACTTTTTAAAATGAAAAATCTGTTGACATCTGTTTTCTAAAAATCCACATATCTAAAAATTGATATGCTAGTTGTGAAGCTATTTGGGAAGAATTTGTAGAGTAGTAATGCTTTACTCCTTAGATTCTTTGTGGCCTCTCTCTCTCTCTCTCTTGTCATTTCTTACTGTTTCTTTGTATTTATTTATCTTACTTGTTGGTTTTCCAAAAGATTTTCTGTGAATTGTCTTTTCAAAATCTATATGTCTTAAATCTTTTTCTCTCTTGGTTATGCCTTTTCATTCCCTATTTAAAATGATCTCTCTCAGACTAAGTTTTTCATTCTTGTTTTACAAACTTGTCTCTCAAACCTGGTTGACACATTTATACAACCTTGCTCTGCTTTTTCAAAAATTCATATCTCCCGCTCCTGAGATGACCTTTAGCTCAAACCTTGGCGTGAAAAACCAAATGGAGAGCATCAATGAAAGGCTAGTCCTCCTTGAAGAATTGGGAGTTTTTGACTATGATCTTCTGATTCTCCTTCACCAGGCATAAGAGTGAAATTTCATTAAGTAATTTTCAACCTCCTTAAGATAATAATGCTTGTCCTTGAGAGAAAGTTGCTCTTCATTCCTTTTGAATAAGTTTTGGGTGAAATTTTCTCTCTGCAAGGAATGATTGTAAATCTGGATGAGGTTTCATTTAACCTTGGGATGAAGAGTTACTGATGAAGATTATGTTGTTTCATAAGGACATCCCAACTCACTCTTCCTAAACTCAAGCTTTGGTAGTCTTAATAATCTTCCTTAGTTTTTCTTTTTTCTTTCTTATCCTTGTGTCTTTGTTTTTCCAATTTCGGTAATAATTTGTATTTGTAGAGATCCAATCCTTCGTGTAAGCTATTGGATCAAAAAGAGTACTTTTGTTTCTAGGTTGTATCATTTCTGTTTTTTTCTCCTTTGTAATTTTATTTTGCTTAAGACTTGTATGTTCAAATTCTTAGTTTAATTTTATGTACCTTTCTTAGCCTCTGACTGTATAACCAAAGTAATTTCTATGGTTAGTTAGATGTATCAAATGAATCTAATGAAAAATAAATATCAAGTTAAAAGCGTTGTGTTTTATTTTAGAATTATGAATTTCCTAATCAGTTTGCAATAAAGGAAATAATTATGACTAAAAGATGGTATGAAAATTAAAAAGGTAAAAAGAACTTTATTGAACTAAAGGAATGATTACAAAAAGATGTTTATAACATTAATCTTAATCATCCCTAAGTCTCCAAGCATAGAAAAAGTTTCCCCAATCTAAATCCAATTCCTCTTCTTCATCTGAATCAAAATGAAGCACTTCTCTTAATCTTCTTATCCTCTTGGACTTCTTCTTCTTCTTACTAATCTTATTATGTGACTTCAGTGCCTAAGGAAGAGAGGTTGAATGATTTTTTTCAGAAGGTCTGACCTTTTGATCAGAAGTTGCCTCAGAGACTAGAGGAGCCTCTGAAACAATGAGAGTAGTAGATTGTTCAGAAGTTTATTCATATTGAACCAGATGTATCTTGAGTGAATATGGATTTGTGTTTTGACTTGAACATGTGCTTTTATATGAAAATCTCGGAAGATCAAACACTTTGCATGTTTAAGTTTCCGATCTTTGAAATTCTCAAGGCCAATCACTAATTAAGCATGTCATACTAGATCATAATTACTCATCGGAAACTGAAATGGTAGTGATTTACCATAAGAAGTAAATAATTTATTTGGTTCATTGTCTTTTCTTTCAGATTCTTGAAAAAGTTTTAAATTGTTTTAAACTTTCTTCTTCTTTTGAAAACTATTTTAATCCTTTAAATTATTTCAAATATTTCAGTGTTGTAAACTCTTTTAAAATTTTGTGCATTTAAAATGTTTTAATTTTTTTCCAGTTTTATTGTTTTTCTCTTTCTTTTAAAAATCTTTTTAATAATGACAAAGGGAGAAAAAATTCATAGAGTATTTAAGAAGAGACTGAAGTATCAGAACCTAAACAAAGTAGTTTCTGCCAAAACAACTTCTGAGTTATAAGCTTTATGTTATTTATATATTTTAGTAATTTATCTTATTGAGATTAAATGACTAATTTGATTAACAAAGACACGACTTAAGGAAATCTTACAAACCTTACCTTAATGCACTGTCAGGCTAAAGCAAGAGCTTACAAACCTCAACCTAAGGCCTGCCAAACTCAGGGGGAGCTTACAAACCTCAAACATCAAAATTAGAATTTTTTTTTATTAAAATTATAGCATTCAATTAACATAGATAAGGAGTTTATGGGACCTAACAAACCTCATCTTAATGGATTATCAGACTTAGGGGGAACTTACAAACCTCACCTTAATGGATTGTCTAACTTAGGGGGAGTTTTCAAACCTCAAACTCTAATGTTAGACTGTGTTAATTAAAGCATTAACCATCATTCTTAAATACATTTGTTTGTAATAATCAAACAAAGGGAGATTGTTGGAACAAGATTTGTTCATGCCCTTAAAAGGTATTGATGATAATAAAGTATTTAAATAACAATAGGGTTTGCTAATAGTTATTCAAGTGTGCAGGTTATGAAGTCAAACTATATCAAGGTTTCAATTCTATCAAAAGACCCAATTCCATAAAGAAGTTATTACGATTCTGATTGATCAGAATCTGTAGTTGTTCAACAACATCTAAAGGCTTCAGACTCTTGTATCGACCCAACTTCTAATGACAGCTCAACTTCTAAAAGAATGAAGAACATTTGATTTGTATACTATACCAAAGAAGTCTTGTCTTATCAAAGCCTCAAAAGTATGTACAAAGTTTACTAGGGTTTCATTTGGTAAGGCTCGAAAAATATAGATGTGACATCTTCAGTTTGCTCTACCTGTTGGTAGATATTTAGTACCTTGAAAGAAACTGAAAGCGTTGTTATTATTCAGTGGACAAAGCTTCAAACTAGATGCTAGTTTCCAACGTCTCTCCTGGCATACTTCTTCACCAAGCTTGCCCATTATATTCAAATCTTCCAACGACTATTTTCCTATTCCTATAAAAGGAAGTTCAAAGATGTGAAGAAAGTGATGAAGATAATTGATCAAGTTGATCAATATGGGTTCATTGACTTTTGTTGAAAACTATGCATATGCTAAAGATTCAAATATTATGGAAGTATTTGAATAAGTTATCAACAGAACCACACAACACAATGAGGATCTGATACAAGCAAGAACGCATTTGTATATTTTTTAGCTTGTACTATAGGGTCTTAAGATTTATTATCATTGTTAATCTTAGAAATATTAAAGACATCAGAATTTGTGTTGTAACTATGCATCATTGATAAAAGTATTAAGTGCATTTGTAATTACTATCCTAAACCACTTTTACAATATGTAAGAAGTATCTTGCTGAGTGCTTGAGCAAAGAAGTCTCTTTCTGATGATTGAGCATTGAAGTGTCTTTTTGATGATTGAGCATTGAAATCTCATACTTGAAGGTGGAGCAAAAAGTCTTTTTATGGATAGATTGAGCATTGGAGTCTCATGCTTGAGGGAAGAGCAAGAAGTCTCTGAAGGTTGAGAAAAACAAGAAAGGGGGGTTTGAATTATTTTGGAAATAAAAACTTTTTAAGAAATCAGACACACACGGAATAAAAAGGGAAATAACACAGAATTTTATACTGGTTCGCTTGAAATTCAAAGCTACTCTAGTCCACCCGACCAAGGTGATTTCTCCTTCAAAAAGGACTTAATCCACTAACCTTAAAAGATTACACAACCAATCGTCTAAGAGAATAATCCCTTATCCCTCTCAAGTATTCAGACTACACATAGTCACTTGAGGAAGTATTTTAAGCAAAAGTATGAATTGTAATGTAATGTGCTTCTAGCAAACAAGCAAGAATTATAGAATTATAAGAACAATAGCTCTTCACGTAAGAGCAGCAGCTCGTGAAAGATAAGAAAGAATGATTGAGAGTTTTCGTATTCTTGTGTGTCTCGGGTGTATCTTCTTGTGAAGTATTCAGTCCTTTATATAGGCATTGAGAAGGACCGTTGAAGTGATGACAGGATCTTAGTCATTGAAGAATGTTTATTGTCATTACTCTCCTTATTTCTTTCTAAAATAGTTTAGCGCGCCTCATTATTTCCTTCTAGAAATAATTTCTTTCCAAAACTAGATTTCTTTTCGGTTACATGTTTTGAACTGATGAATTTGTATCAGAGTCTTGGTAGATCAGAGTTTAACGTTAGAGGTTGATAATGTCTGACCACATCAGAGTTTCAAAATGCTCTTGACTTCTTCAGATTCAGAGTCTGGATTCAGTCTTCTTTACCAGAGTTTCTGACTTCTTTCTGTTGCGCCGGTAACTGCTTTGATCAGAGTCAGAACCTTCTGGACGCGTTTTCTCTGAGTAGCATCTGATAGTTGAATTTTGTATCTGATGTGTTGATCTATCTGATTGCTTGATCAGAGTCCTGCACAGTTAAGAAATTTTTTGTTAGAGTACCATTTTTCTTTCATCCTTTATTATCATCAAAACCTTAGAGATACATTATAGAACCAACTTTGTTCTTACAATCTCCCCCTTTTTGATGATGAGAAAACAATACAGAGAAGAGATAGAACAGTACAAAAATATTTCTGA
The DNA here is from genome assembly GCF_024323335.1 of Lathyrus oleraceus. NCBI lineage: Eukaryota > Viridiplantae > Streptophyta > Magnoliopsida > Fabales > Fabaceae > Lathyrus > Lathyrus oleraceus. The sequence goes on from NC_066582.1 coordinate 169,861,983, forward strand.
TCAGATAGAAAGGGGAACTCCTCCTGACTTAGATCCTTGGATTAATCATAAGTTCTTACCGGACCTTCCTTGGTTTAGTGCTTTAGCTACTTTCTTATATATCTTAAGTCATTAATTTAGTAATAATTTTTAATAATGTTTGCAGTGCTTTGAGAAGATTTAGTTATGTTTCCATCATACCTGTTTTAGTTCTCCCCCTTTTCGTCAGAATAAAAAAGACATAGCAAAAAGATGATATTAATAAAGAGAGCAGTTACAGATAAACAACACATAGGGCAGATAGCAGGAAAAAAAACATCAAAACAGAGAAAGCAACAAGCAAATAGCCTAGGTGCCTAAGGGTTTGGAAGTAGAGGCATCCGTTGGAGCAGCTGGGACAACATGTTCTGAATGTTGATGTTGACAGAATCATGTTGATCCAGCCTGGCCCGAACTACCTATTGTTCTTTCTGCAGCTCCTCTAGAGTCTTCAAGACTAGAGGGACGAACCCAGAGTTGGAGTGCTCCCCCTGAGTCAGTGCATTAGCGTTGGATTTGGCAGCTACTTCTTCAGCAATATGAGCTGCTTCTTCAGCGTCAGCTTTAGCTTTTGCCTCGGCCTCAGCAGCAGCGGCAACAACAACAGCATCAGTGGCAGCCATGGCTTCAGCTTCTCTGATTCGCTGTAGTTCTTCTTGGAGTGCTTTCTCTTTGGCTTCCTTCCTTGCCCGTTCCTCAGCTTCTATGGCTAAGCGCTCTTGAAATCTAATACCGGCGTCTCTGATAAAGTCGTTGTGGACTTGTTCAGAGAGGCCTTTCAGTTTGAAGGCTTCAGAGGTCATCCAACTTATTACTCTGTTCCAGTGGATCCTTACAGTAGAGGGACCATCACTGATGCCAGAATTGATGGTCAGAGACTTAACCTTCTCGACTGAAGACTCTGCAAACACCTGTATTTCTTCTTCAAGGGTAAGAAGGGTAGTTTATGGTTTAGTGGCAGAGGCTGGGGAGGGTGGAGAGGGTGAGTTTGGGGCATTGAGATTGAGTGTGAGAGTGATGGAGGCAGCGAAAGTGATGGGTGGTGGAATGTCAGAGGGTGACTGTGTTGTTTGTTCAGGTTCTGGGTGTGGTTCAGATGATGGGTGGGTTGGTTGTGGTTCAGAGTGGATTGGTTGTTGTGCAGGTGGTGGTGTTTGTTCAGATGTAGTGGGATTTAGATGTTCAGGAGGTGGGGAAGTAACTTCTTGTTCAGGTTCAGAGTGTGATCGCTATTGAGAGGCCAGAACATGGGCTTGTAGCTGATCCAGAGTGGGGGATTGGGGGTCAGATGGTTCGGTGTCGGATGACAGTTCGTAGTATGATTGGGATTATGGAGATGGTGATGATGATGGTGAAGTGGTTTCATTCAGCATTTCTGCTTCTGAAACGGGTCGTGTGGTGGTAGCAAGGTTAAATTTAAGTGAGGGTGGGTTAGACGTTCTGGTGGTTGAGGGAGGAGTGTCAGAGGTGGTGTATATAGGGGTGGAATGGGGAAGAGAAGAAGCAAGAGGTTTTATTTAAACAAAGCGAGAGAGAGGTATAAACTTACTTGGAAAGCCATCCAGAGGGACTGGAGGTCTTGACCCAGAGGATTCTCCTAGCCTTGCTTTCTTCGCCTTCTTGGACTTCTCAGAGGGCTCTCGCATCCTCTTCATGAAGTTAGGTAGATGCTCAGGAAGCCAGACCATTGTGAAGTCAGAGATATCCACCCCTTGATTGGCAAGGTCCTGTAGATAGTAGGCCACAACCTCTAAAGGGTCAATCTTGGAGAACAGGTAGAGTCCGTTAGGAATCTCCCTCTGATCCCTGAGTGCTTCCCAGGAGGTATCAAGTGTTGGTTTGGCTCTGACTTGATCAATGATTCCCATGCTCTTCAGATTCCGAGCATTCAGCGGTCTTCTAGTGTCAATGATGACATCTTCCATGAGTTTGAGCTGAATCAGGTGATCCACTAAGCCACTCTCAATCAATACATTTGATATGAGTCTCCCTAGAGGGATGTAGTTCCTTGTCTTCATGTTGTTTCTGGTGTTTTTGACTAAGTCTCTGAAGTACTTGAAGAGAAGTGCATGTAGACACGGTTTCAGACCCTTGTGAATGCAGTACAAGATACACTTCTGATCTGTGTTGATATAGTCAGAAGAGTTTGAAGCAGGGCGATGATGAATAGTGCCTAAGATGATATTCAACCAGACCCGGAGGTTCTAATGTAGCTCCTTGTTCTTGGAATGCTTGCCTTCAGCACTCTGTTGGAAGATGGTAGGGTTGATTTCCTGGGACAAGTATTTTTCCCTAGGGTTTATGTTGTAGATGCGTCTTCCTCCTGTCTTCTCCATGTTCAGAAGGGAGGCAATGGATTTCTCAGTGATGACTATCTTGACTCCCAGAACGTAGGAGACAATGTAGTGATCATCCGAGTCTGCAAAACGCCAGAACTCCTTCACCATATTTGTGTACACAGGACCATAAAGGCATTGAAAGTAGGTTTCCCACCCTTGCATTCTCAATTCTTCAGTAAGGTCTACGCCATTTTTCTTCATGTTTTCGAAATCAACTAACGATTCACAAAGAACTTCAAGCTTCTCAAAGGGAGTTGCTAGATGGATGTGGGGCTCACGATCGAGGATATGAGGTTCCTTGTAGATTGGGGTTGAAACGATGTCGATGGTTGCTGTAGTTTGTTGACTTGAAATAGGTGTTTGCTCCGTTGAGCTCATTTGTTGGGAGAAGTTGTAAACAGATTGTTGCTAAGAATCTATGAAGAACAGTTGAAGGTGATGTTGAAGGATTGAAGAGTTTGATGAAAACTATAGAAATCTTTGAAGGAGATGAAGAACTGAGAGAATGAGGGTTTTGTGAGGTCGTGAGTGTAAAGTGTGCTAATGGAGTATGTGAAATGAATTTATACACAATAGGATGCATGCAAAACGACAACAAGATGAGAGTTTAACTGTTAAGAAATTTAATGCAGCACGTTAACTAAGTAAGCACATTTGGAGGAGAATGATTACAACCCATGATGGAGGTCTAATCCCCAAATCAGCATACTGCTCGAGGAGATATCAAGAGTCTGTCTCTTGATTTCTGCTAGACAGTTGTCTAGAAGTTCCAAGGTCAGACGCAAGATGTCCATGTGTTACATTATCTGATCTTCAGGAATACCAAAGGGTTCGATCCTGAGGATATTTGACTCAGATGACTTCTAACTGGTAGTAGCATCAGAGTCAGATACAGATTCCAGGTAGTTACTTCAGAGTCTAATTTTTCTATTTCAGGGGCACATTTTATTCTGGACAATTTTGAATGTTTAAATTTTTCAAGATAAAAAAGAATCTATCTTCAGCCAGGGGTTTAGTAAAAATGTCAGCCCATTGATGGTATGTATCAATAAAATTTAAAATGATTACCCCTTTCTGAACATAGTCTCTAATGAAATTATGTTTTATTTCTATGTGCTTATCTATGGAATGCAAAATAGGATTCTTACTTAAAAAGATGGCAGCAGTATTGTCACAGAAAATAGGAACCTTACTCTAAAAAATCAGAAGGTCTTCAAGTTGATTCTTCATCCAGAGCATCTGAGTAGTGCATAGTGATGCTGATATATATTCTGGTCCTGCAGTGGACAAAGCTATGGTTGATTGCATTTTGCTGGCCCGGGATATCAGATTCTTTCCCAAGAACTGACAGTTCCCAGATGTACTTTTACGTTCCATTGTATCCCCTGCGTAATCTGCATCACAATACCTAGAAAGTCTATACTTTGATGTTTTCTCATACATCAGGCCCAGGTTAGAGGTTCCTTTCAGATGCCTGAGTATTCTTTTAACAACTATTAAATGAGATTCTCTACGATCTGATTGGAATCTGGCATAGAGACATACACTAAACAGAATATCAGGACGTGTAACAGTCAGATAGAGAAGAGAGCCTATCATACCACGATAGAGCTTCTGATAAACCTTCTGGCTAATTTCTTCTTTTTCCAGAATGCAGGTTGGATGCATAGGTGTCTTAGCATGTTTGCATTCAACCATTTCGAATTTCTTCATAATGTATTTTATGTATTTACTTTGATAAACGTAGGTATCTTCTGAAGCTTGATTGATTTGAATCCCTAGAAAGAACTTTAGTTCTTGCATTAAGCTCATTTCAAATTCTGCCTGCATTAGCTCAGAGAATTCTTGACATACAGAAGGGTTAGCTGAACCAAAAATAATGTCATCAACATATATCTGGCATATCATGAGATCATTTCTAATGTTTTTACAGAAGAGTGTAGAGTCAACCTTTCCTCTAATAAAGTCATGTTCCAGAAGGAAGTTACTTAGTCTATCATACCAAGCTCTAGGAGCTTGTTTTAAACTGTACAGTGATTTCCTGAGTTTAAAAACGTGTTCTGGACATTTAGAGTTTTCAAAACCTGGAGGTTGATTGACATAAACTTCTTATGATATATAACCATTAATAAATTCACTCTTGACATCCATTTGATATAGTTTAATAGAATGATTTACAGCAAATGAAACAAGTAAGCGAATAGATTCTAACCTGGCGACTGGGGAAAAGGTTTCGTTGTAGTCAATACCTTCTTATTAACTGTACCCTTGTGCCACCAGTCGTGCTTTTTTTCTGACTACTTCTCCCTTTTCGTTCAGTTTGTTTCTGAACACCCATCTGGTTCCAATAATATGAGTTCCTTTAGGCTTTGGAATAGGATCCCAGACGTCATTCTTTGAGAATTGATCTAGCTCTTCTTTCATAGCTAGAACCCAGTCGTTGTCTTGAAGTGCCTCATCATAGGAAGTAGTTCGATTAGAGATACTATCCCTAGAGGAATTTCTTCAGATACTTTGAATGTTGACCTAGTTCTGACAGGTTCATCCTTGTTTCCCAGAATCAAATCTTCAGAGATGTTGGGGCGGCTTCTTGATTTCTTCTGGATAGTTGAGACTTCAGTTACATCTGGACTTTGTTTATCAGATACTTCTGGTGCTTTAGTCTTTTCGTCAGAGCCTGCAAGAGTAATCTCTAGATTTGTAAGTTTCTCAACTAGCTTTGACTTTTCAGGGTCAAGCTTATCATTAAATCTAACATGTATTGATTCTTCCATAATTTTGGTCTCTGTATTGTATACTCTGATAGCCTTTAGAGCATTCTGAGTATCCTAACATAATACCTTTTTGTGCTTTTGAATCAAACTTGTTTAGATGTTCTTTAGTATTGAGAATAAAGCAAGAGCATCCAAAAGTATTGAGATTACGTCATAACTGTTATCACTTAATTGACTTATTGATAACAGAATATGCATTAATCCTTCTACATAGAGAACATCAGATATAGAGGGAAGAGTTCCATTACCAATAGTTTTGGAGCCTCTGATCCTTCCTTTTTGATTTCATCTGAAACCTACGAAGCCAACATCTTTAAGTTCCAGGCTTTGGAACATATGCTTTCTTCCTGTCATGTGTCACGAGCATCCAGAGTCCAGGTACCATGATTGATGTCTTAACTCTGTTGCATAAGATATATGCAACATAAACAATCTTATCCTTTGGTACCCAAAATCTTTTGGGTCCTTTATGATTAGTTTTCCCAGAGTTTCTTAGAACTTTGGGTTTTCTAGCATTATCAAAACATTGTGCTTGTGTATGTGTGTAGTGATAAGAAAAAGGAGATTTAGGTTTGTCATCTGTGGAAGTTTTATCTTCACTGGGGACATACCCTATTCCTCTTTTATTATTCTGACTTACTCCATAAATCATGGATGCCATTCGGCTCCTTTCTATCCTATTTTTCAGAAAATTTTGAAAAGATTTTTCATATTCATATATCATTGTGTTAGAAGTTTGTGGGGCTTAAGATAGTGCTTCTTCAAGTTTTAAACATTGTTTATTTGTGGAGTCTCTTTCTTTTATCAAAGTTTGATTTTCATATTTTAGTTCTGAAGTAGTTATCTCAAGCTTATCACATTCTTTGATTGTTCTTTCAAGAACTCATTTTAAAGCCTTAAATTTTTGTTTAAGTTTCTAATATGAGGTTAGAGTTTCAGAAAGGCATGATTCAAGGTCAGAGCGAGAAAGATCATAAAATACCTCTTCAGAGTCAGATTCTCCATCTGATGTATTTCTGGAGGTGATAGCCATGAGTGCAACATTTGCTTGTTCTTCAGAGTCTGATTCGGATGAATCAGATCCACTGTCGTCCCAGGTGGCCATTAGTCCCTTTTTAGTGTTGAATGAACTTTTCTTGAAATTCTCTCTTCTAGAGCTTTCTTTCTTCAACTTGGGATATTCATTTCTGTAATGACCTATTTCCTTACATTCATAGCATGTTATATCTTTGTTTGACTTACCTCTGGAAGTTTATTCTGAGCGGTCCCCCTTGGGTCTTGGTCTTCTGAAGTTATTATTCCTTTTTCTCCAGAGTTGTTTTACTCTTCTGGTTAAAAGGGATAATTCTTCTTCATTGTCAGAGTCTTCCTTCTCAGAGTCGTCATTGTCTTCCTCTTTAGCCTGGAAGGCTTTGTTTCTATCTGGTTTGTGTCTTTTGGATCTGGACTTTAGTGCTACAGACTTGATCTTCTTTTGAGGCTCATCTTCCTCCAGTTCTATCTCGTGGCTTCTGAGTGAACTGACGAGTTCCTCAAGGCTGATATTGTTCAGATCTTTTGATAACTTTAAAGATGTGACCATGGGTCTCCATTTCTTTGACAAGCTTCTAACAATCTTTTTGACATGATCCATGTAGCAGGGTTTTCATTACCTTTAGGTTTATTGACTAAACCAAAAGTAAACATACAATTTGAGTCGCCACCGCACTTTTATTTGTCCAAAGGAAAGGCTAAAAAGCGAACAAAAGCCAAGTAAGAAGTTTTATCAAATCAAAAACTAATAAAAATGTCAGAGATCTGGGTAAGGGGGTTGGTTATGAAATGGGAAGGTTTTATGCACCCAAAACATCCTTAGTACTCTAAGGGAACCCTTTTTTGCAAATATGTGTTGTAGGTTGGTATTTGTGAAAATATGTGCAAAAGACTGGAGGGATGAGAAAAGAATAGATTATATTTACAAATTTGTTGTTTGAATGGATGAACCCATTGCCTATGTACCATCACAAAGGTAGGATCAAAACCTCGTAGTTCGGGGTAAAAATCACAAAGATTGATGAATTAATTTGATCAAAAGCCTTAAGGTCTTTTGTTATCAAAGGGAGAAAACTCAACCTAAACCAACAATCCACCATGTGAGGAAGGCTTCAACATACTAGTGAGGGGTTAACCCTATAATAAGCATGGAAGACTTATAATCCAACCACTAAGGATGAGGTGAGATTTACATCAACCACTATAATAACTCAAACCTATGACTAATGTTTATGAAAAGGTTTTAATAAGGTGGCCATTGGAACCACAAAAACAACTTGAAATGAGTTATATTTACAAGTTAGATTTATTTACAAAATGAAGTTAAAGTTGGATTAAGATTTATTCACAATGAGTATTAATGAAAATGGTTTTTAAAAGTCAAAGGCATAAGGCCTAGGTTTCTAATTTGAAACAAAGTCAAAGTTTTAAAAAGATTTTTGGCTTGGTTAGAGTGGGGAGAAGAAGAGAAGGGCTAGTCCTAATGCATACAAAGATAAGAGAGAAGATAAAACCCTTGGAGTTCCTTCTCTTGAAATCATAGAGATGATTCAAGATGCTCCTTTCCTTTGGACTTGGCGCACAATCAAGCAATCAAATAAATTAGATTCAAGCTCCTAGGATCTCCATTTGGCCTGTCTCTCTTAACTTGGTTACTCATGACAATGGTCCTCTTTGCTATCTCAAGATGGAATCCCTATCACACAAGAGCAAACATCAAAAAGTTCACAACACAATAAGAGGAATGGACAAAGAAAAGGTTTGGATGAGAAGTCCTTTAAAGTCAACTTTGAAATTTAGCATTCTAAAGGCAGGAGGCCTAGTTGTTCTTCAACAAATTTCGCATTCTAAAGGCATGAGGCCTAGTTGCTCTTGAACTCCTTTAAGCGTGGGTATGTCCCAATTCTAAGTCCTTTCTCCTTTTTGCATTTGGTTCACACAAAACAAAGACAAAACAAACACAATATAACGATATATTTATATACAATAATGAGCTCAAATGAGCGAAAGAAAAATGACATAAACATAAAGTATGTGCTCAAGTGAGCAAAGTGAAAAGCAATATGAATAAATGAGCAAGAAAGTAAATTGCATTAAATGTAAAGGGCAAGAAATTAAATGCTCAAATTAAAGTTAGTAATTAGTATGGTTATGTTAGTTTGTCATGAGACAATGTAGCGCTATGTTAAGCAATCGTAAGTGGACTAATGTAGTAGTCACACCTATCTTAGGCCGGTTAATAAAACTATAGGCAAATAAACACAAGTTAGAGATCATGACTAGTAAGCCAAGCTCCTAAAACTTGCCATGCCAAAACAAAAAAGGGGAAGGGCCTTGTATGGACATTAGGTTTTTTGCTTGACGAAGAAGCAACCTATCTTGGATTGAGTTTGGTTTGGATCAAAGAAGGTTAAACCTCTCATTTGTCAAGACCAAGCATAAGACATTAACTCATTGACCTAAATTATAAAAAGAAAGGGATGAACATGAAATGGATGAAAAGAGAATTCAAGTATCAAGTTCAAATGATCAAATGTGAATCAAATCATCATCAATCAATGCTAAACAGAAAAAAAAAATGAAGATTACAAGTCAACAAGTCAACCATATTTTTTTGGTATTTTTTGAATTAAAAATAAAATCCAAAATAAAATGAACAAAATAAGGTCAAACCTCAAATTTAATTCAAATCAACTTCAACAAGTCCAATTAAATTATCATAGGTCTAACATGGTCAAACAAACTTTGACAAAAAATTTCAACAATTTTTGAAATCAGAAATTATTGTAAAACAATTAAAAACAATGAAAAATGAATTAAAATCTCAAATAAATCTCAAACCAAATAAGAAATTGATGAGACTATTTTTCATTGATTTATCATGATCCATAGGTGTTAGGAAAATATTTTTTGGATTTTTTAAATATCAAAAAGTAATTAAAAATGAATTAAAACTATTAAAAATCAAATAATTCACAAAAAATATTAAATGAAGTCACAAAAATAATTAAAAATAAAATATGAAACTAGATTTTTCAAGAATTTTTTTGGCATTGGTCTCATATTTTTGTGACTTCAAATAAAATATTTATGAAATTTTGAAAATAAAAGGAATTAACTAAAATTAAAAGAAAATAAGGAAAATAGAAAAATCCAGCGCCATCAGATCATTTCATTAATTGACGTGGCAAGGCATCAAGGGCTCAGAGGCGCGGATACAAGGCACACATGAGTCAAGCGCGCAACACATTGCATTAAAACAAGTCAACACATGGAATGGCCAAGATTAAAACGTTTAAGCACGATCCAAGGGCTCTGAAGATACACACGTGGTACAAGCGGTGGAAAACACCTTCTTCGACGAAGTACCAGAATTTGACCACCACGCTTAGGAAAATAAATTGCAATGAAAATGAAAAATGAAGACATCATAATGAAGCTGAGGTGATGTACATCACCACTGTAACCATGGATCATCCTCACAGTTTCTATTTAGAGAGAAACGTGAGCTTGAAATTCATGGTGGGCAAATTGGAATGACACGATTTGCACAATTAAGACCACCATTGGCCTGCCTCAAGTGAGAGGACTTCAGAAAACCACTCAAACCAAATAAATTCACATTGTATAGCAAGATCTAAATCAAAAAATTTTGAGGTTCTACCTCTAAAATGAAGCTTCAAACATCATGAATCCTTCAAGAACTTGATCTGCTTTTGCTCTGGAAGTTTGATGATGATGATAGGTTAAGGAATTGAGCTTTCAAAATCAACTAATGATGTTGAATTTCAAGCTTGAAAGAGAAAGAGAAAACTGAAAATTCCTTTAGTGAGGGTTGGGATTTCAATTCAGCAGCAACTCAGATATCCACCTGGTTCCCAATTGAAGCTCAAGGCACCTCTATTTATAGTTGGATGTGGCTGATTCCCACGCTTCTTTCATGTGCATGGACATTTTAATTTTGGTGCATGGGCCTGTACAGGCGTGTGCAAAGCCCAAAGGTGGATGCAAAAGTTTGCTGAGATCATGAGAACACCATTTGGTCGTGTGCATTGGACTGAAACAACTTGCATTTCAAGTTTTCACCATAAAATATCAAAATGAACACGAAGAAATATCTCTTCGAAACTCACACATGGAAAGTCCAAAACATTAATGTGAGTAATGGTTAGAAAGCCCTTGAAATAAGGAACAAAAGTAATTTTGGGCAAAAACTCATTTGGAGTTTGGAAATTTATGAAAACTGGCTGTGAAGTTTTGGGTACAAAACATGTTTAAGTTCCCCTTGGAAAATTTTCAATGAAAGCAAGCCTCTTCAAGCCCTTATGTTTCAATGATGTAAGCTCCAAATGGAAATATATCCAACATCAAAGTTGTATATCTTTTCAAGATGATCAATTTAGACTCAAATTTTGCATCATTTGGATTTTTCATGAAAATGTTATGGGCACTTGAAGTTGGGCATTTTTCAAATTCAATGACTTAGGTCCAAAGTGACCTATAACGTTTTGTATTATCACATGTATTTCTTTTAGGATTATGAAATTTTGTCCAATATAACATTTGAAGTAGACATATTACACTTTCCAATGCATTTGGTCTCACTTCAAAATCATAAAAATTAAAGAAGTTAAGTCCTTGGGAAGTTGACCTAAAATTAGGGTTTCGGTCAAAATGACCTATAATGTTTTGAAATGAATGATGACCTTCCAAGTTTTAAATTTATTTTTGATGAACATGAAAGTTGTTAATATGGTTCGTAAGAACATGTTTTCTCTTGGGGTCATCTTCATTTGACAAACACATCAAACGTTGTATCTAAGTGATCCTCAATTTGGTCAGATGACTTGACTGGTCAACTTTTCAAGGCCAAACTTTCAATCTTGATGAATGAATAATTGAGGAACCTCACATAGTCTCATATATGCATAAATTAATGAATGAAAGAACTTCTCCTGATTAAATTCGAACATAGGTTGAGGTTGCTTCATGAGCAAGGCACAATCAAAGCATAGTTGAATTAGGGTTTCCTTGGGAATCAATCCTTAAGCCCTTTGGGTTATCTTGATAAAATTGGCAAATTGAGATACTTGGGAGACATATATGATGATTAGGAACTTTGTGGACCATTTTCATGCTTTTTCTCATCTTCCTCTAGCCATTTCATTGAGCTTAGGAACCTCCTAGGAGCATGGGAGCACATGATCACTTGAGCTTCAAAACAAAAAAGAGTTAGTGACATATTTTTTTGCTTTTGGTTAGTAATCAAAAATAAGAAAAGCAATAATATACAATACAAGCATGCTTGGTGGTCTCAAACCACTCACATAAGTCCCACCCCTAGGGTTAAGGAGACAAACATACTATGATCCTTGAGGCAATGAATTTGTGCAATAACATGATGCCATGAGGGATCTTAGGGTTAAAATTAGGGTCTTACAATCCGCAATTGTGTAGCCCTTGTCCAGAACTTTGAGTCCTGCAATTAAAGTTTGATATCTAGAAAACATTACCTCTACAGCTTCATCATCCTCCATTTTAAAGGCTTCATATTTCTGAATTAGAGCCAAAGCCTTTGTTTCTTTGACTTGAGAATTTCCTTCGTGAGTCATCCTCAGGGAGTCAAGTATTTCTTTAGTTGTTTCCCTGTTGGTGATATTTTCATATTCATTGTAGGAAATGTCATTGAGTAGTATCGTTCTAGATTTGTGATGGTTTTTGAATTCACGCTTCTGATCATCTGACATTCTGCTTCTGGGAATAGCAATGCCAACGTCTATCATAGGTGGTGTGTAACCAATTGTGACAATATCCCATAGATCAGCATCGTAGCCCAGAAAGAAACTTTCAATTCTGTCTTTCCAATAATCAAATTTTTCTCCATCAAAGATTGGAGGTTTAGCATTGTAACTATCTCTTTCATTGATGTTGGCCATAGTTTTTCTCACGTTGGATCTCTCTACACTGTTAAGTGTTTCATTAGAAAATCAATAACAAAGTTGAAGCTCTGATACCAATTGAAGGTTGATAAAAACAAGAAATGGGGGTTTGAATTATTTTGGAAATAATTTTTTTTTAAGAAATCAGACACACACGGAATAAAAAGGGAAATGATATAGAATTTTATACTGGTTCGCTTGAAATTCAAAGTTACTCCAGTCCACCCGGCCAAGGTGATTTCGCCTTCAAAAAGGACTTAATCCACTAACCTTGAAAGATTACACAACCAATCGTCTAAGAGAATAATCCCTTATCCCTCTCAAGTATTCTGACTACACATAGTCACTTGAGGAAGTATTTTAAGCAAAAGTATGAATTGTAATGTAATGTGCTTCTAGCAAACAAGCAAGAATTACAAAATTATAAGAACAATAGCTCTTCACGTAAGAGCAGCAACTCGTGAAAGATAAGAAAAAATGATTGAGAGTTTTCGTATTCTTGTGTGTCTCAGGTGTATCTCCTTGTGAAGTATTCAGTCCTTTATATAGGCATTGAGAAGGACCGTTGGAGTGATGACATGATCTTGGTCATTGAAGAATGTTTATTGTCATTACTCTCCTTGTTTCTTTCTAAAACAGTTTAGCGCGCCTCATTATTTCCTTCTAGAAATGATTTCTTTCCAAAACTAGATTTCTTTTTGGTTACGTGTTCTGAACTGATGAATCTGTATCAGAGTCTTGGTAGATCAGAGTTTAATGTTAGCGGTTGATAATATCTGACCACATCAGAGTTTCTCGATGCTCTTGACTTCTTCAAATTTAGAGTCTGGATTCAGTCTTCTTTACCAGAGTTTTTGACTTCTTTCTGTTGCGCTGGTAATTGCGTTGATTAGAGTCAGAACCTTCTGGACGCGTTTTCTCTGAGTAGCATCTGATGGTTGAATTCTGTATCTGATGTGTTGATCTATCTGATTGCTTGATCAGAGTCCTGCACACTTAAGAAAAATTTCGTTAGAGTATCATTTTTGTTTCATCCTTTGTTATCATCAAAACCATAGAGATACTTTGTAGAACAAACTTTGTTCTTATAGTCTCTTTCTGAATAAATTGAGCATTGAAGTCTCATGCTTGAGAGATGATCAAGAAGTCTCTTTCTGGATAGATTGAGCATTGAAGTCTCATGCTTAAGGGAAGAGCAAGAAGTCTCTTTCTAGAAAGATTGAGCATTGAAGTCTCATGCTTGAGGTTAGATCAAGAAGTCTCTTTCAAGGATTGATTAAGCATGAAGTCTCTTTTCGTGGGATTGAGCAGGAACTCCTGAACGGGTTGTTCAGGCAATGAAGTCTCTTGCTTCAGGGCTTGAGTTAAAAGCTCTTTCTAGATTGATTGAGCAAATTGTAATCTGGTTGATCATAGTGAAAATGTCTTGTGCTGTAAGGGGACTGGACTACTCTCTGTTTGAGAGGAACCATAATATATTGTGTGTCTCTCTATTTACTTCGGCATTTATATTCCGCTGTGCAATAAACTCTGAAGTCAGACTTTGATGTGATTCAGCCTCTAACTTAGATCAGAATCTGAGATTGACATCTCAGGTTCTAAACAAGTTTAAGAAAAATTGTAAATTTCCATATTCACAATTCAATCTCCATTCTTGTCCATATTTTTCTCACCTTCAAAGCTCATGTGTTTGGTAAACTCAAATGGTGAGGTCTATAGAGGGTTATCTCAGATAACACACATTTCCCATGGTGGACATGCGTAGATTCTATTAGTTTGTTCATTACTTATTACTGCTGACATTATTTTTCGTTTGTAATGAACTATTTGTATATTACTGATATTTTATCTTAATATATCATTAGATGAAAATTAATATTACATTATTGCGGGATTAACAAAATTTAACATGAGCATTATTTAACACAACTTAACAAGAAAATAACATGAACAAAACCTAAACATTACTAAATGATTCAGAATGTTTCAACATCTTGATAACATCGTCATCAGATCTCGCAATTGTCACGTCCATCTTGATTAGACCATTTGTTTCGTATTAGTGATATGTGTTCCACATAAGTTTTAAATCTTCACCCGTCTTCAATTCAAATTTATTGAACCTAATCTTATCTTCATTATCAATAGATGGTGAACGATATTCGATCTTAATCACCCTTCTATTGTCAGTATGGTGTAAGAGATGATCCAATCTCAGCGAAAGTCCATTGGTAATCTTCCTCAGTAATGTCCAATCTTCATTGGCGTCCTCGCCCAAAGTTTGCATTAAGATTGGAGTTTCTTCAGCAGAATGTGCAATTTATTTTTGCAAATTCCCTACCCACAGAGTTCCAGATATTTCAAGGATTTGTCTTCAGCAGATTCCTTGTATTTTATTCATTCCCATGAAAAATCATGCATCATTATACCACATCCATAAAATTGCATAGCATTCCTATTTTACACGGAGCATTACGCCATAGAAAAATTCAAACATGCATCAAAGCATAAGCCAATGGTGTTTCCTTGCTTCCCCATTGAACTTATTGTTCTAATTTATTAAATACAAGTGTGTTCCAAAATGACAAATGGTGGAAGTGAGTTAATGTTAATAAATGCATGAGATAACTCTTCATGAATTTTGAATTTTGAATTTTGAATTTTGAAATTTGAAATTTGAATTCGGAGATTGTAACTCTTCATGAGATGTTGCAAAGGCAAAACCATGCAACTGTTGGTGAAACATGTTGCAGGCCAACCATTATGATTATTGGAAAAGGACATTGCTTTACCAAGGGTCGCTACCTTGTGAAACAATATCGACATGGCCTATAAAAGCATAAATCCGGATTCAGATTACAACACACAAAATCCGAAAATCCTCTAAATAATTCCAAACGCTCTTCGCTGCATTCGGGTTTTCGCCGGTCTTGCACAAACTCGATAAGGCTGAATTATCCTGGGTATTCCTACATCAGAACTCTAAGACAATCGAGAGTGCTTGAAATACTATAAGGTAAGTGTTGCGTTCACGATTCCAACCTGGATCCCTTTAATCTTTCCGAAATTTATAACAGTCTTATAGTATCTCAAATCATGGCCACCGACGCTTCGGTTTCAAGCATCAAACTGATGAATCAGAACCTTGTTAAGTTAGATCGTTTCAATGGAACAAACTATACCCGCTGGCAAGACAAAATGACATTTCTCCTGACCGCCCTAAAAATTCAATATGTCTTGGATCCTGATCTGGAGGCAATTCCAGAACCAACTAAGAATAACACTGATGAAGTAAAAAAGGAGAGAAGGAAACGAAAAGAAGATGAACTGCTTTGTCGTGGACACATCTTGAACACATTATCTGATCGTCTCTATGATCTCTACACCAATACTGCATCCGCAAAGGAAATTTAGAACGCACTCGAATTCAAATTCAAGGCCGAAGAAGAAGGTACGAAAAAGTTTTTAATATCTAAATACTTTGATTTTAAGATGTTGGATTCCAAGCCGATTCTTGCACAAGTACACGAGTTACAGGTTCTCGTGAATAAAATAAAGGCCGTGAAAAATGACATTCCTGAAGCATTCCAAGTCGGTGCAATAATAGCAAAATTGCCACCTTCGTGGAAAGGATATAAAAAGAAATTGCTGCATAGTTCTGAGGACTTTTCTTTGGAGAAACTTCAGAAACACCTTCGTATCTAGGAGAAAACGAAGGGTCGAGAAAAAACTGAGTCTGCTGGATTTGCTAAAGCAAATGTTGTTGTCGCTAAAGGAAAGAAAAAATATGATGGCATGAAAAACCATCTTGGCCCAAGGAAAGAACACAACAAGTTCAAAAATTCTGGCGGACCAAAAGATACTAAAAATGGTTGTTATGTATGTGGCAAACCCGAACATTATGATCGAGATTGCAGGCACAATAAGTCCAAAAATAAGGTCAATGTTGTTCATGTCGATGACGACATAATCGCTACGGTAAGCGAAATTATGGCAATTAAAGGCAAAGTGCAAGGATGGTGGTATGACACATGTGCAACTGTGCATGTATCTTATGATAAAACAACATTCAAAACCTATACCGAAGTCAATGATGGACAAGAAGTGCAAATGGGATATGAAGTGCGATCTAAAGTCGTTGGAACAGGATCCGTCGAACTCAACTTCACTTCCGGAAAGAAAGTCACTCTTGTTAATGTGCTTCATGTTCCTGATATGAATAGAAACCTTGTTAGTGGGGACTTATTGGGAAAACCGGGTATTAAATCTGTATATGAATCGGGCAAATTAATATTGACCCGTAATGGTATATTTGTAGGAAAAGGATATTCCGGTGAAGGAATGATCAAACTTTGTACTACCGACAATATTATTAATGAAATTTCTAATTCTGCTTATATGCTTGAATCCATTTCCTTATGGCACTCTAGATTGGCACATATTGGTATTAGTACTATGAATAGACTAATTAAATCCGGTTTGATATCATGCAACATTCATGATTTCGGGAAATGTGAAATATGTGTTAAATAAAAAATGATAAAGAAACCTTTCAAAAGTGTTGAAAGAAAAACAAACGTGCTAGATCTTGTGCACTCTGATTTGTGTGAATTTAATGGTATGTTGACCCGTGGGGGAAACCGTTATTTTATAACGTTTATCGATGATTGCTCTAGGTTCATACATGTATATCTCTTAAAGCATAAAGATGATGTTTTTAATGCCTTTAAGACATATAAAGCAGAAGTAGAAAATCAATTAAGTACAACTATAAAAGTACTTAGGAGCGATAGAGGCGGAGAATATTTCTCAGCATAATTTGATGCATATTATGAAGAATATGGCATCATACATGAATGTTCTGCGCCCCGCACACCACAATAAAATGGCATGTCCGAAAGAAAAAATAGAACATATCAAGAGATGATAAATGCTATGTTAATGCATTCAGAATTACCATTTAATTTATGGGGTGAAGCACTATTGTCTGCATGTCACATAATAAACAGGATTCCTTTAAAAATAACTGGTATTTCTCCATATGAAAAATGGAAAGGAAGACCACCAAGTATTGGTTATTTCAGAGTGTGGGGGTGTGTAGCTTATTACAAGAACATGGATCCCAAAAGGACAAAATTGGGTCCTCGAGGAATCAGATGTGCCTTCATAGGATATGCACCAAATAGCAAAGCATACAGACTTCTAAATCTAGAGTCTAATGTAATTGTTGAATCCAGAGATGTGGAATTCTTTGAAAATCTCATCACAAAGGGAAAGGGACCTGAAAATCCCACAATTGAAGAATCTAGTGACAAAGATTCGACACGAATTGTTGAAACACAATCAGAACCAAGGAGAAGCAAAAGGGCACGAAAAACTAAGGATCTAGGACCAGATGAAATCAATTGCCAACTCATTTCTCTTTATTTAGTTGAAGGAAATAGCAAGAATGATGTTCATAAAATTCCTATTATTCTTCAAGTAGAAGATGATCCTAAAACATATAAGGAAGCAGTGGCTTCTAGGGACGTTTCTTTTTGGAAAGATGCTATCAAAGATGAAATGGATTCAATTATGTCAAATCATACTTGGGAACTAGTTGATCTTCCGAAGGGATCAAGACCCATTGGATGCAAGTGGGTGTTTAGAAAAAAGTATCATAGTAACGGTACATTAAACACCTACAAGGCTAGACTAGTAGCAAAAGGATTTAGACAAAAGGAAGGTGTCAATTATTTTGACACATATGCACCAGTAATGATAGCAACCCAATCTGAAGTTAACACATCTTAACCTAAGATTCAATGGGTAACAACAAGTCGATGATTATTGGAAAAGGACATTGCTTCACCAAGGATCGCTATCTTATGAAACAATATCAACATGGCCTATAAAAGCATAAATCCGAATTCAGAATACAACACACAAAATCCAAAAATCCTCTAAATAATTCCAGACGCTCTTCGCTGCATTCGGGTTTTCGCCGGTCTTGCGCAAACTCGATAAGGCTGAATTATCCTGGGTATTCATGCATCAGAACTCTAAGACAATCGAGAGTGCTTGAAATACTATAAGGAAAGTGTTGCGTTCACGATTCAAGTCTGGATCCCTTTAATCTTTCTGAAATTTCTAACACTTATCAGCCTTTCGGCATATCTCCAAATCCTTTTGATCCTCACGGGATTCATTTGTTTTTACCTATGAGTATCCATGGAGTCTTTGATTCCTTTGGTCTCCATTTCAAATCTAGTTCTATCCTGGTAACCATTTCAAATCCAGTCATATCCTAGTAACCTATTTAAATCCAGTCCTACCCTGGTACTTTTGTTGGAGATCCAATTCTTTCCTGGCGCAACATCTTTTGTTCACAGACATACCCGATTAGATTGGTAGTCCTTTGAGATTTTCAAATCCAGTTCTATCTTGGTAACCATTTCAAATCCAGTTCTATCCTAGTAACCATTTCAAATCCAGTTTTATCCTGGTAACCTGTTTAAATCCAGTCCTATCCTAGTACCTTTGTTGGAGATCCAGTTCTTTCCTGGCGCAATATCTTTTATTCACAAACGTACCTGATTAGATTAGTAGTCTTTGATATTTTTTAATCCAATTTTATCCTGGTAACCATTTCGAATCCAGTTCTATCCTGGTAACCGTTTCAAATCCAGTTCTATCCTGGGAACCGTTTCAAATCCAGTTCTATCCTGGTAACCTGTTTAAATCCAGTCCTATCCTGGTACCTTTGTTGGATTTCTGGTTCTTTCCTGGCGCAAAATATTTTGTTCACAAGCATACCCGATTAGATTGGTAGTATTTGTGATTGGACATTTTGCTCAAAAACACCATAAAACTTCAAAACCTGCATATTAACCTCTTTGCCTCTGCTCCAGAGTGCAAATTTTCGGGTTCTTTTGGTATTCAATCCCCTCCCACCTTCAACCTCTCATGTGAAAGAAGATTGAATATGGGCAGTTGTTGTACCCTAAAATTTACCCTTTTACTTTCAACCATAATTGGTTTATGTTTTATCATCATATACATTCATGCATATCATCGGTTCTATGGTTATGAGATCAAGGCATCTCTCATGTGACCTACTTCAAGCTTTAAAGGGAAGAGCTGTGATAATTAGTGCAAGGAGGGTGAGATATCATTAACTACATGATCACTCAAGCTATAAGGGATTTATTATACCCTAAGACATCTCAAACTGGTCCATTACTTCATCAGTTGATTGAGAATTACAAGATATTGGAAGTTGATCACACTCTTTTGCCTCTTAGATTTTGAGCTATGGGTGTGGATTATCTCAGGGAGTAGTATACCCATAAATTTTTTGAATCATCTTCATCTTGGTGTTATGCAAGACATTTTTGTTCAAAAGGTATCTCCATTTTCCCTAGACCTAGTTCCACAAAGAAGTGATTCAGATTCTGATTGATCAGTGTTGGTTCTAAGTGTTGGCAGCAATTTTGGTAAAACAAAGAGTGTTCACAAGATGTTGCATGTGATGTCTTAACATAAGATATCTATGTACCTGCTGGAGTTTAAAAACATAATTATGCAGGATTGTTTCAGGATGTCATACACGATGTCATGACATATGATATTATGTATCTGTTGGAAATTATAAATGGAATTATGCAGGATCGTTCCAGGATGTCAGACCCGATGTCATGACATCTTATACACAGAACATTCAGGGTGAATGTTATGTGTTATGTGATTGCGCATTTAATGGAAATCTATGTATGATTGAAGATCTGATTTGCAGGCGCATTCAATCATTAATTACAACCTGATTTACTTATTTTCCAAGGAGATATAACCAGCTGTCATGAGAAGATTTAATTGGAAAATAGTTTTAGGGTTTTCAAGATGTCCAAGCCCAGCTGGATGCTTCTATAAATAGGACATGGAAAACCTGATTTGATACACAACCAATACAGAGCGAAATATTGAGAGAGAGCAAGGGTTTGTGTCTTGTTTAGTCGTGAGACTTGTAAGCCATTCAATTCATCCATAGATGATTGAATTGGTCTGATTTGTGAGTTGTAATTTTTCACTCTTAGCTTGTAAGCAAGAGTGTGTGTCTACTTGATTGAAGCTGTTAAGCAAGATCAAGTGTGTGTCTACTTGATTGAAGCTGTTAAGCAAGATCAAGTGTGTGTCTACTTGATTGAAACTGCTAAGTAAAATCAAGTGTGTGTTATTGAAGAGTGTCTTCTTTTCACAAGTAATTGTTGTTTAAAATCACAGGTGTGATTGAGGGGGAGTGAGTGGGTTCTCATATCTAAGAGTGCTTAGGTAGAAATCACACGGGTAGAGATTAGGTGAGAAAGACTGTAACTTGTTGAAGTGTACTGAGAGTCTTTGAACTGATTCTATTTAGTGGATTTCCTTCCTGGCTTGATAGCCCCCAAACGTAGGTGAGTTACACCGAACTGGGTTAACAATTGCTTGTGTCTCTTGCATTACTATTCTTTATCTTTATCCTATTCGTGTTACTCAGATATTAGTGTCGTGACATTACCTTCGACATCTCATATCTGATACCAGAATTTGAATTAGAAACTGTAGTTGTTCATCAGCATCTAAAGGCTTCAGACTCTGGTATCGACCCAACTTCTTATGACATCTCAACTTCTAAAAGACTGAAAAACATATGATCCATACACTATACCAAAGCAATATTGTCTTATTAATGCCTTAGAAGTATGGACAAAGTCTACTAGGATTTTATTTTGTAAGGCTCAAGAAATATAGATGTGACATCTTCATTCTGCTCTACCTATTGGTAGATACCCAGTACCTTGAAAGGTATTGAAAGCGTTGCTATTATTCAGTGGACAAAGCTTCAAACCAGATGTTAGTTTCCAACGTCTCTCTTGGCATACTTCTTCACCAAGCTTTCCCATTATGATTCAAATCTTCCAACATCTATTTTCCTAGTCCTATTAAAGGAAGTTCAAAGATGTGAAGAAGGTGCAGAAGATAATTGATCAAGTTGATAAGTATGGGTTCGTTGACTTTGGTTGTAAACTCGACATATGCTAAATATTCAAATACCATGGAAGTCTTTGAATAAGTTGTCAACAGAACCACACAACACAAAGAGGATCTGATACAAGCAAGGACACTTTTTGTATATTTGTTAGCTTGTACAATAGGGTCTTAAGATTTCTTATTATTGTTAATCTTAAAAATATTAAAGAGATCATAGTCGGTGTTGTAACTATGCATCACTGATAAAAGTATTAAGTGCACATGTAATTACTATCCTAAATCGCTGTTTAGAATATGTGAGAAGTCTCTTGCTGAGTGCTTCAGCAAAGAAGTCTATTTCTGATGATTGAGGATTGAAGTCTCATGCTTGAAGGCAGAGCAAAAAGTCTTTTTTTGGATAGATTGAGCATTGAAGTCTCATGATTGAGAGAAGAGAAAGAAGTCTCTTTCTAGATAAATTGAGCATTGGAGTCTCATGCTTGAGGGAATAACAAGAAGTCTCTTTCTAGATAGATTGAGCATTGGAGTCTCATGCTTGAGGGAAGAGCAAGAAGTCTCTTTCACGAATTGATTTAGCATGAAGTCTCTTTTCGTGGGATTGAGCAGGAAGTCCTAAATGGGTTGTTCAGGCAATGAAGTCTCTTGCTTGAGGGCTTGAGCTGAAATCTCTTTCTAGTTTGATTGAGCAAATTGTAATATGATTGATTATAGTGAAAATGTCTTGTGTTGTAAGGGGACTGGACTACTCTCTATTTGAGAGGAACCAAAATATATTGTGTGTCTCTCTATTTACTTCTGCATTTATATTCCATTGTGCAACAAACTCTGAAGTTAGACTTTGATCTAATTCAGACTCTTACTTATCTCAGAATCTGAGCTTGACATCTTAGGTTCTAAACAAGTTTAAGAAAAAGAAGTAAATTTCCATATACACAATTCAACCCTCCTTCTTGTGTATATTTTTCTCACCTTCAAACCTCATGTGTTTGGTAAACCCAGATGGTGAGGTCTCTAGAGGGTTATCTCATATAACACACATTTCTCGTGGTGGACTTGCGTAGATTTTATTAGTTTGTTCATTATTTATTACTGCTGACATTATTTTGGGTTTGTAATAAAATATTTATATATTATTGATATTTTATCATAATATATCATTAGATGAAAAATGATATTACATTATTGTTGGATTAACAAAACTTAACATGAGCATTGGTTAACACAACTTAACAAGAAAATAACATGAACAAAACCTAAACATTACTAGATGATTCAGAATGTTTCAACATCTTGATAACATCGTCATCAGATCTCGCAATTGTCACGTCCATCTCGATCAGACCATTTGTTTCATATTAGTGATATGCGTTCCACATAAGTTTTAAATCTTCACCCGTCTTCAATTCAAATTTAGTGAACCTAATCTTCTCTTCATTATCAATAGATGGTGAACGATATTCGATCTTAATCACCCTTCTGTTGTCAGTATGGTGTAAGAGATGATCCAATTTGGATTTCAGAACATCAAGAAGGGTGTCCTTTGTGAGCCTAAAATTATCAAGAGGTTTCACGCCATTAAGTACACAAATGTGAGATATCAAAATTGAGACACTGTGAAGTGTTTTTGTTAACAACATATTGAACATATTTATTCTAGTTTTAAATCATTATAGACCACACAAAATTATTGAGCAATCACAATCCACAAAAGTGTCGACAAAATATCAATTGTTCAAAATTAACCCTACCATATTTTAAGGAGTATGGAGAAATATCTAGTATATCAATTTTTTTGAAAAATCTACTCAAATTTTATATATACTGGATTTTAAAAAAATGTCAGTATAAAAAAGCATACAATATATGGTTAATAAAAAATGAGAAGGATATTTGAATTATTACGAAATTATGTAAATGTGTCGGGTATAATTTATGAAATGTCGCATAATTTAGAAGGAACTAACATGTACATGCAAAGCCCAACAAGGTTGAGCCCTTTCAATAGATCATATCAGCCATACTATTAAATGGGTTGGGCAACACTCACAATTTAGTATTTCTGTACGATTCTTTTTATAGTACTACATTCCTCTCTAAATATTGAATTTTGTTTACTAAATTATAAAAATTTGGTAGTGATATTAAATTAATAAACAGTTTAATATTATTTAGAATTATATTTTAAAATAGTATTATTATTAATGACAGAAAAATCAATAAAATAATTAAAGAGAAACTAAATAATTAACAAAATTAAAAACTTAAAGAGATCCCATAAAAGTACAAAAAAATCAATTTAGGTTTAAAGTCAATTGACTCTGACCTGTCACAGTAACTGCATGCTTAGGACAAACAATCTACTATTAGTACAGTAGCTTTTTTCCTCTTAGAACTTTCCCTTTTATTTCTCAAACAACAACTTAGATTTAACCTCTTAAGGATAATATTAATTAGGACAATAGGACATAGTTGCCCCCATTAACACCCGACAACTATGGTCACATGACCCTAATCCCACCTTAATACAGAACAAGCTAGGAAAGAGATCTTTGTCCTCAATAACTGTACTTGCTATTTTTTAACTCTAAAGGTGAAAACAAATCTAAATAAAAATTATTATTTTGCTACCCAAATTTGACTTTAACTAGCACTTGTCCTTGTACTTCAAATTAAAACAAGTGGAACTTTACTTTCATGATCAAAAATAATTAACCTTAATTTCATTTCATTGCAATCATACTTTAATATCAATTATTAATTAAACTTTTGTGTCTCCTTTATTTTGATGGTTATTAATTATTTAATAATAAATTTGGATGTCACTTTCCTCTTCATGGCTTTCTTTTGTTTCTTGTCTCTAAGCTATATGTGGCCTAAATATTTCCAAATTTAAACAATTTTTATTTGAATTTCACTATGCTAGATTGCACGTGCGTGCGAACCTTGCCTAACACACTTCCACGTATAATTTCCTTAATCCCAGTTATATGATTATTACTTTAATAATTGATGATAAAGAAATTTAATAATAATTATCGAACTTTTGTTTATCGTATCTGCCAAATGAGAATACAGTAGTGCAAATGCAAAGATAAGCTGGCCAATCCATTTCTCTTCACTTTAATTAATCGCTTTCTGGTGATTTTTAGCGAGACGTGGAGAACCATTAATCATTTTTTGTTTTTTTGTATATTTTGTTTAAGATTACTATATCAGTAGCTACTAGTTACATGTCCAATGGGATTGAAAACTGCGGAATTTTCAGAGATAACCTTTGAAGTTGGAACCCAATTAACGATGGAACATTATATATATTTTTATCGTAAGGTTTTAGTGGAATGGATTGGAAAGTGGTTGGATGATTCTCATATAAAGAGTATGAACACTAAACTTTATATTTAAGTAAAATTGATTATGTCAAATGTGATCAAAGAACAAATACGGTAGAACATGAGATAATATTTTGACCCAAAAAGATACAAGTTTAAGAATAAAATATGGAAATTGTATCAGCAACGGTCAGAATTTTGTGCATTGCATGCAATAACATGTACTAGTATCTTAAGTAGTATTATAAATAATGTACTAACATCATTCTCAGTTCTCACCACTCAAAATATTAATTCCAAATAAGAAAAATCCAAAAAAAAAACCTATAAGAAAATTATTCTGAGAAAAGATTTATTTAAAGGATTTATACTTGTATTTGCTATAAAAGATTTATTGTCTTTATAAAAGAGTTATCTTTTAAGTTAAAATTTATTTTCATGTAACTTAGTCAGTAGAAGTTGTATACCACAAATGCTTAATTAGGATTTTGAAAATACTATATCATAATTAATTTGACATTTGTATACTAATCATTGTCGTTTCGGAAAAAAACAAAGCATAAATATAATAACAACACAAGAGATTAACATGAAAATAATTTTAAAATTAGAAAAAGAAACTACGACTATTATCAAATGACAATCAGAGAATAATACTGTGTGAAAATTATTACAACATATAGATTACTTTCTGTTAAAATATAATTCAAATTCAAGCAGTTAGTTGCATTTTCATTTAAGTGGCATTTGAGTTTTATTTCAGATTTGAATTTGTATATAATCTGAGTTTACATTCAGTTAGATGTAGAACTCATTTTTGTAACAGAGTCTGAAAGTTCATTATAATTTTTTCTCTTCCATCATCATCTTCATCTTCAACCTTGTGCTCCAACAATTGATATCTAGAGTTCCGGTTCAGATTCATGAATGGGAAACACGAGTGTACATGAGGCGTGTGTGATTGATTCTGCTCATTCAATTCACGGTGAATTGA
Source organism: Lathyrus oleraceus (assembly GCF_024323335.1). Taxonomy (NCBI): domain Eukaryota; kingdom Viridiplantae; phylum Streptophyta; class Magnoliopsida; order Fabales; family Fabaceae; genus Lathyrus; species Lathyrus oleraceus. The sequence goes on from NC_066582.1 coordinate 169,887,414, forward strand.
AGATTTGAATCGAAATAGAATTACATTTCTTGATTTTGAGGGATTGGGAAACACGAGTGCTAGTGAGCTTTTTGAGTGAATTTGCACAAGAACAAAGATGAACGGTGGAAACGGTAGCTCGAACACAACGCTTCCAGTCTTTGATGGAAAGAATTAGAATCGATGGATGATTCAGATGCATGTGTTGTTTGGAGCTCAAGATGTTCTCGATCTCGTCAATGACGGTTACGCAGTTGTTGCAGCAGATGCAACTGAAGCACAAGAAAACACGCATAGAGGAATGAGGAAGAAGGATCCGAAGACTTTGTTTTATATGCATCAGTGCATGAATCTGAATGTGTTTGAGAAGGTCGTTGATTCAACAACAACAAAGGTTGCGTGAGACACACTGGTACATTGCTAAGATGGTGATGCACCAGTGAAGAAGGTGAAACTTCAGTCTCTACGTAAGCAGTATGAGAATCATAACATGAAGAACAATGAGAAGATACCTGATTACATCTCCAGGGTGATTCTGATCATAAATGAGATGGAATCTTGTGGAGGGACTTTCTCTGAACAAGTAATCATTGAAAAGGTACTAAGATCACTTACTCCTTAGTTTGATTATATTGTTGTAGCAATTGAACACTCTAAGGACCTAAGCGCTTTGAGAATTGAAGAGCTGCAAAGAAGTCTAGAGGCACAAAAGTTACGTCTGACTGAGAGAAACTATAAAAGAGAGGTAGAGCAAGCTCTGAAAGCGTCTTCTGGTAAGAAGAATCGAAAGAAGTCTTGGTTAGAGGCCAAGAAGAGACATGGTGGTGGTTATCATAAGTCACGAGTCTCCAACTCTGATGAGAAGAAACATTAGAAGGGAAAGGAGAACTTTGACAAGAAGAAGGTTCAATGCTACTGTTGTAAGAAGTTTGGTCACTTTGCTGCTTATTGTTGGTCAAACAAGGAAAGGAAATCAGAAGAAACAAATATAGCCAGATGAGAGTCTAATAATGAACTTGTGTTATTGATGGATAATGAATCTGATGGTGGATATTTGGTAGACTGGTGCTATATGGACATTGGTTGCTCAAATAACATAATTGGAAACAAACAATGGGCAGATTAATTTTGTCTCTAGAAAGAGGACAAAAATCAAATGTGTTGATGATTAGTATTTGAATGTTGAAGGAATGGGAAATGTCAAGGTCATAGTGAAGAATTGTAAAATTGTTCTAATCAAGTATGTTAGATATGTTCTTAACATGAAGAGCAATTTGATGAGTGCATGTTGTAACACCTTAAACCCTGAAACTTATGTATTAAGAATTATACGACAGTTTAAGGTGTCACCAATGACAAACCTCTTAAATTATGCGACAATTAATAAACATGCAATGGAATATACTAACATCTTACAACACCTGTCATCGCACGCTCACCTTCACTTAGGGTATCATTGCGGCGGTATCGATCCTAATCGGATAAATAAACATAAGCTCAACTTTTAGTCCTTAAAACTCATTTAAATAAAACTTCTCCAGCAACAAGAGTTATTAACTCAACTCTTAAACACTTCAACATAAGCCAATGGAATATTAAACTTCAAAAAAATAATCAAATAAAACGTTCCCAACCCCGATGTTACACAATCAGAGCAAGACTTCGAAAACAACAAAACTAAAGAAGTCACTCCTTAAGCTAACTTCACTTACTGCAGCAATTACTTTTGATTATCTGCAAGATGTCCATGGAGGAAAACATTCAAGCAAAAGGGATGAGAAATACATTCAAATAATAAAAGTCGCATAAACAATTAGAGTAGATTAAATACAATATAGTTCAAACATAATCCATTATACACTAAAACATATGTATTGAAGTTTTACCCACTTCACAATAATACACAATCAATATGCAATGTGACTCTCAACAATATTATAAACTTATATGCATGCGGTACCGATCTCAACAATAGTTACGAACAGGGTTCCATCTTCCAAACCCATGAGCCTCACACCGAGCTCCAAGCCTCAACATCAAGCTTGAGACAATTATCGGTCACCAACACCGAAACCTATAATCGCCTCTTTCACAACAAAAATAACTCATGATGCATGAATGAATGTATATATCATCACAACAACTCAACAACACAAACAGTATCATATCGAACCGCATAAAGTCATGTACAACATCAACATGATAGTTTCACATCGAAACCATACATCATAAACCATATGTCATCAAAACACAACAATCAAACAACCTGCAATTATATTAACAATTTACCACATCAATTTATCAACAACGGGAACTAAACTTTTTGCTAAGCGGTTCATCACATCATCATGGAAGTCACAACAATAGTATACACATAATCCTAATTTAATCATCCCAACTCTCACTACAACTGTATAGTTCATCGTGCCAGCTTTCCAACACTTTGAACGACATCTAAACCTGACTTACATAATGAAAGTTGTGACCAAAATCGTCGGGATATGTCAACTAATTCGAAAACAGGGTTTTCTTAAAATTATATTGTGCAATCGATTGCAATCAGGGGGTAATCGATTGTCACTAAAAGATTTTCCAAAAAAATACATTGTGCAATCAATTGTAATCAGGGTGTAATCAATTGTCACTGAAGAATTTTCCAAAAATTACACTGGTGCAATCAGGGTGCAATCGATTGACATTAAAGGATTCTCTAAAAAAATAGTTTTCTCTGTTACGATTACAAAACAACTTCCAAACCTTCAAACCTCATACCATTCCCAAATTAATTAATCAAAAACACTCAAAATTACATTCTAACATCACCAATGGATCAAACATAATAAAATCGACACAACTATAGTTTTTACTCATGATTTTATCACCTAAAATCTTACCCTAAAACACCAAATTTTCATCAAAACTCAAGAACACACCATTGTAACAACAACACACCATTGTAATTCAATTCAATCATGTGAAAACAAAATTATCAGCATATAATTCATCAACAATCAATCAATATTCAACAACATCCACCAAAGCATCAACTTAATAACAAACCCTATTAGAGTTTAAGGAAACCTCTATACCCTTTCATGATTTAGCACCCATAGATGAATAATTTCCCCATTTACCTTAGATTTCAAAATTTTCCATCAAAAGCAAGGTGAATTGGTATTATTCCCTCAAGCCCTAGCACTCCTCTTCAAGCTTTCTCCCAAAATCCTTTTCTATTTCACGTACTGATAGAAAGAGAACTATTTCTCTCTAATTTTATGTTTTTATAAAATAATTAATTATCTCTCTCTAATTACATCTTTGACCCAACTAACTAAACTTGTAACTCCTTGCTCTATTTTGTTTCTATTAATTCACACTTTTCACCCCATTCTTACTAATTCTTTATTTCTATTATTTTAATTTAATTAATTCTAGCCAACCAACTATATGATTCACATAATTCACACAAAATAATTATTTAATCAATTTCACACCAATTAAAAATGAATAAATAGATAAAATAATCGATAGTTCCAAATCGGGGTGTTACATAGGTCATCTAAATGACAAAGGTTTCTCAGTTACTATGAAGGAAAATCTCTTGAAGTTGTATGATTCTGATCAGAAGCTGATTATGCAGTCTGTAAAGGGAAGTAATAGAACATTCAAGGTGAATGTTGAAACAACTAAAACTAAATGCCTTAGTGCAGAAGGTGCTAAAGGTGACAGTGAGTTATGGCATAAAAGATTGCGGCATATGAACTTTAGAAGCTTAGGGCATCTAATTTCTAAGAAGCTGGTACATGGCATCCCTAAGATTGTGAAGCCTGAGAAGTCATGTGAGATATGCATGAAATGCAAACAAGCTAGATTTCCATTTGCGTCAGAAGTTGCTCCAAGAGAAAAACATGCTTTGGCAATAGTATATTATGATGTATGTGGACCATTTGAAGTATCTTCAATGGGAGGAAACAAGTATTTTGTATCATTTGTGGATGAGTTCATAAGAATGATATGGGTAACATGTAACACCCTAACCCCGATACTTATATAAAAGAATCATGCATCAATTAAAGTGTTACCTCAACAAAACACTTACACAATTATTCAAATAGTATCAAATATAATTATGAAAATACTGTTCAAAAGAACATGTTTGTTTTCTAAATAAAACGAAAATCAATGACTTCTCAAGATTATAACAAAGAGTCTCTATAATAATTAAAACAAACATTCCCAACTGAAGCCAGTTGAAATATGCCCACCGAACGCATCGCATGCTCGAAGGTACAACAGAGTCACCACCAAACTTTATTCATCCCAAAAGAGGAAAGGGAAAACATCGAGAAAACCCAACGGAAAGAAAACAGAGAAATGAGTAAGGGAATTATTTATGCAAGGGGAAGGTATTAGCACCCCTCACATCCATGGTACATCATGGGAACTGTGTTGAATGCTCTTGCTTGGATGGGTGTTGCTATTTTTATGAACCTGCAAAATAGAAAAGGGTTATAAAAAAGAGTGCTCGAAGAGGATTGTGGCCCTCATGCTTACGTATTCTCATGGTGCAATGAGAAATTTAGAGCCTCGTAGTTAGGAGAACAAAGACTGAAAAAAAAAGGGGGAAAGGAAAGAAGGGTGGAGAAAGGTGTTCGCCAAGGATTCACATCTTGGTGCCTACGTATCCTCATAGTGCAATAAGGAAGTCAGAGCTCCGTAGTTCAGAGGACAAAGACTGAGAAAAAGATAAGATTGAGGATGGTGTTTAAACCAAAGGAAAAAGGTGGTGTCAAAACCAAAGGATGGGAGTTAACCATAAATGTGTGTCCAAAAAGAGAAGGGAATTGCAATGGTGTTTAAACCAAAATAAAGGAAACTTGTCAAATCCGGAGACTCACATGACAAGGGTCTTACCAAAGCACTGAGTCTAATATGGTAAGGGAGAAAATCAGGAACTTGTCAAAGTTGAGACTCACATGACAAGAGTCTTACCAAAGAATTGGGTCTAACATGGTAAGGAAAAAAAGCAGGAACTTGTCAAACTCGAGGACTTACATGACAAGGGTCTTACCAAAGCATTGGGTCTAACATGGTAAGGAAAAAAAAGCAGGAACTTGTCAAAGTCGGAGACTCACATGACAAGGGTCTTACCAATGAACTGGGTCTAACATGGTAAGGAACGGTGTTTAAACCAAGAAAGGGGAATAATCATGAAGGTGTCAACCTAGGGAATAACCATAAAGGTGTCAACCCTAACTGGAAATTGTAATGGTGTTTAAACCAAAAGGAGGGAATAACCACAAAAGGTGTCAACCCAAAAGGAAAGATTACAATGTTGTTTAAACCAAAAGGATCTGAAGAGAGGAGCCATATAGGCTAGGTACATACTTGATAGTGAATTGACTGGAATTGCACTAAAGTCTATGAACAAAGGAAAATACGTTGATTAACTGGGTTATTTGTCCCGTACTAAGAGATATTCTAGACAAGTGTAGGGAAACCCCCCTCTCATCATTTTCTATTTCTTAAGGCTCATGGAATGTAAAACTAATTAATATCTAACAAGTTGTTGAAGCAGGTTCCCAAAGATGCTTGTGGGAGTGAGTCAGATGACTGACTACTGAGGAAAGTTGTAGTCCACTAAGGGTCTTGAACTTGTTGGGAGGTTGAAGCTCCAAAGTGTAAGAGGCAAGTCCTATCAAGTGACCAAGGGACTTATGGTCACTTGACAAAGACAAAAGGGGAAGTGTAACAGATGAAGATATTTAGTAGATCAAATGTGAATTTGATCAAGCCAAATAAAAGAAAAGTAATTGATGAATAAAAAATGATGCATGATCATACCAAACTAGCATAAGGTATCATTGTTAGGTAGCCCAAGAGAAAACCATGTGGGTGCAAAGTGTACTCTCCTATGTCTCATTGTTAGATAGCCTAAGAGAAATCCATGTGTGTGCAAGAGTGTGCTAAAACTAAGCAAATGAATGCAAGAGGCAAGAGGCATAAAAAAGATAAAACAACACACAAGCTCAAAAGCTCAATAGTAACAAAGGTAAGTCAAACTATCCACAAGGTCTTAGGGTCCAAGATCACCCCATGTCAAGCAAATGGCCTAAATACTAAGTCAAAGTCCAAACTCCCAAAAGGTCTTTAATACTCCAGATCAAGCATATGATTAAGTTTAGATCCAAGTTACTTTATCATGTTTTGATTCATTAAGGTTAACAAGCAAATCAATCAAACAAGATAAGAAACATCATATGAATAAAGTAAGATGAGTAGAGTGTGAAATAATATGATGATTAATGGGGCATAAAATTAAAGTGCATTAAGTAAATGACATAAACTTAAATGACTTGAATTAAATGGCAAGAATTAAATGGCAATAATGTAAAGAAGTAATGTTAGGAGTTAATGGTTAATTGATTGTGTCGGGACAATTTAGCCTTATGTTAAGTAATCGTAAGTAGGCTTATGTAGAAGCCATACCTATCTGAGATCGATCAATGACAATTTATATGTCAGACATGTTAGAGAATTAACACAAATTTAATCTCCTACAACATGTCACACAATGGTTAAAATAAAAGAAATGGATGAAAATGGAAAGAGATGAAAATAAGAATCAAGTTAATCATATAGGGATCATTCTATCCACAAATCAAAGGACTCAAGATATGGCGCATCGAGGGTTAACCTATCATTGATGCAAAGTCTTGAAGATGATTTATGATTATCTATCAACCGTTTTGGATCAAAGAAGGTTGATCAACCTCAAGTCTATCTATCAATGATTTGAGATGGGGAAGAATTCATCTACCAAGCAATCGAACTCAATTCAAAACATCAAGTGATCATCAAAAGAAAATAAAAATGAGGTAATATTGGTTAATAAAAGAAAATAAAAGAGAAAATGTCAAAAGAGGGTCAAATCATCAAATTAAAATCCAAGAAAAATGTGGAAGGTCAACAAAAATAAGAGTGAATTGACCTCAAAAGTTGGGATAAAAAATGTTTTAAAATGATTAAAATAAAAAATTCAAAAATAAAATTAAAGGGAAAACAAAAGAAAATATGCATTAAGTGCAAAATTGATTTTTAAAAAATGCAAAAAATGGTATGAGGTAGAAAATATTTTATGGAATTATTGAAAAGAATTAGATTAAAAAAATATAAAAGGACCTATTTAACATTAATTTAGGAAGAAAAGGAAATAAAATGAAATAAAAAAAGAAATAAAACATTTGAATGAAACTGAAAGGTTGGGTGGCGCGTTCTGATTGGCCAAGGATTTGAATTTTCCCACTGAAGCGCGTGAAGAACTTCATCTTCACCCTTCAGATTTGTGATTTTTCAACTTCATAAACTCGTGTTTTTAACATGATTCAAGCATGGATTTAGTTGCTAAAAACCTTATCGTTCATGTCTCCATGCATCAGAGCAATTGATTTGCTCTAAGCAAGAAGAGTTTGCTAAAGAACACAAAGAACCCTAGTTCTTCAAAGTAAAAATAAATAGTGGATACTGAAAAGAAATGCCAAGTAACTGAGGGATTTTGATCAGTGAAATAAGGCGAAGAGTGTGGTAACTTGTTTGCTCAAGGTTGTAACTCGTATCTACCTATTTGAATGAAGCTTTAGAAGGTAAAATTGGTGAATCCAGAAGCTAGGTTGCAGAAGGATTCAGAACAAGGTAATGCTTCAGACAACTTCATAGGATGCCGCTGAAGGATTCTGGGTAAAGGAATGGAAGTAAAAGAGCATGAATAAAAAAAGAGCTTGACTAGTTATTTGAGGTATCAGGCTTCAATGGTTTTAGAGTTTTCTTGGCTTTCAATGTTTGCAAATAAAGAAAAAAGCTTCCTCTATTTATAGGGAATGTGTTAGGATTCAAATATGTGTGAAATGGATCAGAATTCGTGTGAATCAACTTGGAAAATTTCAAATCCCAATCATGTGAAATTTTCGTGCCAAACTCGTGATTTTGGAGCTTCTCAAGTCGTTTCTAGTTGTCATCAGATGCATTTGGTCATGGGAAATTAGTTTGCAGGCATGAAAAGTGGTCCCAAGTTGATTTGTGCATGATTCAACATTGTAGGTCATGGTGCAAAACAGAGTTTAGGTCACCATGTTCAAGCTTAGGTCAAATCCAATCCACTCGTGCGTTTTCCAATTTTCTTTGAGCCAAATGATCACTTCATGAAGTAGAACATGATGCAAAAAGAACCACTTTAAAAGTAGCTCTGAGTTGAAAGTTGTAGGCTTGTGAAGTTGAGGTCGTGACCTAAAAAATTGGGTTATGCAATTGGTCAAACACTTTGCAACATGTTTGGTCCTTTTGAGGTCCCATGTTCATGATTCCATAACTTTTGATTCCCTTAGGGATTTTGAGCCAAACTTGTGCCAAATGATATTTGACCTAAGCTTAACACAATACAAAAAGAATAGGATCAAAATAGTGCTTTAGCTGAAAATGGAAATGGTGGGAAGTTATGATCATGGCAAGGTTTTGGCCCGATTTGGCAACTTGGCCCTTTGCACAAATGAGGTCTTTAATGTATGAATTGATGTTTGACCCTTGAATCAAAGTTGTGGAGGATCCCTAAAGGCAAATTTGGCTCAAAGAAGCTTGGCATTTGGATGAATATTGAAGGAGTTATGGATTTTGGACCAAAGACATGGCATACTTACAAAACTAGGTCAACCACCCTTGTACCCTTCTTGCACATTTGATGTTTCCTTGCATTTTAAGCCACAATGATGATGAAATGAGCATCCCTTGACGGAATCGTGATTAGGGCTTGAGTGATTTTGAAGATATCTTGAAAATTGAGTGATGTGGCATGAAAATAAATACATGAACCACCTTTGAATCACCATGAACAAACTTGCGTTTTCCTTGACCAAAAGACCTCTGTCTTGCCTTGATTTGAAGCATGGTTACCTACATCAGTAACAAGAATAAACAAGTACCATCTCCTCATGAAGTTAGGGTTAGTTGACGAGCAAAACAAGGTGAAACCCTAATGTTATGATACCATACACAATATGGCCATGCTTGTGATCCCATGACCAAATGCAAGGGTCATGCATGATATGATTTGATGTATGCAAATGGGATATGCAAAAATAGAAAAAAGGAGGATAAATTTTGGGGTATAAAAGCTGCCCCTATTTAATCATCTTTAACCTAAAGGTGCAAATTGTGTTAGTTTTTCGGGTGTTCAAGGTAAAAGAGGAGTAAATACCGAAGTGACAATATGATTTTCCCGAGAAAGGGGAGTTGCGAAGAGCAACAGATAAACTGGTTGGTTTGATATGCTTAGGATAGACTGAAATATTTCGTTGGGAGAGATAAATCAGCTGCAAGATGAATGCTTGATATGCACTATTATATGATTTCAATGTATGACTGTTTATCTATGATACGTATGCAATGCAATATTGGATAGCGAGGTAAAGTTGGTTGGATGAAAGTAAGACTTTGACTCGTCGCTATTCACATTAGAGAACTTAAAGGAAGAACTTCCGAGTTACCACCGTTACTGGGGGAAATCTTGTAGGCTGATGATTATTATCTGACTCCTCTTAGGATAAAATAGTATATAACCTGTTTGAGTAGTAGTTGAGATACAAGCATACGACAAATGCTTACTGTAAACTACTAATAATCCACTAGGCGTTTTCAATAATAAAAGCAATGCATAGAGTTTTTTCCTTTTGATTTAGCTTTTTGTTATTCTCAAAGTTTTATGGCTTTATGCAATCAAGATTGGTAGTTATTTTACAAACAAAATGCAGAAAAAGAAAAAGATGAGAGTTCACTAAATAACGACTGAATTTTATTGATAGTGGAAAATTTGTACATGTAGAGTATGTACAAGAATGGAAAAATCCTTAAAGAGTAAATTTCAAAAATTGAAAAGCAAATTAAATGGCAATGGGAAATTTGTTTGACTTTTCATTGATCATAACATTGGCTGTCATTCGCTGTAGCCCTGAGCTCCAATACTTTGCTTCTACTGACGATGATTAAACTGATCTAATGTTGCCTGAGGTCAAGCTGATAGTGAGAATGTGCTCAAAAGAGAATATCAAGATATAGTCAAATGCCTTTATCCCTAACTTTTTCGTGGAATTTTGATTCTTTTGTCCACCGTGATGCCATTTTTGCCTAAGTTTCCCTTTCGGGTTTTCAACTTAGCGGGATCATATATATTTTTTTGCTTAATCCCTAACTTTTGCATGGACATTTCTTTTTGGGGGTTCATCGGGATAGCCATTTTTGCCTAGATTAGTTCTAACGAGTACCAACCTAGCGAGCTTTGTATTCATTTTTCCAGGCATAATATTTTTTGACTATATATGAGTTTACCGGCATTGGAAAGTCATCCTCATCCATTGTGGTGAGAATGAGAGCTCCTCATGAGAAGGCCTTTTTGACAACAAAGGGCCGTTCATAGTTGGGAGTCCACTTGCCCCGAGGATCTGAGTGTATAGGAGAAAGTCTCTTGAGCATAAGATCGCCGACTTAGAATGAGCAGGGAAGAATCTTCTTATCAAAAGCTCTCTTAAGGCGTCATTGGTACAAATGACCAATGAAAACATCCGTAAAGAGTTTCTCTTCAATGAGATTCAACTTATCATATTTGGACTGCACCCATTCAACTTCGTCGAGGTCTGCTTCCATGATAACCCTCAGAGAAGGGATTTCAACTTTAATAGATAGAACAACCTCCATTCCATATACTAGAGAATAAGGAGTTTCCCTAGTAGAAGTACGCACCGAAGTTCTGTAGCCATATAGAGCAAACAAAAGCATCTCGTGCCAATCCTTGTAGGTTTTGACCATCTTCTAGACGATTCTCTTGATATTTTTGTTAGCTGTTTCCACGACACCATTCATATTGGGCCATATTGTGATTCTCGATTTTAAAATCTTGGCACAACTCACTCATCATATTGTTGTTGAGGTTACTGGCATTGTCGGTAATAATCTTGTTAGGAACACCATAGCGACATATTATTTGTTTCTTGATAAATCAGGTAACCACTTGTCTCGTGATGTTTGTGTAGGAAGCAACTTCTACCCATTTCGTAAAGTAATCTATGTCCACAAGAATGAAATGATGACCGTTAGATGTTTCGGCTCGATCATTCCAATCATGCCAATGCCCCACATAGAGAAAGGCTAAGGAGAAGTCAAGACGTTAAAGTGGAGTTAGAGGAATATGAATTTTGTTCCCAAAGATTTGGCACTTGTGACACCTCTTGACGAAGTTGTAACAATCCACCTCCATAGTTGTCCAATAATATCCATATCGAAGAATATTCTTAGCCATAGCGGGCCCCTTAACATGTACACCCTCGCAACCTTGATGTATAGACCTTATGATCGTGCTCTCTTTGTGTCTATCCACGTATCTGAGCAACATGAAATCATAATTCCTCTTGTACAAAACATCCATGTTCAAGAAAAACTTAGAAGAGAACCTCTCAAAGCCTTCTTATCTGTGATGGATTCCTTCTCGGGATATTCCTTTCTTTCCAAATATCTCTTAATGTCGTAGAACTAAGGGTTATCGTCAAATTCGACCTTGATTGCTAGATAATGCGCTGGTTCATCCAAGTGGTCAATGCGAATAAATGGTGCTTCATTTATCCACTTGACTTTAAACATGGATGAAAGAGTAGCAAAAGCATTAGCTAACTGATTCTATTCCCTCAGAGTGTAATGAAAAGTGATTTCATTAAAATAGGGAATCAACTTTACAATGTGTTCTCTGTACGGAACCAACTTCTTATCCCGAGTTTTCCAATCTCCTTAGACTTGACTGATTACCAAATCAAGATCTCCAAACACTTTAAGAATCTTGATTCTTAAATCGATGGATGCTTCAATACCGTAGACGCACGCTTCATATTCGGCCATATTGTTTGTATAGTCAAATCAAAGTTTGGAGGTGAATGGAATATGAAAACCAGTCGGAGATATAATAACTGCTCTTATTCTGTGGCCTTTAGAATTTGATGCACCATCGAACACGAGCGTCCATCGCACACCTGGTTGGGGTCCTTCACCTGGGCCAGGAATATTGCAGTCTCTGGTGAACATGATGTCCTCGTCAGGAAAGTCAAACTTGATAGGATGGTAACCCTCCATAGGTTGATGGGCAAGGTAGACAGACAAGACACTCCCCTTGATATCTTTTTGAGTCACGTATTGAATATCATACTCTATTAACATCATTTTCCATAGGGAAGTCCTTCCACTGATAACGGGTTTCTCAAAAATATATTTTATTGGATCCATTTTGTATATCAACAAAGTTGTGTGGCAAAACATATACTATCTCAGTCATCGAGTTGCCCAAGCTAAAGCAGAACAAGTCTTATCCAATAGTGAGTATCTAGTCTCACATTAAGTAAACTTCTTGCTCAAGTAATAGATTTCATGTTCTTTATGACCCGTGTCGTCATGCTGACCCAAAACATAACCCATCGGTCCATCTAGCATGGTGAGATACATGATCAATGGCCTACCAGGAACCGGTGGCTTCAAGATTAGTGGTTCTTGCAAATAGTTTTTTATCTTGTCAAATTCGTCTTGACAATCATCATTCCATACAACCATATAATTTTTTCTTAACAATTTGAATATCGGTTCACATGTAGCCGAAATTTTGTGATATGAATCAGGATATATAATTAAGCTGTCCAAGGAAGCCTCAGACCTCTTTCTCTGTTCTAGGAGCTGACATATCTTGAATGGCTCTGACTTTGTCTGGATCAACCTTAATACCTTTCTGACTCACTATGAACTCCAACAGCTTGCCAAACAGACATTGAAAGTGCACTTATCAGGATTCAACCTCAACTGGAATTTGTGGAGTCTGGAAAAAAGCTTTCTTAGACGATTCAAGTGATCGTCTTTAGTCTTGGACTTAGCAATCATATCATCTACATACACTTCAATCTCCTTGTGGATCATCTTGTGAAAAAGAGTCATCATAGCGTGTTGATATGTTGCACTTGCATTTTTCAAACCAAAAGGCAAGAATTTATAGCAGTAAGTTCCCCAGGGTGTGATGAAAGTTGTTTTCTCCATATCATCTAGAGCTATCTTGATTTGATTATACCCTAAAAAACCGTCCATGAAAGAAAAGACTGAGTGTTGAGCTATGTTGTTTACCAAAACATCAATATGAGGTAAACGAAAGTCATCCTTTGGACTCACTTTGTTAAGATCACAGTAGTCTACACACATTTGAACCTTCATATCCTTCTTTGGAACTGGAATAATATTGGCAACCCATTAAGGATACTCAATGATAGCTAGGAAGCCAACATCAAACTTCTTCTTAACCTCTTCTTTGATCTTCAGTGCCATATCAGGTCTAGTTTTGTGAAGTTTTTGCTTGGCCGGAGGACATTCAAGTTTGAGCGGTAGAAAAGTTCAACAATGTGGGTATCCAACCCCGACATATCTTGATAAGACCAGGAAAAGATATCAACATACTCATGAAGTAACTCTACCAACTCACTATGTACATTCTCGACAAGGGATGCCCCAATCTTGACCTCTCTTTTGACCTCTTCGGAGCCCAGAATGATCACTTCTAACTATTTTTGGTGTGACTGAATCACTTTTTCTTCATGCTTAAGAAGTCTGGCTAGCTCAGGTGGAACTTCACAATCTTCCTCATCGTCTTCTTCGGCTTGGTTAATTGGAAACCCAGATCTACAACAAACTTCAGCAATGTTGCTTTTAGTGGAATTAATTGCTCTGCATGTTATAAGCTTATTTTTAGAATGGATTTTTTTGAAAAAAGATATGAAAAATAAAAAAAAAAGAAACTTTTTCCATTTTTATTAGTGAAAAAGTAAGAAAATGGATCATGATTTTGAGTGCAAAAACTGCCTTTCATTGATTGAGTAATACTTTTAAAACAAAGGAGACCCTTACAAGCTATCCACATGCCTCGGGAGAAGGCAAGGGACAAGGAAAAAACAAAATGCATTACATTTCTTCCGGGAAAACCACAAGAACCATAGTAGAAGTCCAATTGTCAAGATTAAATCCTGAAGGACACTTGTGAATGAGACTGGAGACTGCACACTGGCTGGAGCTTTCCCCATCTATTACTGCTATAGAAGAATCCAATTAGTAGCCTACACTACTGAATCTGGTTGGGTTGAACTTCTTACCTCCCCTCACAGTTGGGTGGCGGTAAGTAGGACGATAATCGAGTCCAAATTGATCATGCTTCTTAGAGACTCTCATAATCTGTCCCCAACCTGGGAGAGGACCATTCTCTAGAGTTTGCTTGGCACTCTTGGCTGATGAAAACACCAGTGTTGTTGATTGGAAAAGGCGAAGCTAACTTTTTCAAAATCTAAACCTTGGAATGAAACCTCAGTTATTCCATCCTTAGTTTCAACATATCTGAAATAAGATAGTCCACTGATTATATAATTCTCCTCTCCACAGACGATGACAAGCTTATCCCCAAACAAGAACTTCATTTTTTGGTGCAGAGTAGAAGTGACAGCGCCGACTGCATGGATCCATGGCCTCCCTAATAGGCAACTAGAGGCAGGATAGATATCCATGACTTAGAAAGTGATAATAAACTGGTGAGGACCCACACAAATTGGAAAATTAACTTCCTAAATAACCTCCCTTTGAGATCCATCAAAAGCATGAACAATCAAAGTGCTTGCTCTCATCTCTGGTCGCTCAAACTGCAGTTGGCTTAATGTGCTTTTGGGAAAGACATAAAGCGAAGAGCCAGTGTCAAATAGGACCCTAGAGATTAAAGTGTCTGGAAAAGTCACAGAAACTTGCAGAGCTTTGTTGTGATTATGACCTTTAGTTGTCAACTCGGCCTTGTTGAAACCCAAGTACCTACTCGCAGAAATATTTTCTACCACATCATCAAATTGATCTATCATGATATCTTGCATCACATGGGTTGATATTTTCGATGGAGCCTGGGCCAGTTGGTCGACAATCTTGACAAGATTGATATTTTCGATGGAGCCTGGGCCAGTTGGTCGACAATCTTGAAATCACTTCTTTTAATCAACTTTAAGAACTCTTACCCTTCTTCTGCAAAAGTGATATTCTCAGCTTACTCTTTCTCACTAATCACTTCCTTCCCCCTCGAAGTTGTTGCTTCTACTAAATTACCAGAAGTACCTTTTTGAAAAATTAGGTGCCCCTACTGGAGTAGTAGGAACATAAGAAGATGCCCTTGCTTGAGGAGAAGGAACTGTCACAGGAACCACCTTGGGAGTATATTTCGGTGCGAACACGCGACCACTACGGGTCATCCCACTTGGACTAGATATATTGACAATTTCTGCACTAGGAACTTGAACTTCTTCACCACCAACTAACACAATTGCATTATACTTCCAAGGCACGACCTTAGAATTCTGATAAGGAAAAGGTGAGGGAACATGAAAGACAATGGGCTGAACTTTCTTCATCAGAGCTTCTACTTGTTTCTTGTGATAAACAATCTCAATTGCATCGATAACGGAAACTTCCCCCAAGGTCCTATCTCTTTAAAACTGCAAGACGCCTTGATTCATCAACTCTTGGACGATATCCTTGAGTTCTTCACATCTTTCCGACTCAGTCTTGCACACTTCACAATTATTATGGACACCTTCCAGTGCATTGTGCTTATGCATACTCAAAGAAATACTCGACCACATAGTCTTCACATCCTCTACCAAAAAAACCACTTATGTTTTATCCTCTTCAATAATTGTATTCTCTGTCTGATTACCATGATTCGGCAAAGGATTTGCCTTCACATTCGACTTTTCTTCGGTGAAGGACAAAATGTTCTGATCAATAAGGTCTTGTACTTTGTTTTTAAACACAAAGCAATCCTCAACTGTATGCCCAATATAACCTGCATGGAAGGTGAAAGATACATTGGGGTTATGGTGTGGGCCAAACGGATAAACTATTGGTGTAATCTCCTTAGGAGCAACTGCTCCTACATGCACAAGATAAGGAAACAATTCAAAATATGGTATTGGAATCTTGGTATATTAAGGACACCTCTGATTTCGATTTTGGTTCTGGTTCTGCCCCTTGTTCCCATGATGATTCTAATTCAGACCTATGTTGTTTATATGTTGCCTTTGGGGAGCTTGTCCTTGAGGTTGTTGTTGTTGTTGTGCATGCAAAGGCTGTTGATACTGTGGTTCATATTGGAATGGTTGTTAGAATTGGGCTGCTGCCACATATAGATACAAATAGTATGGCGAAGGAACCATATGAGCTTGATACTGCGGAACACTTGTTGTTACTGCATTCGAATTTCCTTCTTTCTTCTTGGCATATTGTAGCGGGAAATTCATGATCATCAAGCTATTGACAAGCTAGAGATCAATTAACAAGAGTCGCCACCGCGCTTTTATTGTTTCCAAGGGAAAAGGGAAAAAGTACGAACAAAAACCAAAAGGTAAGAAGTTTTTAAATAAAAACTAATAAAAGTCAGAGATCACAGGTAAGGGGGTTGTTTACACAGAGGGAAGGTGTTAGCACCCAAAGTGTCCTAGGTACTCCTACGGAGCCCTTTTTGTGTGCATATGTATTTTGTACAAAGTGATGTTTACAAACAAATAGAGTGAGGGGATGAGAAAAGAATTTATTAATTATATTTTTGTGTTTGACAAGACCTTCGGACTTGTGCCTATGTACCAACATAAAAATGAGGGATCAAAACCTCGTAGTTCGTGATACAAATTTCAAAATGGATGCATTGATTTTAACAAAATTTAAGTTTAGAAGGCACAAAGGCCTAAAATGGTTTGAATGAGTTAGTTCTTTTTGGATTTTTTGAAAGTTTAAGTCAAGTATAGTTAAGTTTATTCATAAGTTTGATTTAAGAAAATAAGTTTGAAAATGCAATGGCATAAGGCCAAATTTTCTATCTTTTTTGCAAAAGTGGTCAAAGTTTAGAACAAAAATAGTTCACACAAAGAAGATTTTGAAAATGGAGGGAGAGATTTTGAAATTAAAGAAATGGGGAGAAGATGAAGAGACTATCCTATGCACAAAATTTAAAAGTTTAGAGTTGAAAAGATCTGACCAAATGGGTAGCAATCCAATAGACAAAATTATCAAAAGAAAACCCAGAATTCCCTTGGACTTTTAGGATCAAACAACACACAAATGCATAATTATATTGTCTTGAAGAGCAAAGGCATCAAATAAAGATGGCCTTATCCAAGCTTATCCACTTCATGATCTTCTTCAAAATAGCCCATGCAATAGATGAATTCCACAAGTCACAGGTTCAAAATAACAGCTTCATAATGATCATGTTGCAGATGAACTTAGAGAGATCTTCGAAGATGTATTAGATGAATTTGAAATTTTCTAGCACTTGGTTCTCCATAAATTGGCATTAGCCAAGTCCTTTAGCTTAGGAAGGTTGCCTAGATTCTAAGTTCATTTGTCCAAGATCAAGCCAACAGTCCACTCAAAAGTTTTTTATGGTTTTTGTGGTTATTAAGTGCATTAATGGTCAAAGACCACACAAACAAGCAAAGTATATACAAACAAAATATATCACACAATATGGTCTAAGTGGACAAAGTGAAAATTGCATTAACATAAACAATTAGAATGATATGTACAATGGAAAATGAAATAAAGTGCTAAAGATAAATTGCATTAAGATAAAAAAAAACTTGAAATTGAAAGTCAATAGTTAGTAAGTTAGAGGTTTGTTTTGTTTTGCTTTGCTTTGCTTTTCAAGACATTCTTTGGAGAACACTGTAGCACCTCAAATTTGCACCCCACGTTCATGCATTCATTTCATTTTTTAGGTCATTGACATTGCACTAACATTACATTAACATTGCATAGTGTATTGCATCTTATCAGTCAAGACTGGCGTCAGGAGAATTCCTCAGTGCAAAAGAGCAAGGTTTTTCTTGAGATGAAGGCCCTATGGTTGTTTTAGAGAGCTTATATGAGCCAAGGTTCATTTTGAAGTAATTTGACCAGGTGCTAGAGGCTCAAAGTCCACAGTGCAGTTTCAGGTCATCTGGGGCCCATAAAAGTCAACTGAAAGTCAACTGAGGGCTAGGAGGTGGAGAAATGGTTTGAGACACTTCATTCATGTCTAAAAGAGGTTTATTCATCATGTCAAACATCTACCTTGAAGATTTTGAAGCCAGATCAAAAGTTTCCCAAAATGGAAAGTGACATGTAATTTCAAGTTTCCAAAAATGGCAAGTTTTTGGTCCACTTTAAACTTGACTTTCCAACATCAAAGAAGCTTCAAATGAAATTTTTTCCAACATGAAAGTTGAATATATTTCTCTCCCATTTCCAAAAAGTCCAAGATCATGAGCATCTGATGAGTGGTTAAGGATTTATGATCAAATCATTGCCAAGTGTGCATGGAACTTCCAAGAGCCATAACTTTTGATCTAAAACTCCAAATTGAGTGCCTCTTTTTGCATTGTGCATGTTGTGACCTATATTTTCCAAAACCAACATTGTATTGCATGAAATTTAATCACATGATCATTTGGTCATGCATGTGATTTTTGGAGGGAAAATCATGCATTTAAAATTGGTACATCATATGAGTTTTTTAACCATTCCATCATGTTTGTTGGATCATTTTAAGTGGAAAAACACCATGCATGCTACTGTTCACATTCATGATGGCTATGCATAGGGTGAAAATTCAAATTTGGCATTACACCTCATATCTCATTAAAATCTCATTAGCCATGCTTAAGTGTAATTAGCAAAGTGATTAGGCAAGCATATAAAAGGCTAATCCTAACATAATTTTCACAATTCATCATTCTAGATCTAGATTCAAACTTTCCCTCCAAAATTTCTCTCCACCATAATTCAAAATTTTTCCACATAACACTTGGATTTTCTTGCATATTTGTGTTCTTTGATCATTGTTTAGTATAGATCAAGCTTTGATTTGCATAATTTGGTGAAGAATTAAGCATATGAAGCTCAAGAACATGGCAATGGAAATTGAACTTTGAGCTAGATCCAAGCCCTTCCAAGAGTTGATTCGTGCTTCAGAAGTCATCACAAGGTTGATAGAAGAGATTTGGATGCTGCTAGACACCTGGATCCATTGCTGCCATTGATTGAGCTTCAAGAGGTGTGATTTTCGAATCTCTTAATTCATGATTTTATGTGCACAATGTTGTAGAGCTTTGATTGCTGAGCATTCTGATCTAAATTTCAGGCAAAATGGTTGAGTATTGATCGTGTTATGATGAATTGAAGTTTTGAGTGCATGGATGTTTTTGCTCGATTTGCGTTTGTTATGATGAATTAATATGAATGGATGCTGGATTTGGAACCTACGTATGATGACCTTTCGATTGGTATAACTTTTGCTCAATTCTGCAAAAAAAAATTATATGCTCGTTACTGTTCACCACCGTCTAAAGGTAGGAGACGGTGGTTTCCACCGTAGGACCGCCGTGCATGAACAGCTAGGGTTCGCTCTGGTTCGTTCCTCCATTAACACTGTGCAAGCGCTATTCACCATGACGTCCTGTGCTCGATTCCTGTCCTGAGCGCTTCCTTTTTTTTCACTTATTTCCTCATTAGCCAAACGACACCGTTTCATCCTAGCGCGCCCCTCGCTTCGAATCCGCCTGAGTGCATTTCCAAATTGCCATGACCATTTCATATTACTTCATGTTTTTTAATTTTTATTTCATTATTTCAGGATAATTCCAAAAATCATCAAAAATAGAATAATGATCCAATTAATTCCCAATTTTTTTCTACATGATCCTTGAGATGTCTAGTATTTTTGTAAGGCGATTTCATGATTTTATCTCTTCTGGATTTTTAATGGTGTTGAATTGTTTGAACATGTACACAATTATGCCATGCCTCATTCAAATTGGTGTGAAATGCTCAATACTTGTCCAATTGCCATGAAATTTTATATGTTGATTCCTAACATGTTGTAGGATGCTTGAGATTTTATTTGGCATTTTTAGCATTTTTCATCTCTGTTTTATGCACATGATTGTATGGTGTGACAATGTGTGTCACACAATTTGATGTTGATCTTATTCATTTTCATTGCCTTGCCAATTGAACTCTGTTGATTCTAGTTTTTGGCATGATGATTGTGTTTTACATGTTGTGTGCACATAAAAATTTCCAGAATTGTTTGAGTCATTTCTGTTTTAATATGGAATTTTGATTCTTAATGTCCAATTGTGTGCATTGAAATTGCCTTTGTCTTCTCTTGCTCACTACATGACTTTGCTTGATGATTTTGATTTGGTCCTTTTTAGGACATGTTCATGATTGATTAAATGTGCTACATGTTGAATATTGGTTGCTATTCTGATTTTTTGCCTTACTTTTGACCCTAGCCTTGGTGCTAGTGGTTTGTACTCATCTTTTGAGTTTTGCATTTCAGGTTCAAGCTTATAGTCCTAAGGGATGATGTTGATCTCACTTCATGAGATGCAAATTACTTGGTGCACTAATCCTTTGTGTTGTAGGTTCATGGAGTATGGTGGAATCACTTAAATTCTTGAGTCATAAAGCTTGACTTGTGTGCATATTGAGTTGTAACACTGTTGACTGTTGGTTGTTTGTCTGAATGTGAATATTGACTTGTTTGATTTTCTTACAAGTACTTTATCCGCTTTAACTCATTGCTTGAGTTGCTTTGCTTGTGGTTAGCATACCACTTAGGTAATCCCTCTAACTCCATGTAGTCTGGAAGCCCTGTCGTTTATGTTTGGCAGGCATTTGGCTGAAGTCCTCCTTAAGAGGCAATGACTGTGTTTGTTTACTTTTGTGCCATGTACTTCAAGTCCTCCTAAGTGAAGAGGCAATTGGCAGATAGAAGGGATGTGCAATCCATCCCCTGCTATTCAGTTGAGTCTTTCATCTTACTCACACTACGTGCTGATGTATTTTGAATAAACACCCAAGATCCTTTGTATATAGAGTCATTCAAAGTGGAGTAGAGTCCCACATTCTGGACTCCCACGTTTTCATTGATTGAAGCTCACCCAGGCCCGGGTTAAGAGCTATGAGGTCTTACCCTCATTACCTTTCATCTGCTCACCCTGACGGTCAATGTCAGTGGTTAAGAGCCTTCAGATACCCTTCCAGTTGGCTTGTTTGTCGAGGTTGATATGACCCCTTGACTAAACCCTTACCCTTGATGTTTGAGCCCCTTGTTGGTGTGTTTACTTCATGTTATATGTTTGTGTGTGGTGATTGTATCCCCATAGGATTGCTAGACTTCGCATAGTCTCTCGTTTGCATGTCAATTAAGGTAGCACGGTTCCTTCGTCTAGGATTTCCTTTCTTGCGTGAGCTTTCCTAAAACACAAACAAACTTTATCCCCTCTTAAGGACACGTTAGCTCCTTCTACTACAGGTGAGTAAGTCTCCAAAGGTCGAGCATCCGGTAGATTGCGTAGTAACGTTGTTCACATAAAAAGCACAAAACAAATAGAAATAGTTTAGCCGAATTATGGAAACTCTGATTCTCATGTTCAGATGAGATACGTAGGCACGAGATGCGATGTCTTGTCGAGTTTGACTAACAACTAACTTTGATCCTTTTCTCTCGCCCCCGTTGCGATTGAGACCTTCCCTTTCTCTTGCCCTAGTTGCAATCGAGACCCTCCTTCTTCGTGTGTGTTTGTTTGTTCGGAGTCTGACGTAAGTCCAGCGATTGGCAGTCGGTTTCCCGTGTGTGTTTGTTTGGAGTCTGATGTAAGTCGAGCGATTGGCATTCGGTTTCCTGTTTCTTTTGTGGAGTCGGATGTAAGACCAGCGATTGGCATTCCGTTTCCAGTTGTGTGTTTCGTTTGACGTCTCAGCGTCTTCTTTTAGCGTTTTGTTTCGGCGTGCGTTAGCCGAGCTACGAGTGCTCTGATTCTTCCTCTAGTTAGAGAAGATATGTATGCATAGGATGCGATGTCCTAGCGAGCACGTTTCCCGTTCCCCCCGAACTACGTCGACTCTTATGTTTGTGTATGAAAAACTACGTAGGCCCAGGATGCGACATCCTGCCGAGTCCGCTTCCGTCTTCTCCCATCTGTGTTTTATTCCAGTGTGTGCATTCTTTGAGCAGTTTTTATCAGCAACCTTATTCTATTCTCTTGGGCGTCGAGTACGACGGATGCGTAGGGGTGCTAATACCTTCCCTTCGCATAACCGACTCCCGATCCTATCAATCTCTGGTCGTGAGACCATTCCTATCCAGGTTTACTTCGAGCGTTTCCTTTCTCTCCTTTGGGATAAATAACGCACGGTGGCGGCTCTGTGTCTTTTCCCGTCGATTTTTCGCGTAATGCGACAAACACTTTACCCACTTATCACAAGCATGGATCCTTGAACCAAAACATCTTCCAAAGGAAGGAAAGAAGGCCAAGTTTCCACACAATACCATGAAAGAGGGGAGACTTACAATCTCACTAACTAGAATGCTTATGCCTTTTGTGTCAAAAATTTAGCGTTATGCTAAGCAAATGTAATTAGACTTATGTAGAAGTCACAACTATTTTAGGTCGGGCAATAGAATTTTGGTGTTAATGCATGTTAGAGACATAGTATAATTAACTATACTCATGAAACATACTACACACAAAAAGAATATGCAAAAGGTGTGGCCTAATCTCATCCATACTCATGTCAATTTTTCAATCAACTAGCATTAAGACTTTGAGATGTTATAGGCCAAATGAAATGAATGAATTAAGAATAGGAATGAGATGAAGTGGGAAGGGGATGAATGAGATCACAAATTGGTCAAAGGAGGACTTTTATTAAATTAATCTCATTCATTCATTTTGGGAGATGAAATGTACATTCCATCAATCCCCTAAATCCAATGATATTAACTTGACAAAGTCAAATCAACCTTGACCAAGACCTAACAACAAACAAGCAAACTCAATTAAGTTAATACAAATGGTCAACAAGATTAAAATGACATTTATTCAATTAAAAATAATAAAATAGTGCATTTAATTCAAATATGTTTTGTCCAAATCCTAAAATCTCATCAAAACACCAAAGAAATAGCCATGAGATTTATCATAGGTTAAACAAGGTCAAAGGACCTTGGAGAAAAAATTTCATAATTCTTGGACATTTAAAAATATTTTTAAGCAATTAAAAACAAATGCAAAATCAATTAATTCATGAAAAATATTAATAATGATCCAAAAAATAATTTTAATTCAGAATATGGAAGAGAAAAATATTTGAAATTTTTTGGTGCAAGTCCCATATTTTTTGGATCAATATTAAATTTAATATGAATTATTGAAGAAAATGCAAATAAAACAAAAACTCATAAATTCTAAATTACGTGGACCATCAGATCTCCCTCATTAATTGAGGTGACAGATCTGATGATCCAAAACGTGCGTTCCACATGTACATGAGTCAACTGCGTGATACAAATGGTAATTCAAAGCAACGCTCAGGATTAGAACGTGATACATGGATCCTATGGTTCACGGCCTTGTCAAGTCACCACCGGAGCCAGAGCTCCGACCATCTTCTCCGGTGAACCTCACCGGACTGGTCAAGATGAACCATCAACAAAAAGAAAAACAAGGACATGATCTTGAAGAAAAAATGACACTGAGCTCGAATCTGACCTCCATTCATTCCAATTCCAAATATATTTAGGGATATGTGGAATTGAAAATTGAGGTACATTAACTGAGTTGCTTCGATTTGACCTTAAAGCAACTCAATCTTCTTGCCTATATTGGTAGGACTTCATACAACCAAAGAATCAATAGAATTGAGCAAGAATTTAAGAGAATCGAAGAATTTAAGATTTCTGCAAATTACCTTTAATGGAGGTCTGAACTTGATGGATCTTGATCTGGCTTGTGCTTGAACTCACTCTACTTGCTTGCAGGAAGAGAATGGAAAGGTTTAAAAGCAATGGATTCCTGGAGAATTGAATTCCAAAACAGTGGAGATTCAAGCTCAAATTCAAATAAATTTATCAGGTTTATCCTTTGAGAATGAAGGGTTTTCAATGGGGGATCAAAGCTGGTGCAATGGTGTTGTGAATTCTGAGCAATTGAAGCTCTATTTATAAAGGAATGATGTGATATTTGCACACTCACTTCCAATTTCCAAAATTGGCAAATGATGATGCAATGGTGCATGGGCGCGCATAGGCCCATGAAATGATATCTTGAGGTCCAAAATTGCATATCAGATGGTTTAAAGTTAGCTTAGATTGCAAGGCACATGTACATTGATGCTTGTAGATTGATCCATGCCAAATGATATCAGTCTGTTTAAGCCATGCGTAGCCTATGCATTTCAAGTCCAAAATGAGTGAGTTTGAGCTCTTTGGAAAGGTTAGATCAAGTGGAACAAGTTTGATTTTGATCAATTGGTGAGATAGCTTATTGGAGAAGTTACTCAAGATACCTAGTCAAACTTGGGTTTCCAAGGAAAATCACCCTCAAACTCTTGAAGAAAACTTGATCAATATAACATGTAGAAATCATTGGGACTCATATATGATGTTCATAACCATTCTTGAATCAATTCTTGGTTGTGCTCTTTGTTCATGAGGGTCTCAAACCCTAGATGTGATCTTGATGAATCAAATGAGATCATGCCCTACCTGCAAAAGAGTTAGATACATACAAAGACATATTTTTTTTGGTATTTTAGTTAGTAAAATGATAATATACAAGTATGATATAATCTCAAAGTGCTTGGTGATCTCTCTCAAAACAAACCCAATAAAAGTGGGGTAAGGAGGATGCCAAGGTATGATCCCAATGCTAATGCTTATGATGAAATTGCATGAGAGATCTTAGGGTCAAAATTGGGGTCTTACAATATGGTCTAGGGAACCTCAGTAGAATGGACTTAAATAAAAACAATAGAAATAAATTTTGGTCCCTAAGAGACCTCATGATGCATATGATACGAAATGTTAAAAATAATCTCTGTGGGGAAAATGTTGCCACAAAGGAAAAGAATCCGGAGAGACTGAAAGTCCACAGGAGCATAATGCATTCCACGAGGGAAATTCACTGGGGAGACAGAGACTTTCGGGATAAAAAGTTGTGCGTAGGCCAGGCTACGAATTAAAACTGCTGAGGGACACGAGGGATTCCATGAAAATAAATAAGTGGAAGGACTCGGTCGGGGATAAAGGAAAAATCTGCAGGGGAAACGGGTAAATCAGGACAAAACTGAAATACTCGATATAAATAGGAAATGGCGATTTCACTGAGGAAATACGCACTCAGACTCAACTGGGGAAGAAATGAACTTCAACATAGGAGTAATAGAAATATATCATCTATTACCGGTTACTGGGTAAGGAGATAACATAGTCTGACAGAGAGGACATCTGTTATCGGTTAGGGTAAACATATCAATGATGACTCATTGAGGAAAAAAAGGCGGTGTATTCATTACCGGATACTTCGTAGGGAACAACCTGCTGGGGAAAAGCCAAATAGGCTTTACAACTACCAGTTACTGGGCAGAAGACCGAAGAGAGAGAATACTCGTCATTGGTTAAAGTGAACATATCAAGGATAAACTCAAAGGGAAGAAGTAGGAATTACATCTATCAGTTACCGAAAAGAGAATATTTGTTACCGGTTAGGATGAACATATCAAGGATAGACTCAGAGGGGAAAGTGGGATTTACAACTATCGGTTACTGGGCAGAAGACCGCAAAGAGGAGGAAATCCGTCATCGGTTAGGATGAACATATCAAGGATTAACCTTCTAGGGAATGAAATAGGGATTACAACTACCTTTTTACTGGGTAGGAAACTGCAAAGAGAATATTCGTCATCGGTTAAGATGAACATATCAAGGATAGACTCAAAAGGAAAGAATATACGTCATTGATTAAGATAAGCATATCAAGGATAGACTACCTAGGGAAACGTAAAACGAATCCACTGGGAAAACAAGAGGTTGTAGATTACTATTACCAGATATTGGGTAAGAGTAAGGTACTCGCAAATCGAGGAGAATATTACCAGTTACTGGGTAATAGACTTTCAGGGGACCAAAATCATCGATCTAGGTAAGAATTAGAAAGAAACGGTCAATCAAAGACTCGACCCGGTGAGGATATAACTCAAAGGGAGTGGTTCCATCCAGATAATCAACTGAAGAGGAAGCTGAAATAATAATCATCCACGAGGAAATAATTCAGTGGGGAATGAGAAAGGTTAAATTCTTTCTGCTTAAGGGGCTGACACTCTACGATTGAGGGAGGACAGACACACCAAATTTGCATGGGGGAAATGATATCACCATAATAGAGGATCATAAAAAATAATGAATCACAAAGTGCAGTAATAATAATGAAATCTATGAATGTATATGTATATGTATATGTATATGTATATGACTGATGATTATGGTGACAAAAAGTAATCACGAAAGATACAAATGTCAACGGTATGAATCATCGATACAACACTCGGCTAATCTTGACAGGATAGAGACATCAACTGGAGAAAAAGAGTTGGGGATGGTCATAAACCATCCAGCTCAAAGGCTCGACCCTGGCTGGGGAAAGCAAGGGGATCTGCTGAGGATTTTGAATCATCAACCCTGCGGGGAATTTTAGGTCAACACCATATTAAACGGGAGACAACCTCACAGAGGATCAGAAATAATGCTCAAGACTCAGTGTTGATGGGGATCAGGGATAACTCCACTGGCGACCTAAGGGGAAACAAAATATGTGTTGAATATATGCCAACCGTTGAGAATACATGCCTACAGTTCAGCTAGGGAAGCGATCTCAAAACTCAACTAGGGAAACCAACTTGCTGAGCTAACTGCTTAGGGAAGACCAACAATGCTTCGTATTTTAGGACTTACCTGTTTTCAAACTGCTGTTGATATTCCTAAATGAAATCAATTGCTCCTTAAAAGTAATTGCTTTTATTATTTTAAGAAAGACGATTTTTATTTTTTTAAATTTAATTTCAAAATGATCATCATAAAATTTAATTCTATTTGGCTGAAAGATAAATAAGAGTGGGGACAATTGGATAAAAAGCTCAACTTTATTTAATAGAATGGTAGTCCGTCAATGACAAGACTCCACAGATCTTTACAAAAGTTGAAAAATGGCAATTTTCATGGAAAAAAAGGCTACATTGAATACAACGATCACTAAGCCTTCTACCATCTTCAATATCCACTGTGTTCTTGGCTTCGGTTGAGGATGACAAATCAAAATTGACTGACTTGCTCAAGAATGTCTTCAAGACTGAAGATCAACCAAATGCAGTTACTTGCCATAATCCCTATTTTTTGCAAAGACTTCCCCAAGGTGGGATACTCAATCTATCGGATAACATTTTTTTATTTTATGTCTCTAATTTTTGCCTGGATCGCCCTTTCGGGTTTTCAATCCACCGAGACGCTCATTTTTACCTAAGCCGCCCTTTCAGGTTTTCAACTTAGAGAGTTGTTCTTTTCTTTTTAGGTGAAGTATTTCTTAACTGCATGGGCATTCACGGGACGAGTGAACTCTTCACCATCCATTGTTGTAAGAATCAAAGCACCGCTTGAAAAGTCTCTCTTGACAATATATGGGCCTTCATAATTAGGAGTCCATTTTCCCCTAGCATCTGGTTTAAAAGATAGAATCTTCTTGAGCACAAGGTTACCTTCTCAGAACACCCGAGGCCTGACCTTCTTATCAAAAGCTTTCTTCATTCTCTACTGGTACAACTGACCATGAGACATGGCAGCCAATCTTTTCTCGTCAATCAAATTCAGCTGGACATATCTGGTCTGACACCATTCAGCTTCAGTCAACTTGGCTTCCATCAAGATACGCAATGATGGGATCTTAACCTCTATTGGGAGCACAACTTCCATACCATAAACAAGTGAGAAAGGGGTTGCCCCTGTTGAAGTGCGGATAGATATACGGTACCCATGCAAATTAAATGGGAGCATCTCATGCCAATTCTTGTAGGTCACAACCATCTTCTGAATGATCTTTTTGATGTTCTTGTTTGCAGCTTCAACATGCCCATTCATCTTGGGTCTATAGGGAGAAGAATTATGATGCGCAATCTTGAATTCTTTACAAAGAGCTTCCACCATATTATTATTCAAGTTAGATCCATTATCAGTAATGATCTTACTTGGCACACCATAACGGCTTATAATCTGATTCTGGATAAACCTTACAACAACTTGCTTAGTTACATTCGCATATGATGCCACTTCAACCCACTTTATGAAGTAGTCAATAGCCACCATAATGAAACGATGTTTGTTCGAAGCTTTAGGCTCAATCATACCAATCATATCAATTCCCCACATGGAGAAGGGCCATGGAGAGGAAATGACATTCAATAGTGTCGGAGGAACATGAATCTTATCTGCATATATTTGACACTTATGGCATTTCTTCACAAACTTGCAACAGTCAGATTCCATTGTCAGCCAATAATAACCTGCTCTCAACATCTTCTTAGCCATAGCATGTCCATTAGAATGGTTACCAAAGGAACCTTCATGGACTTCAGTCATCAATAAGTCTGTTTCGTGTTTATCCACGTGTAGCGGGGTATTCGTTACCATTAGAGATATTGACTAAATCTAAGGTAAACCATACAAGTCGAGTTGCCACCACACTTCTATTTATCCAAAGGAATGGTTAGAAAGCGAACAAAAACCTAAAAGTTTTATCGAATAAAAAACTAGTAAAAATGTCAAAGATCAGGGTAAGGGGGTTGGTTATGCAATGGGAAGGTTTTAAGCACCCAAAACATCCTAGGTACTCCTAGGGAGCCCTTTTCATACTTGTTGTAAGGTTGGTATTTTGTGAAAAATTATTTGTGCAAACATGATTGGGGAGATGAGAGAAGAATGTACAAATTTATTTACATTTTTGTGTTTGGATGGATGAACCCATTGCCTAACGTACCATCTTAAAAAAAAGATTAGGATCAAAACCTTGTAGTTCGAGGTAAAAATCTCAAAATGAGATGGTGAATTGATTGGTCCAAAAGCCTTAAGGTCTTTTGTTATCCAAGGGAGAAAACTCAACCAAAAACCACAAATCCACCATGTGAGGATATCTTCAACATGCTAGTGAGGGGTTAACCCTATAATAAGCATGGAAGACTCATTGTCCATCACTAAGGATATAGGTGAGTATTACATCTACCACAAGTATAACTCAAACCTAATAGCTAAAGGTTATGAAAAGTTTGATTAAGAAGGTGGCTATTGAAACCACAAAAAGGCATTTGAATGGGTTGTATTTACCAATGATAAGTATGTACAAAATGGTCAAAGTTGACTTAGGAGTTTAATTCAAAATAAGTATTAAGAAAAGAAAGTTTGAAAATCAAAAGCATAAGGCTTAGGTTTCTAATGTTGAAAACAATTGTTAAATGTTTGCACAAAAGTTTTGGCTTGGGTTAGAGTGGAGAGAAGAAGAAGAAAGGCTAAAGTCCTAAGCATACAAGAGGAGAGGGATAAAGAAGCAAAACCACACATGGAGTTCCTCTTTTGAGATCATATCGATGATCCAAGTAGCTCCCATCCTTTGGAATAAGCAAACACAATAATGGTAAATTCAAGCAATCAACAATCAAATGAAGCTCTTGGAAAGACCCCTCTCTCTTGGGTGCTCATGGAAATGGTTCCTCAATTTGTCTCAATGTTGGAATCCCTAGCACAAAACACACACATCAAAAGGTTCTATAAACAATCAAATAATGGACAAGAGGGAGTTTAGAATATAGTCCTTTCAATGTTCAACTTCAAGCTTTAAGCATTCTAAAGGTATGACGCCTAGTTGCTCTTTGACATTTTAAGCACTCTAAAGGCATGAGGCCTAGTTGCTCTTTGAATCCAAATTTGCATAGGGAAGGTCCTAAAGTCTAAGTCCATTTTGTCCAATTCTTTGCACTTTGGTCCACAACAATTAAAATAAAACACAAGCACAAAAGATATATACACAATTATGTGCTCAAGTGAGCAAAGAGGAAATGACATTAACATAAACATGTGCTCCAATGAGCAAAGGAAAAAGCAAATGAATAATATGTACAAGAATGATAAATTGCATAAATGTAAAGTGCAAAAAGTAAATGTTAATGGTTAATGGTTAGTGTTAGTAGTTAGTGTGCCATGAGGAAAATTTAGTGCTATGTTAAGCAATCGTAATTGGACTTATGTAGAAGTCACAACTATCTGAGGCCGGTCAATAATAATGTAGGCAACAACACAAGTTAGAAGTCTTGATTAGTGAACCAAGTTCCAACAACTTGCCATGCCAAAAGAAAAAAAGAGAATTGATCTTGTATTGGTTTAAGTCCTTTGCATGGTTTAGGAAACAACCTATCCTTAATGCAAAGCCATTCACTTGATCAATTGATCAAGATGAATTAGATTTGAATCAAGGAAGGTTAAGTGTCCCTAATCAATGCTAACTTATCAACCTTTAACTCATTGATCAAAAAGAAGAAAGAAGAAGAAGAAGGAGATGAATAATATGGATAATGAAAAGAAGTAAGTGCATTAAATGAAAAATCATGTACCAATCAACAAGTGTTGACCAATGACATTGAGGATCATGGTCAAACAATCAAAAACAGAAGTGAGATGAAGATTGGAAGTCAAGAAATGAACAAAATATTTTTGGCATTTTTTAATATTTAAAATAAACTTGGATTAAAATATTAAAGGAGGGTCAAACTTC
Organism: Lathyrus oleraceus; assembly: GCF_024323335.1. Taxonomy (NCBI): domain Eukaryota; kingdom Viridiplantae; phylum Streptophyta; class Magnoliopsida; order Fabales; family Fabaceae; genus Lathyrus; species Lathyrus oleraceus. Next base: position 169,918,169 of record NC_066582.1, read on the forward strand.
AAAATCACCTCAAATCAACCTTGAAAGATCCAAGTGATTTATCCCAAGTTCAACAAGGTCAAACTAAGTTTGACAAAAAATTTCAGCATTTTTAAAAGTCAGAAACTATTTTTAATCAATTAAAAATGAATAAAAATAACCTAATTGAACTAAAATCTCAAATGAATCTCAAATCAATTAGAAAATTGATGAGAATATTTTTCATAGATCCATCATCATTCAAATAGGTTAGTAAAATATTTTTATATTTTTTGAATATCAAAAACTATTTAAAGTGAATTAAAAATAACCAGAAAAGAGAAAATTCACAAAAAATATCAAATGACAAGATAAAAAATATTAAAAATCATTTTTAGAAACTAGAGTTAAAATGGAGAAGAATGCAATTGGTCCCATATTTTTTATTAAAAATGAAAGAGTTATGAATTTTTGAAAATAATGGAAATAAAAGAAATAAAATTAGAAATTAAGAAAATAAAAAAAACCAGGAGCGTTTGATCAAGCCTCATTAATTGACATGGCTGATCAAACGCTCCACATGCGCGCGCTCATGGTATGCTTCAGTCAATGCGCCAAAGCCACCGTCTTCTCCGGCGAGCTCCGGCGAAGTCCAGAAATTGTAGGTCATAATATCTCAACCAAAAGGGATGATCCTCATATCATTGGAAAGCTGGGGTGATGTACATCACCCCTGTACCATTAGTTTCTCCTCTAGATCCTCATAGAGAGAGAAATCAGAGAGAGAAAATCATGGTGTTCATACTGAACTTCATGGATTTCAACAATTGAGCATTCAAAACAATTGCCTCTATGAAGAGGACTTCAGACAACACAATAGCCAAGCAAATGGATCAAAGATTAATGAGTTTCGAAGAAAAAACCAGTTGAGGATCACCATTGAACTGTGGAGCTTTGAGCTATCTTCCTTGCTTATTTTGGCCAAACAAAAGTTTAATGGATCATATGAGGGAGGTCTAGGAACTTTAGATCTAAAGATTCAACCAGATTTAGTTGAATTTTAGATCTGAAAAATTGAAGAAAATATGAACTAGTTCCTTTAGGTGTGGCTGGGTTTTGATTTCTGCAACATTTCAGATTGATTCAGGGTCCTCTTGGAAGTGAGCAATGCCTTCTATTTATAGATGGAGCTGATGCAAAGCAAGGTGAATTTCGTGTGCATGAAAATTGAAGGCCTCCATTCATGGGCCTGTACAGGCGCATGGAGGGCCCAAAAGCCAATGCAAATGGATGCTGAAATGATATGGAGAAGGTTTGGACGTGTGGTTTTCACTCAAATTGCTTGCATATGAAGTTTCACCATGAAATGCATAATTGGTCATAACACTTCATCTCTTCGAAAATGCCACTTGAAAAATTGAAACATAGGCATGTAGGTAATGGTTGAAAAGGTCTTGACATAAGGAACAAATGTTATGTTGGACCAAAACTCATTTGAAGTGTGGAAATTTATGAAAACAGGCCATGAAGTTCATAGTGCAAAACATGCCTTTGAGAATTTTGTCAAATTAAACCAACTTCAAGCCCTTCTTCTTTGATGATTCAAGCCTTAAATGGAAACACCTCCAACATAAAAGTTGTAGATATTTTCAATACAATAAAAATGGACTTAAATTTTGCATCATTTGGATTTTTGATGAAGGAGTTATGGGCACTTGAAGTTAGACTTTCTTGCCTTTCAATGCATTTGGTCCAAAGTGACCTATAACGTTTTGCATTATCACATGTATTTCCTTTAGGATTTTGAAATTTTGTTCAACATAACATTTGAAATAGACATCTTAAGCTTTCCAAAGAATTTGATCCCACCTCAAAATCATAAAAAATTAATGAGTTATGTTCTTGGGAATTTAACCCAAAATTAGGGTTTCAGTCAAAATGACCTATAATGTCTTGGAATGGGAGATGACCTTCCAAGCTTCAAATCAAATTTTTTATTAACATGAAAGTTTTTCATATTGTCCTTAAGAACATTTTTTCTTTTGGGATCATATCCATTTGATCAACACATAAAAAGTTAGGTCTCAGTGCACTTCAAAATAGTCAGATGAATTGACTGATCAACTTCTCAAGTCCACAACTCATATCTTGATGAATTGATGATTGAGGACACTCAAATAAGTTCAAATATTCATGAGATGATGAATTAGAGGACTTCTCTTGATTGTATTTGACCATGGGCTGAGGTTGCTTCACTAGCAAGGCACACTGGGTACACAGATGAATTAGGGTTTCCTTGAGAAACAAACTCCAAACCCTTTGACTTGCTTTGATCAAAATGATGAATTGAGATACTAGGGAGGCATATTTGATGGATGAGAGCTTTGGGAACCATTACCAAGCTTGCTTTCATCCTCTCTTGACCATATCTTTGCACAAAGGATCTCCTTGAAGCTCTTGACCTTGTGATTGCTCAAGCTACAAACAAAAGATGTTAGTGACATATTTTTGTGCTTTTGGTTAGTGAATAAAGATGAGAAAAGCAATAATATACAATTCAAGCATACTTGGTGATCTCGAACCACTCATAAGAGGTCCCACCCAAAGGCAAGGAGAACCAAGGTGCTTATGATCCTTGAGGCTTTGCAAATGCAATGTTATGATGCCATGAGGGATCTTATGGACAAAATTGGGGTCTTACAGATGCCCCTATTTAAGGTCATTCTAGTCGGAGAAGTGAAGGTTAAAATCTTCGTCTCGACGAGGTAGAATGGGCTTAAATAATATCAGAGAGACGAGTTTTGGTCCCTAAGAGACCTCATGATGCAAATGTATGTATGCAAAAGGTAATACTCTGTGGAGATATGTGTCCACAAAGAAAGAAAAGAAATCAGGATAAACTGATAATCCATATGAGTAATTCACTCCACGGGACAGAGACTCTGAGGACTCTCATGGGGATAGAAAAGGGGATAAATTGCGTGAGCAGGGCACGACTCAAAACTTGGGGAGCAGAAATCAATGGGAAGACCCGAGCTGACTCGAAGGCGCATGTATTGGGGAATATGCCAATACAACAAAAGTTATCCACAACGGATACCCTGGATAAAAATCCGGGCTCTGGCTGGGAGAATCCACTAAGGGACTTTGCTGGGGAAAACCCAAACAAATCTCCTCTGGGGAAGCAACAGGATGAGGTATTACCGGTTACTGGGTAATAAGCTCAACGAGACATGTGATCTGGACACCAGTATAAGGGTGAGAGATACAATATGCTCTGGGAAGAATGAATATCTAAGACCGGTATAAGGGTGAGAGATATCAAACATCCGAAATCATCTGAGGAAGACCTAAAAGGTATACCTTAGCTCAGGAAAAACTGGCTCCGCAAAGGGACAAAAAGTCATAATAGGGAGCAGGGGAGAAGGAACACCAGGGATACCGGTTACTGGGCATATAATAAGTGACCAACCAAAGCGTGAATTGGGGAATATTCACAAGACACTCATCATCCAAAAGAGGGCTAAAAGCAAACTCGATTATAGGATGGACATTCGATTCCAAAAAGGGATACGAATCTTACTCGACTGGGGAAGAACAAAAGGCTTCGACCGAAGAGTGCATGAGATATATTATCTATTACCATCAGAACATAGATAATATACTCGCATGGAAGATTATCCTCAACCGGTTACTGGATTAATAAAGGATAAACCGACCGACAAAGAAAGGCATCAGGATACCGAAACTAGGTATATAATGATGACTAATCCAGGGGAGAAACAACCGTCACCAACAACCAAGGGTAGACGAGAGATGACTTACTGGGGATGAATTGCTTGATCAGAGCAATTATCCAAAAGATGAGGGAATATCAGCACCGAATATTGGATAATGATAACCGTCAAGGAGGGGATTACATCTACCGGATACTGGGTAGAAAACCACGGAAAAGTAACTGTCATCGGTTAGGATGAGCAAAAGGTTAACTCTACAAGGGGATAGCAATAGGGTTTACGACTACCAGTATGAGGGTAGAGAACCACAAAAAATAGGACTTATAACCACCGATATTAGGGTAGAAGGCCACAGACTCCGCCGGGGATAAGATGAATAATTACTGGTTACTGAGCAATCATTCATTTACACCACAGGGGAGTGCAAGAAGCAGCCAAAAGAGGCTAATGCTAAAACAAACTTGTCCCTATGAGGATATAACTCAATGAGGAACTCCATCCCAATAAATGTGTTGGGAGGAAACATAAGCAACCATCATCCACGAGGGTATAACTCAGTGGGGAATATGGAAGGAAAGACAAACACTTTCTGCTTATGCGGTTGACTCTATATGGGGAGATCAACCACCAACATCTGCTTGGGGAAATGTATTACCAACTAGCAGGGGATAACAAAGATATATGGCAAAGAATGCAATATGAATATATAAATGTTCGAAAATTACATGCACTCATGTGTGGTTTATGTATGATGAATGCTGACAAACAGACATTTCTAACACAAACATGGTCCAAAGAATAAGTACACAAACATCCGGTACTACATCTCGAGAGAGAGAGAGAGAGAGAGAGAGCCAGGATCACAGAGATCTCCGCAGGGGAATGAGCATCCATCATTCCAATTGGGACAAGGATCATCATAATCGGCCATGGAAGCACTCTACTGGGGAAAATATCAGAGGTGATCATGGAACTCTGTGGGGAACAACCACCAACCAGAAGTCTCCAGGGTCATCAAATACTGTCCCAAATAATGAGATCACATCTGCTGAGGAGGAAGAATCATTATTCTGCTGTAGGAAAGAGGGATGAATAGACTTTCCCAACACTCTGCTTGGGAGAAAAATCACAAAAGGCTCCGGAGGAAGAGGACATGAGCATGCCAGGAATAGGAACAAATGTCTTACCCTGTCGAGAATCTTACCATATTTGGGAGAGCACTGAAGACATCCTTAGTATCCCCTCATCATTGTGAATGTTCACTTTGTTTAAAAACAAATTATGAAAGATCTAGTTAAAACAATGATATTTTTCAATTAAAACATGCAAAACATTTGTTGAAATGGAAACAAATAAGAGTGCAAATAATTGGACAAGGGCTCAAATTTATTTGATGGAATGGTAGTCTGCAAATGGCGAGACTCCATAGATCTTTTTCAAATTTGAAATTGGTGATATATATTGGAAAAAGGCTACATTGAACATAATGACTGAATCAAAAAATATGGATTTTTGCCTAAGCCGCCCTTTCGGGTTTTCAACTTAGCGAGCTATTTTGTTTTTATTTTTAGGCGAAGTATTTCTTGACTGCATATGAATTCACAGGACGAGTGAAATCCTCCCCATCCATAGTTATAAGCATCAAAGCACCGCCTAAAAAGGCTCTCTTAACAACATATGGACCTTCATAGTTTGGAGTCCACTTGCCCCTGGAATCGGGCGCAAAAGACAAGACTTTCTTGAGCACAAGGTCACCTTCTCGGAACACACGAGGCTTGCCCTTCTTATCAAAGGCTTTCTTCATCCTTTGCTAATATAACTGTCCATGGCACATGGCAGTCAATCTCTTCTCTTCAATCAAATTCAAATGATCATAACGACTCTGAACCCATTCAGCATCAGTTAACTTGGCTTCCATCAAGACTCTCATTGATGGGATCTCCACCTCTACTGGGAGCACAACCTCCATGCCATAAACGAGAGAGAAAGGGTTGCCCCTGTTGGAGTGCGGATAGATGTACGATATCCATGTAAAGCAAATGGCAGTATCTCATGCCAATCTTTGTACGTGACAACCATCTTCTGGATAATTTTCTTGATATTCTTATTAGAAGCTTCAACAACCCCATTCATCTTGGGTCTGTAAGGAGAAGAATTATGATGCACAATCTTGAACTCACTACACAACTCCTCCATCATTTTGTTGTTCAAGATAGATCCATTATCAGTAATGATCTTATCTGGCACACCATATCGGCATATGAGCTGATGCTTGATAAACTTCACAACCACCTGCCTGGTCACATTTGCGTATGATGCCGCTTCAACCCACTTGGTGAAGTAATTAATTTCTACGAGAATAAATCTGTGCCCATTGGACGCTTTCGGCTCTATCATGTCAATCATGTCGATTCCCCACATGGAGAAGGGCCATGGTGACGAAATCACATTCAGAAGTGTCGGAGGAATATGAATCTTATCCGCATAAATTTGACACTTATGGCATTTCTTCACATATTTGCAACAGTCAGACTCTATTGTCAGCCAATAGTAGCCTGCTCTCAACATCTTTCTAGCCATGGCATGTCCATTGGAATGAGTACCAAATGAACCCTCACGGACCTCAGTCATCAACAGGTCTGCTTCATGTCTATCCACGCATCTGAGCAGCACCATATCAAAATTTCTCTTATAAAGCACATCACCATTGAGGTAGAAACTTCCTGATAATCTCCTCAGAGTCTTCCTATCTTTCACAGATGCCCCAGGTGGGTAAATCTGGCTCTGAAGGAAACACTTGATATCATAATACCACGACTTATCATCTTTCACTTCCTCAATTGCAAATACACGAGCTGGTCTATCCAAGCGCATCACAGTGATATTGGGAACTTCATTCCAAAGTCTGACCACAATCATTGAAGCAAGTGTAGCGAGAGCGTCTGCCATCTGATTCTCATCTCGAGGAATATGATGGAAGTCAACCTCAATAAAGAATGTTGAAATCCTCCTCGCATAATCTCTATATGGGATGAGGCCAGGCTGATTCGTTTCCCATTCACCCTTAATCTGATTAACAACGAGGGCTGAATCACCATAAACATCGAGGTGTTTGATCCTAAGATCAATGCATTCCTCCAATCCCATAATACAAGCTTCATACTCAGCCATATTATTCGTGCATTTGAAAGTTAGCCTTGCTGTAAAAGGAAAATGTGTTCCCTGAGGAGTAATAATCACTGCCCCAATACCATTTCCATATTGATTTACAACGCCATCAAACACCATACTCCATCTGGAACCAGGCTCTGGCCCTTCATCGAGCGTAGGCTCATCGCAATCTTTCATTTTCAAATACAGAATCTCCTCATCTGGGAAGTCATACTGAACCGACTGATAATCCTCAATCGGGTGATGTGCCAAATGGTCAGCCAAGATACTACCCTTAATAGCCTTCTGAGCTCGATACTCAATATCATACTCAGATAACAACATCTGCCAACGGGCAATCCTCCCTGTTAAAGCAGGCTTCTCGAAGATATACTTGATTGGATCCACTTTGGATATCAACCAAGTCGTATAATTTATCATATACTGACGTAAGCGCTTAGCAGCCCAAGCCAAAGCACAACATGTTTTCTCAAGCATTGAGTATCGAGACTCACAATCAGTAAACTTCTTACTCAGGTAGTAGATAGCATATTCCTTCTTTCCTGATTCGTCCTGCTGACCAAGGACACAACCCATTGAGTCTTCAAGAACTGTCAGATACATAATCAATGGTCTTCCCTCCACAGGCGGAGACAGATTCGGAGGCTCAGATAAATACTCTTTAATACTATCAAAAGCTTTCTGGAAATCCTTGGTCCAATCATAGGACTGATCTTTCTGGAGGAGCTTGAACATAGGCGCATACGTGGCAGTCATGTGGGATAGGAATCTGGAAATATAATTCAAGCGGCCAAGAAAACCTCGGACTTGCTTCTCAGTTTTGGGCGCAGGCATCTCTTGTATTGCTTTGACCTTTGCAGGATCAACCTCAATACCTGTTTCACTAACAATAAAGCCCAATAGCTTGCCGGAACGGACTCCAAATGTACACTTGTTGGGATTCAGACGAAGCTTGTACTTCCTCAAACGCTGAAAAAGTTTCAACAGGTGTTCTACATGTTCAACTTCCGTTCTTGACTTAGCAATCATATCATCAACATATACCTGGATCTTCTTGTGCATCATATCATGAAACAAAGTAGTCATAGCTCATTGATACGTGGCTCCGGCGTTCTTCAAACCGAAGGGCATCACTCGATAACAGAATGTTCCCCAAGGTGTGATGAATGTTGTCTTCTCCATATCCTCGGGTGCCATTTTAATCTGATTATATCCAGAAAATTCGTTCATAAATGAGAAGACCTTGAATTTAGCTGTATTATCTACCAACATATCAATATGTGGTAAAGGGAAATCATCTTTCGGACTAGCTTTATTCAAGTCTCTATAGTCCACACACATTCGGACTTTTCCATCTTTCTTAGGCACGGGTACAATATTGGCCACCCATTGAGGATATGTAGAAGTCACCAGAAACCCCGCATCAATTTGCTTCTGAACTTCTTCTTTGATTTTTACTGCCATATCGGGATGAGTTCTTCTGAGCTTTTGCTTCACAGGCACGCACTCAGGCTTCAAAGGTAGGAAATGCTGCACGATATCAGTATCTAGACCCGGCATGTCTTCATATGACCAAGCGAAGACGTCAACATATTCTCGTAGCAAATCAATCAACCCTTTCTTAACAGACTCTTCCAGGAGTGCCCCAATTTTTTACTTCTTGCACACAATCTTCAGACCCTAAATTGACTGTTTCCAGATTCTCAAGATGCGGCTGAGTGATCTTTTCTTCGTGCTCAAGTAGACGGATAATCTCTTCAGGAATCTCTTCAACATCATCTTCTTCCGCCTCAAATACAGGGAATTCAAAGTTGGGAGATGGTGTTGGATCATTATGTTCAATGGGTTTGATCAGCCTGCATAATGGTTTTGGATATAAAAAGCTTTTAGAATTCAAACAAAGCAAATCATTATGCAGATGAAAAAATTGATTTTATTCTTATTTTTAGGGTTTTTTGTGATCACCAATTTCATGCAAAAAGCAAAAAGGGAAAATAATTGGAAAAACAAACATTTAACATGAATTTATTGAATGAAAATATCATTGCATTTATGCGCCAACAATGTCGTCACTCCTCCTTATGACACGGGAGAAGGGTTTTCAAACACAATGAACATTACTTTGACTTATGGATAACTGTTGGAATATCCACAGCGACCCAATTATTGCAGATTCCTCCACGGATAATGAAATTGCCAAAATCCTCTTCGTCCTCTTCCAAAATGGCATCAGCCTCTTCGTCTTGACTGGTGTGGATAAATCCACCACTCTTAAACAACCCTTGCTTGTTGAAGACCCCAGAAGAATAGCCTATGCCATCCTGGGACTTGTTGTCTTCTAACTCAATCATTTTCCCCAACCCAGCAGTTGCACCATGCTCAATGGCCAACTTCGCATCTTTGTAGGAAGCAAATGAGGGAGTTCTCTTCTCAACAGGCTCAGCAATAGATAAATCTTGGAACGGAGTTCCAACTTCATCCTCAACATCTATGTATGAGAAGGAAGACAAATGGCTAACCAGGAGAGCCTTTTCTCCCCCTACCACCACCAGCTTCTTGTTCTTTACAAATTTCAGTTTCTGGTGTAGGGTGGATGTCACGGCGCCTGCCTCGTGAATCCATGGTCTGCCTAAGAGACAGCTATATGATGGGTGAATGTCCATAACCTGGAAGGTAATCTGGAAATCACTTGGTCAGATTTTGACTGGGAGATCAACCTCACCTATCACAGTTTTGCGAGACCCATCGAAAGCCTTCACAACTACTCCACTTTGTCTCATGGGAGGCCCCTGATATGACAACTTCGAGAGAGTGGTCTTTGGCAATACATTCAATGATGACCCAGTGTCCACCAACACATTGGACATGGCATCATCCTTGCAGCTCATAGATATATGTAAGGCCAAGTTGTGGTCTCTTCCCTCCTCGGGGAGATCAGAGTCACAAAAACTCAAATTGTTACAAGCGGTGATATTTGCAACAATGCTATCAAATTGCTCTAGCGTGACATCATGATCTACGTACGCCACATCCAACACCTTCTGCAGAGCTTCTCGGTGTGGTTCTGAATTCAATAGTAGTGATAACACAGATATTTTGGATGGCGTTTGTAGAAGCTGGTCTACAACATTGTACTCGCTCCTTTTGATGAGTCTCAGCATCTCATCATAATCTTCTTTCGTATTGCCACTCGGGCCAACAGAAGTAGGAGTTTTTAACATGGAGGCGGGCTTAGCAACAAGTGCCGGATTCGGAGTGCTCACAGCATTCCCAATCGGGCGTTCAACAAAATCAGCATCAACACTTCCACGAGCACCAGCCTGGGGTTTCAACGGGGCTGAAAACACACGACCGCTATGGGTCAAACCGCTAACATCAGCAATGTTAACGACAGGTGAAGAGGGAAAGGGCACCTCTTTCCCACTTTCCACAGCTACAGCATTGTAGCGATAAGGAACCTCCTTCTTGGAGGAGTACGGTACAGGCCCGGCTGGCTTAATGACAAGAGCAGGAGAAACCTTTTGCTTGCTACCATCATACTTGATAACAACAGGCTCAGGTATCCGGAATACCGAAGAAATCACGTTGACTTCGAGCTCATCTTCGTCAACATTTCTATTTTGAAGGATCTCGATGACTCCCTCGTCCAACATCTCTTGAACATCTCTGTGCACCTGGCGACATCCTCTCTGATTAACAGAACAGACTCTGCATCTATCATGGTCATGTTCATAATGACTATAGTCACACAACAAGCGATGCAACTTAACCAGCGATTGCCAGATATGACTAACATATTTAACTTTGTACTTGCCAGGATAGCCCTGGACCATATTAACAGGCTTCCCATGCTCGGGTAATGGGTTCTTCTTCACATTCGGACCTACTTCCTCGAAAAACAAAGTCCCGCTTCTCACAAGGTCTTGCACCTTGGTCTTCAAGGGATAACAATTCTCTACATCATGTACGGGAGCACCGAAATGATACACACAATGAAGCTCAGGTTTGTACCACCATTAAGGGTTAGCAGGTACAGCAGGAGGGTCTCGTGGAGTGATTAACTTTCTATCGATCAGAGGCAAACAGCACACAATGGTACCACCACCCTTTGCATTCCTCATATGCAAAGAGAAATAAGTGTCACCCAACAGAGTCGGAACGGGATTAAGAGTAGAGAAAATCCTAATAGCGTTCACATCCACAAATTTGTCGATGTTGGGGAATAACACTAGCCCATAGATGAGAAGTACAAATATGGCCTCAAAGGCGTCCTCACTCATGGCCTTCCCATACATAGTAGCTTGAGCAATGATGAACTTAGAATGGAGACCTTGAATTCAACCTTTGGTAGTCATATGAGCACCAACCAGAGATTCATTTATATGCAATAGATCAGCAATCTCTTGAGAAGTAGGAACTCTCCCCAAGCCACTGAACGACAACTAATCTAGAATAGGTATACCCACAAGATAGGCATACTCCTCTAGCGTGGGCAAAAGCTGGAAATCCGGAAATGTGAAGCAACGGTACAAGGGATCATAGAACTGCACCAATACACTCATCAAACCTTCATCCACTTGAGTAGCCAGAATAGATAGAAGCTTCCCATGACGAGCCTTGAAACCCAAGGGATCTAATACATAGGATGTCAAATTCCTTAGCTCTTTCAAGTCGGGTTGTCTGAAACTGTACTTCTTCGTATTCCTTCTTTGTTTGTCCATGTCTGAAAATTTGCAAATGGACCTCTTAAGTTCCTTGAAAATTTTCTCATTGTTAATGATATGGATGCAAATGAGTGCATGAATGCATGGATGCAACAATCACACTCAAGGATCAAGCAAAGCACACCACACAAAGGTCATGGGATGGATTAAGTCATCCTTAATATCAATCATCCATTTTGGTGGATTATGGTTTACACCTTATCAACACCCAAGTTCCATTGATATTAAGGATACACAAGAACAGATCAACCATGAATCAAGGGTTTGTTGCAAGTCACGAGCATGGAGTCTTGGTTAAGAACCACTCATAGGGAGTGTACTACGGTTTAAACCTGCCAAACCTGTTCTACAAGAGGTTCCCATAGTCATCATCCCATCTTTCGGATATTATCGGATAAACGACTACTCGTATTCCAAAAATATTCTCAAGAGAGACTCTTATGAGTGTAGTATCGCGTAACAATCGTATCAAATCTTACACTTGAACGACCTTTGCACTACGTCCTAAAAATAGGCCAAGATGGGCTTGGTAAACTAAGGTCCTTGGCTTCTAAGGTCTTTATTGGAAAGAGTAATGCCTAACCACGACTACTCGTGTGACATTATTGATCCCAACAAAACCTCCACCAAGTGAATGGGCTTGCAAGTCAACTTGCGAAGGAATAACTCCACCCAAGTCAACAAGACTATGCCATTCTCCTATCCTAAGTGCACTCGAGTTCAGGTATAGAACTCATCTCACAAAGATCACCAAGCATACAAGCAATTAATATGTCAAACAATTCAATCATTACATACAATACAGTAATCCTAAATTGCACAAAAATATGTCACAAAAATAAAATACAATACAATACAACAAACATGAAAAGTAGGCAAAACCCACTAGGCAAATAATCCCCAGCAGAGTTGCCACTTTTCTGTAGCGGGGTATTCGTTACCTTTAGATTTATTTACTAAGTCAAAAGTAAACCATACAAGTCGAGTCGCCACCGCACTTCTATTTATCCAAAGGAAAGGTTAGAAACCGAACAAAAACTAAGAAGTTTTATCGAATCAAAAACTAATAAAAATGTCAGAGATCTGGGTAAGGGGGTTGGTTATGCAATGGGAAGGTTTTAAACACCCAAAACATCCTAGCTACTCCTAGGGAGCCCTTTTCACACTTGTTGTAAGGTAGGTTGGTATTTTGTGAAAAATTATTTGTGCAAACATGATTGGGGAGATGAGAGAAGAATATACAAGTTATTTACAATTTTTGTGTTTGAATGGATAAACCCATTGTCTGCGTACCATCTTAAAAAAGATTAGGATCAAAACCACGTAGTTCGGGGTAAAAATCTCAAAACAAGTTGGTGAATTGATTGGTCCAAAAGCCTTAAGGTCTTTTGTTATCCAAGGGAGAAAACTCAACCTAAAACCACAAATCCACCATGTGAGGATAGCTTCAACATGCTAGTGAGGGGTTAACCCTATAATAAGCATGGAAGACTCATTGTCCATCACTAAGGATATAGGTGAGTATTATATCTACCTCAAGGATAACTCAAACCTAATAGCTAATGGTTATGAAAAGTTTTAATAAGAAAGTGGCCATTGAAACCACAAAAAACATTTGAATGGGTTATATTTACCAATGAAAAGTATTTACAAAATATGGTCAAAGTTGACTTAAAGATTCAATTCAAAATATGTGTTATGAAAAGAAAGTTTGAAAATCAAAAACATAATGCTCAGGTTTCTAATGTTTGAAAACAAGTGTTAATGTTTGCACAAAAGTTTTGGCTTGGGTTAGAGTGGAGGGAAGAAGAAGAGTGACTAAGTCCTAATCATACAAGAGAGGAAGGAGAAGAAATAAGACCACAAATGGAGTTCCCTTCTTGAGATCATATTGATGATCCAAGTAGCTCCCATCCTTTGGAATAATCAAGCAAATAAGTGTATACTCAAGCAAGCTCTTAGGAATCCTCCAATGGCTCTTATATCTCTCACTTTAGAATCTCATGACAATGGTTCTTCACTTAGGCTCAATGTTGGAATCCCTAGCACAAGAACACACACATCAAAAAAGTTCTATAAAGCAAACAAAGAATGGACAAGAGGGAGTTTAGAAAATAGGTCCTTTCAATTCCTCTTCAACATTAAGCATTCTAAAGGCAGGAGGCCTAGTTGCTCTTTGACTTTTATAGCACTCTAAAGGCATAAGGCCTAGTTGCTCTTTGACTCCATTTTTTCATAGGGAATATCCTAAAGTCTAAGTCCTTTTTGTCCATTTTGCAATTGGTTCACAACAATCAAAACAAAAACACAAGCACAAAAGTATATACACAATTATAGGCTCAAGTGAGCAAAAGGCAAATTGCATTAACATAAACATGTGCTCAAATGAGCAAAGGGCAAAAGCAAATGAATAATATGTACATGAATATTAAATTGCATAAATGTAAAGTGCAAGAATTAAATGTTAATGGTTAATGGTTAGTATTAGTGTGCCATAAGGCAATTTAGCGATATGTTAAGCAATCGTAAGTGGACTAATGTAGTAGTCACACCTATCTGAGGCTGATCAATAAAATATAGGCAACAACACAAATTAGAGACCTTGATTAGTGAATCAAGCTCCTACAACTTGCCATGCCAAAAGAAGATGAGAAATGATCTTGTATTGATTTAGGTTCTTTGCTTGATTAGGAAGCAACATATCCTTAATGCAAAGCCATTCACTTGATCTATGATCAAGATGAATTAGATTTAAATCAAGGAAGGTTAAACCTCCCATACATCAAGGCTAACCACCAATCTTTAACTCATTGATCAAAAAAAGAAGAAGAAGAAGAAGAATAAGAAAGTGCATTAATGGAAATCAAATGAGGTAACCAACATACATTGACCAAAGATAGATGAAATCAAGGTCAAACATTAGTAAACAAAAGCAAAATGTAGATTAGAAGTCAAGAAACAAATAAAAGATTTTTGGTATTTTTCAAAATTAAAATAATACTTGAATTAAAATAAACAATTAAAGGTCAAACTTCAAATTTACTTCAAATCAACTTTGAAAAGTCCAAGTGAATCATCCTAAGTTCAACAAGGTCAAACAAAGTTTGACAAAAAAATTCAGCATTTTTAGAAACCAGAAACTATTTTTAATCAATTAAAAATGCATAAAAAAAATAACCTAATTGAATTAAAATCTCAAATAAATCTCAAATCAATTAATAAATTGATGAGAATATTTTTCATAGATCCATCATCATTCAAAGAGGTTGGGAAAATATTTTTGTATTTTTTGAATATAAAAACTATTTTAAATGAATTAAAAACCAGAAAAGAGAAAATTCATAAAAAAATATCAAATGATAAAATAAAAAATATTAAAAATCATTTTTAGAAACTAGAAATTAAAAGAGAAATAATGCAATTGGTCTCACATTTTTTGGACCAATAATGAAGGAGATATGATTTTTTGAAATGAAATAGAATAAAAGAAATAAAATGGAAATTAAAATCAGAAATTAAAAATAAGAAAAATTGTGAGGCATTGGATCAAGAGCTCATTAATTGAGCTGGCGCATCAAACGGATCATGTGCGCGCGTCCACCAAACACTTGAGTCAATGCAAAACAACTGGCATTAAAAAAGGTCATAAAAGAGAGTGGTCCATATTAGATCTGGAAACAAGATCTAACGGCCACGACTTAATCTGGCAACCAAACGGTGGTGTACACCACCGTCTTCTTCGGCGAGACCTTCAATGCCGGTGAGAGTTGCAGAGAACAAAGCTTCACCATATGAGGCGATCTATACAGCAATGGAAAGCTGGAGTGATGTACATCACCCCTGTGCCAACCAATTCCACTCTAGATTTCCATGGAGAGAGAAATTAGAGGTTGAATTTTGTGGTGTTCAACTGAAACTTAGTGATTTTTCAAAATTCAAAGCACAGAACAATTGCCTCTGATGAGAGGACTTCAGACAACCCAGCAAATGCAAGAAATAAGCTATATATGAGTTTCGAATAAAATACGTTAAGATATCTACCTCTGAAATGTGGAGCTTGAGAGCACGATCCTTCAAAGCTTTTGCTTGCAGTGTAGTCTAGTGATGAAGATGAGCAAGGTTTAGGAACTATAGATCTAGAAAATCAATCAAGGCAATTGAAATTCAGATCTGAAAAATTGAAGAGAAATGAGAAAGTTCCTTTAAGTGAGGCTATGGAGAGATTCTTGTAGCATAACAGATGCCCTTAGGTTGCGAAATTATGAAGCCTTGGACCCTTATTTATAGCAAATGGTAGCTGCATACATGAGCAATGCATGTGCATGAATGGAAAGGGCCTCTATGCATGGGCCTGTACAGGCGCATTGAGGGCCCAATTCCAATTGGTTTGGCAAGCTGAGATTATAATATGATGGAATGGTTGTGCAAAATGGATGTAATCAGCTCATGCAATGTGTTTTCAATTGGTTTCCAAAAATGCACCAAATTGTTCTTCTCTTCGAAAATGACATTTTCAAAAATGAAACATAGCCTTATGGGTAATGGTTGGAAATATATTGACATGAGGATCAATTGTTATGTTGACCAAAACTTCATTTGGAAATGAGAAATTGATGAAAATTGATCATAAAGTGCAAGGTGCAAAACATGTGCATGTGAAAATTTCCAAAAATGATCAAATTCAAGCCCTTCTGTTTCAATGATGAAAGGTCCAAATGACAAAACCTTCAATATCAAAGTTGTATATCTTTTCAAGACAATCAATTTTGACTTATATTTTGAATCATTTAGATTTTTTATGAGAACGTTATGGGCACTTGAAGTTGGACTTTTTCACATTTCAATGCCTTTGGTCCAAAGTGACCTATAATGTTTTGCATTATCACATGTATTAATTTTAGGATTATGAAACTTTTCTTAACATAACAAATTAATTAGACATATTAAAATTTCCAATGCATTTGATTACACCTTAAAATAATGAAAAATTAATGAGTTATGCTCTTGGGAAGTTGACCCAAGATTAGGGTTTCAGTCAAAATGACCTATAATGTTTTGAAATGGATAATGACCTTCCAAGCTTCAAATCAATTTTTGATGAACATGAAAGTTATTCATATGGTTCTTAAGAACATTTTGTCTCTTGGGATCATCTCCGTTTGACAAACACATCAAATGTTAGGTCTCAGTGGATTTCAAAATAGTCAGATGAATTGACTGATCAACTTCTCAAAGCCAAACTTCAAATATTGATGAATAAATGATCGAGGATACTCAAATAAGATCAAATATGCATGAAATTATGAAAGACAGAACTTCCCTTGATTGTATTTGATCATGGGTTGAGGTTGCTTCATGAGCAAGGCACAATTGATGCACAAATGAATTAGGGTTTCCTTGGGAATCAAGCCTCAAGCCCTTTGGTTTGCTTTGATCAAAATGATGAATTGAGATACTTGGGAGGCATATTTGATGGATGAGAGCTTTGGGAACCATTTTCATGCTTTCCTTCATCGTCACTTAGCCATATCGATGAGCATAGGGGCCTCTATGAGCCTTGAATCTTGTGACTGCTCAAGCTACAAACAAAAGATGTTAGTGACATATTTTTGTGATTTTGGTTAGTAAACAAAATAAGAAAAGCAATAATATACAATTCAAGCATGCTTGGTGATCTCAAACCAACTCACAAGTGTTCCCACCCAAAGGTAAGGAGCCAAGATGCTATGATCCTTGAGGCACATGCAAATGCAATGCCATGAGGGATCTTAGGGTCAAAATTGGGGTCTTACAGAGGGATATGATGAAATTTAACCTTTGTAAAGAAAGTTGAAATCCTCCTCGCATAATCTCTATATGGTATCAAACCGGGTTGATTTGTCTCCCATTCACCTTTGATCTGATTCATAACCAAAGTCGAATCTTCGTATACGTCAAGATACTTGATTCTAAGATTAATGGCCTCTTCAAGCCCCATAATGCAAGCTTCATACTCATCCATATTATTTTTACACTTGAAAGTCAATCTAGATGTAAATAGAAAATGAGTGCCTTGAGGAGTAATAATCACTGCCACAATGCCATTATCGTACTGATTAACAGCTCCATCAAATACCATGCCCCAACAGGAACCAGGTTCTGGCCCTTCTTCAAGCAATGGTTCATCATAATATTTCATTTTCAAGTACAAGATCTCTTCATCAGGAAAATCGTATTATACTGACTGGTAATCTTCAATCGGTTGGTGAGCCAAATGGTCAGCCAAGACACTACCTTTAATCGCTTTCTGAGATCGGTATTCAATATCATACTCAGATAACAACATCTGCCAAGGGGAAATCCTGCCAGTTAAAGCGGGCTTTTCAAAAATATACTTGATTGGATCCATTTTGGGTATCAACCAAGTAGTATAATTCAACATGTACTGGCGCAGACACTTAGCAGCCCAAGCCAATGCGCAACAACTCTTTTCAAGCATAGAATACTGAGTCTCACAGTCGGTGAACTTCTTACTGAGGTAGTAAATTGCATAGTCTTTCTTTCCAGACTCATCTTGCTGACCAAGAACACAACCCATACTTGCTTCAAGCACAATCAAATACATGATCAACGACCTTCCTTCAACAGGTGGTGACAGAATCAGAGGCTTAAGCAGATACTCTTTGATACTGTCAAAAGCTTTCTGGAAATCCTCGGTCCAATCACATGATTGATCTTTCCGAAGAAGCTTGAATATAGGTGCACATGTTGTAGTCATATGCGAAATGAATCTTGATATATAATTCAAACGGCCTAGAAAACATCTGACTTTCTTCTCAGGTTTGGGCGCAGGCATTTCTTGTATTGCTTTGACCTTGGCAAGATCAACTTCAATACCTTTCTCACTGACAATAAAGCCTAACAACTTACTAGAACGAACATCAAAAGTACACTTATTGGGATTAAACCGGAGTTTGCACTTCCTCAAATGCTGGAATAACTTCAATAAATGCTCGATATGTTCTTCTTCATCAATGGATTTAGCAATCATATCATCAACATATACTTCGACCTCTTTATGCGTCATATCATGGAAAAAAGTGGTCATAGCTCTCTGGTATGTTGCACCAGCATTCTTTAAACTGAAAGGCATCACTCTATAACAGAATGTTCCCTAGGGCATAATGAATGTGGTCTTCTCCATATCTTCAGGTGCCATCTTGATCTGATTATGACCGGAAAATCCGTCCATAAACGAAAAGACTTTGAATTTAGCTATATTGTCTACCAACATATCAATGTGTGGCAGAGGGAAATCATCTTTCAGACTAGCTTTGTTGAAATCTCTATAATCAATACAAGCAAACTTGTCCATCCTTCTTTGG
Source organism: Lathyrus oleraceus (assembly GCF_024323335.1). Classification (NCBI taxonomy): domain Eukaryota; kingdom Viridiplantae; phylum Streptophyta; class Magnoliopsida; order Fabales; family Fabaceae; genus Lathyrus; species Lathyrus oleraceus. The sequence goes on from NC_066582.1 coordinate 169,937,123, forward strand.
AACAGGCACAATATTGGCCACTCATTGTGGATACTCAGCGGTAACAAGGAAACTGTCATCAATCTGCTTTTGCACTTCTTCTTTGATCTTTACTTCCATATCAGGGTGAGTCCTTCTCAGTTTCTACTTTATTGGTGGGCATTCTGGCTTTAACAGCAATCTATGCTCCATAATCTCAGAATCCAAACTAGGCATGTCTTGATAGGACCAAGCAAACACATATGAATATTCTTGGAGAAGATCGATCAACCCCTTCTTAACCTCTAGACACAATTGAGCCCAATCTTGTCTTCCTTCACATCATCTTCAGAACCTAAGTTGACTAGCTCAATTTGCTCTTCAAATGGCTGAATGGCTTTTTCCTCATGCTCAAGTAGACGAGATAGTTCATCAGATACTTCTTCATCAATCTCTTCCTCATCCTCGAACACATGGAAATCAAAGTTTGGAGAAGGAGTATGATCATTGTATTCAATGGGTTTAGAAACCAACCTGCATAATGATTTGATATTTTGATTTTACAGAAATGAATTGTGACCAAATATTATGTAGATGGATAATTATTTGTTTATGTTTTTTGTGATTACCAATTTCAGAAAAGCAAAAAGTAAAAATAAAACATCATAGATGTGGATGAATAGAATTGTATTTTTTTGATGATAATTTGAAAAATGCCCAACAATGTTCACTTCTCCTTAGGCATAGGAGAAGGATTTTTCTTAAAATAATGAAAAAAAACAAATTACTTAGAGCGATGGACAATAACAGGAACATCAACAGCAACCCAATTGTTGCAAGTCTTGCCATGCGTCACAAAGTTGGCGTAGTCTTCATCTTCATCGCCTTCGATCACAGCAATTGAGTGTTGTTCATTACCATGGATGAATCCTCCGCTACGGAAACTCGATTGCACTTTTTCAGCTTTGACATTAAATGGCCCTTGCTGGAATTCCAATCTGGCCCTATTCTTGTTCTCACAGACTTCTACCATACGGCCCCATTGATTTGTGCTTCCATCTTCAATAGTTCTCTGAGCATCCTTCAAAGAAGACATGGGTGCCCCAGGTTTCTTCACTTCAGTAATATATAGAGCTTGGAACGGAGTTCCAACCTCCTCCTGACAGATGGCTCACCAAGAGCGCTTTCTCTCCACCAACAATGACAAGCTTGCCATTCTTCACAAATTTCAGTTTTTGGTCCAGAGTGGATGTTACAGCTCTAGCTTCATGGATCCATGGCCTTCCCAACAAGCAGCTATAGGCCGGGTGGATATCCATTACTTGAAAAGTAATTTGAAAATCACTCGAACCTACCTTCACTGGAAGGTCCACTTCTCCAATGACGGTCTTGCGAGAACCATCAAAAGCTTTAACAAGCACGCCACTGTACCTCATAGGGGGGCCTTGGTTATACAATCTAGACAGAGTTGATTTCGGGAGTACATTCAAAGAAGAACCGGTATCAACCAACACATTTGACAGTGCATCCTCCTTGCAATTCATCGATATATGTAGTGCCAGATTATGATTTTTGCCTTCCTCGGGAAGCTCTTCATCACAAAAACTCATATTGTTGCAAGAATTAATGTTAGCCACAATATGGTCAAACTGATCCATGGTCACATCATGCTTAACGTAGGATTGCTCCAACACTCTTTGCAATGCTTCTCTGTGCGATTCAGAACTCATCAGCAGAGACAACACTGAAATCTTTGAAGGAGTTTGGAGCGGTTGTTCCACCATATTAAATTCACTTTTCTTGATCAATCTCAGTACCTCATCATCATCGTTAGTCTTCAATTTGCTGAATTCAACAGACTGACATATTGGAGCACTAACTGGATTTACTGCAGGCACTTCAAGCTTCTTACCAACTGAAACATCTTCTATCAATTCTTTTAGGAAAACGGAACCGAAAACAGGACTTCTACGGGTCACCTTCGTAATATCTGCAATGTTCACAACAGAATTGGTCGTAGGCAACGGAACCTCTTGACCATTCTCCATCATTGTAGCATTATACTGATATGAGACAGCTCTATCGGATGCATACGGGACGGGGCCCGCTAACCGTATCACTAACGGTGATACCGATCTATTGACATTAGTACTGCTGTTGTTGTCAAATTGAATCACTACCCGCTCTAGGGTTTTAAAAACTGGAACAATTACATTGACATCACCTATATCTCTTGACTGTTGAATCTGGATTACATTCTCATCCATCAAATTTTGGATATCTCTCTTGATGATCAAACACCCACGGGGGTTCACGCTACAAATTGCACAACCATCATGGTCATGCTAACCATCACTGATAGTACACAGGGTTATATTTATCTCCACCAAGGACAGACGAATACGTCCCACATCGAAGACTCGGAAATTTCCTGGACAACCATTTCCCATATTAACAGAGGAATTACCATGAGAGAGCAACAGATTGGCTTTCACATTCAGTGCACGGTACTCAAAGGACACCATCCCACTCTTCACGAGCTTCTGGGCCTCGTACTTCAACGGGTAACAGTTCTCGATATCATGGTCGGGAGCTCCTTGATGAAAGGCACAACAGAGTTCGGGCTTATACCACCACGAAAGTGGTTCTGGAATTTGAGGCAGATTTCTTAGTTGGAGTAGATTCTTGAGAACCAAAGACGGGTAGAGTTCAGCATATGACATAGGAATAGGGTCAAAAAAGACCTTCCTCCTCTCGAAGTTTTGTTGTTGTTGATTATTGTTGTTGTTGTAGTTGTTGGTTCTTTGTTGAGGTTGTTGTTGACGTTGTTCTTGAGCTGGTGCTGATTGATTGTTTGAAAATACTGGAATAACTTATGAAACTTGATGTTGATGCTGACGTGGTTGCGAATTTCCTTTGTGTTGAGGCCTCCTCTGCCTCCCTACTGTAACTGCATTGGTTTCCCCTTCCTTCTTTCTGGCAAAACCACTTCCATACTTCTTACTAGATGACACCTCTTCTTTAGACAAACGTCCCTCTCGGACTCCTTCCTCTAACCCCATCCCCATGTTTACCATCTCGGTAAGCTCACTGGGGGAACTGGCAATCATGCACTCGTGATAAAACGAACTCAGAGTCTTTAGGAAAATCTTTGTCATCTCTTCTCTTCCAATGGAGGATTAATCTAAGCGGAAAGCTCTCTCCACCTCTGGACATACTCTTTGAATGTCTCTTTGTCATTCTGAGACAAAGATCTCAGCTGGTCTCTATCAGGCGCCATGTCCATATTGTACTTATACTGCTTCACAAAAGCTTCACCCAAATCATTGAACGTGTGAATACTTGTATTGTCTAGCCCCATGTACCATCTCAAAGCGGCACCAGTCAAACTGTCTCGAAAGTAGTGAATCAATAACTGATCATTATCAGTTTGAGTTGACATCTTTCTGACGTACATAACAAGGTGGCTCAGCGAACAAGTATTTCTCTTATACTTTTCAAAGTCAGGGACTGTGAACTTCATCAGGATCTTCACATTCGGTACCAGGCAGAGCTCAGCAGCAATCTTACCAAACAAGTATTTTCCTCTCAATGTCTTCAATTCCTTTCGCAACTCAAGGAACTGATCATTCATCTCATCCATCTTCTCATAAACATCTGGGCCCTCAGACGGCTCAGAATGGTAGATGGTGTCCTCAACAAGAGGCAGAGTATAAACAACTAGAGGAGGAACAGACATGACCGGTCTAGATGCCGGCATAGAAGCAAAAATGGGTACAAACCCTTCAGGCATAAAATTCGGTGGCATCCCCCACGGGAATCCAGCAGGCATAGATGGGCCAGGTTGAGTAGCAGCAACAAGAACAGTTGAGGTAGAAACCTCTGAGATGACAGTCCTCTGAGGAGGAGGAGTTGCAGGAGTCGGAGAAGACTGATTCTGAGCAGCTATAACAGACTCCATCATAGCAGTTAGACGAGCAATCTCATCCTTCAGTTCTCGGTTCTCTTTCTCTAAGTGCTCCATGATTCTCGGTTGATTGGCGTGAGTGTTGTATCGGTGAGTCAGCTTGGCTGAAGCACAGAAGAATAACCGATAAGACATCTGGCGGAAGAAAACCTGTTTATGCAAATGATGCATGAAATGCAACATTTTTGTTTGTTTTTATTTTCAAGGAACATACTATTTTATTTGAAAATATATAATGATAACAATTTGATTGACCATAAAATCTCTTTTATTCATATAATTTGGAAGGATTAGACTGAGTACAATTTCAGAAACCAAAATACAAATACAAGAGAAAAGGAAACTAATCATCCTAAGGATCCCCTAACAACAATGTCAGATGATCTGGCTACAGGCACGTACTTCCTTCGGATGCGTCAGATCTCAGTCTCAAAAAAGGTCTTCATTTGAGCTTTCTCGAGGACAAGCTGATCAACAATCTTCTTTGAAGCACCGGAAGGCTGAGGCATACTAGAGGAAGATGGACCCTCTGGTTCTCTCTGTCTCTTCATTGCTCGGTCTTCAAAAAGTTCAATAAGCGCATCTTTGTCCTTCGACTCAAGCTACAACTCCTCATGCTTTCGGCTCAAAGCATGGAATGACTCTTCCCATATATCCTTCTCTTGATTCATCTTGGTGAGTGCGTCTTCCAACTCCTCTACGTCTTGGTTAGGGAGAGTTAATGGCTCAACCACAACCATAGACATAGGTCTCTCACAAGCATACAACATCTTCAATTCCAGAGCACTCTTCTTCATCCAAGTAGTGTAAGCTTCCAAAGCTACACAGTTGCGCGGACCAAGCTCGGATCTTTACCAAGCATGTATCATCTTCTGCTTCAAATGTTGGGGATCTTTACCCTCTTAATAGAAAAGGCCTTCTAACTAAGTGTTATTAGGCTTGTCTCTCAAGGGGAACCCAAGTTTACGACGAGCCAAAGCAGGGTTGTAGTTGATTCCTCCTTGTGTACCAATGAGAGGCACATTAGAGAATTCACCACAACTATCAATAATATCCAAACTACTCAATGCGGAGTCATACCAAATTATATCATCATTAGTGAGGGACATAAGTCTCTGAGACCATCGTAGACATTATTTGTTTTCCACAAAAGCAGGCGTCTGAGGCAAGTGCGAAATAAACCACTTGTACAGAAGAGGGACACAACACACAATAGTCCCACCACCTTTAGAATTCCTCAAATGCAAAGAGAAGTACACATCACCCAACAGGGTAGGTACAGGATTCCCAATCAAGAAGATCCTAATGGCGTTAACATCAATAAAACCGTCAATGTTAGGGAACAAACCTAAACCAGAGATGAGTAACACAAAGATGGCTTCAAAAGAATCCACACTACCGGCTTCAAAAGTCAACCCAAACATTTCTCCTTTCTTCATCCAATGAGCCTCAATCTCAGACTTCTTCAGATGAAGAGCTGCAACTATGATATGAGATCTGGGAATCTCCTCCAATCCATTAAAAGGCACTTTTTCAGAAATAGGTATTCCCAAGAGATGGGCATACTCCTCTAACGTAGGCATAAGCTGATAATCAGGAAAAGTGAAGCGACGGTAGATAGGGTCATAAAACTGAACCAGCACACTCAAGAGTCCTTTAATCACATCAGTAGATAACACAAACAAAAGTTTCCCATGACGTTGCTTGAAGTCCAAGGGATTTAATACAAAAGATTCTAGCTTCCTTAGCTCTTTCAAATTAGGACATATGAAAATGTACTTCTTAGTGTTCCTTCGTCCATAATCCATGGTCTGAAAATATTTGCAAATAAAACCTCAATTCCTTGAAGTTATTTTTCGAGTGATGAATGTCATTATGCGTATGAATGCATGAATGCAACCATCACAAATAAGGGATCACACACAAGGCAAACAAATAAAGGTCAAGGGATGAATCAAGTCATTGCCAAGATCAATCATCCACTTTGGTGGATTATGGTTTTCACCTTATCAACATCGAAGTTCCATTGATATTGATAAGACTTGATTGGATCAACCAAGAATCAAGGGTTTGTTGTGAGTCACGAGCATGGAGTCAGGTTAAGAACCATCCCAAAGGAGTGTACTAAGGATAAAAACCTGTAGATCATGTTCTAAAAAGTTCCCAGAGTCTTAATTCCATCTATCAGATATTATGGGTTAGGATGATTGACTCATCAACCTATAATATTCTCAAGAGAAACTCGTTTGAGTGTAGTATCGCGTAACAACTGTTATCAAGTCTACACCTGAACAGTCTCCGCACTACGTCCTAAATAGGCTAAGTTAGGTTAAATGTTCTACGGTCCTCAACTTCTCGAACCCAAAATTAGAGAAAGTAATGCCTAACCACAAATAACTTGTGTGACATCAATATCTCTAAAAGGGTCTCCACTGAGTAGATGGGTCTCAAGCCAACTTGTTAAGGACTACTCCACACAAGTCGAACATGACTATACCATCCTCCTATCTTAATTGTACTCAAGTTCGGGTTAAAACTTATCTTACCACTCAGAGATCACCAAGCACAACACACATATTATATCACACAAACAAATATACAAACATCAAATATACAAATATATACACATAAAAAAGTAGGCTAAACCCACTGAGGACTACTCTCCAGCAGAGTCGCCACTTAATTTTTGTAGCGGTAAATTCATGACCATTAAACTATGGATAAACTTAACATCAATAAATCCAGAGTCGCCACCGCACTTTTATTGTTTCCAAAGGAAAAGGGAAAAGTACGAACAAAACCCAAAGATAAGAAGTTTTCAAATCAAAACTAATAAAATTTCAGAGATTATAGGTAAGGGGGTTGGTTACACAGAGGGAAGGTGTTAGCACCTAAAGTGTCTTGTGTACTCCTAGGGAGCCCTTTTTTATGTGTGTATATGTTTTGGTATAAAATATATTTGCAATTAATAGAATGTTGGGATGAGAAAACATTTCATTAATTATAATTTTTGTGTTTGACAAGACCTTCGGACTTGTGCCCACGTACCAACATAAAAATGAGCGATCAAAACCTCGTAGTTCGTGGTAACAATTACAAAGTGAGTGAATTATTTTTAACAAAAGTTTAAATTTAAAAGAGGCACAAAGGGCCTAAAAGAATTTGAATGAGTGTTAGTTCTTTTTTCCTTTTAAAATTTTAAGTCAATATGGTTATATTCATTTACAAGTTTGATTTAAGAAAAGAGTTTAAAAATGCAATGGCATAAGGCCAAAGTTTCTAATTTGCAATAAAGTCTAACTTTAGAAATCACAAGCAAAGAAGATTTTTAAAAGGGGGGGAGATTTTGAAATTTAAGAGAATGGGAGGAGATGAAGAGACTAATCCTAAGCAAAAATTAAAAGTTGAGAGTTGAAAAGATCTGACCAATGGGATGCAATCCAATAGACAAGAATGTCATATAGAAACCCATTTTTCCTTTGGACTTTAGAATCAAGCAATATCAATAAACAAGTAGCAAGATGAAGAGCAAGGAATCAAATAAAGATAGCGACATCTAAGCAAGCAACTTCACATTCTTCTTCTTAATCTTCCCATGTATCAGATGAACTACTCCTTGATTGGCTCAAAATAAGGCATTAGGCACAAGTTCAAAGTAACATTTGCATCAAGACCATGTAGCAGATGAATTCATGTGGCTCCCAATACTTGCATCAGATGGAAGCTTAAATCACAATAACTTGGTCTCAGAAATGTTGGCATTGGCGAAGTCGTTTTGCATAGGGAGTGTTGCCTAATTCTAAGTCCAAAGCTCAGGTCAAATCCAACAGTCCACACAAACATTTTTTAGGGTTTTTGTTGTTTATTAAGTATTTTAAGGTCCTAAGACCATAAACACAAACAATATACACAAATAAATATATACAACCACAATATATGGCTCAAGTGAGCAAAGGGGAAATGGCATAAACATAAACAAGTTAAATCATATGTAAATGGCAAATGAAATGGTAAATGGCTTGAATTTAAATTGCATAAAGTAAATGACTTGAAAATAAAAGCAAGATTAATAAAAGTTAGTCAAATGTTAGTTGATTAGATGTTAGTGAAGTTTTGCTCTTCAATTGATTAAGTCATTTTTTGGAGAAAACTCAACCCTCTATTCACAAGCATGGATCATTGAACCAAGACATCTTCCAAAGGAAGGAAAAAAAGCCAAGTTTCCATACAATACCATGAAAGGGGGGAGACTTACAATCTCACTTACTAGAATGCTATGCCTTTGGGTCAAAATTTAGCATTATGTTAAGCAATCGTAATTGGACTTATGTAGAAGTCACGACTATCTGAGGTCGGGCAATAAAATTTTTGGTGTTAATGTATGTTAGAGATATGGTATAATGAACCATACTTCTAAAACATACCATGCTCAAAAAGAAAATGATCAAAGGATGGACCTAATCTCATCCATACTTGTATTGGTTCATCTAACACAAAGTTATTGATGAACCAATTAGCCTTAGGATATTGAGACTTCATTGGTCAATGAAAGGGATGGGACAGAATGGGATTGAAGATAAAGAGGGAGGGGAGATGAGACAAACACAAATTGGTCATGGGAGGAATTTTACCAAATTAAAATCATTCATTCATTTTGGGAGATGAAATGTTTATTTCATCAATCCTCTAAATCCAATGATTTTAAGCTAACAAAAGTCAAATCAACCTTGACCAAGGCCTAAACATATAGTCAAACTTCCCAAGTCAATGAAAATAGCTCAACATAATTTCTACACAATTAATCAATTAAAAATCAAATTAAAATGCATTTAAATTGAATTATGTTTGATCAAAAACCTAAAACCTCTTCAAAAACCCAAATACATGGCCAAGAGATTTATCCTAGGTCAAACAAGGTCAAAGGACCTTAGACAAAAAAATTCATAATTTTTGAAAAGTCAGAACTATTTTTAAACAATTAAAAATATGCACAAAAACAATTAAATCATGAAAAATATCAAAATTAATCCAAAAAATAATTTTAATTCAGAAAATGAAAAAGGAAAATATTTGAATTTTTTTGGTGAAAGTCCCATATTTTTTGGATTAAAAATGAAATTAATATGAATTAATCAAAATAAAAGGATTAAATTAAAAATCATAAAAATAAAAAAATAAGGTCATATGATCTCCCTCATTAATTGAGGTGGCATGTCAGATGGCCAAGAGCGTGCATTCCACATGGTCACTAGTCAAATGCGCTACAGGCATGGTAATCAGTTTGGACGCGTGAGATTAAAACATTTCAAATGGATCAGAAGGCCTGGATTGATCCAGTGTACCACCGGAGCCCTAGCTCCGGTCATCTTCTCCGGTGAGGACCACCGGACTGGTCCAACAAAAACCTTATGTAAAATGAAAAGCGAATACACTAATTTGAATGAAAAATGCTCAGGAACACGAATATGGCCTCAATTTTCTCCAATTCCAAGTATATAAAAAGATACAGGGATTTGAATTTTGAGGATCATGAACTGAGTTGCTTCGATTTGACCTCAAAGAAACTCAATCTTCTTGCCTACATTGATAAGACTTCAGACAACCAAAAATCACAAAGAATGGTGAAGAATTGAGAGAGAATCGAAGAGATGAAGTTTCTGAAAAATCACCTTCGAGTTAATCCAATTCCACTTGATCTTGATCTGGATTTGATTGCTTTCTTTTCCTCTTGCTTGCAGAAGCCAATTGAGATGAAAAGGAAAGTGAATTTCTAGAGTCTAAACTTCCAAACAGAAGATGAAGTTCAAGCTCGATTTCAAGAGAAATCTTCAAAAATTCTATGGCAGTGAGGGTTTGAATCAGTCTAGCGAAGCTTGGGCAACGTGTTGATGTGGATTCATAAGCCTTGAGCTTGTTTAAATAGGCAATGCATTTGATTTTTGCTCCAACTGAATTTTGGCCAAATTTGGAAACCTTCTTGCATGGGTGCATGGGCAATGGTTTGAGCCTAAGAAATGATGTAATCCACTTCCAATACGTGTGCAAAGTGTACTGAATTCATCATGTGGAAGCATGCAAAGAAGAATGATCATTTGAGCTCAAAACTTGCCAAAACACTTCCCACAATGGAGCCATGCGCATGTCCCTTAATTTTGATCCAAATGAGATGATCTTGGACTTTTTAGAAAGGTGAGATCAAGGGGAACAACTTTAATGTTGAACACCTTTTCATTTGAAGCTTGTATTATGATTAATTTTGAGGTGGAAGTTTGGGAAATCAAACATATTTGAAAATTTTCTAAGTCCCAAGTCAAATGTTCACTTCTTCCACCTTGAATAACTTTTTCTATGGACTTCAAATGAGAAATGTTTTTTCATCAAAGTTTTATATCTTTCAAACCTATTCAATTTGGTCACAAATTTGACCTTATTTGGATTTGGTATGAAGGGGTTATGCATTTTAGAAGTTGAGGAAAATCACTTGTTCAATGGTATTGGCCCAAAATGACCTATAATGTTTCCTCTTGGCACATGTATTTGCAAGTTGAATTTGAACTTCCTCAAAACATCAAATTTAAGGTATACATCTTGAATTTGATCATGGAATTTTAATGGATTTCATCGCATGAAAATTATGAAAGTTATGGTCTTGGGAAGTTGACCTCTAAACTAGGGTTCAGACAAAATGACCTATAATGTTTCACCATAAAAAATGACTTTCCAAGCAAAACTAGCTCTTGACTTCAACATTAACATTGTTTGGAATGTCATTTTAAGTAACCTTTCTCTTGGGGTAATTTTCATATGACAAAACATGTAGGAGATAGGGTCTAGGGAACCCCAGTTTTGACCAATTGACTTTCTCTGGTCAACCACCATGAACCATCTTGCTAGTTTGAAATTCTCTTGACTTTTGGGAATCATGGAGGATCATATATGCATAAGATGATGTGATATTAAGTATCCCTTGATATATTTGATCAAATGTTGGAGAAACTTGTTGAGGAAGTCACACAAGATACCCAGATGAGTTAGGGCTTCCAAGGCAAACAAGTTTCAAATTCTTGATGATTTCCTAATTCAAATAACATGTAAAGACCATTGGGATCCATATATGATGCTTAGACTCAATGTGAACCATTTCTTGATTGAACTCCTTGCATTGAGGTTCTCAAACCCTAGATGTAAGCTTGATAGAGCATAAGTGAGCATACGCACTACCTACAAAAGCAACAAACTATACATTGATATATTTTTGGTATTTGGTTAGTAAACAAAGAAAAATGAAGTATGATACAATCAAATGTGCTTGGTGATCTCTCCCAATGCAAACCCAATGGATGACGTGTAAGGAGGATGCCAAGGTGTGATCCCAATGCCAATGCATATGATGAGATAGCATGAGGGATCTTAGGTAAAAATTGGGGTCTTACAGCGACGAGTTGATCGGCGATCTTCTTCCAAGCACTGGAAGACTGAGGGATACTAGAGGAAAATAAATCCCCGGGCCCTCTCTCTCTCTTAGCTGCATGATCTTTGAGGATCTTAGTAAGTGCATCCTTGTTTTTCATCTCAAGTTGCAACTCCATTTGCTTTCGATTCAAAGCATGGAACCGTTCTCCCAAAGGTCCTTCTCTTGCTTCACCTTAGCTAGTGCGTCTTCCAACTCCTCTACATCTTAGTTAGGGAGAGTTGATGGCTCAACCACAACCATATACATAGGTATTTCACAGGAATACAGCATCTTAATCTCTAAGGCTCTCTTCTTCACCCAACTAGTGTAAGGTTCTAAAGCTACGCAATTACGCGGTTCAAGCTCGGCTCTTCCCTTCCTATGGACACTATGCCAAGAACGCACCATCCTACCCTTCAGGTTTTAGGGATATTTACCATGTTGATAGAACATACCTTCTAACTGAATTTTATTGGGTTTATCCTTCAAGGGGAACCCAAGTTGACGACGAGCCAAAGCAGGGTTGTAGTTGATTCCTCCTTGTGTACCAATGAGAGGAACATTAGAGAATTCACCACAACTATCAATAATCTTCAAGCCATTGTATACATAACTATACCAAGTAATATTATCATTAGTGAGAGACATAAGTCTCTGGGGCCACCATAGACATTACTTATTCTCTAGGAAGACTAGTGTCTGAGGCAAGTGCAAAATAAAACTACTTTTACAGAAGAGGGATGAAACACACAATGGTTCCACTACCCTTAGAATTCCTTAGATGTGGGGAGAAGTACATGTCACCCAACAGAGTTGGAACAGGATTCCCAATCAAGAAGATTCTAAGGGCATTAACATCGACAAAGTTATCAATGTTATGGAACAATGCTAGACCATTTATAACAATACGAAGATAGCCTCGAAGGTGTCCATACTACCTGCTTGAGCAAAAGTGTTAGCTCTCCCAATCAGAAACTCAGAAACTCAGAAGTCAGACCTCGGATACGTCCTTTCTTTATCATATTTGCATCAATCTCAGACTTCTTTAAATGAAGAGCATCAGCTATGACTTGAGATTTTGGAATCTCGTCTAATCCACTAAAAGGAACCTTGTCAGATACGGGTATACCCAAGAGATAGGCATACTCCTCCAACGTAGGCATAAGCCGATAATCAGGAAAGGTGAAGCACCGGTAGAGAGGATCATAGAACTGAACCAACACGCTAAAGAGTCCTTCAACAACCTCGGTACACAGCACAGACAGAAGCTTCCCATGACGTTCTTTGAAATTAAAGGGATCAACTACAAAGGATGTTATCTTCCTTAACTCTTTCAAATTTGGACATCTAAACCGTATTTCTTAGCGTTCCTTCGCCCATAATCCATGGTCTGAAAATATTTGCAAACACGACCTTAGTTCCTTAAAATTTATTTTTTTGATGAATGTTATGATGTGCATGTATGCATGAATGCAACAATCACACACAAGAGATCATTCACAAGGCAAACACAAATAAAGTTCAAGGGATGGATCAAGTTATTGTCAAGATCAATCATCCATTATGGTGGATTATGGTTTTTCACCTTATCAGCACCCTAGATCCATTGATATTGATGGTAACTGATCGGATCAACCAAGAATCAATGGGTTTGTTGCGAGTCACGAGCATGAAGTTGGGTTAAGAACCATCCTAAAGGAGTGTACTAAGGATAAAAACTTGTAGAGCATGTTCTAAAAAGTTCCCAGAGTCGTGATCCCATCTATCGGATATTATAGGTTTGGATGACTAACTCAATAACCCATAGTATTCTCAAGAGAAACTCGTTTGAGTGTAGTATCACATAACAATTGTTATCAAGTCTACACTTGAACAGTCTTTGTACTACATCCTAAATAGGCCAAGTCGGGTTAAATGTTCTACGGTTCTCAGCTTCTCGGACTCCCAGATCGGAGAAAGTAGTGCATATCCATGACTTACTCGTATGGCACTAGTAACTCCAAAGGGGTCTCCACTTAGTGCAAGGATTCTCAAGCCAACTCTCTAAGGACTACTCCGCACGAGTCGAACATGACTAAACCTTCCTCATATCTTAGATTGTACTCAAGTTCGGGTATAAAACTTATCTCAACACATACAGATCACCAAGCATAACAGACCGAAAATATCATACATACAATATATACAGACATCAATAATCAACAAATATAACATACACAAAAAGTAGGCTAAACCCACTGAGGACATCTCCCCAGCTGAGTCACCACTTTCTTTCTGTAGCGGTAAATTCATGACCATTGAGCTATTGGTTAACTCAACATCAATAAAACCAGAGTCCCCACCGCGCTTTTATTATTTTCAAAGGAAAAGGGAGAAAGTACGAACAAAACCCAAAGATAAGAAGTCTTCAAATCAAAACTAATAAAATGTCAAAGATTACAGGTAAGGGGGTTGGTTAAACGAAGGGAAGGTATTAACACCCAAAGTGTCCTAGGTACTCCTAGGGAGCCCTTTTTGTGTGTACTTATTTTGGTTGAAAAGATATTTGTTTTAAAAATAGAATGAGGGGATGAGAAAAGAATTCATTATTTATATTTCGTGTTTGATAACACTTTTGGTCTAATGCCTACGTACCAACATAAATGAGGGATTAAAACCTCGTAGCTCGTGGTAAAAATTTCAAAGATGGGTGGATTGATTTTAACAAAAGCTTAGAGATCTTTTGTTATCAATGGGAGAATACTCAACCAAACACCCACTGATAATTAGGGATTTACAACTTTTAAGAGGGAGGGCTCCAACTCGGATTAAATCAACAAGTATTCCTCTAACCCCTAGTAAATGGAAAGTCTTAAACTCAACATATCATGGAATGGGAGAATTACATCTCAACCAAGGATAACTCAAATCTAAATGTTTTCTTTTTGAAAAGCTTAAAAGGAAAAATGCACCAAGTGGCCAAAATAATTAGATGAGGTTATTATTTCTTTTTGGTCTTTTTGAAAATAAAGTCAATATGATTAAGTCTTCTTACAAGTTTGATTAAGAAAATAGTTTGAAAATCAATGGCATAAGGCCAAGGTTTCGATTCATTAAAACAAGTCTAAGTTGAAAAACAACAAGCAAAAAAGTTTTTAAAATGAGAATGAGATTTTGAAATTAAAGAAGAAGGAGGTGGAGATGAACAGGCTATCTTAGACAAGATTAAGATTTTTGAGTTGAAAAGATCTAACCCATGGGAAGCATCCACAAGACAATAGTCTCAGATAGAAAACCATTTCCTTTGGATTGTCAAGCAAATAACAAAGCCATAATCATCCAAGCAATTAATAAGAATCCCAATGGTATCAAATAAAGATAACCAATCAACCAAGATAGCACTCCAAAGCAAGCAATCTTTAATGTCCTTTATGTGTATTAGATAAAAAAAATCTCTTGAAACATACTCAAAGATAAAACATCAAATAATAACAATAAGATCAAAATACCAATTTAGACAAAGAGAAAGAGTGTATCAGATAAACCCAAGGGAGTCTCTCAAGCCTGTGTCATATGAATGGTATTGGCCATGTTTTTGGTCTCAAATTAATGGCATTGGTCAGGTTTTTCTGCCATAGCTCAGGAATGTTGCCTACTCTAAGTTCATAGGTCTAAATCAACTCACAAACAAAGATCCAACAGTCCACCGATGTGTTTTTTAGTGTTTTTGTTTTTATTAAGTGTTTTAAGGTCCTAAGACCACAAACAAAATATGATCAAAAGCACAAATATATCACAAGCATAAAATATAATGGCTCAAGTGAGCAAAAATGAAAATAACTGAAGCATAAACATAGGCCTAAGTGGGCAAAGAGAAAATGACTGAAGCATAAAAAATTTGCATGAATCTAAATGACAAGGAATGATAAAGTGCAATAATTTAAATTTCATTGAAGTAAATGACAAGAAAATTAAATGTTAGTTGTCAAGTTAGTATATTAACTTGTGCCTTGAGGCAAATTTAGCGTTATGTTAAGAAATCATAAGTAGGCTTATATAGAAGTCATATCTATCTGAGGTCGGTCAATAATAATGTTGGTGTTAATGCATGCTTGAGACAATGTATTCAATACCAAGCTCCTAAAGCATACCACACACAAGAACAAAAGAGGATGGGCATATCTCAATCAATCCTATGTTGATTCATCTGACACAAGGTCATTGATGAATCAACTAGTTAATGATCCATGAGAAGTCATTGGCCAAGAGATGATTAGGGAAGAAATGAGATGAAAATGGAGAGATGAAATGAATGGGATCCCAAATTGGTCAAGGGTTGAACCTCACTTGATCAATACCATTCATTCATCTAAGGGATGAAGTTTTAAACTTCATCAACCTCCTAAGTCCAATGGTATTGACAAAGTCAAGGTCCAATTCAACAAAGACCAAGGCCAAACAGAAGTAAGGTCAACATAAAGTCAATACAAAAGCTTACCAAAGTATTAAATCAATTAAACTATTTTTAAAACATTTTTATGAATGAAGAAAAATAAGCTTTCAAAGATTAAAAACCTAAAACCCCTTCAAAACACCAAAGAAATGGCCAAGGGATTTATCATAGGTCAAGTAAGGTCAAAGGACCATTGACTAATTTTTTTGGTATTTTTCAAAAGTCAGAAGTAATTAAAAACTAATTAAAACAGGTTAAAAAATCACAAAATTCACTAAAAATATCAAACTTAATCCAAAAATTAATTTAAAATTATAAATGGGAAGAAGAAAATGTTTGTGAATTTTTGGTGTTGGTCCTATAATATTTGGATCAAAAATGAATTTATGGTGAATTTTAAAAGAACTGGATATTTAAAAATCAATTTAGAAAAAATAAAATAAAATGGAAAATCATGAGCCATCAGATCACCCCTCATTAATTGAGGTGGAAGATCTAATGATCCAAAATGCGCGTTCCATGTGTTCCCTTAGTCAGTGCACCACACACATGATAAAAGTATCCAAAGGCTCTAATTAAAAGAGCGAAGAGAGATCCAAGGGTGAGGGAATTGACACGCCACCACCGGAGTCCTAGCTTCGGTGGTCTTCTCAGGTGAGGGTCATCGGACTGCCAAGAACAAACTTGCCCAAAAATTATTGGATTTAACATCATTTGAAAGGAAAATTTGCAAGGGTCATGAATATGACCTCTGTTTATTCCATCTCTCACTCTATAATTAGAAAAGTGAAGATCAAACCAGAGGTGTTCAACATGAGTTGCTTCGAATCAAGCCCAAAACAACTCAGTCATAATGCCTACATTGATAGGACTTCAGTCATCACAAAACTCATCTTAGATCTAGAGTATGGAGGGAGAATCGAAGAGATGATGTTTTGTGAAATTCACCTTCTCTGAGCTGCTTCTGAGATTTGTTTTTGATGTAATTCTTCGTGCTTTCTCTTCCTCTTGCTTGTAGAAACTCAATGAAGTGGAAAAGGAAATGAATCTTTGGAGTTTTTGTTCAGAAACTTGAGTTGAACAAAAACTCGATTTATCAAGAAATCTTTAAAGAATTCTATGGTGTGAGGTTATGGAAATGGATATCGGAGCTTGGGCAGTCTCCTCCTTCTATTTTTGAGCAACTGGTGTTTGATTTATATGTCAAGCAATTGATATGTGCACCTTTCTAATTTTGAATGAAAAATGAGAAATTCTTGGTGCATGGGTGCATGGGTGATAGTACAAGCCCAATTAATTATTATAATCCACTCTAAATCGTGCAAGGAGGTTACTAAAATCATCACACAAGGTCATGCAAAGTTGTGCATTATTTGGAGCTCAAAACTTGCCAAAATAAGCCATGGAAGGACCTTATGCACAAGTCCCTCATTTCTCATTCAAATGATGTGATCTTGGACTTTTTTTAAATCTATCATCATAATGAACAACTTTTATGTTGTGGCTTTTTCAATTTGAAGCATGGAAAATGGAGAAGACTGGCATTGAAGGTGGAGGTATCAAACATACTTAGAAATGATTCTAAGTTATAAGCTAAATGACTGCTCTTTCCACCTTGAATAACTTTTCATGTGAGCTTAAAATTAACTTGTCCCATTCTATAAAGTTGTATATATTTCAATTCCCTTAAATTTGACCACAAATTTGGCACCATTTGGAGTTTGTATGATGTAGTTATGGATTTTAGAAGTTGCGAAAATTTGCTTGTTCAATTATAAGGACCAAACTGGACCTATAATGTTTCCTCATGGTACATGATTTTTCAAGTATGATTTGATATTTCTCAAAGCATACAAGTTGAACAAGACATCTTGAAATTAATCATGAAACTTGTATCATCTTCATATCATAAAAAATGAGGAATTTATGGCTCTTGGAGGTTGACATTCTATCTAGGGTATAGACAAAATGACCTATAATATTTCACCATAAAAAATAACTTTGCAAGTAAAATTATATCTTGAGGACAAAATGAAAGATGTTTGTAATTTCATAAAGAGTATCTTTTATCTTGGAATCATTTTCATATGACAAAATGTTTAGGAGATAGGGTCTAGGAAACCCAAGATTTGACCAGTTGACTTTTCTGGTCAACTTCCTTATATCAACTTGCATACTTGAAGTTAATTTTCTCTTAGGGTCTAATGGAGGATCATATATGCTTATGATGATGTAAAATTAAGTATCCCTTGATATCTTTGACCAACTATTAAAGAAACCTGCTGAGGAAGGCACACAAGATACCCAGATGAATTAGGGATTCCTTAACAAGCAATCTTCAAACTCTTGATGAAATCTTGATTAAAATGACAAATAAAGAACATGGAAATCCATATATTATGTTTAGAACCAATTTGTACCTTTGCTTTCTTGATCTTTTGCATTGAGGGTCTCAAACCCTAGTTGTGGGCTTGGTGAGGCACAGATGGACACACACACTACCTACAAAAGAAACAAAGCTATACTAGACATATTTTTGTATTTTGGTTAGTAAATAAAGAAAATAAAGTATGAGACAATCATATCTTCTTGGTGATCTCTCCCAATGGAAACCCAATGAATTATAGGTGAGGAGAATACCAAGGTGTGATCCCAATGCGAATGCAAAGCTATGAGATGGCATGAGGGATCTTAGGGGTCAAAATTGGGGTCTTACATATATGATTGATAAATTTGTAACCCACAAGAGTATCGGAGATCTCCCATCATAGAACTTTAGAATTTAATCTACCTCATATTAGAAAAATCATTTCAAAAAGATTTGTTAATATCACTTATTTGATAAAAACAAGTACATAAAAACTTATGCCACTACAGAGAAGAAGGTGATGTTATGAAAAGAAAGAACGTCCTTGGAAGGGAAGTTTTCGAAGAACATGTTACAAACATTCCTGATGACATGATGGTTCCTGATGCTAAAAGGAGTAAGAGAGTTGAAAGAGGGAAAAAGTTGTCACTTAATGTTTATGGCGTGCATTTAAAAAATGTCCCCTTACATTCATAGGAGAGTGTTCCAAAGTGGAATTATGTTTTCCATAAACGCGTAAAACCAGAGAGAGGGAGAGAGAGAGAGAGAGAGAGAGAGAGAGAGAGAGAGAGAGGAGAGAGAGTTGTCCAAAGAGTCCAAAAAGTGTTCAGAAATAATTGAGTTGTTGAATGATGCACATGTCTTAAAGACTATGGTCAATGTTGGCCCGTTTTACCCAAGACTCGTGAATAAATTCATTGTAAACCTTCCTAAATATTTCAATGATGCTGGAAAACTCTCTTACTCAAACTTATCAATGCCACCGTTAATGAGTATCTAGGCAGAGGAAAACTTATCAATGTTGACCATGTTCCTTTAATAAAGAGAATTGCTAAAGAGATCACTGGTAACATCCATGATGATTGGTCATCCAAGGGTCTGCTCACTACCTCAAACTTGAGTATAAAATACGCCACCCGATACACGATCAAGGTTACTAACTAGGAACATGCCAATCATAGATCAGGTATTAC
This sequence comes from Lathyrus oleraceus, assembly GCF_024323335.1. NCBI lineage: Eukaryota > Viridiplantae > Streptophyta > Magnoliopsida > Fabales > Fabaceae > Lathyrus > Lathyrus oleraceus. The sequence goes on from NC_066582.1 coordinate 169,956,494, forward strand.
TCTAAGTTTTGTTAGTTTACTTTATCAAATAGGAACTTGAGATGCATTTGACTTTGGAGACTATTTATTTGAGTAAGTAGTAAAACATGTATAGTCATTCGCTATTAAGCTTCCTATTAGTTTTCCTTTCTTTATGTATGGTATTTTGATTAAACAAAAATATGATATTGTGAGTGTTGAAGATGAAATTGGTGTTCCCCATAGTCTGCTAAATTTTTATTACAAGCTTTTGTTAGGAAACATGTCCCAAACATTATTCTCCATAACTTTCCAAATTTTGATGAATATGATCTAACTATAGGAGATAATGGTCCTAAAGCTCTTCCCATGTTTGGGCCTGTTATAAGCCACCTTCTTAATATTCTCATGTAGGAATCAAAATCCTTAAACAAAATAATAACTACCTATAGAATTATTCAGGTGATGACCCAAAGGTTGCATGTGCATCTACTTCTTAAGGTGTAGTTCAAGATGCCAAGAACGATTTTGGGACATTAAATAAGAATGAATATCAGGAAAAAAGTGATATTTAAGAAGAGGTGGAGTACGAGGCTGATTCCAGTGGTGATTCCTCATAGTGATTTTCAGTTTGGTTCTAAAGAATGTTAGTTTTATTTTGTTCATTTTATGATCTATTCTTGTAAGTTGTATTCATGACATGATAAGTGTTATGTTTTCTTTGCCCTTGTGTGGGTTGTTTATCTTGGTGCTACTTTTTCCCCTGTATGGACTGGATTTCTATGATCTTTGGTGATGCCTTTTAACCCCTTATTGGGCCGAATAGTTGTCCTTTGGTTTGTATGCTCTTAAGGGTTTAATTAAGTCTCCACCTTTTGTCCATTTATGAAAAATAGAGGGATTAAGCACATGTTTATGCAAATGGTTTCCCTTATCAAATATGATCTCTATTTTTAACATGTTTTTTCTTGCTCTGTTGTGATCTAATGTATGGTTCTCAACATGTTCTGTCCATGAGGAAATACATAACACCTGTTAGTGTTTTGTTTAAAACTAAAATCTATTTAGAATAATATATGTAAAAATATGCATAACATCTTACATGTCATTAATTTACCTAAAAATTGGCCAAAGGGGGAATTTGTTATTAACTTTGATTGATAATATTTTGTAGGCAACATGTGAATCAAGATGTTCTGTTAATATGCAAGATATTTTGTCTTGAAGTGGTTTATGACGCATTAGTGGAAAGCAACATGTTAAGCCAGATATTCTAGAATTATACGAGACATCATGTGTTGGGTTGTTTTCTTGGTGCATAAGTTTTAATGGAGTGTCTCTCGGATTTTTGAGATTTGTTTCCTTTTCTGTCCAATCAAAGTTATGATTGTAAAAGCACGCACTAGTTTGAAAAATATTTATCACGAATCTCTTTTAGCAATATTGGAATTCTTATTCATATTAGATTCAAATTTAATCAAGATTTGTTTCAATCAAGATTCACAATCAACATTTTGAATATTGATTTTATTCATTTTTTAGATTCCATTTGCATACGCGCCAAAACCATGCCAAGATTTTAAGATGGACAATTATTAGTATTTAAGGAGGCGTTCTCCTCTGTGAGGACTCAGAACTTGCATTGTTTAGCTTGGCGGTTTTATTTTTTTATTGAGTCGTTGTGTTTTAATTTGTAATACTCTATTCATGGGTTATATTTCTAAGTTATGAGAATAGATTATTTAAGTTGTATTAGCGATTCCTCCTTCATATACTTTTGTTATTGTAGAAACACTTGGGAGAGTGTTTGGGTGGAAGTGAGAGGGGTCTCAGATTAGAGGGAGCCTTAATTGAACTTCACATGTAATATTAGGAAGAAAAAAGGCATTGAACTAGGAAAGTTTAGATATAATCGATTTTTACTTTTGACTACTAAGAGTGAATTTACTTTCATTGGGCTAATTCCCCCATACATAGTTTACTTTGCACTTAATTGAGTTGACAATTTTTGTGTTATTTTATTTATGCATTTATCTTTCCTGTTACGCAATCTTGTTGTCATACACATTGTTCCAATATTTTGCGAGACATCTTGTCATTTGTTGAATAAAACTTTAATAAGGTAAAAAAAAGCTCAATCTGGTCATAAGATTAACCCATATTAATTCTAAACCAAATTCCCTTTCAGAGACATGAAAAGGGGATAAAAAATGAGAACCTAATTTACTTTTAAAAATATTGTTTCAAGTACAAGACCCCTTGATTTTGGAATTGTCTCTCAAGAATCCTACCAATATGATATTTTAATGATTGAGAACATATTTAAGGTAAACATTATTTCTTGAAAAACTTCTCTGAAATATAACATTTTATGAGTTAATTTATCTATCGAGCTCCTTTTTACATATCAATTTCCATTCAAAATGAGATGACCATTAGATGATCTTATTGTTTGTCTATCTCCTTGTGATTTTTCTCCGAAAACATGATGGTTCGTAAGACATTTCTGATTTCTGTGTGAGCATATATAGACTTTAAGGTCCATGGATGTATCTTTATTCCGCTATTATAGGGGTTTTATCCTTATAACCCTCCAAATGTGACACTGATCTTCCAGTATGGGGTGCATATCACATTCCTCTTCTTTTGTCCATGGTGCAACTTTTTTTGGATTTATTGACTTCTTTCGAGGTTCAGGTGACTTGAAACTCCTTATTCAAGGTCATTCCCTTTATGACTCTTTTGAAAAATTCTCATTTTCCACATACTCCTATAGGTGTAGTTCTCACATCATTTTCTCAAAATAAAACTTCAACCTTTAGTAATCATCGACTAAATATTGAGTATCTGGTGATATTCATAGTCTCTCTGCTCTTTTTTATGAGGTAAGTTGATTAAGTTGGATACATATGCATCTATGGAAAAAAAATTGGGCCTCTCCATCAGTGGATTATTGCAGTTTGTAAAATACTCACTCTTTTTGATATTTTCCTTGAACATTTTTTTAATAAGCAAGATATATTGATAATGAGTACAAGGGGTACTCTTCCCACTTACAACCTACAATCTACTTTAACTGGTCAAAGGGATGCTTACACCATTCATAAAAGCTACATAACCTACTCCTCTTAGAATCAATGATAAACCACAACCATGAAATTAATTTTACATTAAAAACCAATTCACTAACAACACACACCCTATTATTGAATAAAAACTCATTCCTCATTCTCCATAAGCCCCAAGAAGTGGCCAGCCATATAATACATTCCTTGTTTTTCCTTATGCTCCCCTTGAAAGAGTAATAGAACTGCATAAAGAATTCACATGGATCCTCCATAATTGGGCATGTAATATCCATCCAATATAAGACCTACTTCCAAACTCAAGCAGAAAATTGACAATGGAAGAATAAATGAATTAAACTTTCATCATTGGGCATGTTCTATCTCACAACTTTCCTGGCTTTCGATTGTTGCAAGGTGAATTTTTGCAATCTTCTTTTTTGGAGATAAATATCTACTTCATATCTATGTATCCTCCTACTTCTATTATGAACTATTATAGTGTCTTAGACGTTCTGGTCGACCAGTGCTCGACAAAAATCATGATTTCCTATAACAAACTTTACAACTAGCATAATGTAGTGGTTGGGTGTAGCACCTCAAATTTGCACCTATCATTGTACATACATTCTCATATTAGGTCATAACATAACATGGTCCACTGCATAGCATTGCATTGTCCCTTTTGCCTCAAGTGCAAGCCATCAGGAGAAATTGATCAGGAGATCAGTCCACCAAGCAAGCAAGTGTGTTTTTCATTGAGCCAAGGCCCTAGGGTTGGTCCAACATGTTCACTTGACTTGGGGATCCTTTTGAAGTGTTTAGGTCAAAGATTGGATGCTCAGAAGTCATCAGTCAATGCACAGTCAGTCAGAAACCCTAAAAAGTCAAACTTGGTCAACTGTGATTGATTTTATGGTTTTGATGGATGGATTTGGTTTGAGAGAGCTTATCCATGTCCAAATAGGCCTCATATATCATGGCAAACATCATCATTGAAGAATTTGAAGCCAAATCAGAAATTTCCAAAAATAGAAACTGGACCTGTAATTTTAACTGCCAAAAATGGAAACTTCTTGATCCCAAACTTGCATCATGATACAAGCTTCAAATGAATTTTTGCCTAACATGAAAGTTGAAGATCTTGTTCTCCCATTTCCAAAAAGTCCAAGAACTCTCAATTCCCATGTATGGTTGGCAAGATATGATCAATTCATTTTCAAAAATTCTTGAACTTCAAAAGGCCATATCTCTCAAACCATTTGGCCAAATTTGGTGAGGGTTTTTCCAACAAGTCATATTTAATCTCCTCTTTCCAAAAATGTAACCTTCATGTACCAAAACCCTATGAATCAAAATGGCATTTTTTTCACTATCATGATTTATTTTCAAGTGTGGTGCAAAAGTGAAATCTTGATTTAACCACTTACAGCCATTTTTGCCAATTGAATAAGTTCTGAAATCATGTTTTAGTCATGCTACAAGGCCCAATTCGTGCATTAACTATCACACCTCACCATTTGGACCAAAGTGCTCATTTTAGCAAAATGCTTCATTAAGCTAATTGGTGATTAGCATACATGGATTAAACTTTAAACAGCAAATATATATCATTTTTCTGACCATTGTGAAGCCCTAGCAGCCTCCCATTTTCCACAGAATCCTCTCACTCACTCAGAATTTCATTCTTGCATTTTTAAACTTTTACTGAAAAAAGCAAAGGGAACTCGAGCTGTCTTGTTGGTTCCATCATGTACTCACCTTTTTGAGCTCATTGCAAGTGGAAAAACCCAACTGGAAAACCTATTTCGTGGCTGTTTTTCTTCAAGCATCTTCAATGGCAGAAGTTGATTAGAGCCAAATCAAGTTGTTTCAAGCTAAACTTTCTTCACCATTCACCTTGTGGAAGCTAGTGGAGCATCTGTTTTGAGCATTTGCAAGCAAAGAACCACTGAACAATCACTGTGCTTCCAAATTGGTCAGTTCTCGACTCACTTGTTTTTCTAAATCATGTTATACCCTATGTAGATCTTGCCATGCTGTTTGTTTTAAGCTTTAAATCGATGAAAATGGTGGAATATTTTAAGAGTTATGTTGAAATGAAGATTGATGTTCAAATGCTGTTTTGGTTTGATTCCTCCATTTGAGCTCGAATTAATGTTGATGGCTGCTGGATATATGATGCATGATGTTTGCTGAATCCATTGATATGTTGTTTGGCCATTTCTGGAAAATAATTGTGCACGATGATGATGAACAAGATGATGAATAGTGTAGCTTGCATAAACCCTAAAACATTTTCCAGAATTTCGCGTTTTGGCTGTGTGTTGCATGAGAACGCTACTGTTTCATTGCCATGCCCTGTCGCCTGTTGCCACGTCCCAAAACCAATACGCACCGTTCCATTTAAGTTCCCCCTTATTTACCAAACTGCCACCGGTTACTCATTTTAATTGATTTAAATATTTTCATTTCAATTTTTATTTCACTTTGTTACATCATTTTGCAAAATTCATAGAGCATTCAATATTTATCCAAATCTCATGGGAATTTTTGCATCATGCTCTGTTTGATCTCTAGTATTTTATCATATTTTTCCCTGAATTTTTGGATGGTTGAATTTTAAGTGGTGCTAGGGTTTTATTCATGTATCCACATTTTGCACATTCCACCAAATCATTTGTGAAATGGCCATGCCTTATCCTATGGACCTGAAAATTTTTGTGCACAAACTAGACATCTCAATGGTGATTTTGGTATAGAGTTTGTGAATTTATCTTATCTGGTTTGTGAGCTATGAATTTTTGAAGTGGGATGTGACAATTTGTGTCACACCATTGATGTGCAACTTGATGATTTTTGATACCATGCTTCTTGACCTCCAATTGAGCTGAATTTTTGCATGAACCTACTCTTGTATGTCTAGTTCACATGTGATTTTTCTTGGATTTGTTTATGGCATTTTCCATTTGTTTGAGATTTTCTCCCTTGTTTGACCAAAATGTTGACCTTATGTGATGCATGTGCCCATTTGTTTTGTGAAATGCTCATACTTTATTAGATGGACATGAAATTTTACATGAGATAACTAGACATCCTAAGATTTGCCATGGTTTTAGTCCCATTCATTTATCATATGCCATCTCTGATTTATGAATTTTTCAAGTTGATGCATGTTTGGTTGACTTCCTTGAGCATGTTCAAAATTGTTTTGACTTTCTGATTTTCATTGACTGCCTTCCACTTGTCCAAATGTGATGAAATTTGACATGCTTACCATGCTATGTGTTGTGGTTGATCATGATTTATTTGGTGATTTTTGGAAATGTTTGAGTTTGCTTTTGATGCAAGTCTTTCTGTTGACTCCTATGAGCTTCTGTTTGCTATACCTTGACTTAATTTGTTCATGAAATGATGATGGTGATTGATATGAATATGAATCCAATTGGGATTGTTTCTTGATTGTTTGAACATGATTTTGGATACTTGCCCTTTGCTGTTTTAACTTTTTCATTCTTTTTTGACCCTAGGCTTGCCCTAGTGGTCCTGTTACTCACATTTGAGTTCATGTTTTCAGGTTGACCAACAAATGACCAATGAGACCATTTCTTTTTGATTGAGCTTGCTTAAATATCATTGACTAACTTGTGTGTTTTGTAGGTGGCTTGGCTAACATGTCTTAAGCCTTGTGCCTTGCACATCCATTTGCTTCTGATTAACTATTAATGTCTGTTTCTTTTTGTTTTGTTTGAAGTTGTATACTAATGTCTGCTTGACTATTTCAGGTGCTTTTAGTTGCTCAGTTCCTTGTGAACTTTTGCTTTGCTTTGCTTGTATAAGCAATTTGCATTGAGGTATATTTCTCATCTTCATGTAGTCTAGAAGACCTGGCCTGTTACTTGGCCAGGCAACTGTCTGAAGTCCTCCTTAAGAGGCAATGTTTGTGTATGTTTAAATCTTGTCCCTGTACATATGCAAAGTCCTCCTAAGTGAAGAGGCAATTGGCAGAACCCAAGGGATAAGCAACCTATCCCCTGCTAGTCTGTGTGTCACTCACATTGCTCACACTACCTGTGTTGATGCATAGTGGGTAAAAGCCCAAGATCTATAGAGTCTAACTTGTGGAGAGAGTTCCCCCATTCTGAACTCCCACACCTTCTGATATTTAAATGCTCTCCCTGGCCAGGGATAAGAGCAATGAGGCACACCCCTCATCTCCTTTCATCTGCTTCACCTTAGCCCCTCAATGGCAAGGTTAAGAGCAATATCTACCCAATTCCAGAGGTTTGTTTGTTGAGGTTGATATGACCCCTCGACTAAAACCTAACCTTGATGTTTGAGCCCCTTGTTGTTTGATTGTGTGGTGTGATTGTATCCCCTAGGTTTGTTAGACTCCGCGTAGTCTCGTTTGCATGTCAATTAAGGTAGCACGGTTCCTTCGTATAGGACTTCCTTTCTTGCTTGGGCTTTCCTAAAACACAAACAAACATTATCCCCTCTAAAGGATACGTCCACTCCTTCTACTACAGGTGAGTAAGTCTCCAAAGGTCGAGCATCAGGTAGATTGCGCAGTGACGTTGTCCACTTAAAAAACACAAACCAACGGGAATAGTTTAGCCGAACTACGGCAACTCTGATTCTCATGTCCAGATGAGATACGTAGGCACGAGATGCGATGTCTTGTCGAGTTTGACTAACAACTAACACTAATTCTTTTCTCTCGCCCTCGTTGCGATTGAGACCTCCCCTTTCTCTTGCCCTAGTTGCAATCGAGACCCTTGCTTCCTGTGCAAGTTAGGTTAGGTGTGGCTTGCTTCCTGTGCAAGTCATGTTTAGGATAGGCTTGCTTCCTGTGCAAGTTAGCTAGAAACCTTAACTTAGGGACGACTTTGCATGACAACATATAGGCTCGAGTCGTAGTCTCCCTAGTGTTGTGTCTCCCTCTGTTATCTGGTTAGGCTAGTCCTTTTTCCCTGCGTAGGGGAACTACATCGCCCTGATCTTCATACCAGATGAAGTATGTAGGCAGGAGATTGAGCTGATCTCTTTGGGCGTCCTTTTTTCTTTTTCAACCCTTTGTGTCTTAACCACCCTTGCGTGTGTTTTGGTTCGGATGCTGATGTAAGTCCAGTGATTGGCATTCGGGCTCCATGTTCGCCCTTTTTGTTTTGTTTGTGTGAGTTGTTTCTCCTTTTCTGGTTGGAGTCCGACATAAGTCCAGCGATTGGCAGTTGGTTTCCTGTGTGTGTTTTGGTTCGGATGCTGATGTAAGTCCAGTGATTGGCATTCGGGCTCCACGTTCGCCCTTTTTGTTTTGTTTATGTGAGTTGTTTCTCCTTTTCTGGTTGGAGTCCGACGTAAGTCCAGCGATTGGCAGTTGGTTTCCTGTGTGGGTTTGTTGGTTCGGATGCTGATGTAAGTCCAGTGATTGGCTTTCGGGCTCCATGTTCGCCTTTGCCTGTGTTTGTTTGTGTGTGTGTTAGCCGAGCTACGAATGCTCTGATTCTCCTTCGTCCGAGGAGATACGTATGCATAGGATGCGACATCCTAGCGAGCATGTGTCGTTTCCCTTGTCCGAATTACTTCGACTCTGATGTCTATGCCTGATAGACTAAGTAGGCCCAGGATGCGGTATCCTGCCGAGTCAGTTTCAGTCAGTTTCTTGTGTCTCTTTCAGCCAGTGTGTGTGTGTGTGTGAGCAGTATTATAGCAACCATTTTCCTTCCTATTGTGCGTGGATCCCGTCGAGTACGACGGATGCGTAGGGGTGCTAATACCTTCCCTTCGCATAACCGACTCCCGATCCCATTCTCTTTGGTCGCGAGACCATGCTTTTTCCAGGTTTACTCTGAGCGTTTCCTTTCCCTCTTTTGGGATAAATAACGCACGGTGGCGGCTCTGTTGTTCTTGTTTTCCCGCCGGTTTTTCGCGTAATGCGACATTGGGCACTCCATTAACTAATTCCCTATTATAAAAGAACAACAAGGGTCACCCTCTCTTTATCCATCTAGATTTTCACTCACTGGCTTGTTTGACTATTTCATCCATATTTCTGCTTTCACGGGGTATTCCTCTCTCTTATAGTTTTTATGTCCTATTTTGATGATGTAACTAATTGTAGGTGTTTAATTGGCTGCATTGTATGGTAAAACACTAGCTGGATTCTAATGTCTTGACTGATGTCTTGACTGATGTCATGACATGTTTGTGTAACTGCATTGTAGGTTAGAATATCTAACTGTACTCTGATGTCTTGACTAATGTCATGACATACTTGAGGAGTTTACTGCAGGATTAGCTAATACAGGATTTATTGAATGTCAAAGTGGACGTGGTGACATTCATCCCTGTCAGCAGATACTGAGGAATAGAACAATTGGTGTTCTGTTAGAGCTCAGTATTCATTTCCAGTCTGGTTATCAAGGAAATACCATACCTGGCATAAAGCCTACTGTCTGAATGTCAAACTGGATGTTATGACATTCATCATTGACAGCATATACTGAACAATAAACAGAGTGGAGTTCTGCTAGACTTCAGTATGTTTCTTAGTCTGTTCTTCAAGAGTAAAACAGAACTGACTAAAGGCTAAATGTGTAAATGTCAAATTGGATGCTTTGGCATTTATTATAGTAAGTTGCTACTGTAGAATGGACAGTTTGGTCATGTACAGTTCAGCAAAGTTTGTACAGTCTGTTTTCAAGAAAAACAGACTTAGCATATGGTCTTTGATGTCAAGTTGAATGTTGCGACATTCATTCCTGACAGCATATGCTATATTGTAGGTTGTTTAGTTTTCTGTTTCAGCTTTTTCTCAGGCTATTCTTCAGGGATTCAACAGCTGAGAGAAAATCCAGGAAATCAACAACCAAGCTACATTTAATGAACCTAACAAATAGCCTATTTGTTAGTAACCTAGATGTGGAATTTAGGGGAACTCGCGTGACCTTAAATTCAGGAGAATACAAGTGCAAAGGCCCAAGTACTGCAATATAAAAGGAAGTGAGTGTGTTTGGTTATTTGAGTGGTGGAAACTTTGATAGCTTACTCTGCCACACTAAACTTCATTTCTCAAACTTAAGTTATTTGTGCCAGAAGGTCATTCTACTAGTGGATAACTAATAGTTTCCTTTAAACAACCATCAATAAACCTCTAAGAATGTCATTGATGTGGATCTACATGCTCTCAAGTATGAAGATGATGATCATGTTCACAACCTTCCTAAGTGTTTTGATGACGATAACACTAATGATTGTTGAAGTTGGATGAAATAAATTTTCAATACTTTGTTGATGGTTATTAACTTAAATACGTCTCAAGCCTCATTAAGTAGAAGACTTAAAGTTCCATTGAAGTGCTTATATGATCGATGTATTTGGAAAAGAAACTTGAAAGGCTCAGAATTATAAAAGAGAGGAAGTGTGAAAGCTTGTTTGGTTGTGTATGTCGGATAGACCATAGTCTTGTGAAAGTAGGAGAGTAACTCCTAAGGTACTAAGGCAACTCACACACACACACTTAAAACATTTTTAAAACCTTCTTTTAACTAACAAAACACCTAAAACTCTTTTTAAGCCTTAGACTGTTGATTAGGAAATTGTTAGCTTCATTAAAAGAAATTTGTTTGAACTACCTAATCGATTAGATCCTAAAGTTAATCAATTAGATGAAGAAAAAATGATTATATAATTGATTGTCATAGTGTCTTAATGATTAGAAACAACTTTCTATCCAACTTTCAAAATTAGGCTCAAATAATCGATTATTTATGGTACCTAATGAATTAGGATAAATACCAAATTTATAGGTGAGTTAATTATTAGCCCATGGATTGTTTTCTTTTTGAGCACGTTCTTCTCCTATATAAAGGAGACATCTCTCCTCCTCATTTCACATCAGAATTTGATATTTATCTAATTATTTGAAATTTATCCCTCGTCTATCTCTCTCTCTCTCTCTCAATATTTTCTTTTCTCCAAGGTTTCCTTAGTGCCTTGTGAGTGAAAACTACTCCTAAAAAAAGAGTTGTACTAGTTTCGTGCCATTGTTATTATATTCAAGAGTTTGATACTCTTGAAGAGTTGAGTTTGGTTCTTGAAATTTACCAGTCTTAAAATCTCTATTGGTTCTAGAACTTAACCTAGAAAAGTTTTGTTGGGTTATTGAGATCAACCTGTTAAATTTCTAATTGGTTTCCTTAGCTTAGCCTGTGGAAAATCGTTTTTTTTTTGTTTGTTGGGGATAAGCCATTGAAAAGGTCTAGATTTGTTTGTATAAGAGGTTTGTGGGCATAACCTGTAAAAATCTAAAGCTTATAGTAAAATCTCAAGAACATCTCTATGGGACAGGAGGAGGTCAATGTTCATCCGAACCTAGATAATTCTCTGGTGCCATCTCTCTAACCCTTATCTTTTATTTTCTGCTATTTACTTTACTGCTTTTACTTATTGCTGCTTTTCATTATGATCTTTAAAAATACTAACACAATTTTCTTATTAAGTAACAAAACTCAATTAATCGCAAATTTTGAATACCACAACTCACTCCCCTCCACCCCCTCTTGTGCTTGAAGTCACTTGTCCAACAAGTGGCATCAGAGCCTACTTCTATTAAAGACTAATCGTCCCAGGAGGAAAATTGACTTCAAGCTATTCACTAAACAAACCCACATCCATTAATGGAGAAGGGTATTATTTATGGAAAGAGAAAATTAAGTTTTTCATATAAGGGATGGACATGGTATTTTGAAGGTTGTAACGGAATGTCCATTTGTTCATATACACGATATCGATGGTGTTGTAGTAAACAACCCCAAAAAGGATTGGACCAAATATGATAAAGAAAATATGCAGTACAATTTGAAGGAAAAACACTGGTATCACTATCTCTCTCGGTCTTGATGAATTTTTATGAATTTCTCACTGCGAGACTGCAAAAGAAATGTGGGACATCCTCCAAATTACGCGTGAAGGAACTACTAAGGTAAGGATAGAAAAGTTTGGCACATTGACTCATAAGTATGAACTTTTCAGAATGAAACCTGAAGATAACATAAATCCGATGCAAACACGATTCACCCGTTTCGTGAGTCATTTGAGAACTTTGGAACAAAAAAATTCAAATGAGGAATTGGTTGTGAAAATTCTTAGATTCCTAAATCGGAGTTGGCAACCTAAATTCACTATGATTTGTGAATCTAGGGATTTAGAAACCATGGACAAACACACATACATTATTTTTGGTAAATTGTAGGAACATGAGATGGGGATGAAAAGACTTGTTGATGACGAAGAAGATGACAAGAACAAAAATAAAAGTATTACACTAAAGGCTACTAACATCAAATATATGAAATCAGAAGATGAAAACTGTCAAAGTGAGATTAACAAATACATGAAACTCATGTTTCCAAAATTCAAGGAGTTCCTAAGGCACGAAAAACAATTTTCAAGTTTCTAAGAGCAAAATGAAGAAAGATACTCCTTCGTTCCCACATGCCGCCAATGCAGAAAGAAAGGGCGCATACTTCCCTCAAAATAAGAGAAGATCCAAGAAAGCACGAAAATAAGTTAAGAGAATCTACATATCTTGGGATGACAATTATGTGGAATCCTCTAACAAGGAAGAAGCAGACATGTGTCTCATGAAAAATCATGATGAAGATGAGGTAACCTCGTATTTGTCTTATCAAGACTTGTTTCGCATAAGTAAGAAGTTAACTAACGAAACAAGTAAATTAGAAAAAATTGCATCTGCCTCCAAAGACATAATTTCTTCCCTTGAATTGAAAAAATTAAAAACTTATTAGAAGAAATGGAAAGACTTAAAGAGTGACAACATGATCTAATTCAAAAATCCCCCTCTTCTCATGAAGTCTAAAATAAATCTATCAAGTGTGATCAATGTGACATTTTTAATGAACTTGAAAGCACACTTGTTAAATTCACTAAAGGAAAATATAACTTGAATAGTTTGTTAAGTAACCAAAGGACGTCTTACAATAATATTGGTCTTGTTCATGAACCTAAAAGAAGTAAAAGCTTTAGCTATATATTTAATTCCCAGTCAACATCTAAATGCAAAACACTAAAATGCAATTACTGTAACAAAGATGTCCATGTTGCTATGTTTTATTTTATCAAAGAGAGTCATAAAAGAAAACAAGGATATCCTCCCTCGCACTTTTATAAAGAGCATTGTGAACGTAAAAAGAGAAATATGTATGCTCATAATGTGTATTCCACTAACATTAAAGGACCCAAAAAGATTTGGGTATCAGAGGTTGAAAAGTTAAATTGTGATGCAAATGTTCTTAACAACTTGAATTTAAAAAATGGTATTGATAGTTGCTCTTCAAGCCATACAACTGAAGAAACAAATATGTTATCTTGTTTCACTCCTAAAAGAAGAGAAATCGTTTGGTAAGATCCCTAATCTTACCTTTAAGTTTCTCTTTTGACTAGGTTTTATAGCATAATTTACTTTTAAGTAAGTTGTGTGACTAATGTAATAATGCATCTTTTATATACACGGTCTTTAAACACCTTGAGATAAAATCCTTTTAAAACTTCTTATCGAAAAGACTATGACTATATAAGAACTTATAGATATTACCTTTGTCGAACAAACTCGTAGTAGGTAGAAGTAGAGGTTGTTAATTATGAAGGTATCTTGAAAGAACATCCTTAGAAGATGATGATCAAGGTAAATAAAAATATCAAAGATAGGAGGAAGTCCAAAGTCCAAATGGAGTAACTCAAGTTGAAGAAGTCAACTTATAAAATCAAAGTATATCCAGATAATGAAGGACCACTAAGTATCATCCCATTTAGAATGTTAATGGAGATATTTCTAAGGGAATTACATCTCAACACTCCCCTTAGGAAGGTATGTAGCCTTGTGGCTTTTGTTTCATAAACTGAGCCAAATGTAATTGATGAAACTATCATCAAATAACATTGGTCTCTTTTAATGCAAGAAGATTTAAACCAATTTGAACGAAACAAAATTTGGTAACTTGTTCCCAAAGCTTCAGTTAATCTAGTGATTAATACCCAATGGGTCTTTCACACAAAAATGGACGAAGATAGAAATGTTTTAATAAATAAATCCAGACTCGTTGTGATGGGTTACAATCAATGGGAAATAATAGATTTCTCTAAAATCTATGATCATGTGTCTAGATTAGAGGCTATAAGGATGTTATTATCTTTTTTATGGATCGTGAATTTCAAACTATTTCAAATGGATGTGAAAAACACTTTTCTAAATGGCTACATCCAAGAGAAGGTATATGTTGCTCAACCTCCAGGTTTTATCTACTTGATCATTCTCGATAATGTTTTCAAGCTTAAGTAAGTGTTATATGGATTGAAACAAGCTTCTAGAGATTTGTACGATTGTCTGACCAAGTTATTGCTTGAAAAACGTTCCAAAGAGGACAAGTCGATGAAACTATTTTTATCAAGAAAACAAAATGTTACATTTTATTAATTCAAACTTATGTTGATAATATCATATTCGGTGCTACTAAAGAATCCATGTGTAATAAATTTTCTAAAATGATGTAGAACAAACTCAAAATGTCAATGATGGGGGAGCTTCAATACTTCCTAGGACTTAAAATCCATCAAACTAAGGAAGATACCTTCATCAATAAAGCCAAATATTGTACAAAATTACTAAAGAGGTTTGACATGGAGAAGTCCAAAGTAATAACAACTTTAACGTCAACATCACGCAACCTTAACATTAATGAAAATGGAAAACAATTTGAAGAAAACAAATATCGAGGTATGATATGTTTGCTTCTTCATCTCACTGCATCTCGTACTGATAGCATTTTTGTTGTATGTATATGTGCTCGCTTTCAAGCATCTCCAAAAGAATCAAATTTTAGTGCGATCATACGCATCATGAGATATCTCACAGGCACACCAAATGTGTATATGGTACCCAAAGGGAAAATTATGACTTAGTTGGGTAAACCGATTCTGATTTTAATGGGAGCATATTAGATGGGAAAGTATCAGTGATACATGTGACTTACTTAGGAAGTCTCTTGTCTCCTGGAATAATAAGAAATAAGCAAGTGTCACATTATCCATAGATGAGGCATAATACGTTGTTGCGGGTAGTTGTTGCTCTTAGATTATCTAGATGAAACAACAACTCAGTAATTATGGTGTTAATCTTAGAGTTTTCCCAATAAGATGTGACAATACTAGTGCCATAAACCTTACTAAAACCCTGATACTTCACTATCGGGTTAATCACCACTTCATTAGGGATCATGTTGAAAAAAGGAATGCATACTTGAATTTTTGACCTCATCTAATTAAACTGCAAACATTTTTACAAAATCACTTCCTAAAGAAAGGTTCTTTTCCATAAGAAGTGAACTATGAATCTTAAATAAATCATGCATGGATTAGTATGCCTATGTACCTCTTCTCCTTCCTCTTTTTTCCTTTATTTATATGATGTTTTATGATCTATCTGTTATGTTTGTTTCCCTCCTTTTTTATTATGCTAAAGAGGGAGAAGTATACTCTTAAGGAGAGTATAGTATAATATCTACTCATGTGAGGGGGAGTTTATCTAAGCCTTATCTATATATCTACTATTTCTTTTAACACCTCCCTAAGATATATGTTGTCATCATCAAAATGGAAGGGAATATGGGTATATGTGCTCACAAGTATGAAGTTGATGATCTTGTTGACAACCTTCCTAAGTGTTTTGATGACGACAACACTAATGATTGTTGAATTTATTGATAATAACTTTACAATTACATGATAATGGTGATTAACTTGAAGACATATCAAGCCTCATCAAGTAGGAGACGCAAAGCTCCATTGAAGTGCTTATCTGACTAGTGTATCTGGAAAACAAACTTGAAAGCCTCATAATTGTGAAAGAGGGGAAATGTAAAAGCTCGCCTAGTTGTATCTGTTTGAGTGACCAGACTCTTGTGAAAGTAGTATAGTAGCTCCTAAGATACCAAGGCAACTCACACAAACACTTAAAAAACATACTTAAAACCTCCTTTTAACTAATAAAACACATAAAAATATTTTTAAGACTTAGCCGATTTATTAGGAAACTGTCAGCGACATTAAAAGAAATTGTTTGAACTACCTAATCGATTAGATCATAAAGCTAATCCATTTGATGAAGAAAAATCTATCACATAATCGATTATGATAGTGTCGTAATGATTGGTAACAGATCTCTATCCAAACTTTCGAAATTGGGATAAAATAATTGATTATTTGTGGTACCTAATTGATTATGCTTAAGACCTAATCGATTAGGTGAGTTAATTGGCACATAGATCATTTCCTTTTTTATCCAATTCTTATCCTATATAAAGGAGAAATACTACAGAATATACATATCGTAACATCATATTACTTTGGTCATTTAAACAATCAAAGTAATAACTCATACTTAGGTGCCTCAAATTTTTTATTTAATAAAACACATTTCACCATGGTCAAGCCTAAGAACCATGGTGATAGATTATGAGTGGCACACTTCGAATCTCCACACCTATAATTTTATGTTTTTTTCGTTTATAAAAGGGTGTGTTCCCATAATTTCTACTTCGGTTTTTTATCAATTGTGGTAAAAGATATTACGACATGGTCCATATTAACAATTGTAGTTAAATATTATGGAATTTCACCTCGGTTTTTTATCAATTATGATAAAAGATATTACCTATAAAAAGCTAACTTATAATAGCTCAGAACATACTGCGCTCAAAGGAAATCCTAACTTCTCTCGCTTTATCCCAATCTCTCAAAACTCCAACATAACTTCTCCAACTATTATGAATCGAGGAAAAGTTTCACGAATCTTTACAAGACAAAACAAGTAACCCATTTCTGTGTCTTCATTCTCTACGAATCTTTTCAGTGGAAGGTGCATTCGTGAAACATTTCATGAGTTATAATGTTGTTGTAGCTCAAAATATTTGAATTGTTTTTCTTGTTTAAAATATACGTGAAACACTTGTCTTTGTCCAACATAGGGTTTATTATTTTCTTGTTGTTAAGATGAGTTTATTGGTTTCATATTGTTGTTTTTGTTGAGATAAGTAAATTTTTTAAGTTATTGTTGAGGTATGTTGATGTTTTTGTTGAGGTATGTTATTGGTTTCTTTAGGTAAGTTTGTATTTTTGTTGAAAAATGTTGTTGTTTGTATTATTTTAGATGTTCTTTTTTATGTATGTTGATGTTTTTGTTGAGTTGTGTTGTTGTTTTTATTAAGGTAAGTTGTTGTATTTTGTTGATAAATGTTATTGTTTATTTTATTTTAGATACTTTTGTTAAGTATGTTGATGTTTTTGTTGAGGTGTGTTAGTAATATTTTTGTTGAGGTATGTTGATAAATGTTATTGTTTAAGTTATTGTATGATGTGTTTGTATAGGTATGTTATTTTTTAGGTTATTGTTAATTTTATTACTCATACATTACAACTTTCATATCGTATGTGGTTTTAGTGTTTTACCAATCCCTCATTAAATATATAAACTTTATAATTGAATTATAAAATAGTAATATGAAAAATTATGTTATGTTAGAAAAGAACAAGTTACATTGATCAATGTTTTATGAGCTTTCTACAACCCATCATTTGCATCTCTCTCTTTGATGGTTAGAATTTGGTTCAATACTTCTAACTCGTATATCAACACTTTCTTTTTTACTACTTAATTTTGCAAAGTTACTAATACTTTGCATAATGAACTAGTAGTGAAGGAAGTGTTAGTTGAAGAATTAAAAGCATTGAACCAAATTCTAACTGTTAAAGAGCGAGATGCGGATAATGGTTTGTAGAAAGCTTGAAAAATATTGATTAGTGTAACTTGTTCTTCTAATATAACTCAAATTTTCATATTATTAATTTCTAAATCATATTGAAATGTTATATGTTTATTGGGCAGTTGGTGAAATAAGCATTCCACATAAGTTATAATAAACCCATGTGAATATATCACCACAATTGTAAGATATAATTATGGTGAAATATTATGCATTAACTCATTTATTATGGTTGGGATGTTCAAAAATTGTTAAATGTCTAAAAATGTCTAAAAATGTTGGCTTTGGGTATCAAACTCAGGATCTCCATATTTTACCACGGTTTGATTCTACAACTGTAGTGAAATATTACGCGCTATTATGTTTTCACCAAGGCTACCATCCCGTGGTAGTAAAGAGGGAACACATTACCACACTTATGTTACCACGGGAAACCAACTGTGGTGGAGTCCTTCCAACCGTGGTTAAATGGTATTTTATAATAGTGGAGGCGCCTCTCCTTCTCATTTCACAACAGAATTCGATATTTCTATAATTCTTTGCAGTTTATCTCTCTCTATCTCTATCTCTCTCTCTATCTCTATCTTTATCTCTATCTCTATCTCTATCTCTCTCTCTAAATATTTTCTTTTCACCAAAGTTGCCTTAGTGCCTAGTAATGAAAAATTCTTGTGAGGAAGACTTGTGTTGGTGTCCTGCCATTGTTATTATTTTCAAGAGTGAGACACTCTTGAAGAGTTGAGTTTGGTTCTTGAGATTAGCCGAGTTTGAAAAAAAAATTGGTTCTAGAACTTAGCTTGGAAAAGTTATGTTTGGTTATTAAGATCATCTTGTAAAATCTCTAATCTATTCCTTAGCTCAACCCGTGGAAAAGCTTTTTTTTGGTTTGGGATAAGCTAGTTAAAATCTCTAGATTTGTTTGTGTCAAAGGTTTGTGGGCATAACCTATAAAAAGATCAAGTTTATAGTCAAATCTAAAGAATATCTCTTGCGGACAGAAGTAGTCCAACGTTCAGCCGAACCTTGATAATTCTCTAGTGTCATCTCTCTAACCCTTATATTTTATTTTCTTATATTTACTTTGCTGCTTTTACTTACCACAACTTTTTTTTATGATCTTTAAGAATACTAACATAACTTGCTTCTTAAGTAACAAATGTCGAAATTAATCGCAAGTTTTGAATACCATAAATCACCCTCTCCTCTCTTGTGTTCGAAGTCACTTGTCCAACAATTGACCTCTTTGTCAAAAGTATAGTCATTCCCTTAGGTTTTCTAGTAATTCCTTGATAGATTAAGTAAAATGGAAATGATGAGGATGTTTCCAACAGAAAACACAAGATCATATGTGTAGACCTTTATCTTTAAGTGATAGGGATGAGGATGATAGTGATAATGAAACCCTCGTTAACAAATGGATTGTGTTGTTAAATCAGTTGGTGGAGGGTTTTATTATTAACACTCTAAGGATTAAATAAATATAGGTCGTGAATGCAAGGTTTAGAGTTTTGAATTTTGTGTACCTTGGTTTCAGCCATTCGTTAACCTTTATAGTTAGCGCTTAGCAAATTTAGGTCCTAGAACCGTCTCTAAGACAATTGCCTTGTAGGACAACTGTTAGGAGATTTAGTGATGTGCCAATCTGATGTGTCCTGATGGGTCTTTTAGCATAGATCCTTTGTGTCTCTTAGGCGAGTCCATTCTCGAGTTTTCCCCTTCTTCTGAGTTTATGGTTGTTATCTTACTGGTAGATTGGACATGAGCCCAATCTAAAACAAGATCATTAAAATCGTATAAAGATTAGTGTAACCTGTCAACATACGTGAGTGGTGAAATATGTTATAAAGTTTATTTGATTTGAATAAGATTTATGATGTTTAGAATGATATAATCACTTTGGGCCTCTATAACTTTTATTTAATGACATGTTTTTATTTGGAATTGATAATCCCACCCTATGAGATAGAAAAATACCCTATAAAAATATGAAGGTTTCCTCCAGGTTCTAGAAATGCATCTCCAGGCGCACTCTTTACCTTACTGAAACACATCTAAACTCAATCTGACCCCATATTTTTTCCAATATTTATTCAGGAGATGCATCTTCGGGACACCTCCATGTACATCTCATGCATTTTTCACTGGAAACCCCTTTTTTGACATATATTGACTGGAGATACATCTTTGTATTCACATCAGAAAGAATCCAGAGATGCATCTCTGGAACCACACCAGACAATAATTTTTTAGTTTATTTTAGAGATACTATGATGAAATTACCGATATATTATAGGTATACTATCATTTTTTTATTTTGTATAAATTAAACCATATAAGTGGTATGATAAAAATGACATATATAAGGTAATAAATTCAGAGTACACAATGAAGTCAAAATAAAATAGAACCAATAATTGTGTTCATACTACAAATACTATAAACTAAAGCATATCACGGACTCGGGCCCCCCTTGTTCCTACACTGCCTCCTATATTACATTACCTTTTATACCTCCCCCATCATGGCATCTAGAATGTACCTCACCTCAGAGCAACTAGAAAGAGTCTTCTGTCTATACCCGCCTGCCCAATCTCCACGATACAGTGACATCTAGGAAACACATCAACAACATGATCTACCTTAGCCTACTCCTTCTTTAGGATATCCTAATGAGTTGGACTAAGTGGATCTCCCAGAGAATCTGGTGTCATATAATGATGTGACACCTTGAAAAACCATCGGATGTAGAAGCGTACATCACTCTAGTAACTAGGAGGTATGATGCTTCGTGCCTCCTCTGATACCAGATGATTAAGATAATCATCAAACATGGTATCCATATCTGTACGTGTCATAGCAAGAGGAACAAACTCAGAAGGGTCTCTAGGAATATACTGCATGTAGTTGAACTGTCATATGATACGCTCACGCATATGAGGATACGTCATACGTGAACCGCAAGCCAACCATCTTGAGTATAAAGGTATGTCATTAAAAGGACGTGCCTCACTGTGATCGATGTACATATGGTAGTGTATACCCTCTGCTACCAAGCGATCAAGATACACTTGGTATGTTTTTGTCGCCTAGTTCCTTCTGAGCGGGGCAAATGCAAAAGCACATAGCATATCCTTAGTGTAGGTCGGAACACATGACTAGCCAGGTATACGTGGAAGGTGTTGGAGGATCCAAGCCTGAAAATGAAACATATGAATCATTAGTAATGGCGTTGGAAAAGTCTTATGAAAATGACACACAAACACTAAAAGATGCAGAATATTACCGTCAACAGTGTAATATTACATGTCACGTGTTTGGTCTTTCACATACAGCCTCCGGCTAACTTGGAGTACAGGTAGACCAAACAAGCGACCCCTAGTTATACTCATATTTCCGCTCCAAGTCATCAAAGTATCGCAGGTAAATCACATCAACATAAGTCGCAACATTGATAGTCGTAACACATCTTGAAACCACTCCTCATTAGGCTGTTGCAAACTCGTAATCTTTTAGCCATGGTTGATGAATTTTAAGGCACCACGATCTTGCAAGAATATATATCATCGTCAGAAACTTCGAAGATCATAGAAATAATGATATTTAAAAGAATGACTACAACTGAATATTACCTTTCCGTCTGATACATGTATGGTATCATGGTCCGGGTATAGAGGCAGCATAAATAAGTTTGACGAACCTCCTTCAAACCCCTCGGGTGCCTGCGGAGCCTCGGGTTCCCCGAGTGCCTCCATAGCCTCGGTTCCTCTGATGCCCCGAGTGCCTGAACTAGTGACATATGTCTCCTACGGGAAGAATAAGGTGGAGATGCACGAGCCCTAGAAGTTGACACCCTTGCATCAACCAGGATAGAAACGACAGGTGCATGCAACGATCGAGCTTTTTTCCTCCAAACCAATGCATATTGCGCAACTCTGTTGTGCCTCAATCTATTTAAGTTATCAGCCATAATGCTTGTAAGTAAACCACACAAGCATTATACAAATGAAACAAATGAGATCAAGTTAAACAAAGCAGAGAGATAAATTTCAAAGATGCATCTCCGATTTCTGGAAATCAAAACGTTGGAAAATTTCAGAGATGTATCTCCGTAAGGTTCTACAACTCAGAATGACATTAATGGCGGAAATGTAGTTTAGCCCTTGGGCCTGACTCAAAAATATATGTGTTTGGAATGCGTTCAGATATATATCTCAGAATTTTAAAAATATTTTTAATTTTTCATAAGTGTGATAGCAATTCTTAAACTACCTTAAACAATTCTCATACTTAATTATCTATATTGACGCTCTTCGTATCGTATCGACTTAGGTAATTTCGTACTTAATCATCTATATTGACGCTCTTCGTATCGTATCGACTTAGGTAATTTGGTACTTAATTATCTATATTGACGTTCTTTATATCTCTTCGTATCGTATCAACTTAGGTAATATTTTATCCAAATCATATTTGAATTGAATCTCTTACGTGTATACCAAAACAACCACATCCTCGGGATATTGAGGTCTACTCTTATTTTTGTGAGCGTTTAAGATCCAACTTTTTAAATTTTCCATTCCAAGAAAATATCTTTAATTATGAATTAATTCTACTACTTACACGTTTTAAGAATTTTTTTTTTTATAATTTAGTCTTATTGTTTGTTTAAAATGTATTTTTGAGACAATTTTATCTATAATATCACCTTTAACACTTGGTTAGAGTTTAAAAATAATCAACAAAAAGCTTTCCTAAATTATAAAAAGAGACAAACAATCACCCATATGATAACAATGAAAAAGAAAGGTGAGGCCACCTAGGCTTACATTTATTTTGGGTCAAAAATAAAAGCTTTACAATTATTTGTTGCTGCAACTAGCCCACCCCTATCTTTCTCACGATACATGTGAGTTGATAATGATTAAAAAGATTAAAGTAAAACAATTTTCTATTCTATTGGATGAAATTAAATAGATTCCAACAAATTATGTTGATCTCATATAAAGAAACTAAGGGTCTATTTTTTCGATTCTTTTTTTTTAAAAAAAATTATAATGTTATAGATTTTTAAAATAAATTCAAATAAGAAATTAATTTAAATAGTTATTTTTAAAATATCATTTTATATATTTTATCTTTTTGTTATAATCTTTTTTTAAATATTTAAATTTGAAAAAACACTTAAATTTAAAATTATTTTGAAATTAAATTTT
Source organism: Lathyrus oleraceus (assembly GCF_024323335.1). Classification (NCBI taxonomy): domain Eukaryota; kingdom Viridiplantae; phylum Streptophyta; class Magnoliopsida; order Fabales; family Fabaceae; genus Lathyrus; species Lathyrus oleraceus. The sequence continues at coordinate 169,979,567 of NC_066582.1, forward strand.
TATATAATTTATTTTAAAAAAATTATAATTTTAACTATATTTTAATCTTCATGTTATAGAATATCAAAATTAATTTTTTTATTTTTTTTAAATATCATCTTTAATACTTTAAAAAACTTTTTTATAAATATCATTTATAAAAATATAAAGAAAAAATCATTCTTTTTAAATATAAAACAAATTGGCCCTACATAGATTCAAATAAATTGTATCAATTTTTAATATAAAATTGGTGAAACTCGTATAAATTTCAATATATAAAATAAAGTATTAATTGATCTGTTCTGAATCGAAATGATATGGTAGAGATTGAATGGATGGAGTTCGGATGCATTGTAGTGAGCTTTCGATAGGGTGGAGTGATAATGGACTTGTAAGATTAACATTTTAACTTCTAAGAAAGTGAATAAATGAGAAAGTAATATTAATATATGAACGAGAGAATGTTTAAAATGGTAAGTGTTGTAGTTTTTATAGTATGAACGATTAAAACTATTTTTGTAAAATTCAACACTTTATACACATTGTCATCCTATGAAATATATCAATAAAAAAATATTTTGGAGATTGAAATCATGTGTCATCAACTCTTATATTTAGTACGCCTTTTTGTGAGAAGCGTTTTTGTGAGAAGTTTGTTGTTGGGCATTTTATCGTGGACTTGCGAACAAGAACCAAAGATTAAATGATGAATATAGATTATAGGATGAATAATGTAAAAGATAAAGAGTAAAGATTAAGTGATAACTATGGCTTCTCAATCCTCTTTTATGACAAACCATGCGAGAAACAAGTTAAGGTCGTATTAGGATTTGGATTTTGGTTTACTTATGTCAACGCTATATATAATGTTGGAATCAGTTATTGAAATTTTTGTTTTAGTGTGGAAAAAAGAAAAAGAAGAATGTATGATGAGTATGTTGTTAACGAAAAAATAATGGTGATAAAAAAAAGAAGAAAATAAAATGAAAATGCAGCTTTCATCGTATATTTTATCCTTAGCTTGTTTTCTTTATGTCACTATCCCAAAACGTGCGTTCGCTAAAGTCCCAAATTTGCAATCGCAAAAGGAACTGGAATCAATTTGAGAGGGAGAGCTCATATAAAGGTCAACTTAAAGAAATCATACATTATCCTGCTTGTACTCGTTTTAATAATATACCTGTGTATTTAAAGTATTATGTTATTATTATTTACGGTATAATATAGCTATATTTAAACCTCAAATTACATTAGGAGCAAAAAATAGAATAATGAGCCAAAAACGAAAACCTAATATATGTATATTTCTAACTAACACTCTTTTGATGGTAACTTTGTATATTTCATGGAGTGCGCTAATGTCTTTTAAATTTGGATACGGATTTTTGAATGCATTTTAAAATACATATTTTAACACTTCTTTGTTGAAAATATAATTTTTTTTTGTGTTAAAATACAATTTCGACAAAGTTTTTTTTGTTGTTGAAATGCTCCACATAGAAATTGTATAGTTGTCAAAGTGTCGAAAAAGTGTGTCTTTGACAAAAATTTAAGATTTAGCTTTATTTTGTATTTTTAGTTGAATTAAGTTAGTTGAAGATTGTTTGGTATGCAAGTAATTTTAATCTATAAATATAGATGTACCCTATCATTGTAATAAAGGAGTTGCATGAAGAAAAGTTGAATAATATTTTCAGTTTGAAATCAGAGAAAAAATCTGCATAATCAATTCCACATTCTTCCCTTTTTCTCTGAAACCCTAATTTCTCTTTTCTTTCCCAATTTATTTTTTTCTTTTCTTCTCAAATTTATGTGCAACGAATTCATCTTGCAACCAATGTGTGGTTGATTCACTCGGGTGAAAAGTGAAGAACAAGAGGCGGAATCAATAAGAAGAATGGATTCTTGTTCATCAAGACAGATTCGGAATTCTCTATGTTTTTGTGAAATTCCAACATCAAAATTTCGACATTTGGTATCAGAGTTTGGTTGTGTGATTCTTGGGAGCATAATGTAACACCTATTTTCCCGCGCATAAATATATATTAAAATCAAAGTATTCACACAATCAAATAGGATGTCACACATTCTCTTTTCAAAACATACATGTCGTGTAACACTTTATCAAATAAAAACAACAATCAACACCTTCACTTAGGGTGTCATCACATGCTCACTTTCACTAAGGGTATCATTGCAGTGGAAATTCTCATAATAAAGCATGCATTAACTAAATCATTTAGAATTCAAATGCACTTTATGCAACTGCAACTAGCAGGGATGAATGGATATGGCATTATTTACTTGGTCATCTCAACTTCAAAGACATCGGAGATCTGAAAAGAAGAAATATGGTTTTAGAGTTACCAGAAATCGACATTCCAAATGAAGTATGTGAGAAATCTGTGCAGGCAAAGCAGCACAAGAAAAGCTTCAGCAAAGATGCATGAAGCAAGTCAAAGGCAATTCTTGAAATCATATACTCTGATGTATGTGGTCTTATACATTTTGATTTAATTGGAGGTAACAGATACTTTGTCACATTCATAGATGGTTTTAGTCAAAAAATATGGACTTACCTGATCAAGAAGAAAAGTGAAGTGATTTTGAGGTATTTTCCAAGTTTAAATATATGGTCAAAAGACAAAGTGGTCGAAAGCTCAAGATTCTGAGGACTGATGGTGGTGGAGAATATGTTTCGAAATACTTCAACACGTAATGTGAGAAAGAAGGATTATGCATGAGGTGGTGCCGCCCTACACTCCACAACAAAATGAAATTGTTGAAAGGAAGAATATAACCATCATGAATATGGTGAGAAGTATGTTGAAAGGCAAGCATCTATCCAAAGAATTATGGGGAGAAGTTGTATTGACTACAACATACATTTTTAATAGATGCCCGATAAAAAGTTAGAAGGAATCATGCCAGAAGAATGTTGGTATGGTCTCAATCCTAGCTTAAGTCATCTGAAAGTATTTGGATCTATATCACATAGACATGGGCCTGATTAGTTGAGAAGAAAACTTGATGACAAGTTGAGTTAAATGATCCTAATATGATATCATTCAACTGGTGGATACAAATTGTTCGACCCAGTGAACAAGCAAGTAGTAATTAACAGAGATGTGATCATATATGAGCTTAAGGAATGGGATTGGACTAAAAATGTAAAGAAATATCCAATGAGAATATTATGTGAAGAACTAGCAAGTGAAGTCGAAAGAGAAGTTCGACAAGAAGAAGTAAGAGGATAAGCAAGCACAAATAAACCTCAAAGAACAAGACATATGCCTTCAACATTGCAGGAATGTGTGATTACATTAGATGATATGGTCAATGATGAAGGTGAAATGGTACAATATGCTTTCTATGCATATGTCGAACCCATCAATGCAACTGAGGCATTAAAGGATTTGATGTGAATGAAAGTGATGAATGGGGAACTGGAGTCCATTGAAGTCAACAACACTTGGTCACTTGTCGAATTGCCTTAAGGTAAGAAGGAAATCGATGTGAAGTGGGTATACAATGTGAAGTTAAATCTCAAAGGAGAAGTAACTCGACAAAAGGCAAGACTTATGGAAAAAGGATTTCTTTATAAAGAAGTAATCGACTTTCCTGAAGTTTTGGGGCCCATTGCTAGGATAGAAATAATCGTGTTGGTTGTTGGTCTAGCAAACATGAACTGGCATATTTGTCAGATTGATGTGAAATGTGCATTCTTGAATGACCCCTTAGATGAAGAAGTTTATATTATATAGCTAGATGGGTTTGTGAAATAGGGCCAAGAAAGAAAAGTATGCAGACTGCATAAAGCCATGTATATACTCAAACAAGCTCCAAGAGCTTGGAATAAGAAGATAGATAGTTTCCTAAAGGAGGAGGAATTTATGAAGTGCACAACTGAGCAGTGAGTATATGTAAGAAGATGCAAGAGTGAATTGCTTATATTGTGTCTCTATGTCGATGACTTGTTAATAACATGTAGCTTCAAGAAAGAGATTGAAGACTTCAAAGGTGATCTTAGCAAGGAGTTCGAAATGTATGATCTGGGAAACATTTCATACTTCCTTGGTATCTAATTATACAAGAGTAGAAAAGGCTTGATGATGCATAACACAATATATTCAAATGAAATACTTAAAAGATTTGATATGAAAGATTGCAATGCTACTTCTACACTTGTTGAACCAAGACTGTAACTGTCTAAAAACCCAGTTGACGATGATGTCGACCCAACACAGTACATAAGACTTATTGGATCATTAAGATACCTTTGTCACACAAGGCCTGATCTAGCATACAGTGTAGGTATTAGTGAGTAGATTCACGCAAAAGCCAAAGGTATCACATCTAGCAGTGACGAAGAGGATACTAAGGTATTTTAAAGGAACTCCCAACTATGGTATTCTATTTCATGCATCTGATGAAGGAAAAGAATGCAAGCTAGTGGCTTACACCGAATCAAGTTGGTGTGGTGATGCTGAGGATAGAAAATCCACAACTGGTTATATGTTAATGATAGGTGGTGCACCAGTTGCTTGGAGCTCAAGAAAAGAACTAATAATAACATTGTCAACATGTGAAGTAGAGTACATAGTTGCTTCTCGTTGTACATGTCAAGCAATGTGGATGGTGAATTTGGTCGAAGAAACTACAAGGAAGAATCATGGAGCAATTACTAAGAAGATTGACAACATGTATGATATCAATCTAGAGAAGAATCAGATAGCACATGGAAGAAGCAAACACGTCAAAATGAGGTTCCTTTATCTTTGGGAGCAAGTAGCAAATGGAAAATTGAACTTGGAACACTGCATAACTGAGAATCAGATTACAGACATCATGACGAAAGGTGTGCAAGTCGAAGTGTTTAAAAGACTAAGAACAATGATGAATGTGGATAGATTAGACACAATGAATTAGGTGGTGTGTTAAGAATAAAATTCTTTATGTCAAAGCACCATTTCAACATAGCCTGTATTTGTCGAAATTCTCTGTGCATTAATTTTATAGTATCGAAATATCGAAGAAGTGTGTCTTTGATAGAAATATAAGACTTACCTTTATTTTGTGTTTTTAGATGAGTTAGGTTAGTTAGAGATTGCTTGGTGTGCAAGCAATCTCAACCTATAAATATGGAGGTACCCTATCATTGTAATAAAGTAGTTGTATGAAGAAAAGTTGAATAAAGTTATCAGTTTGAAAGCAGAGAAAAACTCTACATAATCAATTCCACATTCTTCCCCTTTTCTCTCAAACCCTAGTTTCTCTTTTCTTCCGCAATTCATTTTTTTCTTTTCTTCTCAATTTTTTGTGCAACAAAATCATCTTGCAACCAAGGTATGGTTGATTCACTCGAGTGAATAGACAAGAACAAGAGGCAGAATCAATCAGAAGAATTGATTCTTGTTCATTAAGATAGATTCAGAATTATCCAAGTTTTGGTGAAATTCCAACATCAGGAATTCGTCGAAATTCCAACATTCTTAAGTGAGACACCCCTCGTTTTCTCTAAAATTTAGTCTGGAGATGCATCTTTGTATCAATGTTAGGGTGACTCATAAGTGCACTTCCGTAATAACTTTGATTTTAAAAATCAATGATTTTTTATAGAGATGTATCTCTGGACAGATTTTAACTCATATATCTCGTGTAAGACTTCCCTTTTCCTTCTTCTTCATTTGTTAAAATTTCAAAAAACAAACAAAACACCAAAAACTTATGAGAAAATTTCAACTAGGTCATTTTCAAGCTAGAACACTACTTCTACCTCATTTCGTTCAATTCCAGGGCATACACTTTACTCCATTCAAGCTTTCTCAACTACTCACATTTGGTATGTTTCTTCCCACTTTCTTTTTCTAAGATTTGATGCCTGCATTAGTTAATAGGTTGTTTAATGTACTTTAGGATGTAGTTATATTCGTAATAGGTATTTTATTGAAACATGAATTCACATTGTTTGAAGATTAAAGCATAAGGCGTGTTAGGTTTATGCATTTTGCTACCATTTTCATGTTTCTGGTTTACAGATATGCATCTTTGAAATTTTTTCAGATTTTTATTTTCCCAAATTGCAAAGATGTATTTCCGTAATGTCTCTGGACACATAAAACATTTTCTATTGATTGATTAATGTTACCACGATACATAATATCAATTTCAATATAAACTTGTTGTCTAGGGATGATGTTCTAAGTTATGGTTTTTTTTTAGAGATGCACTTTTGAAATACCATATGAGTTATTGAAAAATACCCTTCCATCAGCTCAAAACGCTTTAAAAGGTTAGTCTGAAGATGCACTTACGGATACACCCTACAAAATTATGGAGATGTATCTCAAGACTAATATTTGAAAAATATGTAGTGGATGAGTCACTTATGAAACGCAGTGTGCATTTAAGGTGTGTCCAGAAATACATTTTTAAATATAAAAATGACGAATTCAAATTTTTAGTGTGTTCACCCTCATTGAGGTGGATAAAGTAATGTCTCTCTTGAATGTCGATAAACATAAAAGAGCCTAATAAATATATTTTTTAAGAAATAGGAGTATTTAAAATTAGAATTTTTTACCCAAATACCCCACTTTTTAAAAAAAAAACCCAAAATAACCCAGTTTTAATTTTTTTTCTCCCAAACTACCCCAATTTTAAAAAAAAAACGTAAGGCATAGGCGCCAGACCAATTGGCACCTACCCTTAAACTTTAAGTCGGGGTGCCAATTGGATTGGCTACATCACATGGTGTTGCCAATCCAATTGGCGCCCATGTGTAATTTGGAAAAGGAGGCGCCAATTGGTCTGGCGTCTCAGTGTAATGTGCATTTTTTTTGTAAATAGATGTGTTGTGTGATTCATTTTTCCACATCTTATTTCGTCATATTGCAAACATGTTTGGTGTTCATCGCTGGTATGGAAAAGTGATTTATTCGAGAGACAGGCCTCCGATGTTGATGCTCTTCTGGAACATATGTAGTTTCGATCAACTGAAGAGGGAGTTGGTTCGTCGGTTAGATGGAAAAATACCAGAAGGGGAGAAAATTAGAAGTATTGAGAGACTCGATAGTATATTTGGTTGGGTGCGAGTAAAAACTGATAAGGATGCTAGGGAAATGATGTTTGGACGAGATGACATCAGTTTGATTGTTGTAATCAGTTAGAAATGTTCTATTCTAAGTTTTCTTATGTTGTAGTGATGTTTGTTGTTAACCTTGTTGTAACAAAAAGATAGTGATATATAAAAATGCAAGGTTACAAAAATTGAAAGGAGATACTAAATTATGATGCAGATGTTGCTCATAGATTGGGACATTTGTTCTTATTATGTCCTGGTTGAAGACATATACTACATAATCTTATCATTTTATCAGTTGTATCCATTTCTGTTCTAATACGTTTGTTGTTTGGTCGTTCTTTTTTTTTTCTTCGCATCTCATCGTTGTACCAATCTATGTCACCTTCATATGGAGGCCAGTATTCCTCCATTGGTAGCACTGAGAAGCTTTTATTATACACATTCATGACGGTAATTCCCTTGTAAACATCAGATAGATGGTTGTAAGCATCATGGCGAGTATGTGTGCATGCCGCAATGACATGGGAACAAGGGATACGGAAGACCTGGAATTTTCCACAATCGCATCAATTTCTATTTAGTATGAAAACATAGGATAAATTTGGCTTCCCCTCATTGTGGTCCATTGTTTCCTGTACACTGAAATTTTGCCTATGACGATTAAAGACTGTAACCGCGTGTGTGCTAGCTTTGATACTTTCCTCTTTCATCACTTTCATACAACATTCACTGAATATTTGACCCGACATTAACACTGCACTCCATCTTTCACCTCTGGTTGTGAAGGTAGAAGCCAACCTAAAATAGGTTGTTCTGACCAAAGTGGTTATTGGTACATTTCTAATGCCTTTGAATACGCCGTTCATGCATTCCACAAGGTTTGTTGTCATGTGACCCCATCGACAACCTCTGTCAAATTCCCTTGTCCACTGCTCTACTAGTATGTTATCCACCCATCTTCCTGCATCTGCATTAGACAATCTAATTTCATCACGGTAATGTTGAAATGACGACTGAGTTAGAGCATACCCTGCATTCACCATTTTTTTGCGAAGGTTCTTATCTTTGATTACACGCATGAAGTTTTGTGTGATATGTCTAATGCAATAGACATGGGTAGAAGGAGGATCATGCCATTTGTTATCATGGTTATTGTAAGCACTCTCAATGGCAGCATGTCTATCTGAAATCAAATAGAGATTGGCTTGTGGAGAGACATGTGTTCTGAGACGTCGAAGGAAGAAACTCCAACCACCAGCGGTTTCACCTTCAACCAGAGCAAAGGCAATGGGAAAAACATTTTTGTTGTCGTCTTGTGCAACAACCATAAGAAAAGTACCCTTGTATTTTTCGTATAACCATGTTCCATCAATTTGAATAATAGGTTTGCAGAATGCAAAACCTTTGATGCACGGTTCAAACGTCCAAAAGAGGCAGTGAAATATTCTATTTCCAACAACACGGGTTCCGTCTAGCGTAAATGCTGGAAATGTCTCCATAATTGCAGCAGTTCCTGGCACGTATGTTTTTAGTGCCCATAAAAACTGTAGCAATTCTTTGTATGAATCCTCTCAATTGCTGAATACCTGTTCAACGGCCTTTGTCCTTGCAATCCATGCTTTCTTGTAAGATGAAGTATAATTATATCTTGTGACGATATGAAATATTATTATACTCACCTTCACTGATGGGTCTTTGTTAACAAGCGGCAAAATGTCTTGACATATCAATACAACGCTTAATTTACGGTGATCTTGTTCAACATTAGTTGCAATGCAACTGTGAGGTGGGTCTATAAAAGCTATTTTCCAAGAGTCTCTTCTCTTTTTGTGAGACGCAACTAATCGAAGCTATCTCCTAAGTATCGCAATTTCTTGGATCACCTTCGACCAACAGATGTATGACCATTAACCTAATTATTTCGTAATAATTTGTTAATTTCTTCTACCAAATTTATAATCTAATACATGTTCAAATTTCAGTTCATTTGGCGTCCATATCTAAATTTGGATCATAACCATGAAATCAACGAACAAGACGCAGCCGTTTGGAATGCATGCACACGGATCACGAGATTCACCACTATGGAGATGCACAATAGTGATCGTGTTAAATTGCAGTTCGGTATACTTCAACACATCCCAGATCCCCCGGAAAATCTAGGAGAATGGCATCTACGCAAAGTTAACGACCAAAGGAACTTTAACCCAAGCTTTGCTAGATTTGAGTGTCCCAAATGGAAGCATCGCCAAGACCATGTCTTAACTGACGTTGTGACGCCAACTGAATAAAAACCAAGTCGTAATTATATGGCTTGGTACATATCGGTTGGATTTGAGTTCATCGTCGAGGATATGCACCTATACGACCCACGCCAGAAAACTTACACACCAGAAGGCTCAACATCTAACCCCTAACAACATTGTCAGACCGACTACTCACAACCCCCTATCCATCAAAAATTTTGATCCACAAACACACAAACCTACAACCCTAACATGCCAAACACCCAATCATAATACCAAAAGCATACCCCATACCACCAACAACAACTAGATCATCATCAAGACATCCAACATCGTTATGCACCCAACACATCACCCTATCATAGTCACCTTAGCCAAAACACTCAACGATCATTTAACACCAACCGTCCCTCCTCCTATCATAGCCAAGAAGCCCAAACATCTCAAAACCAAAACCTTCAACAACCATATGTCTACCAAACACCACAACAATCATTTCAACCTTTCCTCGACGCATCATTCACACTAATGTCTCCCTTCAATCGTCCTGGTCGCCCTCCAACAACTCAAACATAGCCCAACTACTCTGGCATGGGTCATGAACTCAGCTATGGCGGTACCCCGTCGATGCATACACAAGACTACGCTGATTTGTCTGACTATCTAAGACAATCTCCTACAGTTTGTGGTGATGTTCCTGGATCCTCAGATACTCAAACATCTGGGATGAATCATCAATGTGGCTTAGGGTCATGAGTTCGGGTAGCTAGGGGATATGGGACTGGAGGTCGGTTAGGTGATCCCGGTCATCGACATTAGTCTTTTTTGTGTAAACGGGTATTAATATTAATATGAATTGGTCTGATTTCGACTTTATCTATCATATACAATGTTTTTTAAAAAAAATTACGAAATACACACAGGTGCCAATTCAATTGGCGCATTCTTTAAAACTTAACACATAGGCACCACTTGGATTGACAAAACAATGTGGACTAGTCAATCCAATTGACGTCTTCTCTCTAAGTTTAAGAGTATACGCCAATTATCTCACGAGTTCAAAATGGGATACTTTGGGGAAAAAATTGAAAACTCGATTGTTTTGAGATTTTTTTTTGAAAAACTGGATTATTTGAATATTTTTTTTCTAAAATTGATGATGAAAAAATTGGTTCCAATAAATATGGAATATATTTATAAAGTAAGTCTAACTAATTATGACAAGTATAAGTACTATTAACAATACTCCTATTAAGCTAATTTTGTGTACTAGGTTAGAAATTACATTGGATTTAGCAAAATCACATTGGTACTTTAATTTTATGGAAACTTTAAAATATAATTTCTACAAAATTATAATACCATTATAATTAGGGTCTTGCTAACTTGTGTCTCTGGGACACAATTTAAGGTTACTACTATTAAAATTTTTGTGTGGAATAAAATAAAATTTTAAATTTTAAAAAATCAAATGCACGTATTCCAAAAGAATATTTCTATAAATATATCATTAACTTGTGCTCTTGGGACACATGTTAGCCTTAGCCTTATAATTATATCAAATTCAGACAAACACTTTAATCATAAATCATAATCTAGTTATATATTAAAAAAATTATAATAAATTAAAATATTGGATTATAAAATTTATGAAAGAAAAATTATGAATGATTGTATTAAAAAAAATTGTTTTTTTAGAGTATATTGAATATGGATAATATATAGACCAAATTAATTAATTATATAATAAATTTTTAAAAATGAATCTTACAAACACAAACATCCATGATATTATTTATTTTTTGTTATAAAATAAGAAGATAAACATATAAAAATTTCAAATAAATACAATTGAAAGTATGGATATTTGCGTAGTTTAATTGATTTTGAAATAAAACTTTATTTAGTTTAAAATTAAATTTAGTTGCGATTCAATTTAGTTTTGAATTAACTATTAAAAAATACTCATTGAGCTTCACGCAATTTAATTTATATAATTTTTTAAATATATAAAAAGATTAATTACTATATACTGTCCGTGTAAAAAGTTTTATACAGTCGATTCATTATCATTATCTGTTTGTATTATTTTATAGATTTTTAAAATAAAAATCAAGCTTATTTCAATATCTAACATATATGATTAATTGATGGTGTAGAATCATTTTACACGGTCAGTATATTTTAATTAAATTCATATATAAATTAGAAATTATATATATATATATATATATATATATATATATATATATATATATATATATATATATATATATATATATATATATATATATATATATATATATATATATATATATATTATAAAAATATTATACAATAATAAATTTGAAGTACTATATAATAGATATAATATATAAATAAATAAAATTACGAATCCAATATAAAAACAAAATCTGAGTTAGTTCTAAGATAAGTCACTAAAATATTATAATTTGAAATATAATTAATTAATTTATTATTTGAATCATAGTCAAAATTCCATAAACTCATATACATCTAAAATTAAAAGTAGTCATCTTGACATTTCAATAGTTAATCGCAAAAACGAATTGCTAAATAAAAGTATTATCTTATAAATTAATCCATTATTTTGCATTCAATACTAAATTAAATTGTACAAAAATTAATAATAAATAAAATTGTGGTTAAATTGCCGAATGAAACAATAGAAAAACAAAAAAAAATGAATCAAAAATTTAGAAATATAATTATATTTATAAAATCTTTTGAACGAGTCTATTTCACATAATGAAAAAGTATTATAAAACATAAAATAAAATATTAAAAAATACATTTTCTCTCAAATTCTTCTAAAAAAAAAAGAGTATTAGTATAAGATATAATCCTCATAAAAAACTGGTGACAAATTACAATAAATATAGATTATACTCCTGGTATTTATAAAGTGACTCTAACAATTGATTTTGTGTTGTGGGTTGGAAATTACTATTGGGTCCAGCAAAATCATATTGTAATGTAATTTTTTGAAAAATATAGTTTTTACAAAATTACATTAGCACCATAATTATATCTTATAAAAATATGAATAAAAACTGTCACATATTAAAATCAATCTTTTAAAATTTAGACTATTTCAATTCTTCAAGATACGTTAGATTATAAATCGAAGAGTAAAACTGTGATAATATCATTGCATAATAGTTACAATTGATTCGATGAAAATCAATTTTACTCGACCAGTTAGACCAATAAACAAATGAATTAGTGGATTTTTTAAATTAATCGATTAATTTTGTTTTATATATATTTTTATTTTAATTATAATTTTCATCTCTTATTTTTATTTTTCTTAAGTTTTAGTTTTTTTATTTTAAAATTCGATTTTATTAATATTTATATTTAATTGCATTTTTATCCATATTTTAATTTTATTATATTTTAGTCTCATAAAAATTAGTTTTTTAATTTCTCTAAATATTATTTTATAATTTTTATGTCCCCAAGTAGTTTGCACTTTTTTATGAGGCGCTTCATATAATATTTCATGTCATATATTATATAATAAAAATTTATTTTTTAATATTATTTAACTATAATATAAATATAAAATTAAAAATTCTATAAAATTTCTGATTTTTTAAGAAAAACAATTAAATAATTATTTTTTATTGAAACTTTAAGTAATTATTAATTATGTATAAAAGAAATTACTGAATTATTTGTGCGAACTGCGAAATATACTTTTACATAACCAGGGAAAGATTTATCAGGGAAAAAATTAACAGCAGTTGCAATTAACTTGGTAAGATCCCAAGTAACAACCTTGAGAACTACGGTACGATTCCACATATCAAATTTTTAAAGCGGACAAAACATTAATAAAATTAAAATAAAGAGATCCACCTAATATTTATAATTATGATAATTATTTATAAAATTAAATAATGTTAAAGAATAAAAAAGAAATTTTATCAAATTTTAAGAATCCGACTGTAACCTTATAAATTTTTTAGAATTGTGGTTTTATCTATTTCACCATAAATCTTTATAAATCTCTTGATGTTTAATTTGATTAAAAAAGAGTTAAATATTTTATAATTACAATAATTAAATACAATTCTCATTAAATCTATTTACTATTAATCATATAATAAAATAATATAATAAACTTAATAAGGGTCGAGTTAATAAATACAACAAATTAACAAAAATTTAAAAAAATAATATTATTAAATTAAAAAATATATATTTTATAACAGAAAAAAAATCATGGGTCCAATAATCCACTAGACTGATTAGTAACCCATTGACTCAATAGCATAACCATCATTAAAACCATGGTAAGTCACAATTAACGAATTCCTTAGTTTTAAATGATCCTAAAAAAAAGGATCTCTTAAGAAGAAGCACCCGGAAAGTCCACACCCCATATATTCGAGACACTATGTCCTATGATGAATCTATAAGCCCAAAAATGTCCTCCTTCTACTAATGTAAAATTAGGACAGCGTCATTGTAATTGCCCATATTAGAAAACTTTCACTCACACTAATGGCCACCATTTGATTCCCACTACCTTCAATAAGTAAGATACTAGGAACCCAAACAAAACAAACAAATACAAAAATTAAAGTTGTGGCCCTATATTGTAAGGACCCCACCCAAATCAAAAATAAAATTCACCCCTCTAACAAATCCAAACGGATATTCTGATTCACCCATAACTCACACAACAACATATATATCCCATTCTCAATATTCAGATTTTCCAGAATATATCTCAAAACGGTAGTAATAATTATAAAAAAAAATAAAAATTAATAAAGAAAATTAAAAAGAGGGATATACTATTCTTGTTCCTTTACAATCAAAATGCACATCTCTCATTACTGATATGACATGACATGAAATGAAATCACATGTCCCTCGCTACAACTAAAAAAAGAAAATCTAAACTTTCATGATTTTTCCCACTTTTTTTGTTCTAAAAGAAAAACTATTTGGTTCATCTAATTTCTAGTTAAGTTAGAACTTAAACCTTAAAACTCTCTAGGATCAACAAAAATGGAAAATCCAGGTGGCGATTTAGTCCAATCACCAACAGAACCATCACTATAATCTTCCCCAAGTCTCTTAATACACCACAAATCCTCTTCGCAAGACAAAACCTTCCAGTGAGGAATCGCAAACCGAAGAGGCTCGCAGCTAGAAACCTCCGTAGCAACCGCACTACAACCATTTTCCAAAGCAAGATTATGAGCAAAACCACACAATGATTTCACCATCTTCAATGCTTCAGGACCTTCCCCACCAATTCCATACATTAAATGAAACCCAAACGGTTCAAAAAAGTTCGGAATCGAAGGTAACCGTAGCCACGGAAAAGCCTTGTCTATCACGCGAGTTGTTTTAGCCAACACGCGTCTCACGCGCGACGCGCCTTTCACTTCAAGGGTAAACAAGTCTTTACAGTTCCAAACACTGACTAAAGCCCATGAACCCGGTGGATCCATTAAAAATGCTTCCGGCCCGGCCCAATTATCAGGCCCATAGTTTCCATCAGACGGAACAGCGAGAAAAGTTCCGAGAGTGAGTTTGTTTTTCAAAACAGAATCAATGTCACGAGGAAAAAACTCGGTGGTGGAGAATTTGTTACGGTAAATCGATTCGGCGTCGTTTGGTGTAAGCTTCATAATGGTTACCTTCGACGACGACGTTTTTACACGGTGCGCGAAAACGGGGTTCACGAGGATTGACGGTGTACGAAACTTTGCGTAACCGCATTTGTCGGTGAAAAGTTTTACTGATGCAACGTTGTCGTTTTCCGTTGCCATGTATGAATACTCAGCACCATTCTCTCTGAACCATTCTTCCATTTTTTGTACCAGTTTCAACCCTACCCCCATTCTTCTGTGATTCGGCGAAACTCGGAGGCCTAACACGTACGCGAGTTTCGTAAACACAGGGACATGATTGGAATTTGATTCAGAGCTCTTCGTGTTCTTCGTTTGTCTTATGATCTTCTTTCCGCATGTAACGGTTTTGATGCAACCTCGTATCATTCCGACTGTCTCATTGCCTACTTCAGCTATCTGAAATATAAAGTAGGAAATTTAATATCAATTTATTCTATTATATTATTTTAATATTTATCAACATAATGTATAGATATATTATATAGTATGTTATTTAACATACCAGCATAAGGTAAGTTGGTGAGTTGCGGACCCTGCAAATAGGGTCACCGTGCAAGTCGGTGAAGAGAGAAAGTTTTCCACTGGGACCAACTTCACATATTTTTTCAACGGCTTCAACACTTTCTCTATCTTTATTTGGATCAAACTCTCTCACACTAACAACCACCGCACTACTCAAAATTTCTTCACCCATTTCTCAGTAGAAAGAAGAATAAAAAAGTTTGATTGGAAGTGAAAGAGTACTAGTGAGATAGAAGTGAAAGAAGTGAAGGAAGGGTTTGGGTTTATATAGAGGGGAGTGATGATGAATGAACAATATCAAAGTGAGGAAAAGAAATCGCAGCTTTTTCGAGGCTTGGCAATATTGAGAAAGTAACCTAGATTTATTAATAAGTAGAAAGAGGCTTGTACTAAAAGGAGAGTTTGTTTTGAATGTGATCACTGTCTCAAGGGATTTATAGAGAAAAAAAGAAAACTAAAAAACAAAAGCCAACAACTAATGAAAAAGAAGATATGGAAAAAAAGTTTTATATATAGGCTATAAATTGAATGAGTTGATCATCTCATAATAGGTTGTGTGAGGTATACATCAAAATCCTCCTCTTGTGAGAGAACCTTTAAATACTACATGATCTTTTCAGCTTTTTGTGTGGAGTTATTTTATAAAAAAATCTGTTTCTCTCTCTGTGCAGAATCCATACCACTTCTTGTATTTAATAAATTAAAAATCTTTTAGTAGAATATGTGTCTTTATCTGTTCTCCTTTCCTTTATTTGGTTCACTTTTTAGCTTTCTCTCACTAGCTATTCTAAAGTATTTCCTCTATTAATAATAATGATGAATGAAATTAAATAAAAGCAATAATGATCGGAAAAACATAAAGTAAAGGAAAGAGGAAATGGCGGCTATATGGCTGCGCGGTTGTGTGGAGATGTTAAATTGAATTAAATTATAATGATTACTGGTAAAGTCCTGCCATCTTCCCTAAGTTTATAATCATTACCTTTTTTATACTCACACTCTCCTTTATGGTCACTACTCATGTGGGATGGTGTATGCACACGCATATTTCATGTGAAAATGGGATGATAATCACATGAATTATGAATACATCTAAGTAACTACTCATTTTCCATTTTAGTTATCTTTAGGTAGTTTAGATACCCTTTTGTTTAGTGTTTTATGGATATGATTTGTCTATTTACTGGCTTTTGATTTTTAATATAAAATAATTTTTGAAGAAATATGAAAATTGAAAAGTTTTTAATTATAATATTGAATTTATTCCTTATTGATATATTAAATGTAATATAAATAAATGGGTATTTAAAAAGGTTGCTTATATGATTATAAATTAAAGTAATGTTCATTAACTTTCAGATGTTATTTATGCCATGTGGCTTTAGAATATGGATTAAAGAATTTAATGTAAAGATATTTGTGTTAAAAATTGTGTATATAAATTTTAAAAAGTTGAAATATTAATTTTTGACTTATTTATTTGATTTTGTATTTTTATGACACAAGTTAACCAAACTTTTATTTATACAAATGTGTTATTTAAAAATAAAATTAATTAATATTTTTTAAATATTTAGTATTAATTGCTCAAAAGAAGTAAATAGTTATGGTATATCAATAAAAAATAATTAATCTTTTATAAGAGTTTTGTTGTCAATATGGATTATCTTCGCTTTTGAGAAAGTAATCTTGCAAATAAGTGTAGAGGGTGTTTATGTTTTATAAAAAAAAATTAATACAATTAAAATTTTGAAAAAAAAAATATAAAAAGTAATTGATGATGCATTGCAATTGTATATACAAATTTTTTATATTGTATAAATTTTTATTTATTAATTTAATCACAATTGTGATATAATGTGTTTTCATGCTCGAAATTTAAATTAAAAATAAAGCAATAATCTCTTCAATTTTAAAGTTAAATCAAAATATAATCAATCATTAATCAATTATTTTTATAACATGATAATGTTTAAATTTTAAAATGATTTAATTTACAATTAAAAAATACATATGTACTGATTCCAATTATTTATTAACTCTTTCATTGGTATATACTACTACTAGTACTAGTAGTTCCTATACTATGTAAATAATAATTTTATATAATTTTCATTTTTGTGAAAATCTATTTAGACACCCCATTGCTCCATTGGTGATGCGGGTGTAAGAAGATGATGCAGCAGAACATAAACCTCGGCGTGATTATGACCATACCGTGTGCATGATTTCCGGGTGGATGAATAGAGGATGTTAAATCAAACCGCAAAGAGTCGAGTTTTCTTATCTCTTGAGACTGTGTTACTACATGTGGTCATGTGCTACAAATATGACACTGTACGGTTGTGAAACCACTCCTGTCTAATCATTTACTCAGCTTTTTAGTTTTCTGCTTTTACCACTTCTTAAATTAACTTTCTCTTCACAAAATTACTCTCTCACACTCAACTAATTACTGTGTAAAAGAGTACTTGGAGAATCTTTGATTTTATTTATGGTAAAAAAAAACTATTTTATTTTTGATAAAAAAAAACTACTCCTATCAATTTGAAATTTTTTACCTTAACTATAGCAGAACTAGTAATAATTACTATAGTTTAAAAAATAATTATAAATATACTATTACAAATGTTTATATATTTCTTATGTTTTTTAATATAAAAATTAATATTTTTATAATTTATGAGAAAATTATAATATATTTTTTAAAATAAAAAATAAGATAAATGTTTTAGTTTTATGTCATTTAGAAGGATCTAAATTCAAATTTGATCTAAGATATTATTTATTTCTATTTTTATTATTTTATTTCTTCGTGTCAAGAAATTATTAATGATAAATAATTATTAAATTAATCATGAATAAAAATAAAAATTTTATAAAATTTATTAAAATATAACTATATTTCAATTCACATAGCAAACTAAAATTAGTTAAGATTACTAACATTTTTTTTGGTTACATAAAGTTTTAATTACTAACATTTGATATTCAAAGTAATTAAAATTTTATTATATATATTATTTAAATTTTAATGGATACAATATCATTTCATATGTAACAATTTTGACAAATTTAGTCAAGAAAACATAATAATATCTCTTTAATCAAGAACTTAGACTCTAAATGACATTTAAATTTTGTAGCATTTTTAAATATTTGACACATCAAAATAAAAATTCCACAAAATTTACCAATATACAACTTATATACAATGTTTCTCATACTCTTAATTAAAAAATTGTTTGGGAAAATTGTTTCACTAAGGAGCATTCAAAGATGTGAGATCAACGTGACACTATTAAGACCAATGTTTAAAAAATTATTTGGTAGCTAACTACTCACATTTACTACATTTTCAATAAAAATAAGTGAATTATAAAAGAAAGATGATTGTAAAATTGTAATAGAAAAAGAAACCTCAAAAATAGTATAGCATAAATAATTAAATTTATATAGTTTATTTGGATCAATATTGTTTTTCGTATTAAAATTTTATGATAAAAAATTCAAAATATTTGAATAATTTGTAATTCTTTTTAAATTTTATTATAAGAAATGCATAGATTATCTATATTGTCACCGTATATAAAAAAAATTAAAAAATAAAATGTAGAGGCAAATTTTCTATTAAAAATATATAATAAGTGTAAAATCTTAAAATGATAGTTAATAAAAATAGAGTAATAAACATAACATTTTTTTATAATAGTTTAAAATACATATAAATTGTATGATCATATGGTCTTAAATGCATTAGTAATTTATGCATTTAAAATTGTATGATAATACAACTTTACGAAAATAAAACTAGTGTATAATTATATATTTTTTAATTTTGATTAATTATGAAATATTAATTAGATTATTAATGAACTTTAATACTAGTGAACCAAATTTAATATAAACAAATAGGGTGAAAAAAATTTATAGATTAAGAATGAAAATGTAGAGACAAAATTATAATAAGAAAATGAAAAGTTATAAAATATAGTACTAAGGAGCATTCAAAGATGTGAGATCAACGTGAGACTATTCACATTGTAAGATCAATGTTTAAAAACTTATTTGGTTACAGTTACTACATTTTCAATAAAAATAAGTGAATTATAAAAGAGAGATAATTGTAAAATTGTAATAGAAAAAGAAACCTCAGAAATAGTATAGAATAAATAATTAAATTTATATAGTTTATTTGGATCAATATTGTTCTTCGTATTAAAATTTTATGATAAAAAATTCAAAATATTTGAATAAGTTGTAATTCTTTTTAAATTTTATTATAAAAAATGCATAGATTATCTATATTGTCACCGTATATAAAAAAATATAAAAAATAAAATGTAGAGGCAAATTTTCTATTAAAAAAATATAATAAGTGTAAAATCTTAAAATGATAGTTAATAAAAATAGAGTAATAAACATAACATTTTTTTTATAATAGTTTAAAATACATATAAATTGTATGATCATATGGTCTTAAATGCATGAGTAATTTATGCATTTAAAATTGTATGATAATACAACTTTACGAAAATAAAACTAGTGTATAATTATATATTTTTTAATTTTGATTAATTATGAAATATTAATTACATTATTAATGAACTTAAATACTAGTGAACCAAATTTAATATAAACAAATAGGGTGAAAAAAATGTATAGATTAAGAATGAAAATGTAGAGACAAAATTATAATAAGAAAATGAAAAGTTATAAAATATAGTAATTGTAAAACATTACAATGATATTAGTTAATAAAAAAAGAGAAAGTAGAAAAAAAATCATTTGAAATGTTATTATAATTGTGTATTGGTCAAAAAGTATATGCGTGTGTTGTCCAAGGATAAGAAGTTTTCAAATCAAAACTAATAAAATGTCAGAGATTACATGTAAGTGGGTTGGTTATATAGAGGGAAGATGTTAGCATCTAAAGTGTCATAGGTACTCCTAGGGAGCCATTTTTTTATGTGTGTATGTGTATTTTTTGTATAAAAGATATTTGAGAAAAATAGAGTGTGGGGATGAGGAAAGAATTCATTGATTATATTTTTGTGTTTGACAAGACCTTCGGACTTGTGCCTACGTACCAACATAAAAATGAGGGATAAAAACCTCGTAGTTCGTGGTATCAATTTCAAAATGGATGGATTGCTTTTAATCAAAATTTAAGTTAAAAGAGGCACAAAGGGCCCAAAAGTTTGAATGGGTGTTAGTTCTTTTTGTCTTTTGAAATCTTAAGTCAATATGATTAGATTTATTTACAAGTTTGATTTAAGAAAAGAGTTTGAAAATTCAATGGCATAAGATCAAAGTTTCTAATTGAAATAAAGTCATAGATTGAAATCACAAATAAAGAAGATTTTTGAAAGGGGGGGGGGAGAGATTTTGAAATTTAAGAAGTGGGAGGAGATGAAGAGACTAATCCTAAGCATAAAATTAAAAGTTAAGAATTGAAAAGATCTTACCAATGGGATGCAATTCAACTGACAAGAATGTCATATAGAAAACTCATTTTCCCTTTGGACTTTAAATCAAGCAATAATTAACAAGCAATTAGCAATATCAGACATCATGAAGATCAAGTCATCAAATAAAGATGACCACATTCAAACAAGCAACTCCATAGCTAGCAGTTTTCTTTGTCTTTTCATGTATCAGATGAAATACTCTATGCTTAACTCAGAATAATGCATCAGACATAAGATCAAAATAACAGTTGCATCAAGGCCATGTAGTAGATAAGTTCAAATAGATCCCAATAGTTGCATCAGATGAAGGCTCAAATCATAATAACTTGGTCTCAAAATGTTGGCATTGGGCAAGTCCTTTTGCATATGGAATGTTGCCTAATCCTAAGTCCAAAAGTTCAGATCAAGCTCAACAGTCCACACTGACATTTTTTAGGGTTTTTGTTGTTTATTAGGTATTTTTAAGGTCCTAAGACCACAAGCACAAACAAAATACACAAACAAATATATACAATCACAATATATGGCTCAAATGACCAAAGTGAAAATTGCTTAAACATAAACAAGTTAAATGATATGTAAATTACAATGAATGGTAAATGACTCGGAATTAAATTGTATAAAGTAAATGACTTGAAAGTAAAGAAATATGAATAAGAATTAGTCAAATGTTAGTCAAAGTTAATTAAATGTTAGTAGTGTTTTGCTTTTCAATTGGTTAAGTCATTCTTTGGAGAACACTCAACCATCTATTCACAAGCATGGATCCTTGAACCAAGACATCTTCCAAAGGAAGGAAAAAAGGTCAAGTTTCCACACAATACCATGAAAGATGGGAGACTTACAATCTCACTTACTAGAATGATATGCCTTTAGGGTCAAATTTAGTTATATGTTAAGCAATCGTAATTGGACTTATGTAGAAGTCACAACTATCTGAGATCGGGCAATAAAAATTTAGGTGCTAATGCGTGTTAGAGATTTGGTATAATGAACCAAACTTCTAAAACATACCACACACTAAAAGAAAAGATCACAAGGGATGGACTTATCTCATCCATACTTATATTGGTTCATCTGACACAAAGTCATTGATGAACCAATTAGCCTTAGGATATTAAGACTTCATTGGTCAATGAAAATGATGAGAAATAATGGGGATGGAGATGAAGAGGGAGGGGAGATGAGAGAAACACAAATTGGTCATGAGAGGAATTTTATCAAATTAAAATCATTCATTCATTTTGGGAGATGAAATGTACATTTCATCAATCCCCTAAATCCAATGATTTTAATCCAATAAAAGTCAAATCAACCTTGACCAAGGCCCAAACAAATCGCAAACATCACAAGACCATAAAAATGGCTCAACATCATTTTTACACAATAAATCAATTAAAAATCAAATTAAAAATGCATTAAAATTCAAATTAATTTGGTCAAAACCTAAAATCTCTTCAAAACACCAAATAAATGGCCAAGAGATTTGTCCTAAGGTCAAACAAGGTCAAAGGACCTTAGACAAAAAATTTCATGATTTTTGAAAAGTCAAAGTATTTTTAAACAATTAAAAATATGCACAAAAATATTTAATTCATGAAAAATATCAAAAGTAATCCAAAAAATAATTTTAATTCAGAAAATGAAAGAGAAAAATATTTAAAGACTTTTGGTGAAAGTCTCATATTTTTTGGATTAAACATGAAATTAATATGAATTAAACAAAATAAAGCAATTAAATGAAAAATCAGAAAATACAAAAAAACAAGGGCCATCAGATCTCCCTAATTAATTGAGGTGGCAGATCTGATGCCCACGCGTGCGCTATCCATGGTAGACTCAAGTAAAAGCGCCTCACGCGTGGTAATCAAAACCAATGACCAAGATTAGAACGTCGGACCAAGATCAGATGATTGGAACCTTGCCAACACACCACCGGAGCCCTAACTCCGGTCATTTTCTCCGGTGAGGACCATCGGACTGGTCCAACCAAAACTTCATGAAAAGTGAAAAATGAATACACTAATTTGAAGAAAAAATGCTCAGGAGCACGAATCTGACCTCCATTTCTTCCAATTCCAAGTATATTGAAAGATACATGGATTTGAAATCTGAGGTTCATGATCTGAGTTGCTTCGATTTGACCTCAAAGCAACTCAATCTTGTTGCCTATATTGGTAGGGATTCAACAAACCAAAAATCACAAAGAATAGTGGATAATTAAGAGAGAATCAAAGAGATGAAGTTTCTGAATTTTCACCTTCGAGTTGCTTCAAATTTGCTTGATCTTGATATGAATTTGCTTGATTCCTCTTCCTCTTGCTTGCAGTGATCAATTGAGATAAAAATGGCAATGAATTCTTGGAGTTTGAATTTCAAAATAGAAGGTGAAATTCAAACTCGATTTTAATTGAAATCTTCAAGAATTATATGGAATGAGGGGTTTGAGTTGTCTTGGCAAAGCTTGGGCAAGGTGTTGATGAAGTTCTGAGCTCATAACACTTGTATTTATAGGGTTATCACATGATTTCCACACACTTCTATTTGAAAATCCAAAAATAGCAATTTGCATCATGACCTTGCATGGGCGTGTACAAAGCCCAAAGAATGATTGGAAAAGGTCTAAAATTTTGCACATGTGATGCTGAGAGCAATGCATTAAGCCATGCAATGTTGAAATGGAATTGAACATGAGAATCCTCCAAATGGTACCATGCATTGCACCCATGCACAAGTCCTTCAATATTGATCCAAATGAGGTGATATTGGACTTTTTGGAAAGGTGATATCAAGGGGAAAAACTTTCATGTGGAACACTTTTCGATTTGAAGCTTGGATAATTATGAATTTTGAGGTGGAAGTTTGAAAAATCAAACATAAATAAAAAATTTCTAAGTACCAAGTCAAATGTTTACTTCTTCCACCTTGAATAACTTTTGTTATGGACTTCAAATGGAAAAACTTCCTTCATAAAAGTTGTATCTATTTAAAACCTATTAAATTTAGTCACAAATTTGACCTCATTTGGATTTGGCATGAAGGAGTTATGCATTTTAGAAGTTGAGGAAATTCACTTGTTCAATGGTATTGGCCCAAAATGACCTATAATGTTTCCCCTTGGCACATGCATTTTCAAGTTGAATTTGAACTTCCTCCAAACATAAAATTTGAAGAGGACACCTTAAATTGGATCATGGAATTTGAAAGGCTTTCATCTTATAAACATTGAGCAAGTTATGGTCTTGGGAAGTTGACCTCCTAACTAGGGTTCAGACAAAATGACCTATAATCTTTCACCATAAAATATAACTTTCCAAGCAAAACTAGCTCTAGACTTCAGCATGAAAGTTGTTTCTAATTTCATTATGAGTAACATTTATCTTGGAATCATTTTCATACGATAAACATTATAGGATATAGGGTCTAGCGAACCCCAGTTTTGACTAGTTGACTTTCTCTGGTCAACCACCATGAACCAACTTGCTAACTTGACATTCTCTTGATCTTTGGGACTCATGGATGATAGTATATGTGTAATATGATGTAATAGGAAGTATCCCTTGAAATATTTGATCAATTGATGAAGAAACTTACTGAGGAAGTCACACAAGATACCTAGATGAATTAGGGCTTCCAAGGCAAACAAGCTTCAAACTCTTGATGACTTCTTGGTCAAAATGATATGTGAAGACCATGGGGATCCATATCTGATGTATAGATCAATGTGAACCATCTCTTGATTAGTCTCCTTGCACTGAGGGTCTCAAACCCTAGATATGAGCTTGATGGAGCATAGGTGAGCACACACACTACCCACAAAAGAGTTAAACTATACATTGACATATTTTTTGGTATTTTTGTTAGTAAATAATGAAAAATAAAGTATGATACAATCAAATGTGCTTGGTGATCTCTCCCAATGTAAGCCCAATGAACGAGGGGTAAAGAGGATGCCAAGGTGTGATCCCAAAACCAATGCACATGATGAGATAGCATAAGGGATCTTAGGGTCAAAACATGGGGTCTTACAGCTGCCCCTATTTAAGGACATTCTAACTGAGGATGTGAAGGTTAAAATCTTCGTATCAACTCAGTAGAATGGACTTAAATAACAACATCTAGAAAAAAAATTGGTCCCTAAGAGACCTCATGGTGCATATG